>NC_136057.1:431027923-431653423 GCF_964261635.1 Lissotriton helveticus
GAACTTAAACCATCTTAAGTGCAATACTGGAAAAACTGAAATTCTACCTTTCGGCAAAGGAAATACCTTCAACCCCACATCTTGATGGCCAGAGGACGCCATGGCCCCCCCAAGTACTGCCTCATCAGTCCGCAACCTAGGGATCAAATTCGACCCCTCCCTGAGCTTCAAACAGCAAGCCACAGCCGTAGCAGGGATCTGCTTCGGAATTATAAAAGGGCTCAGGAAATTTTTCGACCTAATTCCCATCTCCGCAAGGAAAACGGTCGCAGTAGCCCTCATGACCTCCCGCATCGACTATTGTAACAGTCTATATGCAGGGACCAATAGAGAAGTCTGCACAAATTACAGATGGTACAGCATGATGCAGCCAGATTAGTGTTAGGATGGAAAAAGAGAACCTCGGCCACAGCAGCAATGAACATCCTACACTGGTTGCCCATCTACAAAAGGGTGCTCTTTAAAATCCTACTGATCACTTTCAGGGCTTTCAATGGAAAGGGACCCAACTACATACTAAAAATGTTCAAACACTACAGCCCCACACGATGCCTCAGATCTCAAGGGTCCAATCTTCTCACCATTCCCAAATTCAGACTCAAGACTAAAGGAGGAAAATCCCTGGCGGTACTAGGCTCCAAAGCCTGGAACTCTCTCCCCATTCATCTCCGTCAAATCCCCACAGAAGCAATTTTCAGAAAGGCCCTCAAAACTTGGATCTTCACCCTTTCTGAAGAACAATGTAAAAACCTAGTCTAGATACTTCTTCCCTTCCCCACCTTACTTACCAGGCGTTTCTTGAATCTCTTCTACAGCGCAAAGATGCTCCTTGGAGTGCAGCCTGCGCTTTATAAAAACCACATCACATCACATCACAAGTTCATGACCTGGTGGGGGAGAATCGAAACAATAAAAGTGATGATCACCCCCTAGTAAACTACCTCACAAGCATGCTCCCACTCTTCCTCTCGGATGATTTCGACCGCAAACTAAACAAAATGTGCAACAGATTTCTCTGGTGAGACAAAAAAGCTAGGATAAGTTTGAAGAAACTGAGAAGGCCCAAAAGTCAGGGAAGGGTAAACATAGCGGACTTCAGAACCTTTCAACTTGCGTTTCTTGCCAAACAGGGCACACATTGGTTAGAGCAGCCGACAGAATACGCACCAGTTTGGCTACAGCTAGAGAAGGCAATATCAAAAAATCTCAACCCACTAGCTCTCCTCACGGCCAACACACACCCCCTTGTGAACAACACAATATTGAAAAATACTAAGATAGCGCTACTGAAGCTAGACAAAAAAATGGAGGTCAGTATTAAAGGTTCCAAAGCTGAATCCCTATGGGCAAATAGCGCCATAAAATACAAGGGGAAAAAGCTCTACTTCGAGAACTGGATAGGAAAGGGCATCACACACCCCTATCAGCTGGAAGCGGAATCCGCACCGCTGACATTCGCCAACCTAAAAGCCTCCCACCAACTCGACGACTCAGACCTCTACAGATTCCTAAAGATTAAAACAGCTATGTCAAAATCCAAAATAACAAATACCAAGCCATCAATCTTCCAATACGTAACTAGCATAAACAAACTGGGACACCAGGTCTCACGCCTATACAAAACCCTCAGCACACAAAAAACAAGTATCAACGAAAAGACGGAAAAGTATTGGAACTGCAGCATAGACCCCCCACTGGATGACCGGGGGTGGATCACTCTATGGTCATCCGCCACACGAAATAAGTTCACCCCAGTCCTTGCACAGACCAAGCTGTGGCTCTTACATAAAACATTCTGGACCCCAGACCGGCTACATAAACTAGGACTCAGACAGCCCCACATGCTGGAATTGCAACGTAGCCAAAGGTGACCTGGAACACCTCATTTTTCTGTGCCCTACACTCAACGGGTTTTGGGGGAGGATATTTGACTTTATAGACAAGGCGACAAGGCGCTCCACTGTAAAATAAAAAGAGACTTTGCTTCGATCACAACGGCTTTCATTCGAACGGAACTCCCCACAGAGGGAGAAAGATTTTGGACCTTCTCCTAACCGCTGCAGTCAAGTTGGTACTCACAAACTGGAAGGACACCTCTAAAGCATCATACAGCGGTTGGCTCAGCTGGATCACTTACCTAAGAGGACCCGACTCCTTAGCGATAAGATACTCAGCGTGGAAAGCCTCCTCCAGGAGCCTCTGGACAAGAACTTACCCCCCTTCGACCCACCTTAAACACCTTAACAATTGAATGAACTATCAACCAAAAAGAGAAATAGTTGCCTCAGCCACTACACACGCTAAATTTGCAGGTCCTACAGGATATTCTCTATCTCTCTCTCTTTATTTATTCCCTCTCCACTCTTTTCCCATACTATTTCTAACCTATCGTTACTGTATAACCAGCAAAGGGGCGCCATCCGAATAATATCCACCATGTACCATGTACCTTGTACCGCACAGGATGGTTACCCATATGACGATATCCCAGTGCACTGGATGTATATGTATAAAACCCATAAATAATGGGTTTTTTTTTTTAAAGAAACTCCAGCGCACAGTGGTCGGACATCAGGTACTGGGGTTGGCTCTTTCCTAGTGGATTCTTGGCTTTACACCTAGATACAAGCTAGGTACACTTAGCTGGGGTTTGCATTTTAGGAGTATGCTTGATTACTGCCATGTATCTATATGCCTGCATATATTCACTGTTTTGGCACCATGGAAGAATTCTACCTTTTATTTACTCTGTTGGTACTCGTAATCATATACATCTGTTTCTGTCTAATGGTTGTTGCATTTTATACTAGAATGACGCTGGTTCAATAAATGCTTATTGAAAACGTCCCCATCGTTTATTAGGGCTCGCCTATTAATATCCCGCAGGGATATAATAGGCGAGCCCTATTGGGGTGAAACCAAGAGCTAAACTAAGCGGCGTTTTCATCAAGTGCACGTCCTCGTGCACGAGCTTGCCCGAGCCTTCCAGCTGCATTTCTCCTCCCCTTACCATTTGCTCCTGCCTCCAAGAGCTTCCCCCCCCCACTGCTTCACACTTCATGTGCCGCCAGTAGCTCTTTAAAGGTATCCGCTCCGCCCCCTGCTGCATCAAAGGCTTTCTCCCCTCTCCCTGTGCTCCCCCTCCCCAGCCCTCACACTCGTGCTCCGAGGCCTCTAGACCCCTCCCCCCATCTCTCCTCCCAGCACGTTTATCCCACTTCCTGCTTCGCCACCTCTTTTTCTTCTTCACTTACTCCCATCCGCGCTTCTATCCTTCCATCTTTGCCTTGTACCCACTCACGGCAAACATAGTCAGGCTTGGCACACAGACAGCAGTGCCATGTGGAATCTCTACCTCTCGAGCTGGCACCCACACCTCAGCCACCATCAGGTCCATGAAAGGGCATCTCCTGTCTTCCTTCCTTCCTCACCTTTCCAGTTCCCTTCTTTCATTCCATGATCCCTTGCTTCCACCCATCGCACTCCATTGCGAAGGCCTCACTGCTTTTCTGAAATTTACCAGCACCACCACTTGTATTGCCAGCACTCGGTGGGCGCTCCTCCAGCATGCTCTGCTGTGCTAGGGTATTGTGGTGCCACCCATGTTCATTCACTGGCAGCTGTGTATTTTGAGACTTGAACCCGGTTCCCCAGCTTCACAGACGTCGGCTCCAGCCATTACGCCACATCCATTATCTTTGCCTCCCCCACTCCTTACGAGTTCTTCTGTTTAAACTCAGTCTCCATTTTTTTTTTTTTAATTGTGCACTTTAATAGAGCACAAACCCAACCCGAAGGTATCAGAGCGCTTTACTCTGAGGAATCAGTTGCTCTGCACAAGGACACATTAATTCTTATGTACGGAGAGGTTACGTGATTTATTTGTCCAGAATCACTGGATGTTGTGCCACCAAGACTCATACCCACTTTGAAGAATAGGGTCTGTCCCAGTACGTGAACCTTATGAGCGCATTTGATTGCTCTGTCTACACACGGCGGTATGCCTGTGTGCTTCTGCTTCAGTGTGCAGTCAGCCCTTCACGCTGCCCCGTACACGCTCCTGCCTTTACGCCTTCGCTCTCTCTTGCCCACTCTCTGGCCACAGACCTGCCGCGAGTTCAGGCTAATGGCCCTCCCCCAGCACAGAGCGCGCATCGCGGCCGCACAGCACATCAAAGGGCTTCTCCCAGCGTGTGCTGTGCGGCTTCTCCTCCCCTAATTATGTGGCCGGCCGTACTTGTGTTTCCCGGCCGCTTCCCGGCCGCTCTTGTATTTAATTAGCAGCAGCAGCATTTCTCCTGCGCCAGGCCACATCAAAGGCTCTGTGCCACTTTCACCCACACAGCAACACTTACAGACACGCAACGCCACTCACACCCACGCAAGCCCACTATCATCCACGCAACACCACACTCACCCACGCAACGCCACTCACCCAAGCAACACCACTCACACACGCAACCCCACTCACCCACGCAACCCCACTCACCCACGCAACCCCACTCATCCACGCAACGCCACTCACCCACGCAACGCCACTCACCCACGCAACGCCACTCACCCACGCAACGCCACTCACCCACGCAACGCCACTCACCCACGCAACGCCACTCACCCACGCAACGCCACTCACGCGCGCAACGCCACTCACGCGCGCAACGCCACTCACGCGCGCAACGCCACTCACGCGCGCAACGCCACTCACGCGCGCAACGCCACTCACACGCGCAACGCCACTCACACGCGCAACGCCACTCACACGCGCAACGCCACTGACACGCGCAACGCCACTGACACGCGCAACGCCACTGACACGCGCAACGCCACTGACACGCGCAACGCCACTGACACGCGCAAAGCCACTGACACACGCAACGCCACACACACACGCAACGTCACTCGCACACGCAACGCCACTCGCACACGCAACGCCACTCGCACACGCAACGCCACTCGCACACGCAACGCCACTCGCGCACGCAACGCCACTCGCGCACGCAACGCCACTCACACACGCAACGCCACTCACACACGCAACGCCACTCACACACGCAACGCCACTCACACACGGGTGCAGATTGTGGGTGCAGATTCAGAGAAAACTCAGCAGCACCACCACCATTGCAATGCAATAGGTCTCGTTTTAACTCAAATTTAAGCTATAGGCCTTGTAAATGGCAAAGCCTTTTATTTATGTTCCAAAAACCAGAACACAAAAATAAAGGGCATAATCATTTACAATGCTAATAGTTCAGACTCGCGTTATTGCGAGACCTATTGCATTTTCAATGCTTGTTCTGTGTACCTCTCTGAGAAGTGAGCATGAGTGACGGAGCGAAAAGTACTGTACTGTTTCCACAATCCCTGAAAGCTCAAAGGTTGTCATGTTCGATAGTTGCCAGAAACTATTTGAACTTTGGTAAGGTTAGAGGGGTTATGGTGGCACTGTGAACTAGCTGCTCTAAAGGCTAACATATCTTTGGGGGTGTCTGGAATCAGTCTGGGCACCAATCCCTTAGTTTAAGTTGTCTAAACATGCAGATACTAACTAGATTTGTAGGAACTACACAACATGGCACTGCCAACCTTGTTTTGGTTCTTATTTAACAGTCACATTTTTAGTCGCTCTTTCTCAGAGACCTCTACTCGCATATAACCAGAGACGTCTGGAGTGGGGAGTCACAGCTGAGAAGGTATAACCTATGTATTGGCTGTAGATTTATTCAAGATAGAAGAATTATAGTTCCCCAGATTGTGCAAAACCTTATCTATTTCTCTAAAATACATCCTCCCATAATGTTTCAGAATGCAGGCGTTGGTATGAGTGGTGCTAATGGGGAGAAAGATGAGCAGGAAAGTGCTCAAAACATTTCAGAAAATTGCAGAAATGCACTTACTTAAAAATGAGCAGATAATGGTCTATCATAATTAGGTGGGGCCTTTACCTTCGTGATTTATGCACAAGAGGCATAAATCATTCAATCAATCAATCATGAGTTTGTTAAGCGCTACTACTCACCCGTGAGGGTCTCAAGGCGCTGGATGGGGGGGGGGGGTGTGACAGGTTCCGGTCCATCAATGAGGGAGTCTGTCGAAGAGCCAGGCTTTGAGGTTTCGTGTGAAGATGGGGAGAGATGTTGTCTGCCTGTTGTCGAGAGGGAGGGCGTTCCAGGCTCTGGCTACGAGGAAGAAGAAGGAGCAGTCGCCTGATCTGGTCTTTCAGGTGCAGGGGACCATGGCGTAGGAGAGCTGGGCTGATCGCAGGGTCCTTTGGGGTGCGTAGAATTTGAGTCGGCTGTTCAGGTATGCTGGTCCGGTGTCGTGGAGGGCCTTGTGAACGTGGGTGAGCATCTTGAAGGTGACTCTAGCTTTGATGTGGAGGCAGTGGAGTGTGCGCAGCTGCTGGGAGATGTGGCAGTCTCTTTGCAGGTTGAGGACTAGTCTTGCGGCGGCATTCTGGATGTTCTGTAGCTTGCGTGTGAGGTTTTTGTTTATTCCGGCGTAGAGTGTGTTGCCGTAGTTGAGTCTGTTGGTGACGTTCTTTCTGTGTTCGCGGGGGATCCATTTGAAGGTCTTGCATAGGAGGCGGAGGGTGTGGAAGCAGGAGAACAAGACAGCATTGATCTGGCAGTCCATTTTGAGTTCAGAGTCCAGGATGATTCCCAGGTTGCTTGCGTGGTCCGTGGGGGTGGGCGGGCTTCCGAGGGCGGGCGCCACCAGGTGTCCTTCCAGGCATTGGGTGGTAGGCCTATGGTGAGTACTTCTGTTTTGTTCGTGTTTAGTTGAAGGCCGCTGTTTTTCATCCATTTGGCGACGCCTTCCATGCCTTCTCGAAAATTATGTCTGGCGGTGTTGGGTTCGCTGGATAGGGAGAGGATGAGTTGGGTGTCGTCTGCATATGACACAATGTTGAGTCCGTGGGTTCTGACGATGGGGGCGAGCGGAGCCATGTAGACGTTGAAGAGTGTAGGGCTGAGGGATGACCCCTGGGGGACTCCGCAAGTGGATGGTGTAGGGTCCGAGAAGAAAGGGGGGAGTCTGACCCTCTGCGTTCTGCCAGAGAGGAAGGAGTGGATCCAGTTGAGGGCCTTGTCTTGAAACCCTGCGTCATGGATTCTGCGTATTAGGGTGCGGTGAGAGACTGTGTTGAACGCCGCTGAGAAGTCGTGGAGGATGAGGGCGCTGTTTCTCCTTTATCCAGTAGGGTGTGGATGTCATCTGTTACGGCAAGGAGGGCGGTTTCCGGGCTCTGTTTTTTTTCTGAAGCTGGATGGGGAGGAGTCGAGGATGTTGTGCTCTTCGATGAACGTGGCGAGTTGGCTGTTTATGGCTTTCTCAATTACTTTCTCTGGGAAGGGGAGCAGGAAGATGGGTCTGTAGTTTTTGAGGTCAGTGGGGTCCGCCGCAGTTTCTTGAGGAGGGGGTTGATCTCAACGTGTTTCCAGTCGTCGGGGAATGATGCGGTTGTCAGGGAGCAGTGATGGTGTGGCAGAGCATGGGTGCGATGGTGTCGGTGGCTCTGTTGAAAATTTGGTGGGGGCAGAGGTTCTTGGGGGCCCCGGAGTGGATTGAATTAATCGTCTTCAGTGATTCTTCAGTGGTGAGGGCTGTCCAGTTGTTGATCGCTGGCTTCATGATGTCGGGGTGGTTGGTGGTGGTTCAGTGTGTTGGTTGTCTTCATCGAAGTTGTCGTAGATGCTCTTGATTTTGTGGTGGAAAAAGGTGCTGAGTTTGTCACAGAAGTCTTGTGAGGGTGGGATGTCAGTGGACTCGCTGGTAGGTTGGGCGAACTCCTTGATGATGTTGAAGAGTTCTTTGCTGTTGAGTGCATGGGTGGAGATTCTGTCTTCTATTGTTTTTTTCCTCGTTTTTCTGATGAGTTGGTGGTGGACTTTCGTGGCTGCTCTGAAGTTGTTGTGGGCTCCTGTGGACTTGGTGTTCCTCCAGTCCTTTTCGAGGCGGCGGCAAGTGCGTCTGGACTCTCGAACTTCGGTGGTAAACCATCTAGCTTTCTTGGCGTGGGTGTTGTTGTTTTTCTTTAGGGGGACTTTTCGGTGATCCATCTGTGCAGGGTTCGGTCTGCGGCTTTGGGGGTCATCGTTTTCAGCGACGGTAGGGTGGAGTTGCTGAGTGATGAGGTTAGCTGGCCGTCGGTGAGTCTGGGTCAATTTCCTCTTGGGAGCAGGTGCTGGTGACGTGGATGGTGGGTGTTCTGAAGTTGAAGAGGACGCATAGATGGTCGGTCCATAGGAGTTTGGTGGTGTGGCTGGTGGCTGAAGGTGATGACGTTTCCTGTTGTGAAGAGGGGGTCGAGGTTGTGTCCTGCTCAGTGCCTGGGTCCGGTCATGATCTGGCTGAGTCCAATGTTGAGGAGGTTGTCCAAGAGGGATGTGGTGCTGGGGTCCAGTTGGTTGTCGAGGTGGAAGTTGAGGTCTCCCAGCAGGGTGTAGGTGGTGGATGCGATGGCCAGCGGGGAGATGATGTCCGTGATGGATTCGGCAAAAGGTCCACGGGGTCCAGGGGGTCGGTAGATGAGGGTTCCTCGGAGGGTGGTGGTGAGGCTGACCAGTATCTTGAAGTGAAGGTGTTCCATCAGGTCTGTGGGCTCGTTGGGGAGTGTGCTCAGGTGGAGAGTGGATTTGTGGACGATAGCGATTCTCCTACCGGGCGGTTCTTCCAGTAGATCTTATATCCTTGGGGGGATGGCAATGGCAATGTCTGGTCCCGAGGAGGTGTTGGTCCAGGTTTCGGTGAAGAATGCTACGTCTGGGGTGGTGCTGTCGAGGAGATCCCAGATTTCTGTGGCGTGTTTGTGGAGGGATCAGACGTTGAGGAGGATGCATTGCAGGTCTTCGGTTCGGGTGTGTTCTTGCGGGTTGGTTGCGCTGGGTCCGTAGTCTTGGCGGTGCTGCAGGTGTGCCGGCAGCGGTGACAGCTGAAGGGTCCATGGGTGTTGGCCGGTGGCGCTAGCTTGCAGTTGTTACTGCCTGGGTTGAGGGCGTGGAGTGTCGCCGGGTCGTAGCGTTGGTGGTGCGGGTTCTTGGCGCTGGTCGCGGTCGGGTGCAGATGGACTTGCCTTTGGCACGCCAACGGCACGCCCGCTGCCGCCATTAAGTAGGTGTCGGGGAGGGCTGGACAGCTTGAAGAAATCAATTACCCTTCATAGGGGTCCCACTGATACTTGGTCCTTTTAAACCAACAAAGAAGAAATTGGCACAGAAGCTGAAATATAAAAGAGCATCTTTATTAACCTCAAATGAGTGAGACTACGTCACACAGAAGCCTTAGCAACTGAATGAGGCAGTCTGAGGAGTACAGAAAACAGAGGCTTTATATATGCTTAGGGTTACATACTCAGCATAAGACCAAGGGGCAGTCCTGGCTCATGTAAGCATGCAAAATGACTAATATGGGTATACAAGATCTGCTTGCTCAACAAAGTGGGAGGAGAGTTACTTCTCCATACAGCAGCAAAAATAGCATGACAGTTATACTAGAGAAGCAGGGGCATTCTACTAGCTAGGCCCTTCTGGGCATGTGCGAAAGTGGAAGATGCTAATTATAGTTTGTCTCTAGGCAGACTACAAGAGCAGGTAACAGTGAGGGAGGACAGAGCACATGGTGAGCACATGGCAAACAAAATGGCTGCCAGAAATACAAAAATGGCTTTCACAAAGCGGATAAGATAACTTCTAAATACAGGATGGCTTCAGCTAAATGCTAACCCTTTGCTGTAAATTTACGACAAGCTGGGAGGCGGGGAGGGGAGCAGGATTGATCGCGCTGGTCATGCTGGGGGGAGGGCCGCGGAGGCAGCTGCGGCGGGAAAAAACGGGCAAGAAAGGAGGAGTAAGAGGGGAAAAAAGGAGAAAAAGAGTGAAATAAGGCAGAGAGCAAGGAAAGCACAGAAAGCAGAAAAGTGCAGAAACGATTTGAAAAAGGGTGAGAAACGAGTGAAAAACAGACCGGACAGCGGAGGGAGACAAAGGAGAACAGAGGTCCACTGGACCACAAGGGAGGCTAAGGGAAATAAGGAAATGGGTGGAGAAATCAGAGTAGGCAGAAAAAGTGCAGAACAGAAAAAGACAGATGGAGAAGCAAAAACGAGTGAAAAAATGGAAAGGAGAGCAGATCGAGGCAATGGAGAACAGGGGTCCACTGGACCACCAGGGATTAGCTGCAGGTGATCCTGCGGGTGGAGGAGGGCCTCGAATACCAGCACACACGAGAGTGCAGGGGAAGGCCTCACTTAATGGCGAGGGAGGGGGAGCAATTTCACTGACAATGAGTCAGAGGTCTTGCTAGCCTGTCCCCGCAGTGGCCGCCATTAAGTAGGGGTCGTTGAGGGCTAGGTAGCGGGGAGGGGAGCAGGATTGGTTGCGCTGGCAGTGCTGGGGGGAGGGGCCGCGGTGGCAGGAGCAGCTGGGAAAAACGGGTGGGAAAGGAGGAGAAAGAGGGGCAAAAAAGGAGAAAAAGAGTGAAATAAGGCAGAGAGCAGGTAAAGCACAGAAAGCAGAAAAGTGCAGAAACAATTTGAAAAAAAGGTGAAAAACGAGTGAAAACGGACAGGACAGCGGAATGAGTCAAAGGAGAACAGGGTGCACTGGACCACCAGGGGTGAGGCGCTGGTGATCCTGCGGGTGGAGGAGGGCCTCGAACACCAGTACACACGGGAGTACAAGTGCAGGGGCAGGCCTCAATTAATGGTGGTGCTGGAGAGGGAAGGGGAGTAATTTCACTGACAATGAGTCAGTGGTCTTGCTCCCAGGCATACAAGAGGCATACAGGACAGAGGTGTTCTATTCTTAGGTTAAATTTCCCGCCTGCAGATGCACGCACACATGTATTTCATAGTTACATTCCCGATGAAATACCAGATAAATACTCTCCATACAAGGCCATAGAAGTCCTGTTAACTTACCAAGAACATATACATTGGTTTAAAGGTGCCCTCCCCCATACCACAGGAAAAGTGAGACTCAGTCCGCTCAGCGGGGACGGAGCGACTTGGCCAGTCCTGGCTGCATACACACCGCATCCAGAGATTGATACATTGCCAGCAGCAAACTTACGTCCACTTTACAAAGAAATAATAAAGCTATACAGAAATCTTACAAAGTTCGTAATGAGAATACTTTCAATTCAACCTACAAGGGTCACTCAAGCTGATCAACTACAAGGGAGCGCAACAAAAATCACCCCACAAACGCTGAACATGATTATGGGAAGAATGTCCACTAAACGTGAGCAAATGCTGTTTTGGATAGCACAGAAAATAGCACATCTTGAGACAGTTTTTCTACACACAGGCCCGCAAGACAAACACAGAACATCTGACAATTTACTTACCAATGGGAATATCTCCCATTGGGAATTGTACCACTTGGGGTACAGTTTTTGCTGTCGTTCATACCCAGACTCATGGTACCCCCTCAATAGCAGTCATACAAGAAATACTAAAACAAATGCAGAACGAGTACAGAGCAGAACCTGCCCTGGACTTGAGGATGAAATTGATAGGCAATTTTGCCCAGGTATCAACAATTATGTTAGCCAACATAAAAGGGAAGGCAGCAGCGATGGCTATACGCCTTGGCCTGAGGGAATGCATTCCTGCACAATAGGAGCGAGAATTACCTAAAATTGTTGAAGATACCTATGCTTCACTGGGTAGAGATAATGTGGGTGCTAGACCTGTGAAACCATAATTAATGGGTAATCCTGAAAATGATAACTCAAAGCTAGCACCCAATCCTTCTAAAAAGAAATGGGATAATTAACTATCAAAAAACAAGCAGAATGCATCACAATCACAGGGTGGGTCTCCTCAACAGAGGCCCTCTGATCTGATCAAAAATAATAACTTAAACTGTGAAAATATTAAAAAACCTGACAGGTATCAGGATAGTGATACAAGTTCCTCTCGGTCCGTTCAGGGTTCATAAAAAAACTCAAAGAGGGAAGGACGGTTAGAATGCAGATTAGAAGAGCGAGTCAAGCCAAGTAACACAAAACACACTTCAGACTACATTATCAAAGAAGTTAAACCAAAATCTAAATCTCAATTTAAAAAGAGGACGGTAGCTGGCCTTAAAATAAGAAATGTCCAGGCTACTGAGGACTCAACTATTGAACGGAGAATAGGCTCAGACAATGCTAGACAGCGCAGCAGAAGTAACAATAGCTCGCCAGAACCTGATGGAATTTCTGGTGACAGCAGCGTTGAATGAGCATATCACGGTGGAAACACCTGATACAAGGTTAAGTGTCCCACATCAGTAGTATGAAATAACACTCCAAATGGAGGGGGACATACCCAGGAAAATGAAAGGTCTCTTTTGGGAGAACCTGACTTTTGGATGAAATATCCTTTTGGCTGAAAAAAATGGTACACCTGAATTTGTTATGGACTGACCAAAAGGAGAGGCCATAATATTACCAGCCTTCTCCGTCATCGTTCCAGAATCACTTAAACATTCATACGCGCAGGAGTGGGTGGTAGCACTAGCTCCTGCATTATACGGAATAGTGTACAGTGGGATGCTGAGTCACCTCACCATGAAATCCCACTAAAAACTACTCCAACTTCACAGAGGCAGTACCCAATAAAACATGACGCAAAGAAGCAATTCAGGGAGATGTTAGATCAACTTGTGTTGCTGTTGACTGGATCCCAAACACATGGTGGCAGCAGAGAGCCGTAATCGAAAACGCCAAAACGCCGAAAACGCCAAAGACGCCACGCTGAGCAGCAGCAAGAGGGCGAGCTACGGCGGCGGCACCTCACCTCGCCTGACCAGACCTGACCTGTCCCGATCTGACCGACCCGGACCGGACCCGCAGCGGATGAGGAGCAGGGACCGGGACCGGTACAAGGAGAGTGGGGGCCGAGCTTAGAGATACCACAGCTCGGAAAGGGAAGGCAAAGAGAAAGAGGTGAAAAGTGAGAGGTGGCCCAGGGATAAATACTCACAAGCAGACGGGCGGGGCGATAAGCGAAGCCACCGCGACACCACTACCTCTGGTGGAAGGGTCAGCGACCCTGCTTTGAGCACCCAAGTGCCACACCCCATTTGAGCACTGAACATCAAAAAAAAAAAACGAAAAATCCGTGGGTGTTTTGGTGCCCTTTGTGAACTGTTTTTAGTAGGGATTGCTCCAAAATCAGCAAGTTCTGCGCTGTAAGAGTAAGAGTAGGAGTAAGAATACCGGGCTTCTGTGGCGTACTGCTGCTAATTAAACACAAACCACTAACAGTTACCTCAACCATCTTAAACCTTGTTTTGGGAGTCGTGATGTTGCCCTGAACTCTAGACCTCCAAGGGCTGCTGACCCACCCACTGCTAGCATCACTCTCTTCCCCCGACAGCAGCTGCTCCTTGCTGCTGTTAGTACCTGCCTACTGCCATTGCGTCCCGCCACCTAGCTGTGTTGTGTTGCGCTAGAGGTTGCCAGTGCCCTTACAGTTTGGTGGTACTTCTCTGGTGGTTGAGGCGGGGCGTACGGCAGCGAGCAGACGGGCTGGGGAGGTAGAACGGTCACCAGTGGGATTACGGGACTGCGAAGCTACGGAAGGACGCCGAACTTTCGCAACATTTACTGGGTTGTTACACAACCAGGCCGAGGAGGCAGATCGATACACCCAGAGTTATAACAAGAGTTATAACAAGAGAGGAAGAAGCTACAGAACCCGTTGGTCGGTTGTGGAGACTGAGTGCACGAGACAAGGAAGAAAGAAGGGGAGTAGGAAGCAGGAGATTAGTACTATCTTCCACAGGTACCCTGACCACATACAGTACAACATACGTTACACTGATTGACAAAAGTGAGGTATCAATTAGAAATGCGATCAGGCAAAGAAAGATCTGTGGGTAGCCCAAAGAAACGTATCCGGAAAAACCAAGCGCCGAAGGTACTCAAGAAATCTAGAGCTAAAGCAGACCTAAGGGGGACGACTCAGACGCTAATTTCACCTATAGCGAGGATGTTTGAAAGGTCTACAAAAATCCCACAGAAATTTGATTTTATGAAGGACCCAGCAATGGCACTTATGTCAATACAACTAGATCCAGAACCAAATATGCTACAGTCCCCTATCAAACCATCAAATATATCTAAAGAGAACTTGGACCCATTTGATGAAGTTGGGGCCAGTGACTATATCTTAAACCAACCACTAAATACTGGGAATGGGCAAAGCGAAGGACAATTCTCTATATATAATGAACACACAGAGGAAAGATCAAAGAAACCTAACGACCCTGATATCACCAAGAATGTTGTTAACGAAGGGGCACCTATCCCAATAGAGGCCAAAGTGATCATTAGAAAACAACAGGATAATATATTAGAGGAATACCATCTAGCTTTACCACCGGGACACCAAGAGAACTGCGAGAAGGAAAAAATTGAGTATGAACAAGGTAAACAACAAGCAGGCATTGAACTAATGAAACTGGAACACGGTCTCACCTCACAAATAAAAGCTGGCAGAGAAAACAATATAATACAAAACTTGGGATCTAAAGATCAGTTACAAGAGTCGAATCTTAATCAATTACAAATACCTCCCAACACTAACAACATAATAGGTAGTAACGACTTACTAGTACCTATAGATGACTTTGTATCTATAACCAAAAATCCCATTGACATAGAACTTCCAGGGAGACAAAATAATCACAAAAATATCAATAATACGTCGGATCTCAAAGAAACCGATGGGATCAAAAAAACAAAAAAACAAGAAAAACTGGACGCAGGAACAATATGGGATATACACTACCAAACCTCAATATTGACTCTTGAGGCACTATCAGCACAATCAAACAAAATGGATATTCAAACAGATATTTTGGGATTTATGGCCAACGCAGTTGCCGGAATTGAGACCAAATTAGCAGAACTAAATAATCTAATAATAAAAGCTCAAAAGACATCAGCGCCAAATTACATCGAGTGCTCATGTACCCCAATTATCAATAAGCTGGTAACTATACCGGAGGTCATGAAAACAATCCTGGAGGACGTTAAAGAAAGTGTCTGCATTAGAAAAAAGGACACATGTAGGGAGGACGGTCTTTAAACTAACATTAGTGAAATTATACCTGTAGATAAACAAGAACAAGTGCGACAAAAACTGTGTACTGCTAACATATCAAATGGGATCATAAATCTGAATAAAAATCAAGAAATAAATACTAGGGGAGATGACAAAAAACTGCTGAACTCTTTATATGAATTGAATAGAGAAGGAGAAAAGGAAGAGGATATGGTAGCCTTTGAACCAACGAAAAGACAGAGAAAAAAGCTGCGTAAAGCGAGAAACAAGGCACTAAAGGAAAACACTTTTCAATTGAATACTGAATTGGTCACATCTAACAAAGAAATAGGAACAACAATACACACTAAATCAGACCCAGTGCCAACTAGGAATGAAGCAGAAACAAAACCTACACAAACAAAACTAACAGATGGTAATACCAATGGAACGAATACAAAAATAAAATATAACACCAACGGGAAAAACCCAACAAAAGACTCAAAAACTACTGAGGGAGATAACAAATACTACGATATCTTCTTAAAACCAATAGTTTCCAGTAATAATCATAATCCGGTGCAAGTTAGCAACAGTACACTAGCTGATAACTCCGAGGAAAATAATCAAAACATAGCTCAGGATGATGGAGTAAAGCGAATAAATAATGGAAACGGATGTATAATAAAGGAGCCTATTTATTCCAATATCTGAAGTGACCCAACAAACGGTATGATCAAAGAAAAGTTGGCAGGTACTGCATCGGAACCCGGAATATCCTCACCAAACGAGAAGGACCAACACAATCAAATAACTCCAATAAAGCAAAGAGAAGGAGATAAAAAACATCTGGTAAGCATCCTGAGGAACTGTAACCAAAACGCTGACCTGGAGGCAACGAACGAAATGGGGAAAAAGAGATTACAACCAAAACCTTGGAAGGAAAAAGAAACAACAGAGGATTTAACCTTTTCCGTGTGACCGCGTTTCCCCCTCCGGTGCTGGGCCCTAATAGAAACGGGCGTGGTCATGGCGGAACGGTTCCGTCATGAGCACAGCTCAACCGACGCTCATGACGGAACCGCTCCGTCATGAGCACCGAAGGGGTTAATATACCCAAATATCCAAAATAAATTGGTAATTGAAAGAAGAGGTCAGAACAGGCAGATCACTTATATGGATTACAGAAGAAATGGAGCCACCAAAGGCGAAAAAAACAGGTCCGCACAACTCGTCCTCACGCCACTTTATGAATCAAAAGGTCCACACGACATACTAAATAGAGGAAATATCCTCCGACTGCTGAAATCGATAACAGCGCTTGAAATGATAACCACAAAAGACATTTCATGTGTGGGCTTTCAGCCAAACCCTGAAGGAAGCCTTCCGCTAACGCTACTAACACTCACCACAGGATCGTTAGCGGACCTAATCTTAAAAGAGCATGATACCTTTCTTGAATGGGGTATACAAATCAGTCATCCACTTCCAAAGGTCTATCCAATCCCACTTCTACACGAAGAACGTCAAACAAAAAAATTACAGTCTGAAAGAATCGAGAGTGTATTTTATATTCTAAAAAATCCTCTTGGCAAAACAATCACCGAAGATAAAAAACGTCCGATTAGTCCAAAGAAAGACAATACTAATGAGGTAAATGAAAAATGGATTACAGCAGCCTTGCATGGTAACAAGGAACATTGACACGACTCGCTACTAATACCATTACAAGAACAGAGCATAGCAACCTCTATAATGAAAATATGCTCATGGAACATCAATGGGATTAATAGTAAGTTAAAAAACGCCAAAATAGAAGGTCTCTCGGACCAAAACCAACTTATATTATTGCAGGAAACATGGGCAATAGATCCGCCTATGTTAAAAAATTACAAGGGGTATTTTGTACCAGCAATTAAATACAAGAAGTTTGGCCGCACGTGCGGAGGCCTAGCAATATACATTCCATTGGTATTAGACGCAAAACATGAGCAAATACAGACGAATAATCCAAATCTACTAGCAGTAAAATTACGATACAAAACTCGCAGAAGGGGGTCGTATAAAATCCTGATATTAGTCAACATCTACATACCACCGAAACAGAAATTAAAGAAAGAGATGACTGCCGCCATAAACAATTTACTTCTAGAACTAATCTTGGAAGAGCCGTTAGCAGACTATATCGTATCAGGTGATTACAACACAAACTTGCTGACATCCTTTGTGCGGGATGACTTCGTCCAAATTCAAAACCAACAGTGGGAAATCCCGGACCAAATAATGGAACCTAGAACATCTAATAAACAAAATAGAATAGGGATAAACTTGGTAAAGAACTTGGAAGCACTCGGTTTCGGGGTACTAAATGGGAGATTCACAACGGACTCTCCACCCGCTAGCTCTTTTCATTCAACTAATGGCAAATCATGTATTGACTACACATTTACATCATTGTGTACTTTCAGCAGAGTGACTTCCTACTATCTAAAAAAAGTTTTGAACAGCGATCACAGCCAGCAAATCATAAAGATAAAGTTATTTTGCGCAGAATCTGAAAAGTACTCGATATTACAAGGCCAGATCAGTACCACAAATTACAAGAAACTTACTTGGAAACCTGAAAATATGGAGGAGACTATTGCAATGGCAAAAAATCTAGCTGTGGAATGCTTTGATGAACACACAAAGTGCACTGCCCTAGATAGATGGGCTGAATTTACACAGAAAGTGGTGACATACAATTAAAAACAAAATAACAGGTAAACAAAAGAAAACAAATAAATTTCCGAAGATAAAAGAAACTAAGATCTATCTCCCATATGCTGTAAGGAAAACTAGAGCCATGAGAAACAGGCTGAGGAAACAGCTAACCAAGACCCCACATAACGAGGAAATACTGGCATCATTAAAAACTATAAATAGCACCTTAACGAAACTAATCTGGAATGAAAAAAATAAAGACAAACAAGACCTTTTGACAAAAATCTATTATGCAAGCACTCTAACCAACTCGCAGGAATTCTGGAGATTAATTAATGGACTAGCTAGACCAAATAAGGTTGCTATAGGATCCAGTATATCGGAAGAAGAATGGGTGACGTTCCTTAAAAAAATCTAGATTCCAAATCCACAGCATCTAAACAACCTGCAATCAATCCGATGTATATAAAAGCTGATCAAGAAGGCGACTGTGATTTCATAATAACTGAAACTCAAGTGGCTGGGATAATTAAAAGACAGAAGGATGGGGCCCCTGGTCCCAACTGTATCCCATTTGCACTATATAAGGAAGCACCTGATTTCTGGTCCACTTATCATACAAATGTTTTTAGAGAAGTAGCGGAGAGCGGCCAAATCCCTAAATCATGGAAAGGATCACTAATAACACCAATCCTTAATAAAGGGAATTGGCAACTACTGGAAAACTATCGCCTAATTACATTGCAGGACACCGATGCAAAGTTGTTTGCCGGACTCCTACTGAAGAACTTAACGGAATGGGCAAAAGAGAAACAGGTACTGCCTGCGAATCAAACAGGCTTTATTAAGAGACTCGGTACATCTAAGAAATATTTTAATACTATCAATACTAATAGATAAAGCAATTACATCTAAAGAACTGCTATATCTGTGTTTCGTAGACTTTAAGTCAGCTTTTGACTGTGTTGACAGAGAACTTCTTTGGGAAAAGCTTAACAAACAAGGAATTCCGCATAATCTCTTACAATTGACACACAGAAACTTGGGTAAAGGTAATGTTAGGTGAGGGAAATACACTAACCAAAAAAATCCCGACATCGAGTGGCCTAAAACAAGGGTGCGTTCTGGCCCCTTTACTTTTTAACTTATTCTTAGCAGATCTTTCTACAGACCTAAATGAAATCAATGCACATTCCCCAAGGCTAGCAAATAATCTGATATCTAACCTATTATATACCGACGATGTTGTACTTTTAAGCAAAACTAAAGTCAGCATGCAACGATTAATCGATGGGATTTTTAGGTATTCACAGGAAAATGGCATGCAAATAAATGAAGCTAAGACCAAAGTAATGGTCATCTCAAAAAATTTCCATTTTAAATCCAAACATAAGTGGTTATTAAACGGAAAAAAATTGGAGCAAGTAGCAGATTATAAATACTTGGGAGTTACTTTTAATGACAAAGCCAACTTTCAGACACAAAAAACGGACGTTATAAGAAAGGCAAACTCCCTAGTAGGGGCATTTAAAATCATTCAGAAATCAAAGGGAGATTTGTCCTATCACCCTTTATTAAAAATAATTGCCGCAAAATTATTGCCTGCTCTAACCTATGGTAGCGAGGCACTCAATGGTCAAGATGCTGAGATTATTAATATAGCTGTAGCTAAAACGTACAGATCCTTATTCTCTCTCCCGAAGAATGCCTCACAAGCTCAGGTGAGACTCGTGTTTGGGCTAAACAATCAATGCTACGCAAGGAAAGGGCAAATACTAAAAGTATGGAACAGAATAAAAAACGACAAGGATAATGAAATGTCCCGCTTATTGTGGCAGGAAGTGAACAACAAAACAAACACAAATGTCAGCTCCTGCTTAAACAGCGCTATTGCAGAATTTGGTATAACACCAATCTGGGAAACCACAATTACGTCGGAGAGCTTAAAAAAAACAATAAACAAACTCACTAACTACCTCTCCATGATTATGGATAAAGATACTCTGGTCAAACGTAGCCACGCATGGTCAATTGTCTCTGGATATAAGAAAAAAAAGGTTCAAACCTATCTAGAAACTGCATGGTCTAAGAATTTTTTTTTATTAATGCCAGATTTAGCTTCTACCCAGGCACATGCCACTTACCACCATGGAAGAGATCACAAGGAAATAACATATGCAGGCTTTGTAACCTAGGAGAAGAAAACATCTTACACCTATTGTGTCTTTGCCCGGATCTGGAAATTGAAAGAAAAACTACAATTAAAAGAATGTTTAACATGCGTAGTGTAAGGACATGTAGACAGGCACTGATCGCAAGTCTTAACCCAGAAGATTTACCGATGCATCTGCGCTTGTTAAATTCCTTCGTGCAGTACAGATGAAATTGGATGTTTTTGATTGACCAAACAACAGACTACGTGAATATGGACTTTATACAATGCAGCTCTTTTTCCTTTTTAATGTGTATAATATATATCTAACTTCTGAAAACTGATTGAAAATCCAATTGTTTTATAATTTTAAATTTGGTAAAGTTTTATCTGCCTTTTTGTAAGATTTTAATTAATCAAACAAATAAATAAATATGAATATGAACTTGAATTTCAAAGTGCTATTGAAAATTGCACCTCCCGCATGAATAATCCTTTGTTTCTCGTAATGAAACCTGAAAATTCATACCATTTAGTTTTAGACTACAAACATTTGAACACATACATAAAAACATTCACAGTACAAAATGCACACAGTGCCGCATTAATGAATAACATTGTGTGGACAAAATACAAAACAACATTGGATACCTCAAATGGATTCTTTTGCCAAAATATAGCACCTGAAAGCGATATTTGACAGCATTTACGGACCTATGCTTTCAACGCCAATTCTGTAGACTGCCCCTAGGGTACACGAATAGCCCTGGGTTGTTCTGAGCAAGAGTATCAGAGTTACTTCAAAACTGTGATGAGGAGGCATTGTTATATGTAGATGATATTTATCTGATGGATGATTCATTATTGGATCACTTGAACAGGGTGAACACGATAATTCTGGGGTTCGCTGCACAGGGCTACAAATGCAACGTTAAAAAATCCAAAATTGCCCACCTCAATGTTCTTTTTTTGGGATATGAGCTCTCAAGTGCAGGAAAAAGCCTAACAGTTAATTAATTAGAAAAATGGGGGCTGCTCCAACCTCCAAAGAATCTAAAAAATTTGCAATCCATTCTAGGATTCCTAAATTTTGGTAGAGCATACATTTTGGATTATGTAGAAAAGGTAAAATCATTCAACAATTTAATTAGACCTGATTTTTCAGTCCGACATTGGACACAGGAACACACAGAAATTCTCTGTTCCTTACAAGCTGACATGATAGCTGCGGAACACTTACATACAAACGTAAATACTGCAAATTTGGCAATCCATGTAGTCGCAGGTCAATCAGGATACACTTACCTAACCTTCAATGAAGGCAAAACAGTACCCATTACATACCAATCTCCTTTTTACACAAATGCTGAAATGCGTTTTGCATCCACAGAAAAAATTCTGACAGCTGTAAAGACTGCTGTATTGAGAGAAAGAGCATTATATCAGGGGAAACTAATAATTGTCCTAACTCCAGTACAAACCTTAGAGGCTGTTACGAAAGCAAGAGTTCCACACGCGAAAGCACTGCGTCCACGATGGATACACTGGGCTAATTCGCTCCCTGCAACCGATGTAGACTACAAATACGATTGATTCTACATTCAAAACACAAGCATTCCTGCAGTGTGAACAAGAATATCCTCTCCAGAATGACATTTTTCCTCTAGGTCAGTATGAATAGATCATTTACACTGACGGATCAGTACAGCCTGCCGTAGGAAGTAAACAGCAATGCAGCGCGGTATGTGCGATTGTAAAGAGAACTACAAAGGATAGCAAGATCCTTCCTAGCAATATGCAGATGCAGTATCTAGGAGATTTCACAGCACAGCTGGCAGAACTAAAAGCCTTGATATTGCCACCAAAACAAATATGGATCAGAAATTACCCACAGTTATTGTGTGCGAGTTGTTTTACTGTGTCCAGTCATACAATGAATATATTCACTACTGGGGCCAGAAAGGTTTTAGAGATTCCAAAGGTTGCACACTAAAGCACAAGTTGCTTTGGGAACAGGTGGTAGAGCTATAGAAAGGCTTTCCACAGGCTCATGTAAATTCATACAATGAGTCACCAGCATGTTGGCGTGCACATTGAAGGGAATTTACTTGCTGATTGTTAGATCTGGGGGTCTCTAGTTGGCAGAGGTAAGTACCTTAGACCAAATAGGGACCCTTGCTTCTAGTCAGGGTGAAGGAATAACCCTCTGAGATAACCCTGCTCACCCTCTAGGTAGCATGGCACGAGCAGTCTAGGCTAATCAAAGGCAATGTGTATAATATTTGCACTTAACACAACAATAATCCCCCATCCACCACAAACTGAGACCACACAGGTAAGTATATTTTATAAAAATATAACTTTATCTAGTTGCAGGCAGTAAAAAAACAGTAATACACGATAATCACTTCTTCAGGTAAAGGTTGCACTTAATCTTAATGGTTGCATTTATGTAGGAAGTCTCTTAATAAAAGATAGTCTCAAGTCTCTCGTCCCTCAATATTAAAAACGAGTAATAGTGAGTTGCTTTATATTAGCTCGAAAAACGAGCTGTAAAAACAATGCCAGCTGTTAAATTGGCCAAAAGAATCAGCCCCTAACGCCAGGGGCCCTTCGCGCTACAAGCGCGCCTCACCGGAATGCTGGGGGGACTCCTTTTCCCTCGTTCGGCACTCTCTCGTGCACCTGATGGCCTCAGGCGCCCGGCGCCCACCAGAGCACACTTCGCTCCTTGCCCCGGCCGGTCCCCTCTGCTCTCCCGCCTGCTCTCGACAATCCAACGATCGGCGGGGCAGCACACCTCGGGGGACGACCGGCCAGGGATGCGGGACTCTCCTGAACTCCCTCGGCGAGGACGGGTCGGACGCTCACTCGGCTGTCGGCTCCTCGCTGGGGGTTGCTCCGGTCACGGCTCTCGGTGGCTCCAAGGATGCGGGCCAATCCGGTCGCGGCCCTTCGGTCGAGCCTCCTTCAGTACCCGGGAGTCAGCCAACGGCAGTGCGGCTCCCGGGGCTAGGCTGTGATGATGAATCCTGGGCGGCCAATCCCTGCACAGCTTCGGCGATGACGCTACGGCGCACGGGCCAATCCCGTCACGGCGTTAGCAAGGGGGCTCGATCTCCTTAGCCAATGGGAGCGCGGAGGCTTCGATCTCCGTCGCCGCGGTCCCGGCAAAGAACGGCAAACTTCTTGGTGTATTGCTGGCCCCGGGCAGCGGCGATGACAAGGCGGCGAGCACTTTAGGGCAACAGGTCGTGTCTAGACCTCCCACAAAGGCCACCAGTTCGCTGGAGATGATTTTCGCCGCAGGGTGGTACCACGATCCTCCGGTCACCCTTAAACATGTGCCGATGAGCACATCGATCGTCTCCCCCGGCCAGCAGTTAAACAAACACGCGCTGAGAGTCAGACACAGCGCGATCTTCACGGCAAGTTGGCAAAGCTTTAGGAACCTTTAACCCTGGGTTCCAAACAGGAGGCCAGCTCTTCTCAGGCCCTTGGAGATTCAAATTGCAGACACAGCACACAGCAAAGTCTTGGCAGTTTCAAGCAGGCAGGGTCACAGCACACAGCAAAGTCCCTTTCTCCTCCTCAGCTTCCAGTTAGACAGCAGACCAGGTCAGCCCTTAGAGCACACAGCAAGGCAATCTTCCTTCAGTCCTGCAGCAGTCCTTCTTCCAGCAGAGGTTCCTTCTTGATTGCAGAATCTTAGAATCTAATCTTCTGTAGTCAGGGATCCTTCCCTTATACTCCTAAAAGTCTTTGAAGTCCTTTGAAGTCTCTTGTGCAAGGGGGCCCTGAGCCGGGTCTAAACCAGTTCTGGGGGTTGCGGAGCGCTGGGTGTTTCTGGTTTTCTTCTTCCTGACAGCTTCAGGGTCAGAGGTGACAGTTGGCCGGCAGGAGGGGGAGCCAGCATGGTGGTCAGGCAGGCACAGCCCTTCACTACCAGGCGCTATCTCCTCCCGCCTCCCCGGCAGCAGATGTGGCCTTTCATCCACGGGTTGACTCCGACCCCCTACCTCCGGGGGCTCTGCAGCCCCTGTCACCCTCAGACCAGACAGGCATTCCACAAACAGACCCAGGCACACAGAAAGGTTTAGACAAGAGAACAGCCACTTTCTAAAAGTACTATTCTCAAACACAGGATTTAAGAACAACCTTCACTAAAAGATGTGTTATTAAATTCTGAGTTCAGGGATATCTTTCACTTATGTCCCATCTTGTTCCTCTGAGGAGATAGGCTGGTATCCATTGGGACCAGCCTCCCCCATGTTATTCTATGGAGCAAGATAGCCTTACAGCGGTGAGCGCACAAAATGGCTGCTGCCCACTGCCAGAGCATGTGACCTGCACTAGTACATGCTCTACCTTATCCATACACTGCACCCTGCCCAGGGGGGTACCTTGAGCCTTCCATAGGGGTGACTGATGTGCACAGACAGGGAAGGGTTAGGCCCAGCCAGTGGAGACACTGGCCAGGGGGACAGGGCAGTCCACTGACTGCACATAGGCCCTGCGCTGGCAGGCCTGAGTCACCTTTTTAGGGCTACTCATGTGGGTGGCGCAATCTGCGCTGCAGGCCCACTAGTAGCATCTGTCATCACCAGCCCTGGCACACATAGTGCACTTTACTAGGGACTTCATGGTGATGCAAATATGCCAATCAGGTATATTTAATCAATAAGGCAATTTACAG
Organism: Lissotriton helveticus; assembly: GCF_964261635.1. NCBI lineage: Eukaryota > Metazoa > Chordata > Amphibia > Caudata > Salamandridae > Lissotriton > Lissotriton helveticus. The sequence goes on from NC_136057.1 coordinate 431,052,515, forward strand.
AGGGAGCACGTACACTCTGGCACTGATCAGCAGTGGCAGAGTGTCCAAAACATCTAAACCAGCAAAAACGAAATCCAGCACAGCATCAAAAATACATGAGTCGGAGGCAAAAAGATGGGGGAAAAACCACGCCAAGGGTGTCAGGTCTAACACGTGTCCCCTCCAGCTGAAAGTGGGGAGAACTACCCAACCTCTTGGGAGTCCTCATCACTAAGGCGGAAGAATCTGGACAGACCGTCAGCATTGGCGTGTTCTGTACCAGGGCGGTGCTCCACCGTAAAGTTCATCCCCTGGAGGGAAATGGACCACCTCAACAGTTTTGGATTCTCACCCCTCATCTGCATTAACCATCTGAGGGGCCTGTGGTCGGTCTGAACACGGAAGTGAGTCCCAAACAGGTAGGGCCTCAGCTTCTTCAGAGCCCAGACCACAGCGAAAGCTTCTCTTTCAATGGCACTCCATTTCTGTTCCCTGGGGATTAGCCTCCGGCTAATGAAAGCCACTGGTTGGTTTCCGCCCTCATCATTGATCTGTGAGAGTACTGCTCCCACGCCTTGCTCTGAAGCGTCAGTTTGCACAATGAACTCACTGGAAAAGTCAGGTGCCTTAAGCACTGGTGCTGTGCACATGGCAGCTTTGAGGGTGTCAAAAGCAGTTTGACAGGCCTCAGTCCAATTCACCTTCCTGGGCTGATTTCGAGATGTCAGCTCTGTCAAAGGGGCCACAATGGTGCCATAACCTTTGACAAACCGTCTGTAATACCCGGTGAGACCTAAAAAGGCTCTCACCTCAGTCTGGGTCTTGGGGGGCTCCCTAGCCAGAATGGTATCAATCTTTGCCTGTAGGGGCGCCACCTGGCCGCCCCCTACCTGGTGTCCCAAGTACACCACAGATCCCTGCCCTATCTGGCATTTACTGGCCTTGATAGTGAGGCCTGCCTTCTGCAGAGCCTTCAACACTTCAGTGAGGTGTTGCAGGTGTTCCTCCCAAGTGGAGCTGCACACAGCAATGTCATCCAGGTAGGCTGCGCTGAATTGCTCCAGCCCCGCCAGTACCTGGTTGACCAATCTCTGAAATGTGGCAGGGGCATTTTTCAACCCAAAGGGCATGACACGGAACTGAAAGTGCCCCTCTGGCGTTGAAAATGCTGAACTCTCCTTTGCCCCCTCAGTTAAGGCAATCTGCCAGTACCCTGAAGTCAAATCAAAAGTGCTCAGGTACTGGGCAGCTCCCAACCGATCCACCAGCTCATCAGCTCTGGGGATGGGGTGCGCGTCAGTCTTGGTGACCGCATTGAGCCCACGGTAGTCCACGCAGAACCGAAGTTCTGGGGTGCCACCGGGGGTAGCAGCTTTCTTAGGCACTAAGACCACTGGGCTAGCCCAGGGGCTGCTGGAGGGCTCAAATTCTGCTAGACCGCCCTCTCTGGCTGTCATTGCACGGGTGGACACACAGATCCACGCAGGCAAACCCAACATCTCCAAGTGAGTCCTGTGCTCCACCTCTTTCCATGGGGAGCTCTCCAGGTCATTACCTAATAGACAATCTACAGGCAAGGCATCACTTACAACAATTTCCAAAATACCAGAGACCCCTCCCCATTCAAATGGAACATTTGCCAACTTGCAGTAGCGCACTGAACTGTCAGAGGCCACCACAGGCCGGAGTACCTTGGGAACAATTTGCTCTTCAGACACCCACCGACACCTGACAGATGTCACGCTGGCCCCTGTGTCTCTCAGAGCCTCTATTTCCTGTCCATTGATGGTCACCTTCTGCCCGTATTTCTTAGTGTTTTGGGGCAGCAAAGTTTCCTGGGCCATCTCTTGGTCTCCTAGAGAGACAAGGGTCATCAATGCTAACCCCTTCTCCCCACTAGAAATCAAATCCCCTCCCAAAGCTACACTGGCTAACGCCGGAGCGGGAGCACCAGTGGGTGCTGATTTCTTCTTTGGACATTTGGGGGCAATGTGCCCCACCTCCCTACAGGCATAGCAAGTAAGCGGGGCCCTTTTGTCCTGCGTGCCCTTATGGGGCAGGGACTTCTTAGGCTTGGGGGGTTGAGACACCTTCTCCTGGGAACCATTTTCGGGCCCTTTAAAAGACTCCTTTTGATTACCCGTGTCCCCCCCACTCTTCTGCTGGGGTACTTACCACCCCCTTGTGGACCCGGGTGCTAGTCCAGCGGTTCGCCTCTTTAGCAAGCTCGCTGGGGTCAGTTAACTTGCTATCCAAAAGATGCTGGCGCAGCTCTGGAACACATAAACTACTTAAGTGCTCCCAACTAATCAAGTGACACAACCCCACATAATCAGTAACTTTGCTGCCCTTTATCCAACCTTCCAGTGCACGCGTGTACATACTCACACACTCCACCCAAGTACTTGAATCAAGCTTCTTGAAGTTCCTAAACTTCTGGCGGTACTGTTCTGAAGTGAGCCCATACCTGAGGCACAAAGCCTCCTTCATAGCGGGGTAGGATAAAGTACCTGCTGCTTCTAAGGGTGCCAAAACATCCCTCCCAGAGGCCTCAAAATGCTTCCACAATCCTGCCCCCCAATTCTTTTTAGGCACTTCATTCATCGTTAAGGCAAGTTCATACGCTCTGAACCACGCATAAATATCCTCACCCCTCTGATAATTCTGTACCAGATCCTTTGGTATGTATACCTTACCCACCTGTACTGGTTGTGCGCTGCCACCATTAGAACTGGACTCCTCCTTTTTGGCTTTAATGTCCTGCTCCCTCATGCTCAACTCATGAGCCAATTGGAGTTTCTTCTCCTCCAAAGCGAGAGCGTTTCTTCTCTCCTCCGCCTCTGCTTGTGCTTTGAGCTTAAAAAGCTCAATCTCATGGGCCCTAGCTCTCTGATTCTCCTCCACCTCCTCTGGAGAAATAATCCTACCGGAGTGGTTGCTGCCAGTCCTAGACCCTGGCGTCCTCACTGGCAATTCACTGGACAAAAAAGCATTCTCCTGTGTGCCTCCCTCTCCCATAGTAGCTTCTGGATCACCATGTTTGGCCTCCCACCAGGCCCTCAGAGCTTTCTGTAGCTCTTCCTTGTTTGCGCCGCCCTTCGCTGGGCATCCAAGCTGTTTGCAGAATTTTTTCAGTTGCTCCTTGTTATAGGTGAACAACTCCTGGCTTTCAAATTCCACTTCCACTTCTCCATTCACGCTTAGCGCTTTCTGAGACATGATGCTTCCTAACCTTTTCAACTAAAAGGTTTCACCAAAAAGAAAAAAATCTTGCGCAACCTGTTCTGCTAAACTAGACTAGTGATGTACAAGAAATCACTGCAGGTCAAGTGCAATTATTAGTTCAAAATCCGCACCGCTGTCCAACAATGTTAGATCTGGGGGTCTCTAGTTGGCAGAGGTAAGTACCTTAGACCAAATAGGGACCCTTGCTTCTAGTCAGGGTGAAGGAATAACCCTCTGAGATAACCCCTGCTCACCCTCTAGGTAGCATGGCACGAGCAGTCTAGGCTAATCAAAGGCAATGTTTATAATATTTGCACTTAACACAACAATAATCCCCCATCCACCACAAACTGAGACCACACAGGTAAGTATATTTTATAAAAATATAACTTTATCTAGTTGCAGGCAGTAAAAAAACAGTAATACACGATAATCACTTCTTCAGGTAAAGGTTGCACTTAATCTTAATGGTTGCATTTATGTAGGAAGTCTCTTAATAAAAGATAGTCTCAAGTCTCTCGTCCCTCAATATTAAAAACGAGTAATAGTGAGTTGCTTTATATTAGCTCAAAAAACGAGCTGTAAAAACAATGCCAGCTGTTAAATTGGCCAAAAGAATCAGCCCCTAACGCCAGGGGCCCTTCGCGCTACAAGCGCGCCTCACCGGAATGCAGGGGGGACTCCTTTTCCCTCGTTCGGCACTCTCTCGTGCACCTGATGGCCTCAGGCGCCCGGCGCCCACCTGAGCACACTTCGCTCCTTGCCCCGGCCGGTCCCCTCTGCTCTCCCGCCTGCTCTCGACAATCCAACGAGCAGCGGGGGCAGCACACCTCGGGGGACGACCGGCCAGGGATGCGGGACTCTCCTGAACTCCCTCGGCGAGGACGGGTCGGACGGCTCACTCGGCTGTCGGCTCCTCGCTGGGGGTTGCTCCGATCACGGCTCTCGGTGGCTCCAAGGCTGCGGGCCAATCCGGTTGCGGCCCTTCGGTCGAGCCTCCTTCAGTACCCGGGAGTCAGCCAACGGCAGTGCGGCTCCCGGGGCTAGGCTGTGATGATGAATCCTGGGCGGCCAATCCCTGCACAGCTTCGGCGATGACGCTACGGCGCACGGGCCAATCCCGTCGCGGCGTTAGCAAGGGGGCTCGATCTCCTTAGCCAATGGGAGGGCGGCGGCTTCGATCTCCGTCGCCGCGGTCCCGGCAAAGAACGGCAAACTTCTTGGTGTATTGCTGGCCCCGGGCAGCGGCGATGACAAGGCGGCGAGCACTTTAGGGCAACAGGTCGTGTCTAGACCTCCCAAAAAGGCCACCAGTTCGCTGGAGATGATTTTCGCCGCAGGGTGGTACCACGATCCTCCGGTCACCCTTAAACATGTGCCGATGAGCACATCGATCGTCTCCCCCGGCCAGCAGTTAAACAAACACGCGCTGAGAGTCAGACACAGCGCGATCTTCACGGCAAGTTGGCAAAGCTTTAGGAACCTTTAACCCTGGGTTCCAAACAGGAGGCCAGCTCTTCTCAGGCCCTTGGAGATTCAAATTGCAGACACAGCACACAGCAAAGTCTTGGCTGTTTCAAGCAGGCAGGGTCACAGCACACAGCAAAGTCCCTTTCTCCTCCTCAGCTTCCAGTTAGACAGCAGATCAGGTCAGCCCTTAGAGCACACAGCAAGGCAATCTTCCTTCAGTCCTGCAGCAGTCCTTCTTCCAGCAGAGGTTCCTTCTTGATTGCAGAATCTTAGAATCTAATCTTCTGTAGTCAGGGATCCTTCCCTTATACTCCTAAAAGTCTTTGAAGTCCTTTGAAGTCTCTTGTGCAAGGGGGCCCTGAGCCCGGTCTAAACCAGTTCTGGGGGTTGCGGAGCGCTGGGTGTTTCTGGTTTTCTTCTTCCTGACAGCTTCAGGGTCAGAGGTGACAGTTGGCCGGCAGGAGGGGGAGCCAGCATGGTGGTCAGGCAGGCACAGCCCTTCACTACCAGGCGCTATCTCCTCCCGCCTCCCCGGCAGCAGATGTGGCCTTTCATCCACGGGTTGACTCCGACCCCCTCCCTCCGGGGGCTCTGCAGCCCCTGTCACCCTCAGACCAGACAGGCATTCCACAAACAGACCCAGGCACACAGAAAGGTTTAGACAAGAGAACAGCCACTTTCTACAAGTACTATTCTCAAACACAGGATTTAAGAACAACCTTCACTAAAAGATGTGTTATTAAATTCTGAGTTCAGGGATATCTTTCAGTTATGTCCCATCTTGTTCCTCTGAGGAGATAGGCTGGCATCCATTGGGACCAGCCTCCCCCATGTTATTCTATGGAGCAAGATAGCCTTACAGCGGTGAGCGCACAAAATGGCTGCTGCCCACTGCCAGAGCATGTGACCTGCACTAGTACATGCTCTACCTTATCCATACACTGCACCCTGCCCAGGGGGGTACCTTGAGCCTTCCATAGGGGTGACTGATGTGCACAGACAGGGAAGGGTTAGGCCCAGCCAGTGGAGACACTGGCCAGGGGGACAGGGCAGTCCACTGACTGCACACAGGCCCTGCGCTGGCAGGCCTGAGTCACCTTTTTAGGGCTACTCATGTGGGTGGCGCAATCTGCGCTGCAGGCCCACTAGTAGCATCTGTCATCACCAGCCCTGGCACACATAGTGCACTTTACTAGGGACTTCATGGTGATGCAAATATGCCAATCAGGTATATTTAATCAATAAGGCAATTTACAGAGGGAGCACGTACACTCTGGCACTGATCAGCAGTGGCAGAGTGTCCAAAACATCTGAACCAGCAAAAACGAAATCCAGCACAGCATCAAAAATACATGAGTCAGAGGCAAAAAGATGGGGGAAAAACCACGCCAAGGGTGTCAGGTCTAACACGGATGAAACCGCCAAGGCGACCGTGAGAACTGCTGCCGTTGATGCAATCACTCATTCTAGTACGAGAATAAACAGACAGATGATAGCTGTGAATGCGAAGCGTACCAACAGCTCAGCTTTCCAAAAGGTTTTCCACTCAAGTACTCCTACAAGTTAGATGCACAAAATATTCTGTACGTTCAAAGTCTATGAGTGGGGGTTAGAGGAATACCAAATGTAGATCGCAGATTAGGTTGACTTCTAGCTGCACACGAGGGTCTAGGTTCAGGACATGCAAGTATTACTGCAATAGTTTCACTACTGAAACAGCGTTATTGGTGGCCAGGTCTTACGAAGCAGACCAAGGGCTTTGTCCTGAAGTGAGACATATCAATCAATCAATCAAGAAATTTATATAGCGCGCTACTCACCCGGAGGGTCTCAAGGCGCTTTAGGAGGGGGGGGGGTCTGCTGCTGCTCAAACAGCCAGGTCTTGAGTTGCTTCCTGAAGGAGAGGTGGTCTTGGGTCTGACGGAGGTGGATGGGGAGAGGGTTCCACGTCTTGGCTGCCAGGTAGGAGAAGGATCTTCCTCCCAAGGTCGTCCTTCAGATGCGGGGAACGGCTGCGAGGGCGTGGCTGGTCGAACGAAGCTGGTGGGTAGGAGTGTAGAAGGTCAGGCGGTTGTTGAGGTACCTGGGGCCCACGTCGTGGAGGGCCTTGTGTGCGTGGGTGAGGAGTCGGAACGTGATTCTCTTGTTGACAGGGAGCCAGTGCAGGTCTCTCAGGTGTCTGGAGATGTGGCTGTGACGGGGGATGTCCAGGATGAGTCGTGCAGAGGCGTTCTGGATGCGTTGGAGTCTCTTCTGCAGTTTGGCTGTGGTACCGGTGTAGAGGGTGTTTCCGTAGTCCAGTCGGCTGGTGACGAGTGCCTGGGTGACCGTCTTCCTGGTTTCGGTGGGGATCCATCGGAAGATCTTCCGGAGCATGCGTAGGATGTTGAAGCACGAGGACGAGACTGCGTTGACTTGTCTGGTCATCGAGAGGGAGGAGTCCAGGATGAAGCCTAGGTTGCGTGCGTGGTCCGTTGGTTTGGGTGCGCTGCCCAGGGCAGGGGGCCACCAGGAGTCGTCCCAGGCGGAGGAAGATGTTCCCAGGATGAGGACTTCCGTCTTGTCTGAGTTGAGTTTCAGGCGGCTGTTCTTCATCCACTCGGCTACTTCTTTCATCCCTTTGTGTAGGTTGGTTCTGGCGGTGGCTGGGTCGTTGGTGAGGGAGAGGATCAGCTGAATGTCGTCGGCGTAGGAGATGATGTTGAGGTTGTGTTGGCGTGCGATGGCCGCGAGGGGGCTCATGTAGATGTTGAAGAGGGTGGGGCTGAGTGCTGATCCTTGTGGTACTCCGCAGATGACTTCGGTGGCCTCGGATCTGAACGGGGGGAGGCGGACTCTCTGGGTTCTTCCGGCGAGGAACGAGGTGATCCACTCCAGAGCTCTCTCTTGGATTCCGGTGTTGCTGAGGCGTTGTAGTAGGGTGCGGTGGCAGACAGTGTCGAACGCAGCTGAGAGGTCCAGGAGGATGAGGGCGGCTGTTTCCCCGTTGTCGAGCAGGGCTCGGATGTCGTCAGTGGCTGCGATGAGGGCGGTCTCGGTGCTGTGGTTGGCTTGGAAGCCGGACTGCGAGGGGGTCGAGGGATCCGTTCGTCTCGAGGAAGGCGGCAAGCTGTCTGTTGACGGTCTGCTCGATGACTTTGGCAGGAAACGGGAGGAGCGAGATGGGGCGGTAGTTCTTGAGGTTGGTGGGGTCTGCTGATGGTTTCTTCAGGAGGGCGCTGAGTTCGGCATGCTTCCAGCTCTCCGGGAAGGTTGCGGTGTTGAAGGAGCAGTTGATGACGTCTCGGAGTTGGGGTGCGATGACGGAGACGGCCTTGTGAAGACGTGGTGGGGGCATGGGTCGGTTGGTGATCCGGAGTGGATGGTGTTCGTGTGGATGGTGTCTTCGGTGCTGACCGGGGTCCAGGCGCGGAGGGTGGTGGTGGTGGGTGGCGTCGGTTCGGTGGTTGGGTGCGTGGTCTGTGTTCCGAAGCTGTTGTGTATGTCGGCGATCTTGTTGTGGAAGAACGAGGCGAGTGAGTAGCAGAGTTCTTGCGAGGGGGTGATTTCGTTGGTTCCGGCGCTGGGGTTCGAGAGCTCTTTGACGATGTTGAAGAGTTCTTTGCTGTTGTGTGCGTTGTTGTCTAGTCGTTCCTTGAATGCTGTTTTCTTGGTGGCGTGGATCAGCTGGTGGTGTTTGCGGGTGGCCTGCTTGAGGGCCGTCATGTTGTCTGTAGTCGGGTCTTTGCGCCAGGCTTTCTCGAGGGTGCGGCAGTTCTTCTTGGAGTTCTTGAGATCGTCGTTGAACCAGGAGGCCCTCTTGCTGCCGGGTCTGCTGGGATGGTTTTATAGGGGTGCGAGGTCGTCAGTGAAGTTGGTGATCCACTGTGTGAGGTTGTTGGCTGCCTGGTTGGGGTCCGTTGAGCTGGCGGGAGGATTCAGGTTCAGGGATGTGGAGAGCTGGTCGGAGGTGATCTTGTTCCAGCTCCTTCGGGGAACCTGTTGCGGGTGGTGGTGGGTCGTGGTCCTTCTGAAGCTGAAGTGGACGCAGCTGTGGTCTGTCCAGTGGAGTCCGGTGGAGTGGCTGAAGGAGACGTCCTTGCTGGAGGAGAAGACGGGGTCAAGCGTGTGTCCGGCGTACTAGCAGACCGTACTTCTACCACCCCTTGCCGATAAGAAAGAAAGAAAAGAGATTTGTCTCAATTGATCTGATCAAACCACACTATGTGGCCGATACTGAATAGCGAGAACACTCCGGGGTAATGACGTCCTACAGTTTTGGGAATTTATGCCTAGAGTGGCTGGAAACCTCAACACTCTACCAAGTGAAACAACACTTGTCCTTAGATTAAATGCATCTTAGGGATTTTTGGTTAGGTACCCAGAAGCCTCGTCAGGAGCACTTCCTTTACGCTATTGTAATGACCGGATTCTCAGACCAAGCAGACTACCAACCGTAACTAACCCAGTCGTCACGTAACCACACTCTTCTCAGGCCACTATTTACATGATATCTAGAATACTCACCTGAGAAGGTGAAAAGAAGCTATTTACAAGCCTGTACAATCAAAGATACCACTAACATCTAATGGATTCCATGCCTTATCCTATAATTACCTCCTCTTATATTCTTTAACGTCACCCGACGATTCTTTATAGTCTCCCGACTGTTATCTTTAACGTCACCCGACAATTCTTTATAGTCTCCCGACTGTTACCTTTAACGTCACCCGACGATCTACACTAATGGGGGTTCACCTTTAAAAGTTATTTTCCAAATGAAATTCACACTCTCCCCCCATCATCAGTTACCTTTTCAGAAGGGCATATCCCATCCTTCTGTATGTCAGCACCTGGTTAAAAGGAAAGGTCAATCGCATTCATAAAAACAACATTCAAAGATATTTATCATTAAGTCTTTATTCTACAATTAAACATGACAGAATGAGCAAAAGAAACATGATTTGGCTTAGTTGCTACCTATAACCTAAAAGGGGGCAAAATAAATGATTAGATGTATTCTACACTAACTCAGAACGCCTCACCTTAGACGTGTGTCTTTCCATCTCAGCAGCGGAGCTGATCCCTCTCTCTCTCGCTTTGTCTTCAATATGCTCGGGACTCTGCTCTCCCTCTATGGCTCACGAATGCAGGTCTGCACCGCTACGCCTCGTCCGTCTACGCTGCCATGGTTCCGAAATACTCGAACCCTCTTCTGAACTCAGGGCCCGATTCACAGAACTAACTTAAGACAAAATCCTAAACTTACTACTTTTGGTATTCACAGAAGGCATTAGTAGTAGTAAAGTTAAGATTTTGTCTTAAGTTTGACTTAAGACAAACTTAAGACAGATTTATGGCAGACTTAAGACAGACTTAAGTTAGGATTTTGTCTTAAGTTTGTCTTAAGTCTGTCTTAAGTCTGTCTTAAGTTGGCCTAAGTTTATCTTAAGTCAACCATAAGAAAAAATCCTAACTTTACTACTACTAAATGCCTTCTGTAAATACCAAAAGTAGTACGTTTAGGATTTTGTCTTAAGTTAGTTCTGTGAAACGGCCCATCAGTGTCTGCCACTCCTATATGATGTCACTACGGGACCCTTGATCACCTTCCTTCCTCGTTTCAGGATTTCAATTAGCTGATGGTATCAGTCTCTCTGCACCAGCCTTCGGACCAACTTCTTCTGTCCACTCCACACGTTACTTTCTCTCCATCTTACTGCTCGCTCCTTGATAATATAGAGCTCTCTTTCTCTATGGAAAATTCCGGTATTAGGCCGACTCCCACCAAATTCCTGTACCAGTCCTCGGCTCCCTTCGCCTTCCACAGTGGCCACCTGCGTATTGCGTCTAGAGCCGGGGAGACAAACACACTCCTTTGATAAGGGCCAGTCTTGACCGGTTCCTTACTAGCGAATAACAGGCTAAACTCTAAACATTACCTTTACCCTGCAAGCGCTTCGGACAGTCGAGGCAGAATTACAAAATGGCTTCTCTCTAGCTTGCGGGCCTATAGGCCCACGGAAACGATAAAAGGCACTAAACCCTGTCAAAGCACATAGGTAAGCCCTACAAATGAACGCAAATGCAACTAGGACTGAGATGGTAGTGGATTATAGTCACCACCAGTCTAAGAATAGAATAAAATTACCCTGTCGCTACAGCTATTTACAATGAAGTATGGAAAATCTCCCAGCAGGAGGCTGCTGAGAGATTGCGTGAGATTGATAGGGTTAACCTAAAAAAGGCTTTGGCAGTGGTCGACAAAGGTATGACCACACTGACATTGAGGATTTATTCATTGGGCAACATTGTGTCTTCCGCAATAGATGTAATAGAACAGGATTTGTCTATTCTTCAACATGGACAATCACAATTGCGATCCATTCTAATATTGAGCTAGACGCTACACTCGTAGCGCTCTGATCACGTGCCCTGGCAGTATATCAACAGTACCTCTCTGTTTTCTGCATACAATTTAACAGAAAGACAGACAATGGCACGAAGAGATGCAAAATATACAATGCTGCACATTGAAAAATTGGACCAATTACTTTTTACTGTGGCTGAGTCACCTTCCACAGAATGGTTAGTCCATGACCATATTACACTGCCAGACATGACATTCCAATTTCAATACTGTCGACAGTATTACCAGGTTGGCATGTGTGAAGCGCTCGGAGAGGGCTACATACATTAATCTTGGGAATTACTGTACCGATTTAGGTTCAAGAATGGGGACACTGACGTTTTTCTCAGCGGTTCAGACTGTGAGAGTTCTTTAAGTGGGTCTCTAATTGTCAGGATATTTTGCTTCAGGGAGCCTGTAATGCTTTGGTTGCAAACCTATTGTGTCACTTGAACGGATCCCCAGCTGCTGTGATCCATTCGGTGTTTAAACTGCTCTCGAACGGAAGCTATTTGATGTTGAATGATCAAGGTTGTTGTGGGATGGTACCGGGCATCACAGATCTCGACACAGTAAGTTCCAGGGTTACTTGTTGTATGCAGGTATTGTTGCCACCGACCTATAAAGTTTGGGAGGCGACCCTATGGCCCACTAGATATTTCCCTTATAAGGTTTGATTCTCCGAGCAGACTGAAAGACATGCTGTTACAGAAGGATGTGGCCTTACCCTCAGCCTGAGAGACTTTTGATTTCCAGTTTGCAAGGTCTTCGGCTGAGATACAGGCATCAGTTCAAATGAACTTCCTGCTCCATTTAAGAGAAATGGTACATCGTATCTTTAACATGCCTGATATGAGACGGATAGTACACCTATTTAACAGCATAGGTTACAGACTATTGAGCACCTTTCAGACAATCTAAAGAGTAATTCCATCATTAATACACTCCGTACTGGGAAGCGTTTTTGGAGGGCTTCCACTGGTCCTACTACTTGTAGTGGGTATCCTCATTTTAATTTTCCTGCTACGCAATGGATGGTCCAATTTCCAAAGAGATGGAAAAAGCACTCCTTGTGGGACGTTGCCATGAACACACGGTACTCCATCTGAGTGCACCTCAGCTTCGGGAACTAAGTGAGCATTGGCTACTATAGTTCAGATCATTCTGGGTTGACTGTATCTTGCCTGCGATCCGCTGACTATTCTGCGGATAAAAAGGATTGTTGGATATATGTCCGACCCTTCCATCTATTGTTCCACTGGACGTTGATGTACTACTGGTCCCCTTAAAGGCCCACCTGTAACTGTGCCCTCAGCGTATTCCCAGCTTTATGGCAGCATTCTTAGAGCCTCCATGGGATGCTTCAGCTCTTTTAGGAACGGACACCGGCTCTACAACCAGCACACAAGTGTTTCCTCAGCCTCTGCTGCAGGAACTGCAGATGAACATCTTTGCTTCACTGACCTGATCTAGGAGGTGTTACAGGGAACGTCGTCTGCGAATGCAAGCGACAGTGATGTTGTGTCTCCCACACAGGACACAAACATTTGGCTCTGTGTGTGATGGGAACAATTCAGCCTTTTTTCTAAACAAGCCAAATCGGAATTTGAAAAAATAATTTTTGTTTTATACTTCTCTCCTGCTCTCACTGGGTACCATGGCTTTTGGAGTGCTCGGTTGGTCTTACAGTATATTGACTATTTAGAGATCTTATAGAGCTCTTCTTTTTTAACTTTTGCATTGTTTTGACATACACCATGTTTTTAGATGTTTTTACTTTCGTTTTTATAACAATGATTTTATGCTTTTACAACATGCATATTTTAGCATTAGTTACTCATCTGCCATCGGATGAGGAGCAGGTGTTATGAGCCCCAAGGTATCCCAAAAAAGGCCTAGGTAGCTGCACGACCTTTTACCTACATTTGTCCTACCTGGCTCTACATAACGGGTCTGGCATTGAACATTTACCTAGTTACGTGCCAAATGAATGCTGTGTGGTTTTCTCTGAAAACTAGCCTTCTTTACTATGCATAAGGATTCTTTTTTTTTTTTTTTGCACAAACGTTTTTTTTTATATATATATATATATTTTATAAACGACCTCTCCCACAATGCATCTTAAATTGCAACAGTGGTGAACAGGTATTTAACTGTGAAACAGAAAAGGGACTGATGATATCTCACACCGTGATCAAGCCCTGACGGGTGAAACGCATTGGTGAAGGGGGATAATGGCACTGCTACAAACAAAATAAATCGTTAAATCGAAGGTCTGTGAGAGTGTGCGGGTAATTTTTGGCGTTTTGGTGAAGGATTGAATACGAGGTTTGTCCTACCTCGACACGCGCACCAGCTGTGCAAAGAGCGCATTCCGAAGCAGGACACTTTGGTGGATATTGATTAAAACGGAATAGCGCCCGACCGGATTGTTTTTTTTGTTTTTGTTTTTCAAATACATTTTTATTGTTGTATTAAGCACATCAAAGATAGTGACACGGGCTGGCTTCAACATTCAGCCAGTATCCGTACGGACCGCAACTTTTCATTTGCCTATGCGGAGTACCCCCCCCCCACCCCTCAGAACAGTGCAAATCAGACCAAAGCATGTTATAACTGCAACTCAGTGAGAAAAACAACCCCCCAACAACAGCTCCTGCTAGCCCGCCCCCCACCCCCACCCCATAATTCCTCCATCCCTTCTCAATGGAGTGAACCTCCTCGAACCAAACTCAGGGCACCTCCTTGGTATTGTTTAACAGGCCCAGACTCTTCCCCCTTGAAAAGCGTGTATGCATCTATCCCCAGGTGTAGTTGCGCTCTCCTTTAGAACGCTTGTGAGTTCACTCTAGTCCGTGGTAGAGCCTCCACTTTGTCCATACTCTCCTGAACTTCTTTGGGCACCCTCTAGCCTTGTATGTTACTCTCTCCGCCGCCATGTAGAGGTCGAGCCCCCTCCTCCACTCCTCTAGTTCTGGTGGCTCGGCCGCACCCCAGCGCCTAGCGATGTCCCTCTTGGCCACCACTAGTGCCAGTAGTAGAAATATGGTCAGAGGGCGAGCCAAGTCGACCTCGGTCGTCAACCCCAATAGTGCTAGCTTGGGGTCATGTGGTAAAGTGGTTTCCAGGACCTCTTCCAATTCTCCAAGTATACCCCGCCAGTACCTTTGTATGACTACACAGCTCCAGAGTGTGTGGTAGAAAGTTCCCTCTGGGTGGTGGCACCTAAGGCATGTCATATCAATGATCTTCCCCATTTTGAACAGTCGTACCCTATCGTAGTATACTCTATGGAGTACTTTCAGCTGAATGAGACGGAGTCTGGACTTAATCGCAACCTCGCGAGGGTGCATGAGGACCAGCTCCCAGTCCAGGTCTTCCATGTCCCCCACATCTGTCTCCCATCTATTTTGCAGGGCCTGTAGTGTGCCTAGTGTATTGTTGGTCAGTGTTCTGTATGTTAGGGACACCGCGCCCCTCCCAATATGCTCCTGTAGTAACCTGCCCTCTAAAGGGGCGTATTCTGGGATGTCTGTCGGATCTATGTTCTGCGCCCTCCAGGCGTGCCTAAGCTGGGAATACCTATAGCGCTGAGCATCGTGCAAGCTAAATTCCTCCTGTAGGGCGCGGAATGTTTTCAGTTCTCCCCCGGCAATCACGTCCCCAATAGTTGAGATGCCGATGGTGTCCCACTGTTTAAAGCCTGTCAGTTTGTGGAGCTCACCCAGCCACCTACAGTGCCATAGCGGGGTCTGCCGGGTGAGACGTTTGTCCCATCCCATGCGTTTAATTGCCCTGTTCCACGCCGCCAGCGTGATCTTGGTGGCCGGTAAAAAATGTCTCCCAGCTGGACCACCGTATAGGTAGTACAGAAGGTTCGTGTGGGACCATTTCGAACGTTCGAGCGCGTATGTGGGGTGGTCCATTGCTGCGTGAAACCATTCATTTATCGGAGCGAGGTGTTCTGCCCAATAGTATGTCTCGAGGTTGGGAAGGGAGATCCCACCGTTGTACTGGTGGCGTTGCAGTGTGGTTAAAGCCACTCTTGGGTGTTTCCCCAACCATAGGAATGTTCGCAGATCCCCGTGTATAGCTGACAAGGTTGCGGGCGGGAGGGGATAGTATTCATTCTGCAGTGCATAGAGGAACTTTGGTAGCAGGACCATCTTATATAGTGCTGCTCGTCCCAGTATAGTGAGCGGAAGCTGCTTCCACCGGTCCATGTCTAGTTTAGCACTCGCCACGACGCGTGCCACATTTTTAGTGAAGGAGAGTGTTTCGTCTAGTGTTATGAAGACCCCCAGATACTGGAATCCCTCAGTGGTGTGGATGAGAAGTTCCGGCAGGCACTCCCTCCGCTCTCGGCCGTGAGGGTCGTATAGGATCGATTTATGCCAATTTATGGTATGGCCTGCTCGCGCCCCGAAGTCATCCAGCTCCTTGAACAGGACCGGTATCGTGGCCTCCGGGTCTGTCACAAACAGCAGAACGTCGTCTGCATACAGCGAAATTTTTTCCTGGGTTGACTCCGGGGTCCCCCAGGTAAATCCCCTGATCCCTTGATTCTGTCGGATCCGAATCGCTAGTATTTCTATCGTCAAAGTGAACAGTAGAGGGGACAGCGGGCACCCCTGACGTGTTCCCCTGTAAATGCAGAATTCGCGTGACAGTCGTCCATTCACTCGCACCCGTGCCTTTGGACCCGAGTACAGGAGTCGAAGCCACTGCAAAAACTTAGGTCCAAAGCCGAACCTCTGCAACGTCTCAAATAGGAAGGGCCAGTGCACCGCATCGAAGGCCTTCTCGGCGTCCAACGAGAGGAACCAGTGGGGCTCACTCCTCTCTCGGACTTCCTGCAGCCAGTTATGGGTGCGGCGGAGATTTAGTTTGGTCGCCCTGTCCGGGAGGAACCCGGACTGATCTGCATGCACTAAATCAGAGATGACCCCCCGTAGGCGCCTAGCCAGGATCGTAGCCAGAATCTTTGTCTCCATATTAAGGAGAGAGATCGGGCGGTAGGAGGCGCACCTGTCTCTAGGTTTCCCCTCCTTATGAATAGGGACAATTGTGGCCAAGGCCAAGTCCGGTGGCCAGCTCGCCGTTTGGCGTGCCTCGGCAAATAATTGACTAATATGGCGTTGCAGCAGGTCCGCTGTACGTTTGAAAAATTCCGCCGGGAAGCCGTTAGGTCCCGGCGTCTTCCCCGGCTTCAGGGACGTTATTGCTTCTCCTATTTCTTCAAACGTGATCTCTGCCTCCAGTTCCGTAGCATCTTCCTGAGACAGTTGCGGAACCTCCATGTCACTCAGATAGTGGTTAGCGTCCGTCTCGTCCCCCAAGTCCCTAGCTCTATAAAAGTCCTCGTAGTACGTCGCAAAGGCCTCCGCTATGGCCTCGTCTGTACAGGCTGTTCTGTGCCCTGCCTCTTCAATCCTGTCAACCCATCGCGCCGCCCTTTCTCTCTTGCTCAGCCATGCTAGGAGTTTTCCCGATTTGTCGCCCACGTCGTAGAGGCGGTGGATTGTCGCCAGGGCTTGTGTGCGTGCCTCTCCCGTGACCAATTCTCTATAGTGTCTCTGCGTGTCTAGTAGTTTCCTAAGCGTCTTTTCTTCCTTTCCCTGGTGGTATTCTGACTCGAGGTCTAAAATCGTGGCCTCCTTTGTCCTAACCGCCTGCTGCAGTTCCCTCCTGGCAGTTCCCAATCTGCAATTTATACGATCTCTAAGGACCGGCTTCAATGCTTCCCAGAGCGTGATCCCCGATTCTACTGAGCCCTCATTCTCATCCATATAGACCTTTATGTCCGCTCTGATTCCCTTCAGTATATCTGGTGTTTGCAGATCCCATGCTGCGAGGCGCCATTCCCTAGTCTTTACCCTTCTCTCTCTTCCTAGGTGTACATAGAGGGGGGAGTGGTCCGAAATTCCCCGTGCCTTATAGTCCGCTAAGTCATTGACCGTGATTTCTTGCCTAGAGGTAAATAGGTAATCTAGCCTGGAAAAGACCTTGTGAGCCCCGGAATAAAAGGAGTAGGCCTCCTGTGTCGGGTGGAGCCATCTCCAGACATCAGTGAGGCCCAAAGTGTTCATCTGTCTAGCCAGTGGTGTACCCCGTCCTGTCGTACGTGGGGAACCCGATCTATCTCTAGTGGTACACATTACATCGTTAAAGTCCCCCCCCACTATCTGAATCGTGTCTGCCGTGTCCAGAAGGATAGCCGTGACCGCAGTGAGGGTGCGTGATTGCAATTTTGGTGGGGCACAAACCGAAACAATTGTATATCTGCGCCTCTTCCATGTTCCCTGTACTCCTGCATATGTCCTCTGTGGGTCCAACCATGTGCGGGTGACGGCAAACGGTGTGGATTTTTTTACTAGGACTGCCGCCCCCCTGGAATCTGCCTTGTAACCTGCGTGCGCCAGCACCACGTGCCTACCTCTTGCTATAAAAGCGCATTGGGTGCCTCTGAGATGCGTCTTCTGAAGTAATATTATGTCAGGCGCTAGCCTCCTAAGATATGTATTTACTAGACCTCTTTTAATCTTCGACCCAAGGCCATTCACATTCCACGAGAGTATCGTGACGCCAGGGTCACCAGTGTGGTTGTGATCTAGTGGGTCTGCCATTGTGCGTTTCTTCCATAGTTCCCCGAATGGCACTCGCAGTGGAGTGGTGTAAGGAGCGTATTAGCATGCAGTCGCTGTTTCTCAACATCCCCCCCCCCCAACTCAAGAGAACTCTGGTCCCCCCTGGACCCCCCCCCCTCCCCACCACCCTCCCCGTCCAGACTCATCCCCATATTGGACCGAGCTTTCAGCGGGAGACGGTCTGTCGCCCACCCCTTCCACCCCTTAACTCAACTAAACCCTTGCCTTTCCCCCAACTCGAAAGGCAGTGAGAGCACCTGTTCCAGTGTTTATCTAGCCCAATGTCTCAACCAAGTCTAGGCAAGAAAGCATATACACTGAACCGGGGGATGACAACCAACACAAGGGAGAACTGGGAACTTGCGTCTCCTCGTGTCTCCCGGCCGTCTTCTTCAGTTAGCCACTCTGCAGCGTTCAGGAGTGTGAGTCTTGCGTGGCGGTGTCGGGACCGCTCTGTTTGCCGGATGAGTCTAGTTCCAGATGGTGGATCTCCTTCTCCAGCGGGTGCATCGAGTCTCTCTTCTCACCAGGGTCTGCTTCCCCCTGTTCCGAATCCCCATCGTCCGCTCGATCTTCATCGTCTCCTTCCGAGAGTGCCGAATTACGTGGGATTTGTCGTCTCATGCCCGCCGTGGAGGACCCTCCTGGCGATTCCGATCGGCCTCTCCTGGCCCCCGTGGGCATGCGTGCCTGATATGGAGTCCCAGTCGCGCGGGAGTGGAGTCTCCTCGATATCCGCCGTTGTGGTTTTGGGAGCCCCCAGCTGACTCTCTCTCTCAGCGACCTGTCCAATTCTTCGCGTCCTGCCGTCTCTCTACTGTTGAGGACAGGCCTCTCCTCCAGCCACTGCCAAGCGTCGTCTGGGTGTGTAAAGAAGATTGATTTGTCCTTGTATAGAACTTTAAGTTTCGCTGGGAACAGCAGCATGTAGGTGATATTCAGTGTTCTCAGTTTCGCTTTCACCAGATCAAAAGAGCGTCGCTGTTTCTGGACTTCCTGGCTATAATCCGGGAAGATCATGATGTTGGTGTTCTCCAGCCTGATCTCCCCCATTTTTCTGGCCTCACGAAGAATGAGGTCGCGATCCGCAAAATTCAGGAAACGTGCTATTACTGGCCTAGGTCGTGCACCCTCCGGGGGCTTCGCCAGCAGGGCCCTATGGGCTCGTTCGATTATGAAGCACGCCGAGAAGCGTGCCGTAGAGAAGGTCGAGGTCAGCCACGTGTGGAGGAAGGCCGCCATATCGTTCCCCTCAATTCCCTCCCTAAAACCCACAAAGCGGAGGTTATTGCGGCGTGCCCTATTTTCCGCATCGTCCACCTTCCAGAGGAGTTGTCTATGAGATGCTTGGAGTTCTGCCATTTCTTTGCGGAGTGTGGTAATGGAACCCTCTGCGTCTCCAAGGCGTGTTTCATTTTCCGTGACTCGCGCCGAAAGGTTCCTAAAGTCCTGCCGGAGGAGGGTGACCTCCGAGCCTACCTCGCCTATTTTAACTTCCAACGCCGCTCTCGATTCTTGGATGTCGGATCTTGAGGCTTGAATGGCTGCTAGAAGCCTATCAGTGTCTGGTAGGCCCTCTTGAGGTGCGCTGGGGTGATCCTTCCCCGGGCGGGAGGTCGCGAAGTTATCCATTGGGCCTTGTTTCAGGGATTTGAGAGCCGGAGTGTTTTTCCCCATGGCCCCCCACCGATAGGGCGTACGCCTCCGGATACAATGAGGACTACCTCCCCTCCTTGCACAGACAGATGGATGTAATCCGTGTGTATCTAGTGATTGCAGATATCAATCGCCAAGTCCCACTCCGCTGCCCGAGATATCGACATGTGTGTCTGTTCCTTGTCTGGTAAGTGTCCTCCACTCCGTGGGCTGACGGATACTCTCCCCTGTTGTGTCACAGTGTGAAGTGAGGATCTACACTTAAATGAGGAGGCAGGGTGAGGCAGGTTTGGCGTAGGAATCCCCACGGGCAGAATCAGTAGGTTCACTCAGGATTCAGGTGTCGGCCGGGTACCCCGTGCAGGGTCTAGCACGGTTTCCAAGCCCTCGTGGATAGTAGTGGGTGGGCAGGTGTTCAAGAGTGAGGAGGCCCACGCATATGGGGTGACGGGCCGGCTTCCCGGCCAGCAGGCTGGTACCACCCGGGACAGGAGGGGGCTCAGTTGGCCTCTGGTCCGATCGCCCCCACTGCACAGAGCCGGCACTTCGGCGATCGCCAGAGTAGGCTTGTGGCGCGTCTCTGTGGTCTGCTGTCTTCCGCCTCTCCTCTGTGTTCCCGCCGAAGTCGACTCTCGGTCTTTCCGTTGTCAGGCGCGGTGTCACCTCAGTTGGGCGCCATATTGGTAAAGGGTGTCCCCGTGCGTGCCGGGTCATGTGAGGCCGCTCCCCGCAGTGCCAGACCTTCCGCAGGTGTTCAGGACGCTTCCTTGGGTCTCGTACTCCAGCCCCAGGCAGGTCTCCCCGCCCCCGGCAATCCCGATCCCCCAGTCACGCCGCCATGTTGGTAAAGGTAGGTGCCGTCGCGGCGCGGTGCGGGGGGGGGGGCGCGGGGGAGGGGGGGGGGACCGTCTCTTCCTACCTGGGGCTTGCAGTGGGTCGCCGCCGCGGGGGCCTCGGGCTCTCGCCGGAGTCAGCAATACTGTGCGTTGGAGACCCCGGTGTATCCTGCTGGCGACCTCGTCATCCGTATCTCCGCCGACAGCTGCGGCCCCCGCCTCTCTCGGATCAAGTCGTGCAGGTAACCAAGCCGAGGCACACTCCTCTCCTGTTCCGCGTCCTGCAGCGATCACTCCCCGGCTGCCGCGTTCTGCTCCCGGTGTCCTGCCGAGGCTAGCGCCGAGCCCGGGGCGCCATCTTGGTTTCGCCTCATCCACCTATTTCAGACACGGGATTCACGAAATGCAGGCTCTCTGCCCGTCCGCAGACTCTCGCAGCCGCGTCGAGGCTTCAGCTTCCCTTTCAGAGTGCAACACAGCGATTTTCGAGTTTGTGGCTTTCAATTTAAGGCGGATTTGGTTATAGACGGCCGGGAGCTCTCAAGCCCTGCGTCTAGCTCGGCATGCTGCTAAGCCACCATGCATAAGGATTCTTAGCATTATATCTTAATCCCCTGCCTGCAGGATGACCATATTCTGTATAATAACTCTGTACAAAAGTCACTGCTATCATCATCCTTGGATGACAGGCCCACAGTAACATTACATATCTAGGTAGAACCCCTGAGGTTACCTTCCGTGTATACAAGCATAAAATCTTCACTGGGCAACCAGAGGAGAATCTTCCATGCTGACACAAGATGCTGAGATTCCTGCAGACTGAAACTCCATCCCGCAGTGCGGGGTGTCCGATTCGAGACCAAGACGGGGTCCTTCGTTCTCTCCCATCAGGTAGTGGGGTTGGCTTTTTACAAAGGGATTCTTGGCTTTACACCTACATACATGCTAGGTACACTTAGCTAGGGTTTGCATCTTAGGAGTACACTTGATTACAGCCATGTATCTATATGCCTGCATATATTCATTGTTTTAGTACCATGTAGAATTCTACCTCTTATTTACTCTGTTGGTGCTCGTAATCATAAAGATCTGTTTCTGTCTAATGGTTGTTGAAGCATACGTATTTTATACTAGAACGACGCTGGTTCAATAAATGTTTATAGAAAACGTCCCCATAATTTCGTCTGTGTATTTCTCTGAGAAGAAGGGAGCACAAGTGACTGAGCGAAAAGTACCAAATTGTTTCCACGATCCCTGAAGGATCAAGGGTTGTCATGTTTGATAGTTGCCAGAAACTATTTGCCCCTTGGTATGGTTAGGGGGCTTATAGTGGCACTGGGAGCTAGCTGGTCTAAAGGCTAAAATCCTTTGGGGGTGTCTGGAATCATTCTGGACACCAATCCCTTAGTTTATGTTGTCTAAACACGCAGATCCTACATAGATTAGAAGGAACTACACAATATTAGGATATACTTACATTTGCTTAATTATTGTCTATTGGAGACATCTTGAAGCAGATATTTGTATCAACAAGTTAGCAGGGACCTTGGGACGTCTAGGGTTAGCAAAGGTAGAGGAAGGTATTGCAGGGCCCTGGTAAGAAGGTTGAATGTATTGAAGTGGAAATGTAAAAGTAGGTGAACTGTAAGGCACCAGAATGAACATACCAGAGAAAACAAAAGCATGACAGATGGACATTCTAATTGCATTTGGGGTTCTCGACACCTCTTGGCTTGCTACAGTCTTAAGAATCGATGGCAGAACGAAAGTGATAGAACAGGCTCTGGCATTGCACTGATTTCACGGGCAGTCCAACCCCCCCCCCCCCCCCCAAAACCCCACTGCACTCATGTTATTGGCTGCATCCAGAGTTGAAAACTCCACGGGAAGAGAGCAAGAGTCAATGCAACTTCGCAAACAAAGGGCAAAGAACAGCAGGCAGTAGGAAAGCACATGGGAAGGTGGCTGCTTCATATGGTTTGTCAAGAGAGCTGCACATCACAAAGTAAAACAAATAGGTCACCCCTCCCTAGGTGGAATCATCTGACTGCTCTACCAATTAAACATCCACGTCTTGCAAAGGTGAAACTCCACAGATCATGAAATTAATTTGCATATCACACACTGAACGGTGGGCCAATATTTACACAAGTTACAAATAAACTGGGACCTCCCTGTGATGATATTAAAGGGGGGATTAATGAACATGCAACACCTAACAAATGGGAAACACAAGTACCTGCATTCTAACTCGCTGTTAAGAAGGGACCTTACCATTTGGTAGTTTTCATACCTACTGGCGTGAACCGAAAGCACAGTATTATCATGATAACCACCTCATCAATGCCATGAACAAACAGTGGTGGGTTCTCATACTGTCACCCTGTATCTTTGTCAGGAATGCGGACCGCTGCATGGACGGGGGGGTAAGACTTGGCAGCCAGGCATAGCTGAACTACTTAGAAGCCTGTATTTCATCGATTTACATCTTGATTGTAGCTTACAATACGCGGAGTATGATTTGACAGCTGGTGATTAGTAAGGATTAGAGCCCTCCAAATGTGAATGTAATTAAAAAAACATTTAATCAAATCGTCCAGCCCTTGTTGAAGCAAATCATGTCTTCAGTATCACAATCAAGGCTCCTCTGTCTGCAATCAGATACTGTCGACTATCTTGTCGGGCAGGGATCCGAGGTGTGCCAAAGCGTGAACAGCCGATGCCTTCCGCATGAGTCTCTCTGTCAAAGGCGAATTTGGCTTCAGAGCATCCCGCTCTATTAACAGAGAACTAGAAAAAGGAAACATCTGTTAGATTGTTGAAACGCAGTGGTGTAACAATAGATATCGTCTGTGGCTTTTTTGAGGGAAGCTCCATCAATTGGAGTAACAAATGTTTACCGAAAATAATGAATGTTTTTATGTTTGCAAACTATGTGTCCCAAGGTTTATACAATGATGACTTAACTGAGTATTTGCACACAAATCTCACAATGTTGAAGCTAACAGAACCAGGGCCAAAACATATTTTATTTTCATTGAAGGTGATAGAGTAGATTCAACTAAATAATGACTGTTTAGTAACCTGAATGAGGTACATATGCAAGAGATTATAGGACACTACAGAATTGTTTTTCCTGGGATTGGCTAAATAAGGCTTGAACTAGGCCCAAATTCTATTTTGGATTTAAAATCGTGATAATGTTTTCCTTCTTACTGTCTGCACTCGCAGCAAAAAGTGCACAGAAACATTAGAAGTAATGTGTACTGTGATTTTCTTATAATAAATAATGTTGTTCTATGTAGGTGGTAGTGATAGTTTTCCTCTAAAATGCTGTTGTTCAAAGTTATTCCAGTTCTTACGGCCTCAAGCTCAGAGGGCCTATTTATTTATTAAGTTTCTCATCGTTTTACACACACCAAGATTTGTACTGTTGCATACAATAACATAACGGCAAAGAAAGGGCTAATTATTGTTCATTCAGGGGATGGTGATATGTATTGCTACATTTTATTCTGAATTGTGATTTCTGAGCCTAGGTATCATTTTGCTCACCTTATATAAATTGTGTGATTTTTACTGTGTATTTTACTATAAAAGAGGAATTCTGGAGGTGAGCTGTACTTGTTCAGACTTTCTCTTAGGCAGCAGACTAGTGCTATTGAGAGAGGCTTTAAGTCATCTCATTCTGCATTTGACTGAACGTTATGTTAATTCCCCATATATGAGATACGATAAATCACATTTTGCTCTTGTTAATAACCTCAATTATTTAATAACCCTTCATGGTTGCTATCTTTATCTTGCTCAAGAAGGTTTATTTATCTGACTATACTATTTTATTTAACGTCAATCCTAATCTATTTTGTGACACATTTCCAGATACATCCTTCAGAACTCCATCACCCCGATCCTGCGCAGATGCTTTATTTCTAGATCATCTATACGATAATGCCATCAGTTTTGGTGGAGAATGTGGGCAGAGCAACACAAAAGTAATAGAATAAATAAGATACAGGGATAACATTTCCCCTGCCTTGGATCGGTCTACACTAGCTTTTTGCAAACTGTGAGAGGGGAGATTGTAGACCTGACACCCTTGGCGTGGTTTTCCCCTATCTTTTTGCCTCTGCCTCCTGTATTTTTGATGCTGTGCTGGATTTCGTTTTTGCTGGTTTAGATGCTTTGGACACTCTGCCACTGCTGATCAGTGCCAGAGTGTAAGTGCTCCCTATGGAAATTGTGATATTGATTAGATATACATGATTGGCCTATTTGTATTACCAAGTCCCTAGTAAAGTGCACTGGGTGTGCCAGGGCTGGTGATGACAGATGCTACTAGTGGGCCTGCAGCGCTGATTGTGCCACCCACATGAGTAGCCCTAAAATGCTGTCTCAGACCTGCCACCGCAGTGCCTGTGTGCAGTCAGTGAACTGCCATGTCCTCCTGGTCAGTGTCCCCACTGACTAGGCCTAACCCTTCCCTTTTTGTGCACATTGGTCACCCCTATGGAAGGCTCAAGGCACCCCCTTGGGCAGGGTACAGTGTATACGAAAGGTAGAGCATGTACTAGTGCAGGTAACATGCTCTGGTAGTGAACAGCAGCCATTTTGTGTGATCACTGCTGCAAGGTTATCTTGCTCCATAGACTAACATGGGGGGCTGGACCCAATGGCTACCAGCCTATCTTACCATAGGAACAAGATAGGACATAAGTGATTCATATCCCTGAACTCAGAATTTAATAACACATCTTTTAGGAAAGGTTGTTTTTAAATTATGTGTTTGAGAACAGCACTTTTAGAAATGAGCTGTTCTCTTGTCTGACCTTTCTGTGTGCCTTGGCCTGCTTGTGGATTGACTGTCTAGTTTGAGGGTGACAGGGGCTGGGGAGCCCCCAGGAGGTTGTCCGAGTCAGCCCTTGGCTGAATGACTGCATTTGCAACTAGAGTGGTGGGAGGGGATAGCACCTGGGAGTGAATAGGGCTGTGCCTGCCTGCCACAATGCTGGCTCCACCTCCTGCCGGGCGGCTGACAACTCTGCCCCTCACTCTGAAAAGAAGGAAGAAGCCAAGTAAACAAAGTGACCCAGCAACACCCAGAACTGGTTCAGACCGGGCTCAGGACCCACTTGCACAAAGACTTCAAAGACTTTTAGGGGTATAAGAGAAGGACCCCTGACAACAGATTTTCAGATTCTACATTCAAGAGGAACCTCTGCCAGAAGAAGAACCGCTGAAGAAACTAGGAAGACTGCCCTTGCTGTGTGCTCTGGGGCTGACCGGTTTTGCTGCTCAACTGAAGGAGAGAAGAAGGGGACTTTGCTGTGTGCTGTGACTCCTGCCTGCTTGACCTCAAGACTTTGCTGTGTGCTGTGTCTACAAGAATCTTCAAGGGCCTGAGAAGAGCTGGCCTCCTGTCCTGGAACCCAGGGTCAAAAGGTTCCCCCAGAAACTGCAAGA
This sequence comes from Lissotriton helveticus, assembly GCF_964261635.1. NCBI lineage: Eukaryota > Metazoa > Chordata > Amphibia > Caudata > Salamandridae > Lissotriton > Lissotriton helveticus. The sequence continues at coordinate 431,078,179 of NC_136057.1, forward strand.
CGCTGTGGAGATCGTGCTCCATTGACTACTTGGTGCGTGAGTTTTCCACTGCAGGCCGTGCCAGCTGACAGGTGTGCTCATCGGCACATCAGTGTAGAAGATCGGAGGATCGTTGTGCCTCCCCTCGTGGCCTAGCCCCTAAAAAGAGTTGGTGGCTTCACAAGCTCTCTGCCGGCCTTTTGCCCATTCAGAAATCGCCGTGCCGCTTACACCACCGCTGCCCGGGGCCTGAATCATCCCGGAAATCTTGCCGTCCCGTGCCGGGGTCGCTGAAGGAAAACCGAAGGATCGGAGCCCTGATTGGCTCAAAGTGGTGAGCCCCCTTCAGCAACGCCGCGCAAGGATTGGCTGGCAGCGAGAAGCACTTTCGCGGCGCCGCACTGTCATTGGCGGGCTGCGGGAGGCTTGCTTGTAGGTTGCAAGCTGATTGGCTGGTTCGAGAGCAATGCCGTGGCGTCACGAGGGGCTCGCCGACGGAGCCGCGCCCGGATTGGTCAGCGACACAAGAGCATCGCCGCAAAGACGCCGAGGGAGCCGTAAGAACCTTCCCCGGCCTGCCGTCTTCCCGTCCACATCGTGACACACCCAGGGAGCCGTGAGAGTATCCCCGGCCTGCCGTCCCCGCGCCTGTCAGGTATTTTAGCTCCCCGCCGCCCGTTGGATTGTCAAGGGCAGGCGGAGAGCTTGCGGGACCGGCGGGGGCCGAAGGGGGGTGATTTCCTGCTTAAAGAGGCTCCGGGTGTAATTCCGCTAAAAGCGCTTCGTGAACAGCGCTAGCTACAGCATTTTTGGTCTTTGTCTCTAAGCATTATCGATTACAGCTATCTTCCTGCAAGTGCTTTGCTAAACTGAAGACTGAGACTGGGATAAGTTCCCTAGATAACTTCCTAACAAAGTGCCAATATAAAGAAGAGTTAAGCAATTTGTGTGTAACTGCCTTACCTTTGGTGAACTGTCTAAAACTAGATAAAGATATTTTTTTTTGATATACTTACCTGTGTGGTGTCAGTTTGTGGTGTATACTGAAGTTATTATGTGTGTGTTAAGTGCAACTACCTTACGCATTGCCTTGGGGATAGGCCTGTCTGCTCGTGCCACGCTACCTAAGGGGTGAGCAGGGGTTATCTGCAGTGTGTATCTCTCTACCCTGACTAGAAGTAGGGGTCCCTATTTGGTCAAAGGTAATTACCTCTGCCAACTAGAGACCCCCAGTTCTAACAGAGATGATTTATGGTGGGTTGCGAAAGTCCAAGCAATAAATAAAGTTGACTTTAAATTCTGTATTTATCTTGACACTGTTCCTGCACTTCTAAAACATAGGTCAAATGTTAGGCTATGTCTCTTGAAAAACTGCGGATTTTTTTTTAACATGGGGATCGGTGTTTACAAATTCCTCTCACTTTGCAATCAGAGAAAGAAAAGTAAAGTAAATTATGTGACAATCTTGCTGGAGTACAGGAGTATGAAAGGAAAGGCTGTAGGATATAAAAATGTAAATACCTGTACATGAACTGAACACATTCACCAGTTAGGAATGCAAAAATGAAGCCGTTTTTTGTAATTCTGAAATGTGATAGAAGGGATCATGTTGCTTACCCAGAAAGCATCTGTTCTTGGCATGCAGAGTTGTAGATTCACATGCTTTGCATATTCCTGCCATCTAGTGTTGGGTCCGGAAATTTGTACGTTGTTTTCTTTCAAAGAAGTCTTTCCAGTCATGATGTAAGGTGACTCCTCCTTTCGGTAATAGTGTGCATGGGCATCAACTCCATTGTTAGATTGTTTTCCTGCAAGAGGGTGAGAATGGAATGTATGTAGTAAAGAGATGTCCATGCGTAAATAATGTAATTAATGAGAACTGCAACAACTACAGATGTGCGGGGAGGTGGGAGGGCACATGTGAATCTACAGCTCTATATGCCAAGAACAGATGCTTAAAGGGTAAGTAACATAATCCGTTCGAGGCATTTGTGTTGTAGATACACATGCTTTGCATAGATTATATAGCAGTATTCTCCCAAAGCAGTGGCTAACCAGTAGATGTTGCAGTTGTCAGAAAAAGTGTTTTTAGCACTGCTTGTTCTACATTGGCTTATTGGCGTGCTAATACATCCACACAATAGTGTTTGGTAAATGTGTGTGGTTTAGACCATGTTGCTGCTTTACAGATGTCATTTATAGGGATCTTACCTAAGAAGGTCATAGATGCCCTTATTTTGAGAGTGGAATGTGCTTTAGGGGGTATAGATAAAGGTCTTTTAGCATTTGTGTAGCAAGTTTTAATGCAATCCATCTTGAAATTCCGGATTTACAAATAAGATTGCCTTTGTGAGGTGGTGTAAATGAAACAAACAGTTGCTTTGTTATACGAAAATCTTTTGCTCTGTCAATATAATACAATAAAGCTCTTGTGACATTAACTGTGTAAACAGCCCGTTCTGCTACGGAATCAGTTTGAGGAAAGAACACAGGTAACTTAACTGATTGGTTAATATGGAAAGCAGGAACCACTTTGGGAAGGAATCTGGGATTGGAACGAAGAACTACCCTATCTTTATGGAGTAGAAAGATGGGTTCTTCGAAGGTTATAGCCTGTAGCTCACCAACTCTCCTTAGCCCCTTCCATGCTAATAACAAGGTCAGCTCGTCATGCAGTGTACTGGAGCTGTGCTTATGACGAGCTGACCTTGTCATGAACAAGGGAAAATCTGAATTTCAGCACCCAGCGGGAATTGCCTTAGCACCAATGTGGTTAATGAAGTGACTGCAGTGAGGAATGCAACCTTTTATGAGAGAAAATAAATGTAAAAGACACTTGTGTAGTGGTTCAAAGGGTGGACCCATAAGTCTTTTAAGTACAACAGTAAGCTTCCACACTGGTCCCGGGGGAATTCTTGGTGGTAGGACTCTCTTTAAGACCTCCATAAAGGTTTTAATGACAAGAACTTTGAACTAAGACAAATGCTGTCTGTTTTGTAAATAGGCAGCTACCGCTGCAAGGTGTAACTGAATAGATGTGCAAGTTAGCCCACAATGCTGTAGGTGCAGAAGGTAACAGCCAATGTCCTGAACCAAAGCATCTAGAGGTAGAATTTTGTTGTTATCACAGTAGACAACAAATCGTTTCCATTTTGCTGCACAGCAAGTTCTGGTAGTAGGTCTTCTTTCAAAATAGTCATTCAGTCTGGTGGCAAATTTAAATATCCAAACTCTATGACTTCAGGAGCCAAATCGCTAAGTTGAGCTCATTTAGATTTGGATGCTTGATTTCTCCATGATTCTGAGTGAGGAGACTGGAGTTGTGATGTAGCTTTTGATGTGGAACTACTGAGAGTTCTAACACAGTGGTGTACCACGGTTGACAGGCCCATGTGGGAGCTACCAAAATCAGTGTGAGTGATGTTTTCCAGAGTTTTCGAACCACAAACGGAAGGAGTGGGAGAGGCGGAAAAGCATAGGCAAATATCTCTGACCAATTCATCAATAGAGCATTGCCTTCGGATAGAGGGTGTGGGAAGCTGGAGGTGAAGTTTGGGCATTGTGCGATGTCTACTGTGGCGAACAGATCTATTTGCGGGTATCCACATTGTTGACAGTACGGAAGGAGAACTTGGGAAGGAAGTTCTCACTCGTGTATATGTTGTCTCTTTCTGCTGAGGAGGTCGGCAATCTGATTGTTCACTCCTGGGAGGTATTCTGCCTGAAGGTGAATATTGTGATGGACTGCCCATTTCCAAATCGTCTGAGACAGGTGTGACAGAGACAGTGTCCCCCTCCCCCTGTTTTTGTACATAGTACACAACCGTCAGTTTGTCCGTGCGGACTAGTACAACTTTGCCTGTGAGATGAGACTGAAAATCTTTCAGTGCTAGAAATACTGCTAAAAGCTCTTGATAGTTGATATGGAGACATTTGTGTTTGTCGTCCCAGAGACACTGAATTGTGTAATGATAGGATGTACACCCAAACCAGTGAGAGATGCGTCTGCTGTTAGCACGACTTGTGGAACAGGGTAGATGAAAGGCCGCCCTTTTGATAAAATGTGTGTGTTCCACCACTGCAGAGAGCAATGGGTGCAGCTGTCCACCAACGCTAGGGGCCAGATGTATGACAATTTGCTTTTGCGACTCACAAATTGCGAAAAATTGCGAGTCGCAAATGTACAACAGTGTCAGAGACTCTGTAAGTGATTCCCAATGGGGTCGCAAAATGAGTCGCTCATGAATATAAATGAGCCACTCGCAATTTGCGACCCCATTGGGAATGGCTGGCCCTCCCAGGGATGGTGGCCTGCTGGGCTCAGCAGACCCTCACGTCTGGGACTGCTTCTAAATGCAGGAAAACTGGATGCATAAAAAAAGAAAAATGTTTTAGTTTCATTTTTTAAGGGCAGGCAGTGGTCCTTGAGACCACTGTCTGCCCTTAAAACATATGTTCCCATGCATTCCCAAGAGGAAGTGTTTGTGAATGCTTTACCAACCACTTGAAGTGGGTGGTAAATTGCGACTGTTTTGCGACTGCAATTGCGGTCGCAAAACAGTCATACATAGGGCTCAGACTCGCCATTAGGAAGGGACACTCTTGAAACGCCCCTTCCTAAAAGCGAGTATCAAATAAATTGTGATTCGCTGATTAGGGTTTGTACATGGCCCTTAGGTATTTTCGCATGCGCAAATGGGTCGCAAACCCGTTTGCGCATGCAAAAATGCGTTGTACATCTTGTCCCAAATCTGTTATTTGAGCCTGTGACTGATCCCACTGACGCGCTAAGCATTCTTGTAATGGACGCATGTGTAGTCTTGCATGAGGCACTATTGCAATGCATGACGCCATCATTCTTAGTATATGCATGAAAGTCCTGGCTGGCAAGGTTTCGACCTGTAGCAATAGAGTTTAGATATTTCAAAATCTGGCTGCATTGGGGGAGGCTAGAGTCGTGTGAGTGTTAAGAGTGGCTACTAGATAAGATTGTGAAGGCTGTAGGTGAGACTTTTGAATGTTGACCGTGAAACCCAATTGGTGGAGTAGGTGTAGTGTGGTGGGAGTGTGTTCTTGACACTTTTGGTGTGTGCTGGCTTTGATGAACCAGTCATCTAGGTACGGAAATACATGAATTTGTTGTCTTCTGAGATGAGCTGCCACTACTGCTAGACATGTTGTAAACACTCTGGGAGCAGTAGTTACTCCGAATGGGAGAACTTTGAACTGATAGTGCTTGCCTGCTATCACAAATCTGAGATATTTGCAAAGGACTGGATGAGTGGGAATGTGAAAATAGGCATCTTTTAAGTCCAGTGTGGACATAAAATTACCTTGCTGTAGAAGCGGAAGAACCTGTTGAAGTGTTACCATATGGAAATGTTCTGACAGTATGTACTGGTTTAACTCTCCGAGATCCAAAATTGGTCTTAAGGAGCCATCCTTTTTGGGGATTAGAAAATAAAAAGTGTAAACCCCTGAACCTTGGCATTGAATTGGAACTAATTCTATGGCTCCTTTTTCTAAATGAGATTACACCTCTTGTTTGAGTAACTGTAAAAGGTTTGATGAACGTTTGTGAACGCAAGGTGGAATGTTTGGTGGATTGGAGGTGAGCTCTAGGCAATAACCATGTTGGATAAGGTTGAGCACCCATTAGTCGGTTGTTCTAGTTTACTAAATAGGGAAAAACTGTTGAAGTCTTCCCCCACCAGGTGGTAAGTGATCAGGGGAAGTATTGGCAAGTCACGGTTTATTAGGGGAAGGGGTGTTACACGGTGTGGTGCCTTTACCCTTACCTTTGGAATTGTTTCCTCTATATCATCCTCTACAGAAACCTCTAGAGGGAAAGGCCTGAATGTTGCCTTTATAAGAGGAAGCATTAGGGTCAGAGGATGTTGTTTTGGACCCTGCTCTGTAAAATGAGTGGCAAAAGGAGCCTCTATTGAATGGGGACTGGCATTCATAGACTTTGCCACTTTGGTGTCCTTTTTCATCTTTTCTAAGGACTGGTCAACTACAGGACCAAACAGGTGTTCCTTGTCGAAGGGGGTGTTCAAAATGGACTGTTGAACTTCAGGGTTAAACCCCGAGATCCTAAGCCATGCATGCTTTCTGATGAGAATGCTGGTATTGATCACCCTAGCTGGGATGTCAGCTGCATCTAAAGCCCATCTGAATTAGGAGTTCGAGATTAATTTTCCTTTTCAACTACCTGCTGTGCCTTAGTTTTGTGATTGACTGGGAGATATTGGATCAGCTGCTCCATCTCATCCCAGTGTGCCCTTCGTACCTAACTAGTAGGCCCTGTGTGTTTGTGATGAACCAGTAGTCAGCGGCTTGAACAGCCACTCATTTTCCTAAGCCATGTATACGTTTTGATTCTTTATCTGAGGGAAGTACATCCCCAGAGGTTTGTGAGTTAGCTCTTTTGCGAGCATTGGTCACTACTAGGGATTCAAGAGGTAATTGTCCTTTGATAAACACAGGATCTGATGGTGAGGGTATATATTTTGTATCTACTCTTGGAGATAAAATACGTGTTAGTACCGGTTCTTTAAAGAGATCATCTGCATGCCTTTAAGCATAGGGAGTGTTTGACTTGATCTGTGTGTGGCTTCAAGTGATTCAAATAAAAAAGTCCTGTTATTGTCTCTTTATGTAAGGCCACCCCATGATACTCTGCTGCTCTAGCAATGAGCTGTTGGTAAGCCATATTATCGTCTGGTGGTGATGGCTTTGGAGGGCAAAGGTCTGGGTCATTGTTCGCTGGAGAGTCAATGGTGTAATCGTTCCATGGGTCTACAGGCAAATGAGTACCATCATCACCATGATTCCCATCTGGATCTGTATGTGGAGATCCCTGAGGTGTTGTGTAAGGGATCTTTAATTATTAACAGTTGAGAAGATGGTGGAGGCGGCGAGGGCTGTGGGGCAGGATAAACAGGGCTGGTAACCATGTCCTCCTTCTTCTTTAGAGGAGTCTTACTGGCAGTGTCCTCTGAAGGAAGCTTGTGCTTTGCTGGTGTTTTAGCAGAAATATGTCAATTATCAGGATTAATATAAATCTTTTTCTGTTTAGGATCCAATTTGGCCTTAAGAACGTCTAACATTGGTTCTGGAGGCTCGGAGACACTGTCCTTAGATTTCGGCATCACAATCGACTTTGGTAGTAAAAGGTTTACGCTCTGAACCGTGCTTTTGTTTCAAAGCAGAGTGTTTCAGCTCTGAAGCATGTTTTTTTGTTTCTAAGCAGAGGGTTTCGGCTCTGAACTAGGTTTGTCCTTGGAGCCTGATAGTTTCAGATCCAAATGTTAATTTGGTCGACTTGGACCCGAGCCGGAAGGCTTGACGGTTTGTTTTAGTGCTTTACCGAGAGGCGGGGCTTCAGAAACATTGTCTCAGTGCTGACCTTGGCCAGAAGGCAGATGTGGTTTCGTAGCCTTATGAGTTTTGGAAGAGGGTTTAGGGGGCATGGGGTCTTCGGTACTCACAGCACCTTGTCCGGGAGACACATCTTCTTACTCCAGATTGATCTTGAGCTTGGACTCTGGAACTGAGAAGGCCTCTTCTTCTAGGGCGGATACTTCGATTTACTCATTCGGAATCTTGCTTGAAGATATCCGGAGTGCGTTAGATGCTTTGACATTGCATCTCTCGTCGTCGAGCCCGACATTCGCGTGGAGTCTTCTTGGACCGAAACAATTTGCAAGCGTCGCAGTCTTCCTCCTTGTGCTCCGGGGAGAGGCACAAGTTACAAACTTGATGTAGGTCTGTGTGAGGGTACTTGGCGTGGCTCCCAGGACAATTGGAATGGAGTCCTTTCCATTGGCAGAAGGCTGGACCGACACGGCTAGGCCCGACGGCCGCCCACGAGGTTTTCGATCAAATACGGAGAATTTGTCGAGATATTCGATACGAGGAGAACAGGGAAACACGTACAGAAACAAGAAAGTTGAGGGTAGAGTGGATTGCGTACCGAGGGGAACACAAAGAACAATTTTGAACTGGAGCGCAGCACTACATGTCCGAACCCGATGGCGGAAAAAAAACCCAATCTAACAATCGATCAGATGTCCATGCACGCTATCACCGAAAGGAGGAGTCACCTTACCTTGTGACTGGAAAGACATCTTCGAAGGAAAACAACTTGCAAACATCCGAACCCAACACTAGATGGCAGGAGTATGCAACGCATGTGTATCTAAAGCATACATGTCTCAAATATAAAGATTTTAATAGGATCAAAACAAATCAAGACACTATTTGCACAAATGATGAACATTCACTAAAACCCGATTTACACACATTATTATTTGTAAGTAATATAGATTTATCAGTAAAACCATATGTCTGTGCATATTTAGTGGCTATTTTAATGGAAAATTTGCGGTCTGTAAATGACAGAGCGATACCACATGATGCTTACATTTCATTAGAAATTGCCTGCTTAATGTCCATTAAAGCTAGGTGGGTCGCAGGAATAAGGAAGGAGGAATAAGGAACCAGCAACATGACCTCAGGACGACGCGGAGCAAAGGAACTTTGTTGTCGCACACCCAATATGCAAGTAAGGGGGGGAGGGAGGGGAGGAGGGCAAGGAGGTGGGAGGGGGTGCGGGGAGAACACAAATGGGTTGATACTACTCTCTTCTCTTTTCCTATCTTTCTACATCTATCACCTATCTCTAGGGAATGTACACTGGAACTCTAAGCACAGGAGTAAAGATAGTCAACGAACAACACACAAGGACAAACGTAGGCCTAAGATAAGAAGACGATCAAAACGCAACCAGACAACACGCCAGTGTAGACAGAACGAAAGATGACGCACGACACACACCATAATCTAACGACAGACATTAAGGTAGTGTCCCTGAACGTAAAGGGCCTCAACCACCCAGTGAAGAGGAGGAAGATCCTAGATTACCTGGCCAAGCTCAAAAGCGACATCTATGTCCTGCAGGAGACAAGACTAGAGGAAGGAGACATAGACCGCCTAAAAGCCAGCTGGATAGGTCAGGTAATAGGATCACCGGCAAGAAACAAAAAGAATGGGGTGATCACAATACTCAGCAAAAAGTCAAAACTCGCACTAGTAAAGTCGCAGACGGACACAGAGGGCAGGTTACTAGTCACCAGTCTGCTCCGGGGGAGGAACCTATACACGTGGCAACTATCTATGGCCCCAACACCGAAGACAAGGCATTCTGGGAACAGACTGGGAAAGAACTGGGAACACTCCCACTAGGGGAACTTCTGATAGTAGCCGGAGATATGAATCAGATACTAGACCCAGCCCTAGACAGACACGCCCAAAAAAATGGCCAGACAACACAGAGAGGGAACATCCTACAGAACCTATGCACAAAACTACAACTCGGAGATCCCATGGAGACTACAAAACCCAGATGGGAGAGAGTACACTTTCTACTCGCCCCCGCACAACTCCTACAGCAGAATTGACTATATCTTCATGTCAAACACACACACCCACCTCATAGATCACACAGAGATTGGCCCAAGGACCATCTCAGACCACTCCCACATCTGCCTCACACTGACGGGCAAACACAATGAACGTCCGACACGCAGGTGGAGATTTGACGACGACCTACTCAAAAACATAAACAACAGTGCTGAGATAGAGTTAGCCATAAAAGAGTACCTCACAAACAATGACAGCCCAGACATGGACAGGGGGACCCTGTGGGATGCACTGAAAGCCACAATACGAGGAACAATAATCAGTATCAAAGGGAGACAGAACAGGGAAAGAGGCAAAAAGATAAATGGCCTAGAGAGGGAAATCAAAAAACTAGAAACAGGACACATAGCCAACTAAGAAGACAGGAACACCCTCACGACCCTAACAAAGAAAAAATATGAACTGAACAAGATCCTTAGCGAGAGGGCAGGGACCTGGATCAACAAATACAAAGCAATCAATCTATGCACCGCCAATAGGGCAGGGAAGGCACTTGCATCCTACCTCAAGGGCAAACAGAGGCAACACACGATAGCAGCCGTTAAGGCCAGTGCGAACAGATCGCAGACGACGAACAAAGGAATACTCAACACCTTCAGGGACTTCTATGCGCAGCTTTACAAAAAAGACGACACACTAAGCGATGATGGGGGTAGAGAACTCCTGAAACACATCACAACACCAGAACTGACCGAAGCCCAAAGGGAGAGGCTTGACTCAAAAATAACTAGCGAGGAGATAGAAAGACCAGTCAAAAGCCTTAAAGACAGCAAAGGACCAGGGCCAGACGGGTTCACAGCCAAGTTCTACAAACATTATATCACCATACTCAGACCCGCGATGACATCAGTGTTCACAAGCTGTGTACACAACGGGCGCTTGACCCAATCGATAACGGAAGCAAATATTATCGTAATCCCAAAGGAAGGCAAGGACACACAACACCCCAAAAACTACAGGCCTATCTCACTCACAAATGTAGACTGCAAAATCTACGCCAAGATCCTAGCAACTAGACTCAACACATACCTACCCACTCTCATACACTGCGCGCAGGTGGGATACCTGAAAAATAGAAAGTCCCACGACAACACAAAACTGCTCTGCCACATAATCAACCACGCAGCTAAAAGCAATAACGCGGCGGTCATGATTGCCCTGGATGCAGAAAAAGCTTTTGACAGGGTGTCATGGCCGTACCTGGACCAATGCATGCAAAAATTCGGATTAGGCCCCAACTACAGGAAGATGGTAATGGCCCTATATAACGAACCCAAGGCTCGAGTGGTAGTAAACGGAGGCACGTCAGAGCTGCTAGACCTAAAGCGAGGGACCAGACAGGGATGCCCGCTCTCGCCGGCCCTCTTCCTGCTAGCAATAGAACCCCTACTCAACATGATACGAGCAAACCCAGACATAAAGGGTATACCTATAGAGGGAGAGACCTTCAAGCTCGCAGCATACGCTGACGACGTCCATCAAGGCTATGATGGACACTATAGAACAATACGCTCAGGTGTCAGGATACAAACTAAACAGAGAAAAATCTGAATGTAAACCACTGAACATCCACACCAACAGAACAACGCTAAGGTCCTCAGGACTGACCTGGCAGAAGAAAGCCATCAAATACCTGGGCCTCCTCTTCGAAAGGGACCTGCGCACCACACTAGACCAGAATGAACAAGCAATATTAAACAAAATAAGAGAGAAGCTTGTAGGATGGTCTCCCAAATTCACCACATGGTGGGGGAGGGTGGAGACCATCAAGATGATAGTCACCCCAATGGTTAACTACATGCTCAACATGTTACCATTGACCAACACAGCAGACTTCCATAAAAAGCTGGACAAGCTGCTTAACACATTCCTATGGAGGGGGAAGAAACCCAGAATTAGCCTTCAAAAACTCAGACTCCCCAAGACATTAGGAGGTCTTAACATAACGAATTTCAAAATATTTCAAACAGCTTGCATAGCAAAACAAGGCTTGCACTGGCTCACTCCGAAGAACGACTACACCCCGGCCTGGCTTTCATTAGAAAGGAGACTGTTAGGCGGCATGGAACCCATAGCCCTGCTCACGGCGACCAAACACCCTGCAATCAAACACAACCCAATCCTAAGGAACACAAGAGTGGCCCTACTAAGAATAGATAAGCTACTAGACACTAGTATTAGGAACACCCAACTGGAATCCCTATGGCACAACCCTAGAATAAAATACAGGAACAGCACACTAGACATGCACACATGGTACCGACACGGCATCACCACAGTAAGCCAGCTGCAGTACAAAGGAACGCAGACAACCTTTGATTCACTCAAAGAACAACATAAGCTACACAGCGCAGAGCTGTACAACTTCTTAAAGATCAGAGTGGCAATCACCAAAGCAGACATAAACAAACTCACACCCTCAATACTACAATATACCACTAGCCTGAACAGAATAGGACACCAAGTGGCGCACCTGTACAAAGCCCTGTGCCCCAAGGCATCTAAACTAAATACCAAGATCACGAACCACTGGGGTAGAGCGGCGGGTAGAGAGCTAAGCGAGAAAGAGAGGGCCGACCTCTGGTCCTCCACATCAAGAAGGAAGGTGACAACAACCCTAGACCAGACAAAATTCTGGCTGTTACACAAGGCCTACTGGACCCCAGCCCGCTTAGCCTCCATGGGTATCCGAGAAAACGATTCCTGTTGGAACTGCAATAAGCAAAAAGGGGATCTTGCTCACCTCCTCTTCCACTGCGCCAAGGTCAGAAAATTCTGGGACTCAATAAACATAATAATCAATAACGTAACAGGAGCCACACTAACACTTGACTTCCACTATCTGGTCCTGGGATACACCGATCCATCCATAACATCAGAAGAAGACAGGGACCTGATTGACCTCCTGCTCACAGCGGCGGTCAAGACGGTATTGAATAACTGGAAAGACACAGCGAAAGCCACCTTTAAAGCCTGGTTCAATTGGGTCATATTCCTGCGGGGGGCTGACAGCATAACGACCAACAACCTACCAAACTCACGAAAGAAAAGCGAAATGTGGCTCTCGCTGGACAACTACCTGTCCTCACACAAGCCACCCTGAACGATATGGGGGCGACCGGGGAAGATACCCCAGAGACTGGTCACCGCAGCCCTACACAGAGCGCCTATCCTGAAACACCCTGTGCTTCTCTACTCTCTATATCTCCATACCTCACTCTCTCTACGCCACCAGGGGTGCGAAAAGACAATCAAACAGTCCAATGGAGGGAACGGGGGAACGCCGAAAGGAACCACAAGAAGAAGAAACAAGAGTGAATAATGGACAATTAGCCCGCGAGTCAACGCTTGACCCCCCACCCCCCCGGGGCGCCCTTTTCCCTGTTTTCTTTTGTCTGTGTTTTCCAGCTATCTCCCATGTATATGTATATCCTCTGCACCATGTAAATATAATTTTCAATAAAAATTACTGAAATAAATTTTTTTAAAAAAAAAGCTAGGTGGGTCGCAAAAGTTTGGAATTTTATAAATTGTGTTCAATTCTAAAATGTTTGGGAGGCATTACTGGCTTACAGTCTTGGTTTCTATGGTCTGGACAATTTGATTACTAAGAGTGTTCCAGTGTTCCTTAAGTATGTCCCATACAAAAGTGTGAGTATTACTATGGCAAATGCATTGTGGCATTGACAGAGTGCATTGTGGTATTTGGAGTTTGTGGGTGTGGATTATTTTGGTGTGATGAATAGTGGTATGTGTAAGCGGTTTTGAATTGCGAGTTATTAAGAGTCAAAATTATTGTGATTCTGATGATTTGGCATATTTTTCAGTTAAAGTAATGGCCCTCACTACTGCATTAGTTTGAGCATTGTTGAAAGGACGTTGGAAATTTAGGGATTGAATGCATAAAAAATATTGAATTATTTTGATTGTTGGAGTTTTGGATTGGTAAATGGATTTGTTGAAATCCAAGATCTTCGAAATGTAATCATCATCATCAAAAATCTTTATTTTGCAATGTTTCCAATGCATATAAAGTACAAGAAATAAAAGCATCTATAATAAAATAGGTACATATCATAAAAGGCTCATGGAGACGGAATTAAAATCTGTGTTTAAAAGTTAAAAAGACAATCACCACAAACATGTAATTGTGGCCTCAAAATGATTCTTAGTTGCCTCCCTTTTATCCTTCGCTCTCCCATTCTTTCATGGCCCTTCTACTAATCAAGGAGGACCATATAAACGAAGCCTTAGTGAAACAAATAAAGGGATTAGACAGTTGTTTTATAAAAATTGAGCATTGGCGGCATTGTTTAAAATGGATTTTACTTAAAAGGGGGTGAATATACATTTTCCTATGTAAGTTGTGAAAACAACACAAAGAAATATGTGCAAATCTGAATGGACTGACCTTTTATCACAAGGGCAAACTGGCAGGTAATTTAGCGAATAGATATTCTTTGGGAACCCCATCATTAGAAGTATGAGGTTCAAACGGAACCTATTGAATAAAACTATGTTGTAGATTTGACACAAATACTAATTATGATTCGCCAGCCTGAGTAGGGAGGGGACAGGTGAGGCATAGCTTTACTGAGGTTTTATTACGACTTGCTTCCACTCTCTCTCCTACAGTCTTCTCTAGGAAGATTTGTTTGATTCTTGCTTTGGAAACAGATCTTCAGCTACATGGATTAACTAGTAGATCTCTCAGACCCATAGCTCCCTGTGTAGATTTCACATATTGCAACCAAGTGATCTTATTTACATTATCTAGGGCTAAACAGTCAGTGATACTATTTTAGGTCAGGCTAACAGTGTATCTCTTCCTCATCGAATGCCATTACAAAATAGGTGGTAGTCTCACAATATCGGAAATGAATGAGGCATCTAGCTTGGTGTGACAGTTCAAATTTGAGCAATTACTTGGGAGGGCTAATAATCTGTTATAAAAACCATCCTCTATTCTTTGTAGAGGATCAATCGCCACCACCCCCACACCCCCGCTCCATACGATACTATAGCAACAGATTTTGCAGGATACACTTTTTTGTTCCCTCAATCATCTTAAACCCCAGCTTCTTGATGAAGCTAAAGATAGCCCTTATGCTTTTTTCCATGACTAGAGCTCTGTTGTCTACCATGTTTAACCAGGTGTGTTTTCTGTCTAGCACAACCCCCAGATAGGAAAAGGTGTTCACCACTGCCAGCCTGCATGCCTATGTGAAACGCTGGAAGTCTACTATGGCGTGTCCCTGCCACAAGTACGGCTTTAGCTTAGTTAACATGAAGGTCTAAACTAGTCAAAGTGTGAATAGGTCTCTATGAGTTTTTGCAACACTGCCCAAGGTCTTGCAGCTAACACAGCATCCTCTGCAGAGCAGTATAGGAAGGGGTGTTGGTTGAAAATGGGTACATCTTGCGTGGCTTCGGTCACCGCTGCCTGCACCCTGTTAATGAATACTGAAAGTAAAAAGGGGGCAGGAACGCAACCCTGTCTTAAACGCCGTTTTCTCTCGAAATGCCTTGTACACTCTCTATTCTTGCCATAGCGACACAGGCAGTAGCCTGGGCACACATCCGACAGATAAAAAGAATTATCGCTGTATCAATCCCAATCTCTACCACAATGGTCCATAATTTAGGCAGGGAAACAATCAAAAGCAGCCGACAAATCCATGAAGGCTACATAGATTTTTTAAGATTTTGCCAATGTATTTTTAGTCAAACTTAGGTTGAGGCATTGGTCTATAGTCCCCTTACCACTTTTCTGGAAACCATATTGCACTGGTATTAAAATGTTCCTCTCTAACCCAATTATCCAACCTGTTCAACAGGACGCATCTCATCAGTTTTGCTGTACTAACTAAAAGGGAGATGGGTTTATAGTTTTGCAGATTGGACTTATCCCCCGTTTTACAGATGGGAATTATTACTGTGGTATTCCAAGAGGCTGGTGGGCCCACCCTGCTTATGTTGTGGGAGAGGTGTGGCGCCGCGGCCAGGGCGACTGACGCTGGAATCTGGGGACCACGGTTCGATCCCCGGCTCCGGCAGCAGATTAGCCCAGCACCATGTGACTCTGGGCAATAGCTCGCTTAATCTTCCCGACGGCCCCCCAGCGCCTAGAGACCCTTACGGGTGATTGTGCGCTTTACAAATGTGGACTTTACTTTACTTTTTTGTTAAAAATATGAGTTAAAAGTGGAGTCCAGATCTCTCGATGTGCTAAGAAGAAATCTATTGGGAACCCCAGGTGCCTTTAAGGTGATACATTGAGCCAGGCTCAGTTTCACCTCTGCTATATTTAAGGCCAAGTTCTCCTTATGGGATAACTGTGCAGAGTTTCAAGGAAGTTCTGTAGGCACAGCCAGCGAGGAAGATTTGCTCAAAATGAGCCACCCAGTTATCCTCACCAATGTGTAAGGAATCATCTGGGGCATCAATTACTCTCCAGAAATCCCTAAGGTTTTTTGTAACAACTACGAGTGACAGGCTCACCCACGCTCCCTCCCTCAGGCCCCTGATTCTCACTTTATGTGACTCGTTATATGCTATGTGCAGGGCCCTCACCAGTTTTTGATCTCTTGGGCTGGTTCTGAGGTCACCATGCAGATTTTTTAGGTCTTAGAACAGGCTGCATCAAACTAGCCGACCGCAAGGTGACATGGGGGGAACTCTTCCGGAGCAGGTTATTTTTTACCTCAGCCAATATACCTGCAAATGCCATCAATAAGCCTTCCGGATTATGGACTGGATCTAAACATATCAAAACCTCACTTAGTTTTTTTTGTGATTATCAGTGGAACAACTCAGTCTTTATCAATCTTTTCCCATTTTAGTGAGTACCCAGTGTTCCTTGCTAAAATTTGCTCAGGCACTTTATCTGCTACTAGGCTGCTACGCGTTGCCATACCATATTGGAGGAAAGTGACGTATTATCATTAAATAGGGAAAAATGGTTCAGCTTCCATCAAGGTTTTTCAAAAGCTAGTATAAAGTCTATGGTGGGCCCAGACTTCCTGTGCCCAAATGTCTTTGGGATTAAGTCCGTATCGGGATCGGGCATATTGATTATTTCAAGATTCCAAGTTATTAAAAACCTGTTAAGCAAATTCCCATAGTCACTATGGATAAAATGAAAGATTGTATCTCCCTCCGTATCACCTAGTCCACACACAGATGCTATCATAATATCACAAGAATGCACATTAAAATCACCCAGCCACATATAAGTATATTTCTGATGTGCTTTCGCTGATCATAGATATTCCCCTTACCAAGTAGTCTGCAAATGAGGACATATTGCCTGTAAAATTAATATTATAGTAATTGATCAGCAGCCAAGCAGCCAGTCCCAATCGCCTAAACCCTGACAAAATAGAATGTGGAAATGGGGGGTGGGGGAGGTGTGAAGGATTAAAAAACTTCATAACATTTAGCCCAAGTGTATTTGCTACTAGTGTCATGATTCCACCCGTCGCTCTGCCCATTGAGGAAGGGACTGCTGCTGTTTGAAATGATCTGTACCCCGCTAAAAATATCTGGCCAGGTTTCCTGGAGGCACAGGATATCATATTTTACTACAAGGCTTTTCCAATCTAAATTTCCCATTTTTTGTTTTAAACAAGCTACACTCCAGGTATCTAATTTTAAAGTGCAATTGACTATTTCCTTCCTATCCACCCCTGTCTCAACTGCTTTAATGAGGGATGTGTTCATGGTAGGAACTATGGGGACATTATTCAATCAATCGTAAGATTCTAGATCTTACAGAGGGGTGGAATGATTATCAAACCCTTACTTCGTATCTCCCCATATCTGGAAAAAGGGGGAATATTAGAGGGTAAGTTTCATTTCTATTCCTCACCATCTAGAAAGAGGACAGCCTGGGGGGGGGTTCTATAGAAGTAGCCTAAAGGAATCCTTAACCCTTAAATTGTCTGCCGAGTGGAGGTGTTATATTGTGAGGCGCCGCATTCACACCAATAAGGTATTTTAAGGAGTCAGTAAAGGTTTAGATGTGGATGCGTTCTGATCTGGACTGGTGATTGTTTATTCTTGGTGTACAGGAGTAAACGTACAGGAGTAAACGTGGGTTACCACTGGTCGAGAGCCTGCCTTAGTGTGATTGATAGTGCAATAAAGGTACTATTCTTTTCCTCAAGTGAGATTTGAAATTGACTGCCTTTTCTTCATTTCTAGGAACAGCAGGCAAGAAAGTTTGTTTGTCTGTGTTGTGTGCAGTCCAGACAGCATTACACTGCAGCAAGCAGCACTGCGACTCGTCTATGGTCATTTTGAACCATGCTGTAATTAGTTATTGCTGTGAGTTACCCTGTAACTGATTGATCCCTATTTTAGTTGCCCTTTGATTGGTTAATTAACAATGTTTATATTAAATGTTATGTGAAGAGTTAGATCTAAATGGGTTCTGCATTGAACAAGTTCTCAATTACTATAACTGAGGGAAAAAAGATGCCTCTGGAAGATTCTTCTCTCTATGAAATGATGCCAAATGCAGGGCTACATACGTGTCTTTAATTTAAAGAATGGAATGAGATCACAACTGGTGACAAGAACATGCAATTTCCTTTGGAAGCTACCTTTAAATGTGAGATAGCTTGAAAATTTGAGGCATGTGATATATGAGAGAAACTAGCAGCCGAGACCTGAACAGTTTGAAGTGTTGAATGAGAGGAATCACATAGCAATTGAAAAGGAACAAAAGTAAATGAAGAGCCGGGTTAGAAATGCTCTGAGCTAGCAGTTCCATTGAAGATGGGGTATGCAGAGAAAAGCAAACACAAGGAGATGATGGATGGGGCGCTAAAACCTTTCAGACACTCAGTCACAGATCTGGGTTGAATCCATCATCGTTCTTTAGCTCATTTCTATGACCTCAGAAGCCGGATCGCCAGGTTGCTAGATTTGGCATCTGGGTACCTGATTTCTCCATGGTTTCGAGTGAGAATGTCTGGCCTGTAGAGGAGTTTCATGTGGGAACTTTAAAGAGGTCTAGTAACGTTCTGAACCAGGGCTGACAAGCCCATGTGGGTGCTACCAGTATGAGTGTGACAGACGTTTGCATGAACTTCCGAACTAGAAATGGAAGGAGTGCAAGAGGAGGAAAAGCCGCGGAAAATGTCTCAGACCAATTCTTCCATAGTGCGTTACTGTTGGATTGTGGGAACCTGGAGGAGAAGTTTGGGGATTTGGAGTTGTCCGCGCTTGCGAACAGATCTATTTGAGGAAACCCTCACCTCTGGAAGTATGGGAGGAGGACTTGCGAGTAGAGTTCCCGCTCGTAAACCTGTTGCCACATCCTGCTGAGGAGGTTGGCAAAAACATGGTCTGTTCCCGGAAGTTACTTCGCTAACAGATTAATTTTGCGACGGAGAGCACAGCGCCAATTGGTCTGGGATAGGTGAGACAGTTGTGGAGAATGTGTCCCTCCTTGTTTCTGTAGGTAGTACATGGCAGTCATATTGTGTCTGAACTAGTACAACCTTGCCGATTTGGTGAGTTCTGTACCCGTCTCCTTTCTTTAAATATTTAACTCCGATAAATTCAATTTCCATGACTAGGATTCTCCGTGTGCTTTGTTTTGCTTTGTGCTCTGTGAATTGCATTAATTGCCCGTGGTTGTTCTGCTGGACACCTAGGAGTCTGATCATATTGGACTGACTTATAAATAACTTAGGTACCACAAAAACTTAGAGAATAAGTGAAATCCCTTGTAGACACCTTTCACTTTGATAATTTTCATTGCCCAAGCCTACAAGGGTTTATTGGGTTAGCCAACTTTTTGAAACTGTGTAGGTGTGCGGCTACCACTGCAAGGCACTTGGTAAATACCCAATGTGCGGTTGTTACCCTGAAAGGGAGGACCATGAACTGATAATGTTTGCTGCCCACCACAAACCTGAGATATCAGCAATGTGCTGGGTGTATTGGTATGTGAAAATAGGTGTCCTTTAAGTCTAGTGCAGCCATAAAGTCGCCCTTTGGAGAAGGGGACACATCTTGTAGCGTTACCATATGCTTTGACAGGATGCATTTGTTTAGGGCCTGGAGGTCTGGAATTGGCAATAAAGAGCAGTCCTTTTGGGTATTAGAAAGTATTGTGAGTACACTACTGTACCCTCGTGACATATAGGCATATAGGGACAGGTTGTGACATATAGGGACAAGTTCTATAGCTCCTTTTGAGGAGGAGACCTTTGACCTTTTGTTTGAGCAGTGTTTTATGTTCCAGTGATAGCCTGTTTGAGATGTGGAATGTTGGGAGGTGTGGTAATGAGCACCAGACAATAGCCATGCTGGATAATGTCCAAAACCCACTGATCTGACGTAATGTTTTGCCATGTGGGTAGGAAATGTTGTAAGCGACCTCCGACTGGTGATATGTGATTGGGAGATAATGGAGGGAAGTCATTGTTTAGTGGTGGGTGCAGCTTCACGTTGCGAAGCACACTGGCCACTACCTTTGGAATTGTTACCTATATAGGACCCGCTGAAATAACCCAGAGGGGATGTATGTTGACCCTGATTGCGTTGGTATGAGGTGGAGGTGTCAGAAGATGTTGCCTTGGAAACCACTGTAGTTGGGGCAGCTAAAGAAGCACTGGGAGCAGCAAAAGGACAGGGAGCAAGTGTTTGGCAAGCCCTCACTGCCTTTACAGTCTGTGTCTTTTTTTATTTACTCCGAAGTTTGGTCCACGTGAGGCCCAAACAGGTGTTCTTTATCAAATGGCATGTTCAGCACATATTGTTGAACCTCTGGTTTGAAACCAGAAATACGGAGCCATGCATGATCTCTCAATAGGATGCTAGAGTGTATTCCCCAGGCTGCAGTGTCAGCTGAGTCCAAGGCACAATGGATGGGGGTGTTTGAAAAAAGCTTGCCTTCAGAGACAAGTTCTTGGCCCCACTTCTTGTGCTCATTTGGGAGGTATTGGAGAATGTCCTCCATTTCATACCAGTGAGGACAATCGTACTGTGCATGGCAGCCCAAAGAGTTGGTGATACGCCAATGGTTGACTGATTGTGCTGCAACCCTTTGCCCTGCTGCATCTATATGTTTACTTTCTTTGTCGGGTGGCAGGATATCTCCACTGGCCTGTGAGTTTGCTCGATTCCAAGCAGTGGTGATAACCAGGGATTTTGGTGGAGGTTGGCTCCAGATGCGGATGGGGTCCAATGGGGAGGCCTTATACTTTTTATCCACTCTGGGTGCTATAACCATAGATCCAATAGGGTCTTTAAACATGTCTTCTGTATGCCTAAGCATGCCCTTGAGCACTGGGAGGTATTGTGTTGCTCTGTGGGTGGAAAAACGTGTTTCAAAGAGGAAATCTTCCAAAGGGAGTTTTATGGAGTTCAACTTGATGGAAAGAGGCAGCCCTCCCTATAGGCTCGGGACAGGATGGGGAGATATCAGGAGGGGACGGTCGGGCGAGATAGAGACTTGGGCCTGTGTCCCCTGGTGGTTCTAGATCATAGGTATCCCAGGGGTCATTATGTGGTAGCGTACCAACCGTGTCCTGTCCCCCACCATGCCCAGTTGTATCAGAATGTGGAAATCCCGGAGATTAAATATCTAGTGGGTCCCCTGTAGAATGTGGTCGAGTGGGTGAAGCTTGTGAAAGTGCTGAGGGTGGTGCAAGAGGTAAAGGACCAGTGTTTAGCAGGAACTAGTATGTTCAGCCTCCTGGAAAGACAACTGTTTTTTGGGTGGTTGAGGAATAAGTGACAAAGAGCGGGCAAGGATTCGACATATATGAGGTTGGATGACAATGTATTGCTGGCTGGTGTTCAGAGACCAAAGTAGTCAATGCTGAAGGTTCTCGTTTGGTTGCTTTTTCAGCGCCAGAAGGCGGGTGTCGCAACTAATTACTCAGTGCTGACCACTGGACAGTAGGCTGTGGAGGTCCTATTGCCTCCGCATGATCTTCCAGAGGAGCTGATTCTTTTGGGCTGATCGAAACAGTGTTGAAGGGCAAAGGGTACCGTACTCAGACATTTGAGCAGGCGTTACATCCTTCATCTCCAGGTCAACCTAAAGGTTGAATCCAGAACTGCCCTCGATCAAGAACACCTCTTCCTCTGCAGCCGACAGTTTAGGGTGTTCTTCCTCCTCGACATCATCATGACAGAAGAGGTTTGGAGTGTCCTCTATGCAGCACAATACAAACCCGATAGCACAGGATGTTGGATGGATACAGGATGTTGTAGTCAACTGCACCAGTCCAACTGGCTTCTGCCCTGAATGTGCAAAATCAAAGGCAGTTTAATACAAATATGCCTGTAGCGCCAGTGATGCAGCAAAACATTTGAAATGAAATACCTCATTTTCAACAGAATCCTTGTTTTCAGCAAAATCCTTAAATGATTAATAGTGATATTTTCCTCAGTTTTCAACAATATTAGGAAGTCTGAATATAACTCCTACTGGACCACATCAGTTGTCAGTTGGCTGAGGGGGAGGGGGACTGCATGTTTGGTAGAGTCCTAGCGGTAGATCAGAGTGGCCCATATGTAGATGGTGAGGTGAATGGCCACCCAGTATCATTGATAATTGGTACAGGTGTAGGAGAGTAGGGTCTGCTTCCTATGGTTACCCCCACTTTTTGCTGTGATTCTCTTGTTTTTCGACTTTAGTTTGGCTGTGGACCTGCTAATCAGGCCCACAGCCCAGCTGTTCTCTCTCTAAACTGATACCATGTACTTTAGGTACATACCAGATTGGTTACTGGGTCACTCTTGTGAGCCCCTGTATAGTGTACCATAGGTACCCAGGGCATAGGTGCACCCTAGGCCTACCAGGGGCTGCAGCATGTATTGTGCCATTCTTGGGTTGCCTTCCAAACTGACACCACAAGTCTGTTCACACAGCCTGGGTAAGGTGGTGCAATCACCCCTTACTTAGATATAGTATACCTATATCTTACACCTATAAGTCACTCCTATGGCAGGCCTTGACAATCCTGAAGCAGAGTGCTTGGTTTTATGTGAGAGGGTGCCCTAGCATGAGCTGAGCCCCTCTGCAGCTTTCGGAACCATCTCCTTATAGCTGTTCTATGACATAGCCATACCATATAATTTTACTTATACTGCATTATAATCCTCGCGGTTAATTCTAACTTTGGTTTGGCTTTATCAAAACATGTCGTGTAAGGTGTCAAACACTTTGGAATACTACCCACCCTGCCAGTCCTGGCGGCGGGGGTAGCATTCCACCCTTCTAGAGGGAGAAGCCATGTAGTTACTGGTTTACCCGGTTAAAGTTAAACAGAGCCTCAGCATCACAAAATGGATGCTGCTGCCACAGACATGAGTCTGACCTCCTGTTGCTGGACAAAACTCCGGCAGGGGAGGCCTGGACAATAGGTTTCCTGTCCAAGGAGGTGCTGGCACCTCCCCAGACAGGCTTTTGTGTATTGGGGCAGGGAGGGCTGCATTCAGTGAATGATTTCCAGACACTGCCTGGGGCACACAAGGTGCTTCATGCATTTCCCAGTTCAAACCGGTTGCTGGAGCACTCAAACCCAGCTCTGGCGCGAAACTGGACAAAGATAAAGGGGTTTAACCACCCCCTTCCCAGGTCACCTATTGGAGGGACCTTAAGGGTAGTCCATCCCCTAAACTTAGTATAAGTATAGGAACCCAGTCACTAGGGCTTTAGATTACCCTGGACGAAACTTTGAAACATAAATTCTGGACCTTCGACATTCCATTTCGACCGGAAGACATCTCCCTTGTGGTCAAGGAGTGACCACCCTGTTCAAACAGGCACCAACAGCAACTTAGCCGGTCTGCATTTTAGAGGTTCCCGCCGGATCCCGAAGAATCTGCGACACAGGACACGGACTTCCAGACATCTCTGACCCCGACCTTCGCTCACAGCAAAGCTGAGACCCGTGGCGGACACGAGAGACGTGGGACCAGAACTCCTGGACATCCTGCATTTTGCAAGCTGCACTCACTTCACGAGGTGACTCAAAGTTGAGCATTGGGGTGCTTGAAGCCCCAGACCTGAGCATCATTTGCACCGAAGCTCAGAGGCCCCCACTCCACGAGTGACCCGTGGGTCCCGCTTTTGCATTTCAGCTCGACGCATCTTCGCAGTTCCTAGTCTGTTGGCTAGTGAGCCCTCGAAGACTTTCTTTTGAATCTAACTAATCCAACTTGCTTTCCTGGTTGCTCCAGACTTGCTCCAACTTCCCTACAAAGGAGAAGTTCCTCAGACCTTGCTGGTCTGCACCGAAGCCAATCTCGACATCCTGCGTGGGTTGCGTTCGCCAAGGCTTGTTGGGTCCAGTCCGGATACCGACACCGCAGTCAACTAGATCCTTCGTGGGACAGCTTGAATCCAGCTCCTGGTCGTCGTCGACGCCTCCTGGTCCTCCTGGATGAAGAGACAAACTTCACATCGTCACCTGAAATCACCCGACATCTGGTGGCATCTTTCTATCGCCGCCCTGGTCACTGGCAAGTGACCCAGACTCTGTCCCTTCTGCTTTCAGGTTCTCCAGATCTTCGATCCACCCTTGGATCCACCCGGACACTTTTCCTCTGGTCCCCTGCAGCACTTCTTTGCAGCTCTCCACTGAAAACGACGGAACCAGACACGAAAAGACACCTTTGCACCCGGCTTCCCTGGGTGAGGTAACACGAATACTCCGGTGCTCCCGTGGGTCTTGCCTCTCGAAGTGTCCTAGTTTAAATGGTTCCATCGTAGTCCATCGGGAAGTGTCCTTAAAGTGTAACTTTGTAACTTCTTCGTTTCCCATAAAAGTCAATAGTAATCTGCGGCTGTGTTTAGACACTGCACGCGTCTTCCATGGGCCTCCTACTTCCTAACCTTTGGTTGTTTAGAGTAGCCCCAGCGATTCCACACGCCCCAGGCCTGCTTTCTAATTCTCTACGTGGTTCTTATACCACTATTTTAGTATATGGTTTGTGAGGCCCCTAGGGCATAACGTAAACTGTGCAACTTATCGTATGCTAATTGAGTAACTTGTATTGTACTTTTACCTCTGACCTCATAAAGAGTGCAGAGGGATTGTGTTTAGAATAAATACATATATTTTTGATATATACCTTGTGTGGTGTCCTTTCATTTGGTACTCAAGGGATTATAATTGGTAAAACAACTTGCTTAATAATAATAATAATAATAATAATAATGGGAAATTTATAGTGCGCGAACTTAGCCCAAGGCCATCAAGGCGCAGGGACAGACAGACATACAGTAATAAGCTCTCTGAAGTCTTAGCCGGATGACTGCTGGTGCATGCTCCCACTAGGATAGTTTCTATATGATTGACTTTACAACCACCATCCATAAGGGTCGATTAGACTGCTGCAAGGTGCCCACTAGAACTAGTGGACATCATATGCCAGGCTAACTTCTCACAACAGGTGCTACCCGCTCCATGGTATGACTCATGGAGGTTCCCAACCTACCCCTCTTCGGAAAATAAGTCCAAGCTGTAAGTATATTAAACAAGCAAATAAAGAATCAGATTTCAGCAAATGCCACTGTAAAAAAAAACTCTTCTGAAAAAGACCATCAGTTCACAATAAGTGATACAAGTTCTGTTAATCTATTAGGTCGAAATTTCCTATGTAAACTGAATTGCATAACTTACGGCTCCCAGAACGGTGTGGAAATTCAGACACCGGAAAAGTACTCTGATTTTAAAATAAAATCACAGGAGTCGAAAGTTAATTTTTTTCCAGTTCTTACAAAAAAAGGTTTTCTTTCTGATTTAAGATACACAGTGAAAGAGTAGGTATGGCATGTTATAAGCAAAGAAATTGGATTGATTAAAAGTGCAGAGCATTAGAGAATTATAGTGAAATCAAACGCAGTTTACCCCCAAACTCTTCAATATAAGTTTACACAAGAAGCAGAGGAGGGAATGAAACCTGCTATTAAGACGATTGAGCAGGGCATTTTAAGAGGTTTTAAGAGAAGTGCTAGGAAGCTCTAGCAACTCGCTGATTATGGGCATAAAAAAACGAGTAGCGAATGGAGGGTAGTTCAAGAAAAGTGCAAAAGTGAAGGGCTTATAGGGCTTTGGTGCAAGCTGTTTTGAAGCTGTCACGTGGTTTTCATGAATAAGTTTGGGCAGCAGTTGTAAGAGACTGTCTGATGTGGGTTGTGATATGTATAAAGGCCAAATTAACCTCGGTGGCTGCAGCTTGGGTATAGAGATAGGTAGCAACTTCCAAGTGGTTGAAACGGAGGAGTGAGGGAAGAAAACTCGTGTTAGCCATCTTGGCCCATTTAATAGAAAAGAATACGGGCCAAAACTAGTTTGTAACAAACTTTAGAGAGAGGTTTAAACAGACCCTTGTACCCTACCCTCACAGTTGATGGGGCATGGTCACAAAACCAAGTAAATTTGGCTTCAAAATCACTAACACAGTTGCCCAAGGTTGCAGAGACCAAAATATAATTAATGGTCGCGTTATATGAATTACTCAAGAAGGTAGGGGCAAGATTTATAACCACTACACCCAAAACATTGGTCATAATTAAATTATATTTAATCAGGAGATTATTCAGCCCGTTCCCATAAGGGTCGCGGGCAAAGTGGGTTAGGGGCTCCTCATTAGTGTCCACCAAACTACAGACTAACTTAGCAGGGAGTCTGCAGTGGTGGGCATTAAATCACCCAAACAGAAGAAATGCACAGGCTTCGGGTGCAAGCTAAAAATTGTCTGGAATGTGTCGTCCGGGTCAGCCACCACCTGAGCTCTTTTAGCATCAAAACAGTTATTATAGAGATTAACTAAAATCATATCCACTCTTCCGCCAGATTGAACACATGTAGATGGAATATAACACAGTATCTAACAAACCTAATCAGCCTTCCAGGAAAGGTGTTTCTAACTTATGTCGCTAAGCCACCGTCAGCTCTTCGGGAGTGAAATAGCTGTGCTAGTGTACAGTGCACGGAGTACCCCTCAACAAATCTTTCCTAAAGTCTCCCAGGTTTCCTGGAAACAAAGAACGTGAAAGTTATGGATATACTCCCTCCAGTTCCCCATGTCCAACCTTTTCTTTATTCCTTGCTATGTTCCATGAGAGAGGCCCAAGTTTGGGCAGATCTCTATTATAACTGTCAGTGTTTGCAGCCCTAGCAACTGCGGGGGATAAAGGGGATATGGCATCAGTCCTCCCATGGGGCAAGTTGCTTAGAAGTGAATAAGATGGATCGGCCATTGTGTGATCCTTTCCCGGGCCTCATACTGTGGGCTGATTAGAGGGAATCAATCCTGGCAGTTCGGTCGCTAAAGCAACCGAAGCTGACACCCCTCCTCC
Source organism: Lissotriton helveticus (assembly GCF_964261635.1). NCBI lineage: Eukaryota > Metazoa > Chordata > Amphibia > Caudata > Salamandridae > Lissotriton > Lissotriton helveticus. The sequence goes on from NC_136057.1 coordinate 431,104,982, forward strand.
ATTCCTTATCGGTTTGGTGGAAAAATCCTATAATTATACTGAGGGCGAGGTTTCCAGTCAAACCTTGGGAGGAATGTAGGTTCTCTATAAACTCGACAACTTCAAAGCAGCCTCCGCCGCCGACCACAAGCTCATCAGATACTCAAGGAAGAAAGCACTCCAGGATAGAATCTCCACCCACATACACAACAGCAAGGAACTCTTCAGCATCATCAAAGAATTCGCCCAACCCAACAGTGAGACAACCGACATCCCCCCTCCCCTAGGACCTCTGAGACAGACTTCGCGCCTTCTTCCATCACAAAATCAAGAACATTGATGATAACTTCGACGACAACCAACATGCGGAACCTACACCCACCGTTCCCAACACCATGCAGCGACACTTGACAGCTGGACCGCCCTCACCACTGAAGACACCCAGAAGACTATGAAGTCAACCCCCACCACATCTACCACAGAGCCGCAGACATCATCGCCCGAGCTTCAACAAATTATCAACCGCTCCTTCGAGACTGCCTCCTTCACCGAGAACTGGAAACACAACGAGATCAACCCTCTCCTGAAAAAACCTTCGGCAGACCCCACCGACCTCAAGAATTTCAGACCGATCTCCCTACTCCTGTCCCCAGCAAAAGTCATTGAAAGAGCCGTCAACAGTCAGCTCGCCTCCTTCATAGAAGAAAACAACATTCTCGACTCCTCCCAATCAGGCTTCAAGAAAAACCACAGCACCAAAACTTCCCTTCTTGCCATGACAGACGACATTTGCTCCATCCTTGACAGAGTAGAGACTGTGGCGCTCATCCTCCTAGACCTCTCCGCAGGCTTCAACACAGTCTCATACCACACCCTAGACCACAGACTCCACAACGCAGGGATACGGAACAAGGCCCTCGACTGGATCTGCTCATTCCTCTCCAGCAGAACACAGTGGGTCAGACTCCCACTCTTCCTCTCAGACCCCCCCACCCTGTTCAATGTCAACATGGCCCCGCCCGCACCCATTGTCAGCTCCCACGGGCTCAACATCGTATCGTACGCAGACGACACCCAACTCATCCTCTCCCTGTCCAACAAACCCAACTTCTCCAAACACAACTTTCAAGAAGGAATAGAAGCAGTCGCCAGGTGGATGACGAACAGCTGCCTACAACTAAACATGGACAAAACCAAAGTACTCATCCCTGGTCCACACTCCGATGCCTGGAACATCACCTGGTGGCGCCCCGCCCTTGGGAAACCTCCCTCCCCCACTGATCACACACGCAACCTCAGAATCATCCTGGACACCAAACTCAAAATGGACCGCCAAATCAATGCTGTCACTTCCTCCTGTTTCCATACCGTCATCTCCTATGAAAGACCTTCAACTTGATTCCCGTCGAACACATTAAACCCATCAGCCATGCCCTCATCAGCAGCAGACTGGACTACGGCAACGCACTCTACACTGGGATCAACAAGAACCTCACCTGCAAACTACAGAACTCCTCCGCCAGACTAGTCCTTAACCTACCCGCCACTGCCACATCACCTAACACCTGCAGAAACTACCTGGCTCCCCGTCGACAAGAGAATCACCTTTAAACTTCTCACCCGTGCCCACAAAGTCCTCCACAACAACTGGACCTGCCTACATGAACCACCGCCTCTCGTTCCATCCCCCCAAAGATCCCTCCGCTCAGCCCAGCTCTCCCTTGCTACAGTGCCGCGCATCTAGAAGACCAGAACAGGAGGTTGTTCCTTCACCTTCCTTGTGGCCAAGGCATGGAACACCTGTCCGCTCCACCTCTGACAGACACCAATAATCCCCAAGTTCTTGAAGGACCTCAAGACCTGGCTCTTCGACGAATCACCATGAATATCCAGGTGCTGCACCTCCCCCCCCCCTTACCACCCCCCACCAGCACCTTGAGTCCCTTTCGGGTGCGTAGCTGCGCTTAACAAACCCTTGATTGATTAAGTGATCTACAGGAATGGCCATCCTAGGCGGTGGGACTATCTAAATAGATTTAGGGAAAATGAGGGTACAAGAAAAGATACTGAGGATCTTCATGACCAATGAGGCCTCATGGAAGTTGATCTCAATACAGTCCCCATCCTGTATCTCAGCTTCTTTGCCCACACAATTGACCCATCTAACCATAATCAGGTTATGGAACAAAACGTTGGTCATGCCAACCCTGCATTCCAACCATTGTACACATTTATTTTTTATCTCCTTTCACGATTTAGACTTATTTCCTGGACGGGGGGTTACCTCTGAAGGTCTTACAGGCTCAAAAACTAATTTGTCTAGTTACGGCTTCCCATACGCTGCTCTCAGCCGCAAAACCACCCGATGTCCTGCCACACGCCCAAACTCACTCAGCTCATAGGAGTCAGACAGGGTGGCAGAGATACCGACGAATCATGGGGTGTTAAATTAGAAGGAGGACCTGTAGGAGAAAGTAAAGTCAAGCCCCACAAAATAGCGCCAAAGGGGAGAGAAGTAATGGGACCCCCTCCTATAGTTGCAGCAGCTCTCCTGCGAGCTTCCATGGTTTCCAAGGCTCCAGTGCGCTTGTCAACCGTCTGTCCATCCTGATGTGTGGGCGAGCATGGCAACAGGGGAGGAGCGCACAGCTCAGTGTGGAGTCATAGAGTGGAGCAGATTGTCAGACTGGAGTGGCATAGTGTGTCATACAGTGGAGTAGAGTGTAGTAAAGTAGAGTGTCAGTTGATGGGTGTAGATTTGAAGTGCTAAGATTGGAGTAAAGTGTGGTAGAGGGAAACGGTGAGTGGAATGGCATAGCGTAGGGTGGAATAAAGTGAAGTAAAGTAGCAGAGAGGGGAGTAGAGTGGCACAGACATAGAGGTGTGTAGAGTGTTGCAGAGTGGAGTAGAGTTGCATAGAGTGAAGCGTCGTGGAGTGTGGTGGAGTGTCATGTTGTGTAGCAGAGTGGCATAGAGTGGAGGAGCACAGTGTTGTAGTGTGGAGTGGTGTGGAGTATGCTTGGAGTGGTAGTGCACTGCCATTACACACACACACATTTTCAATTGAAATGCCCATTACATTTGCACATACAGTTTTACTGATAAAAACTAATGATAATATGTGGAAATGGCATCACCTAGGGTACTGCACCTAGGGTCAGATGTACGACCCATTTTTGCATGCGCAAACGGGTTTGAGACCCGTTTGCGCAAGCAAAAATAACAATGGGCCATGTACAAACCCTATGTAGCGAGTCACAATTTATTTGCGACTCCCTAAATAGGATTTGCGACTCGCTATTAGGAAGGGGCATTCCAAGGGCATCCCATCCTAATAGCGACTCGCTACCCTATGTAAGAATGTTTTGCGACCGTAATTGCGGTTGTAAAACACTCACAATTTACCGCCCTCTTCAAGAAGGTGGTAAAACACTCGCAAAAAGGAAGGGGTCCCCAGGGGACCCCTTTCCCTTAGTGAATGCAGGGGAAAATATTTTTCAGGAGCAGGCAGTTGTCCCAGGGACCACTACCTGCTTTTAAAAAAATGAAACGAAAACGTTTAATTTTTCTTTTTTGAAATGCATCCCGTTTTCCTTTAAGGAAAACAGGCTCCTTTAAAAAAATAAACAGCTTTATTTAAAAGTAGTCCCAGATATGGAGGTCGGCTGAGCCTAGCAGGACACCATAACTGGGAGGACCAGCCATTCCCTATGGGGTCGCAAGCTGCGAGTGCCTCATGAATATTGATGAGGCATGCAATTTGCGACCCCATTGGGAATCGCAAACAGTGTCTCTGACGGAAGGGATGAAGACATGCTGGACAGGATATAACAAATAAAGCCAGCAAATAGAGAGCCAGAAAATGTGAGTTACAACCCACAAAGCCAATGGTAAGCAATGGGTGGAATGCATTCCCATGGCATCTTTCAGAATATCCTCAAAAAGTCTTTCACAACCAGACACAGAAAAAGGAGCGAGATATTTTTATATAGATTGCGTTTCTACAATTCGGAGAATTCGCTACTGTTCCCACGGATTCCAGACGTTTCCCTGATTGCTAAGTAATGCAAGTGATCCGGTGTCAAGTGACTGTGAATATATGAGTGCCTTCCTAGAGCTCGGACACAAACTCTGTTGGGCACCTGCTTTGGAGTGCCAAATTACTCATAAAAAAAGAAATTTTGTGGATTATTCGTTCTTGCTCAAAAATTTGGTGCACTGAAACAGCCTGTGGCATATTTTTCTGCCACATTGGATCCAGTAGCTCAGTGCCTCCTAGGTGTTTAAAATCAGTGAAAGCAATTTGTCTTGCAATTTAGCAGAGCAAAAGAATTGCGATCAGTTATACACATATTGTTTTAGTCCCTTATTCAGATGAGATTTGGCTGATTCATACTCAGAATCATACAAAAAGCTAACTCAGTCGAACAGATAATCTTAGCGGCTGACAATATTTTAACAGATGATGCAATACCTTGAATTTCAAATTGCAGACAAAGACAAAGGTAAAGATAAATGCGATCATGATTGTATTTATGTAAGGCACCAAACCAAGACCAGACATAAGAGACGTAGCACTTGAACTGGCAGATGTAACTTATTTGTGTTTGATTTTCGTCTGAGAGACCATCATGGAACATTGAGAAATGAATAATGCACCATGTCAAATATTTTGTAAGCATCATGCTTGTGTAATGTCATTTCACAATTGGTAAAACTGATTGATTTAGCAACAGAATGCAGCTCAGTCAACTAATTCAATGTTAACATCTAAACTGACAGCCTGTAGGGTTTTGCAGTGGTCCATGATTTAGAACACTGTGGTCAACAAGAGGGGTTCAAGACATCTTCTGGTACACCGATAGGAAATGGTAAACACATTTGAGCCTATTGGAAGCACTGCAACTACCTAAAGAAATTTCAGTTAAGTGTGCTGCTTGGCTTACGCAGTGGGTAGCGAGGGCTACTAGGGGAGAAGAAGACTCGGGTGAGCTAACGGGACCGTTGCTGGTGTTGTCCCACATTGTCTTGCACCTTCCGATTGGGGATATGCACCTCACTCAGGAGTTCAACACAGCCCGAAAATGCTGGAATAGGTACCTGCGAAGGGGGGCTATATCGACCCCTTACGCGCAGGAGTTACCACTAAGGATGGGCAGGGCGTTACTGCACAGTGGATCCTGGCAGATGCTGCAGACCTGGGTCAGCAGGGGTTGTCGACACTGGGGGACCTATATGAAGATGGCACCCTTATGCCGCTTGATATCCTCCAGGACCGTTTTGAGTTATCTGGAGATGACTTTTTATTGCATGCGGCGCTCACGACGGCGGTGCGGAAACACTGGAAAACGGGTATGAAGGAGCCATCTACATCTATGGGGTGTCAATATGTTGTGGTTGCGGCGGGCACTATCAAGGCGGTAACCTGCCTCTACAGGCGCATGACCCTAGAAGCCTTGGTCCCTTTGACGGCCTTAAAAACAAAATGGGAAACGGATACAGGTCAAGACATACCAGATGAGGCGTGGAATGGAGTAGTGGAGAGGGCTTGGAAAAGTACGCATAATGCGCGGTTCCAGTTGGTGCATTTTTACATCCTACATAGGGCATACCTCACACCAGCCCGCTTACATAACTATTTCCCGAAGCAGTCAGCGTCCTGCCCCCGATGTGCAATGGATGACGCTGATTTTAAACATATGTTGTGGGCTTGTCCTTTGCTGGAACCCTTTTGGCAGGGGGTGACGACATTGCTGAGGGAGGTTACAGAGAGGGAACTGCAACCCTCAATGGCACATTGCATTCTCCATTGGTTTCCCCACACTTCGAAGACTAAAATCACCAGTAAATTTATAGACCTGGGTTTCCTCCTGGCTAAGAGATCCATAACATCCCAGTGGAAAGCGAGTACAGGTCCCATTTTCGAAAAATGGAAAGCTGAATTTGGTAGATGGGCTGGGTGCGAGGGGGTGGCCCGGCTCCAAATGGCTCACAGAACAGGTAACGTGCAAGCGCTGGAGAAGGCGAGAGCCTGGGAAAGGCTGGTCATGGAACTTACGCTACCTGCGGCTGAGGATGAAGAAGGCCCAGCTGACGGCCCTGGGGAGCGCCCACTATGATCGGCCAGGGTGTTAGCAGACACCTCATTTGGACTGACTGGCGGGCCGCAGCCCCGCCCGGTCCATGGAGTGGATTTGTTTCCCTGGGAATCCATTTATCTATGGGCGAGAGGAGTTCAGGGTTGTAGTCCCGGTTGCATGGCAGCGAGGACATAATCGGCGCGCCTGAGAAGGGGGGGGGGGGGGGGACTGTTAAGGGGGGAGATGGGGACACTGTTGGAGAAGCTTCTGTCTGGCGCTAGGCTGTCGATGGTGCCAGATATGCAGGCCCTAATAAGATGTATTGCATGGTAGTCCACTTGGACTGGCCTGGTCATACCCATTAGATAATGGCGACGGGATTGCACACCCCTACTTTTGGTCAGGTAACAAAATGCTACCTCTTCCTGTAAAGTGAGGCTCTTTTTCTATCACATACTATGCATTGGCCCAGTTGAGGGATTCAGCCACAGTTTTAGGTCCGCTTACACTCCGGTGGGAACACGCTATGACACGCCTGGGGGGGGGGGGGGGGGGGGGGGTGTTGGAATGTTTTAAGGATGGGAAGAGGGAAGATTAGTTGGGAGCGATGTATTATTGTGTGTTTGTGTCAATAAAAAATAAAAAATAAAAATGTGCAAAGTAGAGACAACATGGTCACTTTCGGCAATAAGTATGCTGATGAACCCGCAACGCATAGTGTTCTTGGATCTGCTACATTTAAATTGGGTGGTAGCAAGACTCAATTCCGGAGGCTCTCTTAACAACAGATTAGTGAAAGCCATGATTGTAGCACCCAGGTGCTACCCTGATCCTCCTGATGACAGCAATGTACTACTAATGCAGATATTTGCAGAAGACCGAGTGGCGAGCAGTGAATGGACAAAAATCCCCTCATAGTCTTCACTACTGCTTAGCAAGGCGAGAGACTACAAAAGTGGTCTTGTGGAATCAGTCACGGAAGTAGAACAGCTTCACAACTCTGAGACACTTACAACCTTTGAGATGATTAGAGGCAACTGTGGGCTACCACTGCAGCAGATTTCTGGCCCATGCAGTTTTACACATGGCAGGAGTGGTAACATGGGAGCAAGCCACAGATGAAACAAAAATGGACTGCATGTTGCAAATGCAACTAGCTTGGGCAGATGGCGACATATGATCATCAATCTCGACAAATCTCTCAGAAAAAAGCAGAGGATTGATCGTAATAGGTCTCAATGATAGCTGCAAAAAGGGACTTAGATGACATGCCATGTTTGTGTAAAAGCACCAACAGAGTACAAAAGGCCATTTAAACCCAGCAGACATAGGATGTGCAGAACCTGAATGAATGTCTGAATCAAAACTTTTGGATGCCCCTTCCGAATTTCCACAATCTGAGGTGGGAGGAACAGCCTTCATACAGGTCATATCCAGCACCACCCCTAAGGAGGTCATCCGCTTCATGGGAGTAAAATTATATTTCTGTTGATCGTCATGCATAAGTTGTGGAAAAGGTGGGACACAATTCTGGATATGTTTCTAGCTCAGCCACACAGCCTCGGCTTTTATCAGTAAGTTCTCAAAACATGGACTTCAGGCCTCTACAGTGAAGAGGTCAGAACTGCCAGCACTGGTGGCACTGTTGCCAGTCCAAGTGGTAGATCTGGAACTCCATAATACATCTCATGTAATGTCTGTTGAGGGAGGATTGGAAGGTGAAACTAGGCATTGTAGAGACCCTGGACGGGAGCCTACAGGACCTGCCACAGGAAAAAAAACTTTAACTTGTCCTGCGAATACAAAGATTATGGAGGTTCATGTCCAGGATGAGTCGCATACCTGGAAGTTAAAGGGGGTAAAATCATGTACCTCTTTCCATGGGCACCACCTCTATGGTTCTTCTGTTTAGCAGGCTAAGTACTTTCATCCCTGAAACTCGGATTCGGCGCAAATCCAGGTGGGAGGGCAATTCGGGGAAATAGACAGGAATTGTAGGTCACAGCCCTTCTGTAATAGTTGAATGAACCAGCGATCTGTTGTGATTGATTCCATAATACTAAATAAATGGGAGACCCTCTAGCCCACCAGAGGAGACTTTGAGGTAGCAGAGCCAGCAGCCGATGACAGTGACTGGCTTCACTGTTGCTGGTGGCATACTCTAGATCCATCTCAGTCCAAAAGGAGCAGTACATCTGTTGAGGTCTTGGATCGGCTGCTAAAGTTGGCGCTGAATCCTCGAACAGCTTCAAAATGTTCTGAACTGCTCATGGAACTGCCTCACTGAGGAGGCTCGGCCCAGCAAATGAACTGTAGCGTTCCAGAGACGAGACAGCCTTTGCGCTGAAATCCATGAGACTAGCTTGGACATCGTCTGTGGAATGCATGAATGTGTATCAACATAAGTTGACAGCTATGCCCATTGATCGGGCCAGTGTCGCAAAAATCCAGGTAGTACTTCAAGATCTGTGGCGAAACCTCCAAATCACCATTGGTCAAGCATGAGAAGGACTTTTTTTATGAAGTCGGGGAGAACGATTTGCCATTTCTTATGGGCTTGGACATATTCGTCATGCAGAGAGCAAGGCTACTGGAAGCATAGTCCTTACATTCCATTTCTTTAGACTCTTGTGTGGAGGGGCTGTGAGAAAGGTATTCAGAATCAATTTTGAAGAAAAGGTTTGGAGCACTAAGTTTTCTGGCTTAGGGTATGATGAGAACATCTTTGGGTCATACGGAGAAAGTCTATGTCTTATTGCTACTTGTCTATAGACTTCTGGACCTGAGAAAGAGTTCTCCCAAGGAGTCACAAAGGAGCAAGCAGTACTTCATAAGAGGGGAAGGAGTGCTAGCAGGTAAGGGATATCGTTCTGGAGAAGTATGCAGACCACTCACCAGATATAAACCAACATCAGTGTTGTAAGGGGGTGGTGATCATCATTTAAGCCCTATTAGCCATAACAAGGGCACTGGAGGTGGACCTAAAAAGTTATTCCATCCTAACAAACCTATGGGCCCTATGAAGATGTTACTCTGAGGGCTTGTCATCAAACCATGCCTTATCCACTACTCAGTTGTTTTCAGCTAACTTTGAAAACAGCACCAAAGGAGGCATCTGAATCAGCATCATAAGTGCTGCTGACCTATCAGGGAATGAGAGCATTGACTTCCTCTTGATACTCTGGTAGTAGGCCATGGATTGGTGGAAGTGGGAGACATCAGGATAAGAGCCATCAGAGTTGCCACAGAGCAGGCTCACCCATGTTGAGTTAATGAAAGTAGGGGTGGGCGCTAAACTCTGCTCCGCAGACAGAGGTTGCAGAGTTTTGCCAACTCTGCGCTCCACTTGAAGCGTGGAGTTCAGCAAAAACTCCGACTCTGCAGCGTAGCGGAGTTTATTGGTGTCCACTCAGATGCCTGCCGTGCATGGCAACCCATGCCGCTTTCAGTCAACCAAGGCCTGCAGTGGTTTCCTGTCCGTTGTGTGGTTCCTGTTCTTTTATGTTTCTTGTCTGATTGGGTGATGCTCACAGACAGACGGTGATGCCTCCTGCCACACTTCGGTTTCATTTTTCCTCAAGAAGTCACAGCGCCAACACCTCCTGTGTTTTTGCTCCTGATGTTGAGTTGGGAGGGATAATTTAGATTGGTTTCCGATTACTGGAGCAAGTGCTCAGAAATGAATTAAGGATTGCATTATGCATGGGTGTATGTGGCTCCCAGTTAAAGGTTTTCTGTCCAAGATGTCTCCCACTGTAGTCAATGTACCGTCCAAAACGTAAGCACTAGCAGGCATTAATCAACTAAGACGTGATTGGCGCACATCTTGGAATGTTGCCTCATTGCTAAGGGTTTTCCTCTAATCCGCCCTATTCGCTTTCAGTTGCTCACTGCACGTGACATTAGCTGCCTACCACAGTATTCATGCTTTGTTGGTGATGTGAGTGGTGTCCTGCATTCTCTCTGTGTAGCTGTCTCTCTCAGCAATGCAGATGTGAGGGGCAGAGGGGCGCACCTGCAGCTTTCTTCCCTGGGGCAGGGCCAGCTGATCGGGGGATGTTGGTTCCATAGCGCGGGAGGCACTGTGTCCCTGTGTGGAGGCGACAGCAACTGATACATTAATTACAGTAGAAACAGCAGATACCCAGGTTGCCCCCCCGGATAGACTCTATGAGATTATTTTCCAAATTTAAGGTGACATACAGCGTTCAATCAGAGCGGCTTTCTGGGAGAATTTAACCTTCTGGTACGACATCTTCTTGGCAGAGGCAGATTGGCCTCCACCCTTTGTGTTAGCCGCTTCTAGAGGGGAGGACGTGATACTTCCAAGTTTTTCGCGTTATGTCCCTCAGGAACATGGAACAGCTTTCACAGCTAAGTGGACTTTGGCCCTTGCCCCAGCGGTGTACCGTAATCAGGTGGGTTGGGATATTGATTCACCGGCTCATGAGATACCTTTAAGATCTATGCCACAGCCACAACCACAATATCTAGACTTGAAGCTAAGGCTTACGTTTGTGACATTCTAACACAGTTAGAGTATCAAGGAGTGATTGGATCATGTACATCACCGATGAATAATCCTCTCTTTAGGGAATCAAAATCTGACGGTTCATATTGCATTATCTTGGATTACCGAAATTTGAATAGTCATTGTTGCACTTTTGTAGTACAAAACACACACAGCTCTGCGCTTGTGAACAATCTGGTTTGTAAAAAATACATGGCATTGCGGATTATTGGTATTTGCGTTTTGATGGTATGCGGGGTAAAAGATTTGTGGTAATGGTTGTTTACCTTCCAGAACATACCTCTATCCTACATTCTTTGCAATCTGACATGCTTGCAACTACCTACTTGTTGATGTGTGATAACATAACGAACCTGGTGATATGTAAAGTGCCAGGGGTGGTAGGTTTCACTTACTTGACGTTCAATGAGGGAGACAGTACCTATTGCATATAAATCACATTTGCACACTGCAGCTGCAATGTGTTTTTCAAATATTGAATTTTTTTGGACAGTGGTCCAGATGGTGTTTCTGAAAGAACGCTCACTGGCGAAATGTAAACGAATTCTTATTGTCACGCCCTTCACTTCTTTGGAGGCTGTGACTAAGGCAAGTGTACCTAACTCTAAAGCATTACAACCCCTTTGGATACATTGGGCTATGTCTTTGACATCATCTGATGTCACATTTGTCTTTGACCCTGCACTTCAGACACAGGAGTTTTTACAGTATGCTCATGTTCATCCTCCTACGTTGTCATTGCTTCCTTTACATGAGTACAAATGTATCATTTATACCAATGCCTCGTCTCAACCGGCCACCGGTTCCAAACACGCTTATTCAGCGGCTTGCGCAATTTTTGCTGGCTCAATTGTCAATGGAGAATTTAAGTCTTCCATAGTGCATATTCAAGCACTTGGGGACTGTACGGCACAATTGGCAGAGCTGCGTGCTCTTGTTCTTGCTCTCGAGTATGCTGATCCTGAGTATGCTGATCCTAATGTGAATACTCTCACTGTGTACGATTCTTACTACTGTGTCCAGTCTTTTAATGACAACTTATTCTTTTGGTCTCAAAATGACTACCGAGACTTTGAAGTCAGCGCAATTAAGCATAAAACGCTTTGGGTTTGAGTGGCAGACCTTAAACAATGTCTGCCCCTCACACGTTATACATACTCTTGCCCATCAGCGCGTGGGAGCACATGCTCTTGGTAATTCTTTGGCTGACGAAGCGGCCAAATCTGCAGTAGCCAAGTGTTCTGTAGCAGCAGTTACAAGGTCCATGACTAAAATAGATAATGATATTCTAGCAGCGGTGGCTGCTATGAGGGAGGGAACACCTTATCCTCAGGGTTTGCCTTTGAAATACTCTTATCATATAACTCCTGAACAGGTTCCTTTTGCTGAGATTACATCTGTTGGGGATCGGCTGATTCCCAACATGGACCGCAGACTTGCTCTGATCAAAGCCGCACATGAGGGCATGGCTTCTGCTCATGCCGGTGTGTCGGCGACAGTCTCGATTCTGCAGCAACGTTATTGGTGGCGTTGTTTATATAAACAGACCCATAATTATGTACTTTCTTTTGTCATTTGTCAACAAATTAAGCCATCGACGGTCACACGCCCACCTCAAACACAGCTATGTATTTCTAATCAACCATTTGGCTGTGTATATTTTGATCACTGCGGTCCATTCTCTTCTGATACTGCGTATAAATATATATTTGTTGCAGTTGATTCGTGTACTCAGTTCCTTTGGGTTCGGTCACAACGCAGTGCTGGCGCATGAAATGTAATCAGGGATTTGCGTGTCTTTGCCCGGATGTTTGCCTGTGGCATCTAGCATTCGGACCAGGGTCCAGCGTTTGCCTCAACGGCGTACAAGGACGAGATGAAGTCAATGGGGGTGCTGGTGCAGTGTGCAAATCCATTGTGGAGCGAATGAACTGTGACTTAAAGCAATCCTTGACATATAGAGTCTTAGGTACTGGCAGGAACTGGCTGGCCCATTTGTATGGTGTTCAACATGCACTCAATCTCCCTCGAAGATCTCAGGGTGGGCGGACCCCATACGAAATGCTCTTTGGCATTAAAATGTTTGTGCCAGACCTTGATGGTCTAGATGTTATGGCGGTGGCCGCAACTTTTGACATCGATAATCATTCTACTGTGTTACAGGATCTACAAAAGACCTGTGATAGCTACGCGACGGAACAGTTACCCGCTTCCACTGATGTGGTACTGCTGATTCCGGTTGCCGGCTGGCTTCCTAAGATTGGAGATCTGGTACGAGAAAAGCTAGAGAACAAAAAAGAATTTGGTCCCGTCCCTCATATCATGCACCAGTTCCAGTACTTGGATTGAAGGGTACTTGTGCAGACATTTTACCACCTTTACCTGGTCGCAAAGACAACAGATACATCTCAGTGGACAATGTCAAGTTACACCATCTGGCAGATTCTGAATAGTGTAACTCCTGCTGTTTCCTGCAACACTATTTCTTTGAATCCGGTAACCTCAACGTCTGCGACTAAAGCCCGTACTGGTGAGAGAGAGATGGAAACTGCTGTTGACCTTTTGTCTGTTCTGCCTCCAACCTCTTCCACCGCAGATGTCGAGTATAAGTATACCACAGATGAGTTCCAGAGGGAAGTGCTGATCAATCCTCGACAACATCATGCTGATATATCCCACCCACCTTTAATACCAAGGGATGCAAATGGTTATTTTGGGGACCATGCAAGCTTCTCTTATGACTCTTCCTCCTCGTCTTCCAGTTTGGCAGTAACACCAACTAAATTGAGTGTTTTCATCTTGTGGTTCAAAAAGACTTACCTGGTCCCACCATCGACTTACATCTGGTTGGTGCTTATCATGATTTTTCTCTTTATGTTGTTTGGGTTTGTGACCATGTTTTTCTTACTCATCAATGGTCAACATTTGCCAGAACGTTCTCCTGTGAACTTGGTCAATGGAATTCTGGCCCCTCACACATTGTCCCATATCATGAAACGTGTTCAGACACTTATGAACATTTCAGTATTGCCAGTTGCAGATGGCATCGTTTGGGACAAAGCAGCTTTCGAAATTCACGGTCCGACTGAGGTGCTCGGGGTGCCATACGTGTTTCGCTTCTCATTAGGAGGTGTGGTAACGTAGAATATACATACTGATGACTGGGATGTGCAAGTAGTACATTCATTATTTTCAGATTTAAAATATTATGATGCTTTTGATGCTGAAGATTTGTATTTAAATTGACAATTATGCTGATCTCTTCTGTTATCAAGATTATGGGCATCCTTTTTTACACAAAACAAACACGTTAAGACATGTTCTTAATTACATTCAATGGGAACATTGTCCTACTCCGTACAAGGGAGTTCTAAAACTCTTAGAGATAAGTTCACTTATTTGACCGATTATGACGCGTCTAATCCGGAATCCTATTTCTTTAAACTGCAATTGTCTTCACAATCCAAATTTATCTTGACCCACACTAAATTGATTAACTCTAACTCTTTTAGGACTAAATTGGCCACACAGGGTTATGATCACTGGAAAGAGACCATTGAGTTTAAATCGATCTGGGGCAGGTTCAGGAAACTGAAGCATTACATCGTGCCTGCCTGATCTGTACTCAAATTTTATTTTTGTCAACATTTCTTTTTATTGAGCATCAAACACAGCATAACAAATAGGGTAATGACCTCAAAGCCACCCGGGGGCGTGCTGGCTCCATGGTTGCAAAAACAGTCAGCTATGATGGTTTCAGTTTCATATGATCCCGAGTCCTGCTGCATCCCCCTCTCAAAATGAGTGATGCTAATTTTAAAGAAAATATATCACAAGGAGACGCGGCAAACCAAATATCCATCCTCCAAACACCCCCCCCCCCGACCAAAAGAACTACCCCCCCTCCCGGTGGTGTCTAGACTATAATGAAAAACAAAAAAAAATACATACGAGGCAATTTTTGACCAGGCATATTGACTAGTGGAGAGGTCCTTTGAACTCAACGCTGCCAAGCTCTGGAATTCCCTTCCCCTCTCCCTAAGATCCAACCAGAGCCTTTTGTCCTTCCGCAAAGAATTAAAAACCTTCCTCTTCAAAAACTAATTTCACTCCCAGCCTCCTCAGAGTACTCCTTCACTCAGCACTTGGACGCCTTCGGGCAGCAGCCGCGCTATACAAATCCCCTTTTCATTTCATTTCATTAAGGCAGTCCCAAAGTATATCTTATGGGCCTCAGTGTGTCAAAATTTCTAAGGGGAAACCTATATTTGGAAGAGGTGCAAAGCCCGCACTGTTGGAGGGCAAACCGCAGAAAGCAGACCCTGAGACAGAAAGGCTACCAGTCGACCCCAGCTGAGCTCAAAGTCTACGTAATTGTCCCGAAAAATGTCCGCAAGACGTTCCATGGAAAGTATCCTCCACAGTCAAGCATGCCACAGTGATGTCGCCAGAGTATCCGCCTTCTTCCATGCAGCAGCAACAGTAAGCTTGGCCGCCTCCAAACACGTCCACATAATCGCCTTGTCGGCTTTAGTTTGGCGGTCTAAGATGGGGTCTCTAACTCAAAGGAGAGCAAAGTCTATGGAGTTTGGAATTGGATAACCCAACATGTCTTTGATATGAGATAAAATATCATCCCAGAATGGCCATATCTTAGGGCAATCCCACCATATATGCCTGAAGTCCCCCTGAAGCCCACATCCCCACCAGCAAAGATCCGAGGTGTCAGGGAAAATTCGTCGAAGCTTGGTGGGGTATAGGTAGTAATCATGTAGCGTTTTATAGTAAGCTTCTCGAAGAACCATGGACTTGTTGTGTTTGTCAATGTCCCTCCAGATATGTGCCCATTCACCCTCCGAA
Source organism: Lissotriton helveticus (assembly GCF_964261635.1). Taxonomy (NCBI): domain Eukaryota; kingdom Metazoa; phylum Chordata; class Amphibia; order Caudata; family Salamandridae; genus Lissotriton; species Lissotriton helveticus. The sequence goes on from NC_136057.1 coordinate 431,120,432, forward strand.
ATGTCCCAGCCCAAAACTTGCTCCCAAAAGGTCATGCAGCGTGCCCGTGGAGAATGTAGAGTGTGGAGCAGCATGCCATAAAGGGCTGAGATACTGCCTTTCATGGAGCCCGCCCTATGAACCTCTCGCAGGGATTCTGCTCCTACACAGAACTGTGCATAGAGACTTGGAACCTCAGTGAATTAGGGTGTACTAAAACTCACCTTAGTATCCAAAATCCCCTAACAGACTAGCAATCAGTGTCTCATTGGTTCTTCCATACCCCCAATGATTAGACAACCCAGAACATGGACTTCGAACACCTCAGGTAACGTGGAACACATGAACACTCTTTCGTTATACTATCATACCTGTCCAAAACGAGGAGTAAATGAAGACACGTGCAAGTTTGAAATATTTATTCCTAGTGCCGTGTTCTCAAGCGCAGTATCTTAGCTAATACAAGCAAACATATTATAAGCAACAAGGTTATCAGAATAGTTACTATTCCATAAAATACAAACGGAGAAAGCATGTTAAAATGCTAAAGGGAAGAAGGCTAAATTACACCTCAGTCTTACCCTCCCTTGCTAGTATATTATATTATATTTACAGAAGGTCTCTTTGGGTTTACAAGGACGGCCCCATACCTCTGGTCCTAGTAGAAAGGTATCACATCATTTTCTACATCAGTTCTCTGCATGCGAATGTTCTCCAAGTGTGTGTGCATGCTCTGCGCAGTGCATTATTAAACGCGCCAAAATCAGAGGTGGCCACAGCTGCATATGTGTTATGTCTAGGACGTGCGTAGATCAGACCGCACAACAACCACTGTGTTGAAATAACCTTGAAGGCCTCGGCACTCACTGTTCAGACATAGCTTACCAAGCAAGGCTGATACTATAGGAAAACATATTATTCTTGTGTGAAGCAAAATATTCTGCGGGACTCTAAACATTTATAATATTGTGTGCCGTGTGCAAAAGCAGCAGAAAGTAAAAATGGCGTTTAAACTTCTAATAAGCTCATGCGAACTTAACACAATGCAAAGGCAAAGCCCATCTCCATGACACCCTCCCTTGATCCGAGCACGGATAAGATAAGATAAGATAAGGGGCAAATTTCGGAATGCAGATTTCAAGAACAATAGTGAGACCCAGTCTCAAATTTGCACAAGGGGGTAAAAATGTTGTAGAACAAAAAACGTATAGTTCGATAATAGTTCCATTTACAAAAATGTAGCCATTGGACATAGTGAAGTCAATAGGTCTGGGCAAAGAAAAAAATTGATAAAAAATAAAAGAGAGAGAGGCGAAGACACATCCATTTTGAAATAAACAAAACAGTAAAAGAACGCCTGCAGCCACAGCCAGCAGTAAGGGAAACCCACCAAACAGGCTGGAAAAAAATCGAATGACAAAATGCCGGGAACACACCAAATATAGTTTGAAAAGAAGTCACAAGGCCACTGCTTACAACTTTAAAAAAGTGTGCCAGCCCTGTGGTGGAGGATGCATTAAAGATAGTGTGAATGAACTCACCGAAATGCAAGGGCAAATCAGTATTCAATAAAGCATGCACTTCTGTGCGGGTGTTTGCCACGTGAAGGACTAATGTCTCACAAGCAGATATGAGGGCAACTTCTTTCTGGGACAATAGAGCTCTTATGCGACTCATCTTGTTGAACTCTGCTTTCAAGGTCGGAATCTTGGGCCAGATGGAAACATCAAGCTTCCCATGCTGAGGAGGATACATTACATTTTTACAGCAAACCACACGCTCACTGACGGTGACAACATAAGCAATTCCCGCTACTAATCCACAACAGTCCTCATTATTTAAAAGTAAATAACTCCTGTTTGACAGCTTTTTGGATTGGCCGCGTCCCATCAGCGTGACTACCGAGGCCCGTCGGGTAGGCGTGGCAGCGTAGGAGAGCGGAGAGGCTGCCGGCAGTGGGTGCGCGGTGTGCGGGGGCTGCCGCGCTGTGAGCCGGAGACGAGCGGGGAGCGAGCTGCGAGCTGGTGAGGGCGCAGTGAGACAGACGGCCGTCTGTAGCCGTGGGGGAGAACGATTGAGAGACTCGCGGTAAGACAGCATTCGGCACGCGCGAGGGGGGGCACAGGGATCAACAGGGGCTGAGGCTGATTGAGAGGCAAATTGAGAGGCCACCTCTCGTACCACCACCGCCGTTCACTCCGCTGAGCGGTCGGCTTTTTCTCCTGTCCCCCCTGCCCCCCCTGACGCGCAGATTGTTGGCGCCTGCTTTGCGATTGCGCTTGCAGCCCCACGCGCCCAGAGCCTCAGAGCTCTCGAGTCCTGAGCTTCTCTCTGAGTTCTCCCCACCGGCCTAGCTCCCGTAGCCCTCGGCCTGCTGTGCTCCCATTGTTCTCGTTGGGGCTCCTGGCGGGCCCTTCAGCCTCCTAGCGCCTACCGCCCTTAGTCATCCCTCACTCGCTGCTCGTCGCTTGGCTGGCCACGGGAACCCACCAGCTCTGGGGCTGCTCCCCATGCTTTCCATCCCAGAGCCAGCCCGGGTCCTGACCGGCCCACCCAGACCCTGTTGGCCCCATTTCCCCCCCAGGCCTTGTGGTGCTTGCACGCGCCTCTTAGAGTTTGCGTAGCACGCAGCCCCAGTTGCTCTCAGACCTTGGTCCGACCCGGAGAGGCGAGGCGGTGAGGAGGTGGTGTCAGCGGGTTGGGGTTAGGGCAGGTGGACCCAGTGCAGGAGGGATGGGGTGAGTAGGGGGGTGCCACACACCAGTATAGCCACACAACGCACAGCTTGCACACAGCCCCAGAAGCCAGAATTTCAACAACTCGCTGCAGTGATAAAGCTGCAATAAAGCACCACTGGTGCCAGACCTGAGACCAACCAGAAGAGCCCAAGCCCAAGCCCAAGTCCTCAGGAACAATGAGATCAGGAAAAGAAAGGAAGTACACAGCGCCCAAAAGAAGGAAAGCTAAACAACCTGACGTCGCAGAGGTGTCGGCCAACGCCAACACCAACCACAGTTTAAAAACTCAAAAACCCCTAAGCATACGGGACTTCTTTAGAAAAACATCATCAAAGCCCGTGGAATCGTCACAACCACAAGCGCAATCTCCGGAGGCAATTACCATTAATACCCTGGCCCAACCAGGGTCGATTAACTTGGCCCTGGCGCAACAGTGGGCACCCGAAACCGCGAGGGCAATTGAGCCATCAGAGGTCTATATTTTTGGGCCTACCTGCACCGACCTTAACAGTAAAAAAATCTCACCCTGTCCACCTCCTATTGGACAAACTTTCAGTGTCTCCAGCAGAGGACCACTGGTCTTGTCAAACACCGCAAACTCAGTTGGAGAACACTACATGCTCAACAGAGGTCCACTCAAAGCCGCCACAACCTACTGTCATTTGTGTAGCGACCCCGATCAAGCCTCCTGTGGCCTCTTTTCACCAAACAACGATGGCGCAAATTCACGGGCAAGCCAACCCCGAGCACTCCAATAGCAGTCAACAATTCTCAACCACACAAACATTAATCTCCCCAACAGCGCCACTAGCTTTGAGTCCCCCGTACATGTTATTTTCGCCATCTGGTCACACAAAGGACACATCGCAAAGCCAGCCAGTACTGCCTTCCCAGAATGAACAGTTCATGACGGACTTGTCTCTTTTTTTCAAGACGTCTCAAAGTTCCCCTAGGTCTTGCCCCACCCCAAACGAAAAACAAAATATTGAAGGAAACACTGGGACCAGTGCCTGGCCACAACTTCTACAGACTCTTCAGCAAACAGTTAATGCACTTAATTACCATTCGATAAAATTGGAGGTGCAGGTTGACCTACTAAATACCCTGGCACTATTTACGTCTGGTATCGACAGCAAATTAGACAAACTCAATTCCTTAATTTTAAGGGCGCAAGCCTCCACGAAGCTTGCCCAATCAACTTGCTGTTGTTCCCCAATTATAGACTCTCTTTCTCTGCTCCCAGAATGCCTAACCACCGTCATAAGGGAAGTTAAGTTGCTGAGGGGAGGTAACGTTTTTACCAAACTGCCACCCCCTACACAGCAAGAACATCTAAAGCCCATTGAGGTTCCTGCTAAGCAAAACACAAACACAAATAAAGGAGAGGTGCCAAACACAGGAACAACCACCAGCTTAACGAAGCTGAACGGTCATTGCCAGAGCGCTCAACCACAACCAAATCTGATGGTTGAAAACGCCCCCCCATTGTCACCAATTGGACTTACAACCAGGCATGATCAACTTCAGCCTGTGCGAACAAATAGCCCTGTCTCTCAGACCGAATCAACAGTGGCGGCCCTCTCAGGGCCTCTTTTACCACGCAGCAAGAGAGAGCGTTACTGTCAGCGAAAAGCCAGAAATAAACTTAGGGCAAGCTCCAACATGATCCACCAGGAACTTTTTCCTATCTTCAAAAAAGTCGGAAACAAAAAATCTTCCATCAAAAACAGTGTCGCAGAGAAAAGGACAACCCCCAAGGGAGTCGCCCTGGAAAAACCTACCCAAGAACCAGTGAGGAGCCCACAGGACCAAAGCAAATAAACTATGGCCCTAGAAACAGCCGAGGGCAGTGCCCACACAGAAAACACCAGGGTGAGTTTAGAGATGGCAAGTGAAACCGAGCCAAAGACGACACCAGAAATATCCAGGCCACCGCTGGTTCTTATCTCTCCTGGAAAAGAAAATGCAATGTCAAGACTCAATTACTCCAAAACTATCTGCAACGATCCTATAGCTCCGACCAGTCTCAGTCTATATTCAAAGAGGGCTTCGCAACGACTGTCACAGCAGTTATATGAAATCAAACCAGACAGGATAGCCGAACACTCCAACATTAAGCCCACAAGTGTCGCGGAGACAATCAACAATGACCCATCGGGTCATCAGATTTTACTGGCCCCCGAATATAAATCCAAAGGGCGGCATGACATCCTCAACAGAACCAACCTGCTAAAATTAGCAGAAGGAATTCCGGGACTAGCTGGACTGGCCACGAACAACATAGAATCCATTGAATTCCTCTCCCCTCGAGGAAACCAACCCTCTAAGGTCACTGTGGCGACTTTTTCATCGGCCAGCTGGGCAGCAGCTTTTCTCGAACAGAAGTCCACTCTGCGGAACTGGGGAATTAGAGTGTACCCTTATTCCACCACTGGGTATCTTACTTCCCTGTTAACAAGATCAACCTCACCCAGCAATCTGGCAACAACCAAAACAACAGGACGTGCGAGACCCTACTCGGTCTTAAAAAATGCCTCAGGGCCCGACGACGAATCAAAAAGCCCCAAAAAAGCCGGGGACAATGCAGAATCTAATTATAGTTGGGGGTGGCTGCCAGCAATCCTGTCATCAAAACACTCAAACTGACCGCCTGTGGGTGAAACACTCGTAGAAACACACAAACCCTCTAGAAAACCCCTCTTAGCGGCAGACACACAGCACAAAAGAGACAACAAGCAAGGGCGGCCTCCCTTTTCATTGTGTTCATGGAATATCAGTGGACTTCATCAAAAAACCTCCAACGATGACACCATGGCCTTCTTGTGCAAACATGCAGCAATCGCCCTACAGGAAACCTGGGCGACAGAGGGCCGCCCCATAGAAGGATACATTGAATTCCGGAAACCAGCACTTAGGGACAGCCGATTTGGCCACCCCAAAGGCGGTCTTGTCCATATACATCTCAAACAACCTAAAAGGTGCATTCAATCAACTTCATTTCAAAGAAGACTGGTTATTAGGGGTCAAAATTAACCCATGGAGGAGGCAGCGTTTGCTCCTCCTCGTTAACGCGTACATTAACCCCAGCACCCGTACAAAAAAAGACCACCTGGTCCGACTGTGTGAGATCATGAACGACATCGCCGCTGAATATCCCAACTCGGACCGCATCATTACGGGAGATTTTAACACAAATCTATTTCAGGGGAACGCAGCAGACATGGAAGGGCCGGACCTGACTAACATCATCGAGGCATTGACTCAATCCAAACCTCCGAGGCAAGCCCCTAACATATTAGGTGAACTCTCTGTGATGAGATTCTACAACGCAGGCTACCTGGTAGTGAATGGAAGGTCAACAAGTGATTCACCTCCAAACTGGACCTGGTCGAACGGAAGAAAAAAGTCTTACCTAGATTTCACCATCTGCAATTCAGAACTACTATTTAACTTGAACAGTTTTTGCATCCACCCACGGTCTGAAAGCGATCACAGGCCCCAGGTCATCACCTTCACTACAAACCCGGAATTCCATAAAGCGGCTCCTATAACCTATAAGGGAATTCACACTGAAAACCTAAAGCGCCTCAAATGGAATGAATCCAACAGTCAGAGTGTTTTAAAAGCAAGTAAGGACTTTACAACAGGCAGTCACGATAAAGATGCCAACCCGATATGGGAATGGTCGCAGTTGTGCCTTCATCTGATCAGCTCATATCCAGCGACTGCGCGGAGATCAAACCGTGTACCACCAGCAGGGGCTGCAACCTCCACCGTCATAAAATCACTAAAGAGAGCAAGGAACAACGCATTGATGTTGGTCTCAAAATTTCCGGGGAACAGCGCCTTTTCTGCTACATTTCACCATGCCCAAAAAGTATTCAGGAGGGCAGTCTCCCAAGAGAAACAAGCCCATGAAAACCAATACTGGGTAAAATTGGTGTGGGAAAGCAAGCAAAAAAACTCAAGGAAATTCTGGTCCCTTGTTAACCGCACCAACCTGAACTTAACAAACTCTGGCTCAGCAAACATCCAGGAAGCAGAATGGGTATCATACTTAACAGATCATTTTCAGGGACAAGATTATCATGACTGCACTAGTTCATCCAGAGCATGCGGGATTGGAGTAGATGTATCCCTGAATACTTCCTCCGATACAACTCGGGGGCTAACCCCGGCATATGAACTAACCGAGGAACGAGTTGCCAAAGCAGTGACAAAAGGGAGACAAGATGGAGCACCAGGCCCGAATGGCCTGCCACAGAGGTTATTCAAATCGGACATCCCCTTCTGGTCCACGGTGTTACTTAATCTCTTTAACTACACCTTGAGGACATTGACAATCCCGGACTCATGGCGGGGCGCAATAATTCACCCCATTTATAAAGCTGGATCACGAGCCATCCCGAATAACTACAGACTAATCGCCCTACTGGATATAGAGGCGAAACACTATGCAGGACTCATTCTGGAGGATCTCAGGCAATGGGTAAAGGACCATGATCTGATTTCTCTGAATCAAACAGGGTTTGTTGCCAATTCAGGAACTACGACAAATTTATTAGCAGTTTCCATTATAATCGACAAAGCTTTATCAACACGCAGGATGGCTTTTTGCTGCTTTGTCGATTTCAAAGCAGCGTTTGATAGAGTGCCCAGGGCGGCTCTCTGGAAAAAACTGACACAGTGGGGAATTCCAAATAAAATCCTGAACCCAATCATTCAACTTTATTCTGATACATGGGTTCGAGTGAAGCTAGGGTCCGGCTCGCATCTCTCGCGAAAAATCATGACCTCACGCGGTGTCAAGCAGGGATGCGAGCTGGCCCCCCTTCTCTTTAACCTATTCATAGCCGACCCTTCAAGCACTCTAGACAAGGTAAATAGTCATCCACCTAAAATAGGAGGTACGGCACTATGTAATCTTTTATATGCCGACGATCTGGCCCTGTTTAGCCTCACTAGAGTAGGGTTACAAAGGCTCCTTGATGCACTATCGCAATATACGATTGGTAATCAACTAGAAATTAATATGGAAAAAACCCTGATAGTTCCATTTGGTAAGAAACATTACAGTGGCAGTGGCTGGTCAATTAACAAAACAAGACTTTCGATCGGCCAATCATACAAATATTTAGGTGTCCACTTGGACTCAAGGGGCAGCTTCTCAAAGCACAGCAATGTGATCGCAGCTAAAACTACTGCCCTAGTGGTCTCCTAGGCTAAGCTATCAAAGAAACTTTCAGGTCCAACTTTTTTCCCTCTATTAGAAGTCCTTAGAGCAAAGATCGGGCCAACACTTTCATATGGCATAGAGATCTTTAAAGGCAAAATGAATACTGTCCTAAACAAGCACACAACTAAAAACTATAGAAAGGCACTTCTTTTGCCGAGTACCGCTTCCCCGGCCCAGATTAGATTGGAGCTGGGATTAAAAAACTATGAAGCCTCTAATGTTGGTACCTATCTTAAGCTCTGTCACAAACTAAGACAGGCCGAACCAGGTACCCTAGAATCTCTAGTTTGGAAAGAAATCAATGAGGTTAATCCAGGGGGAACATTCGGCTGCCTTTTGAATGACTATATCCATCAAATGTCAGCTGCCGACCTTTGGGCTCTCAACCCTAGTCAGACGACCTTTAAAAATACAATCAAAAAATGTGTAAGACTGAAATCTCTGGCTTCAGATAAAGCCCTTGTCACAAAACGTAGTCAAAGTCAAAATAAGCTTTATTCGATATTCACAATGGATATCATAAAAGCATTCATAATATTTGTTAAAAAGGATCACTTTGCAATTATACACATAATTATCATAAAAAAGATATAGAATTTTAAAAAAACATTTTCATCAAAATTAATTTAAAAGACAGGATGTCAAGAAAAGGCTGGTGTGCATTTGGATCTTTAACAAACTGCCAAATCACGTAGACCCTGATAACGAGTTTCTAAATTTAAGTAGCAATTTTAAGTAATGTTCCATTTTACATATAACTTCCCTGTCCTCCAGCTCTTGTAAACGTTCCAACGCATCTCTGCAAGACCTTAGTCCCCAACTCTTCAGCAAGGGTCTCAATAAGGATTTCCTGGGGGTCGTATAGAAAGTACAAAATAATATGGAATGGATGTTTGATTGAGCAGAATTATCGTCACAGGGACATAAGCCCAAATTTCGCGACCAATCATTACATACCGGAAATGTTATAAAACAAAAAAAAGAGCCCAATCTAAATCTTGTAAGCAGCATTCTTGTAAAACAGGAAAAGTCAGTAGAAAGATATAGTTGTAACCCCTTATTCAGGGTGATCCTTTGATAAACCTGGATTGATTTATTTAATTTCTGGGTAGCCCACCTTTTGGCTTCCAGGTGATCCAATACGGTCTTTCTCAGGTTTTTCCTTGAGATGTGCTCCAATGTCGTTGGGTCGGTATAATACTCCGGCCGATCTATATCTTGGAACATCTTTTTTACGTATGCTAGCCATTTCATATGTTTTGCCCCCTCCAAGTTAAGAATATCCATTATTATTTCTCGATTTAGAGCGGTTTCAGGGGTGGTCCAGATTTTATGCCATAGGAGGGGTGGCTCAACTTTAATTAAATCTGTGATAAATGTTAGGCCTAGCTCTATGTGAATCATATAGACTGATGTTGCTTTTGGTGTCGCTAGCAAGTACTGTAAGAAATTATTTTCTGCTACTTGGATAGATGAGATGTTATTATCAATACCCCACAGGCCGGCCCCATATGTCGCTGTTGAAACACACTTGGCTTTATATATCATGGTAAGTTGTTTTACTGGCCTCCCTCCTATTTTGCTTGCAAAGTCACGTAGTCCTCCAATTGCTCTAACAAAGGCAAGTTTCCTTGCTTTGACAGCAGACTGCCATAGCACCCTCCTATTTATAGATATACCGAGATAGGTAAAATTATCAACTGTCTCCAGTCTTTGGTCTTTAATAAATATGGGGCATGGAATTTCCTTTCTTCCCTTACTGCATGCCATAGAAAAGGTCTTCCCAATGTTCACTTTCAAGCCCCTTTCATGCATATAATCGGTAAATGCAGCAACAGCTCTTTGTAGCCCCAATCTTGTTTGTGAAATGATAGCCGCATCATCGGCATACAACAAGATTGGGATGGCTTGGCCTCCCACCTTCGGGTAGTCACATTCGATGTTTTTTAAATGCTCACCAATGGCATTTATATAGAGGGAAAAAAGCAGGGGGGCTAAAATGCACCCCTGCCTAACCCCTCTATTGATGGTAAACCTTGGTGAACATTCTCCCTTTAGGCCAAACCGCACCCTGGCACCAGCATCTCTGTACAGTTTCATAATGAAAACAAGAATTGATGGATCCATCCCTTGACGCTCAAGAGTTTCCCATAGCTGATCATGGACCACACAGTCAAATGCTGAGCTTAAGTCTATATATGTTATGTAGAGGTTTCCCTTCTTTACCTCTACATATTTAGACATAATAAGATGTAAATTCAATCTCTGCTCGACTGTGCCGCTTCCCAATCGGAAACCATATTGGAGTTTTGATAGTATGTCCTCCTCTTCTGTCCACTTATGCAAACGTTTCAGGATGATTCGCCCCGCGATCTTCATCAAAGAATCGAGCAAGGAGATTGGTCGATAACATGATGGCAGGTGCCTGTCTCCTTTTTTATATATGGGTATCACTATTGCTTCAGCCCAAGTTGGAATTTGGCCAAAGGCATTCGCTGAATTTAAAGCAGCGGTTAGTAGTGGAGCCCACAAATATATTTCAGCCTTGAAAACGTCTGCAGGGATGGCATCTGGACCAGGTGCCTTCCCGGTCGGACTCTCCCTGATAGCTAGCATCACCTCCTCATATGAAAACACAATGTTGGTAATACTTTTGCTCGTAGCTGGTGATGTTATATATGAGGGGAGAATGGAGTCCAACGGGGTACTATTTGAGGCAGTTGGTTTACTGTATAATTCTTGAAAATGAACAGCCCAGGTATCACCATCGATTGCAAGGTCCAGGTGCCTCTCTGGCATTTTTGTCCATGGGAGTGGGGTGTTTAGAAATTTCCAAAAGGCTGACGAGTCACGGTTTTCACTGGTTGTCAAAAGGGTCTGCCATGCTTCCTCCTTCAGAGTTTTTTTCCTATTTTTGATGGCAAGATTATATCGCAGTCTGGCTTGTCGTATGTCGATAATTTGTTTTGGTGTTGTATGAAGAGCTTTCTTCAATGATTTTAGAGCTCTTGTACAGTCTTTGTCAAACCACCCTTTTGGGGTAATGGGGCCTGGCTTGAACTGTCTTGTAAGAAGTATTTTGAGACTCTCTTGGATTTTCAAGAAGGCTTCCAGGATGGATTGGGGGTGTTCATTTACGGACAAACATATGTGTATCTCCTCCCACCTCAGCTTCAGTAAATTTTTAAGAAGATTAGCTGGATTGATTTTTTCCCATTTAAGGGAATAACCATTTAATGTTCCTAGTCTGATGGGTTGTTCATAGTTAATTCTGGGATTTTCATGGCTAATACTGGGAAGGGGTAACACAACGGCTAAAGCCAAAGGATAATGATCACCAAAAAGGTGATCAAGCGTGTCCCAAGAAGATATTAAAGAGGCGAGCATCTTTGAAAAGAGGATGAAATCAATGGTGGAATTTACAGCTCTGCCGTGAAAAGTGGGTTTAAATGGTTTCAAAGGGAGTGATAAGACATTTGCAAAATCTAAATTAAAAGAAGCCATAAAATTGTTTAATAATTCCCCTATATTTGTGTGTAAGAAGTGATCTGGCATGTCATCCTCTAATTCCTTATCTTGTAGGGGAGAAAAATCACACACACCCCTGGAAGTGTTTTGACAGATATGACAATTAAAATCACCCATAAACACTGTCGCACACTCACCCCCCCGCGTTTCTTTGATCGAAACAATAGCTTGAGACAAGTCATCTAAGACTTTCTCCAAGCGATCTATGGGCATATTATTATAAAAATTAATAATTAAAAGACTCAGAGCCGGACCTAAGTCCATAACTATTATTTGATAGGAATCCCTGAGTACATGATTCCGAATCCTATGTCCCACATCTACTCTAACGTATATACACAGACCCCCCCGATGTTTGCCCTGGTTACTCTCTATTGCCGATGAGTGAAAGGTTTGGAAGCCCAATGAGTGTATCGGGGTAAGGACCCAGGTTTCCTGGAAACACAGGACAGAATAGGAATTTACTACCTCCAGCCATGCTGGTTGAACAATTTTTGAGGATATTCCGGCCAAATTCCAACTAAGCATATGTAGTTTAGAAGATAGTTCTCGGGTTTCCACACGGGTATGCAAAATATTTATATTGTTTCGCTGTTTGACAGGGGGCGAATAGTGTGCTGAATACTGTATATTTGCCCCATTTACCAACCCTTCGGGTGTCTTGCTGTTTTCCGAAAAGCTCTTCATGGGTGATACGTTTAGAGGTATAGTGGCATTTTTCCCCCCATCCAAATTCTCGACCTTTTCTACAGAAAGTCAGTCTATATCCTCCAGACCATAGAGTGGCTCATAATAGTTGTTACAGGGAAAATTCCAGGAGGGAGTTGTTGGCGGGAAGCAGTTGCCATAACCCGCTTGGTCATATCTAGGAGTTAAGGGGGTATTGTTTCTCCACGACCTGCCACTATTTAAATGTAGATCGTGGGCGGGAAAGATATCTCCCCTCTTTCCCTGTCCTGGGAAATGGAAATTTCGCGGTGGTCTTTGATGATATCGGGTAATAGGATTCTCATGATAATGTTTGGAACGATATGGCTTTGGGGGCATTAAGGCTTCTGGGTAAAAATATGGTAAAAATTTAGGTGAAATCGGGCCTTTATTGAAAGCTGAAAACCAATCCATGATATGGCTGGTGACTCTAGGATCTTTAAAAGTGATTATTATTACATCGCCCTCAATGTCTTTGGGGCGTAGGCCCACCCAGTTAGTTCTCCTCACCATGATGATGTCACCATTTAGATGGGGTGGCAATGGCCTATTATTTTTTAGCCAATAAATGACCTTATTTTTAAGGCTAACATGGTCTTCATATCCTACTGAAGTTGGTAAAGGCGGAACCCCCGTTAAAACAATGACATTATGAGATGCTGCTGGAGGTAGATCCACATGTCTCTCACACAGTGGTCTCTTATATTTCTGAAGAGAATTTTTCATATCCCGCGTGGATTTGGTGTTCCCCATTCTTGCCGAATCCACAAGAGATTTTATTTGGGCTGACTGTATTCGAGAGTCTAGGGGCGATTTAGTTGGACCAGAGGGAACTTTATTTGTTGGCCGCAAAGCAGCTGGGGGTCTTGGTATAGTAGGGGTATTTGGTCTCTTTACAGTTTTATCAAACTTGGGCATTTTGACCTCTTTGGTCACTTTCTCTCTCTCCTTAATAATCGGTGGGGGGTTTGCCAAATCCTTACTAATTGGAATATTTAGAGTGGGACATCCTATAAGAGTATCCAATTGAGCTCCTAATTTCTTTACTCTCTCCACTATAGGGATAAGTAATGCTTTCATTAAGTGCTCCATCGCATCGACAAAATCTTTTATGGTGGGAGGAACCTGGGAAGTTAGTGTATTTCTAAGGACGTTGGGTACCCCTTTAGCTATTTGATGTAATTCTTTCATTAGAAGGTCCTTATGGGGCATTAATTTGTGGATAGTAGTGTCTGCCTGGCCCAAGCTTTTTTTCCTGCGCTTTTTAGGGGGTGATCTAATGATTACCTTTTTCCTTTTCAAAGACTTTTGGCCTCTTAATGATTTGGGGGCCTTATGCTTAAAAGTGAATAGATCACATTTTCTTCGCTGTCCCGCCTCCGAGGATATAGATGCCTCCATAATACATGAACTTTCGTAAACAGTAGTCTTAGGAGGTTTAGGAGTGACAAAATCAATAAGATCAATAATTGAGTTATTACTAGGGAGGGGTTGCTCAAGTTGGTGACTGGTAAGGTTTTCGTATTTGGGAGACGAGCTGGGCTGGAAGATTAAAGGAATATTATCCGTATTAAATAACTCGGCGTCAATATTTTCCAGAATTGGATAATCCAGCTGAACGTCAGGGAGAACTTTAATACCAGGGTCCAGGACTGTGTTTTTGAGTTGTTCAATTGATAGGCGTCGAGCAGCACGGCGCTCAGCCAGGGCCAGCTCTCTGTCAACCTCAGCATTGGCTTTTATGAAATATTTATCCAATGGGCCCAAGATGGAGGAACCTACCCTAGGTGGTAAAACGTCATCAGTGGGCATAGACATACCTGGCGTGTGTTCCTAGAAACACGATGTATTGGGATAAGTCCCAATAACGGAATGGTACACGACAGGGGAGTGGCCAAGCCGAGCCCTGTCTGGCCTTGGAGGGCCGTTGAGGGCCCGCCCTTTGCCCGGGCTTCGCCCCGGGCTCCGACCCGCGCGCGTCCCGCGGTGCGCGTTGGTAAACTAACCTAAATTCCTATTGGAAGAAAGGAGGCGTGGCACTGGGAGGGGGCGCGGCTCACACGGGAAGAGGACCCAGCTGATGATGGTGAATGCTGGTCCTTGCAGTCCCGGGGCCGCGCCTCTCACCTCCTCTGCGGCCACGAAGTTGGTCCCCTCCTCACAAAGGAATCAAAAAAGGCGGCAAAGGGTCTTTTCAGCTACTCCTGTAGCGAAGGGCTGGAAACACAGTGGCAAGAAACCTCTGAGCGAGCGGCACCCAAAACGTAGTCATTCCTGGGCAGTAGTCAACTCCTACAAACGACTAACCCCTGTCGCATACCTCTCCACGACATTTTCACTTTATCTAAAGCGCGGCCTGATCGCCCTAAGAATGGGAGATTGGCGCTTTATTCAAAACGTACCCACCTGGCGTCGCAAGGAGGAGGACACAACATGTAGAGGATGCGGGTTAGCAACAGAAACAATCTTGCATGTGCTCTGTATCCGTCCCTCATTTAATTCTCAACGCAGGTGTCTGCTTAAGCCAGAATGGAATAGGCTGGGAGTCCGGACCTGTAGGCATGCCATTATTGCTGCTTTGTCTCTAGATAATATTGCCTTAAATATAAAATTGGCCAAATTCATTCACCAAGCATACCGCAATCCAGATAAAATGGACACTGCTAAGGCCTTACTGCTCACTGTCTAGACTGAACATGTATTTTAATAGAACTTGCAACGACCAATCTACAAAATGAAATGTTTTAATAAGCAAGCGTACGGTCATATTTTTTTTCTTTTAACTTTTTTAACCATTTTTTTTTCTATTCACAAAACTGTATATAATGTGATTTGTGTAATCTTTTAAAGATATGTTTTATATCTAAATTAAGGAATTTATTAATATTATTATTATTATTATTATCCTGTTTGCCAGTAATGTGAACGTGGGTATGATAGCAGGCACCAGTGTACCTTTCAAAATACAGGCTAAATTCGGCTCATTCTGATTACAAGAGCCATGCAATTGGATAGGTCTACAAATTAATGAGTGATCTGGTGTTTCAGTGCAATCTTCACCATTCAAATAAACTTCCTTACCCTCCCTAAGGCATCTACAGGTAAATGGAAGCGACCAAGCTTCATGGAGATAGGCACTTCCAAGAGGCTCATATCTACCAATTGCAAAGTACTTCATACACCCCTCGAACTTGAATAGAGGAAACGGGAGAGTTATTAACCAGTGGATAAGCCACGTTGCTGAATTGGCTTCAGCCACTGAAAACGGTAAAGGTTGCAACCTCTCAATGTGTAACATAGAAAAAGTTGCATCCTTCATTGACAGTAGACGTTGCTTGTCAGTCAAATTAAACGGGGCAAATAATGATGACGTGTTCATGCAATGCCATGGCACTTTTCCAGCTTTCAAGATCTGCAAGGTCCATGCAAACTGCATAATGGAACAAAATTGATTTTGACCATGGTACAAAACAGACACTTTATCCTGGACAATATCAACAACAGATGATACAATATTGTCTAACGTGTAAATGAGGGAAGAGAGCGTGTTAATGCTGTTATCTACAACTGCTAGCACCTTTTCTAAATTAGAAGGATCTATAGCTCTAATGCGGATAGCCGCCTCAATCTGGGACGTTTTCCAGACTTCGTTGTAAATAGCATATATCCATCTTTTAGATCTGCCGTTAGCCGGGCCCTTTATTAAATCATTCAGATCAACATTGTCAGTCAGTTTAGATAAATGCAACTTAACCGACGCCAAAGTGGAATGTTTGAGCCAATTCTGACATAATTTGCCTACAGAATAGGTAGTAACAGAATGGCCACTTTCAAAACGGGGATCCACCCTGACCTGTGTAAAGCCATGAGCTAAACCCAGAAAACGATGCTGGCAAGAATCAGCACTTCTGTGCCAGAGCAACCAACCCTTGGGATCCAAACTGGATATGTTAAAGGAAGAATTCAGCAACAGAGTTTTTAACTCTTTGATCGAAAATTTAGTAGCATTATCCCAACCGGAATATTCTTCTAAGTCAGGAAAAGAAGGAGCATTTAATTTTTTAGTAGTAGCCAATCCAAAGCATGTTGTCTGTGAAATTGTAGAATTCAAGAATAACATATGGTTCGGGATGAGGCATGCACGGTGCAAAGCCTCAGTGCCTTGCACTTGCCAGCTCTTGGAACCCCAGATATATTTAAGATCAATGGTATCCTTCCACAACTCGTAGCCCCCAAAAGCTAATAGGCCTAGAAAGGACTTCGAATACAATAATTTTGTGTCGGTAAGTCTAACCTTGGATGTGGACTTCTCGGTCATCTTAAAATAAAATGCACTGGGATTTGACTGATTAAAATCGGTAAAATAAGTGAACCTTTTAAAAAAAGAAGCAGAACTGCCTTGTACAGGAGCGGGACATTGTTCCCATTGTGTATAATTGACAGTGTTCCTCCTGGTATTAGCTTTATGCAGGTAGTGATTGCCAAAATGTTGGTAACAATACAAATCACCGTAATTAGCAGATTCTAAATACAAATATTCAGCATCAAAGGCAGCATAATATTTCAAATCAGAAAACAAAGCTTCTACGGCCTGAACATCCCAATCATCAGAACGTATATTTTGTTTAATCACATCCCCCATAGAAACTCTAAGCACATTAGGGACATTTATAACTTCAGTGGGCCCATGGATTTGAAATCGAACAGCATCCCGTACAATCCCGTCTAAGACAGGCCAAGCAGTGATATTAACAAAAGCCAGGTCCCTCTTCAATCGGTGTGATGAGGAATGGGGAGCCAATGTTCCATTGATATGTCGAATGCATGTTCTCTCTTCGACATAGTGTCCATTGACAAGTCGAAAACAATACACCACAAAGTCAATTGACATGAATAGGTATATCGAAAAAAGCACCAACCAAATGTAGGTCCAAGGTGGAATCAAAAAATGTTTTTTAAACAGTCTTGCTAAAACAGAAATTTTTGAAGGGGTCTTCGATGTGCGAGAGTCAGTGTCAAATGAAAATCTTGATTCTGTAGCCAAACGAGTTTGCAAATCAGGCATCGATAAGTCAGTGGGGTAAGTGTAGTCAGTTTCATCAAGGTGAGTACCAGGCAGTGAACTCAGTAAAGGACTCAAAACTGCAGGCATCTCGAGGGCAACATCAGGCCTTGGATCAGAAGCCGGGGCCAAAACAGAATTTCTCAAAATCTAAGGACATGAGACTGCCGGTGTCATACTAAGAAGAATCGGCCACTCTGTGTATTTTGACATTGTCAATGGAGATATACCTGTTTGCTTTACGACCTGGAAGTGGTGGTAAAATGACTGTTCTTGTGCCCTTCACGCCAAGCACCGGAACTGGAGCTCGTTAAGAGGGACCAAATTCTTTCTTGTTATCGATCTTCTCTCGAACCAGTTCTCCAACTTGGGGTAGCCAGCCAACTACCGGAATCTGCAACGCAGCTTCAGATGTGCAAGGCAAATGTTCCTTTGTAAGACCGTCTCTCGTCTTTTGTAGATCCTGTAAAACATTGCATTGTTCATCTACGTCAAAGGAGTAAGCAACAGCCGCCCAGTCTAGACCGTCAAGGTCCGGGACGAATATCTTGATACCAAAGAGCATTTCGTATGGGGTCCGCCCACCCAGAGACCTTCTAGGGAGATTATTAAGGGCACGCTGCACGCTATTGAGGTGGGCCAGCCAGTTCCTGCCAGTGCCTATAACTCTAGCTGTCAAAGACTGCTTTAAATCACGGTTCATTCGTTCCACAACACTATTACCCTCAGGTCTGTATGGAGACGAAAACTTGACTTGGACCCCCAACAAAATCATGGCATCCTTATACGCCTTAGAGGTGAAAGCAGGACCCTCATCCGAATGGAAGGTACCACAGGCAAAAATCCCTACAAAGACACGCAAGTCTCTTATGACAGTTTGCGAATCAGCGCTGCGGTGAGGCCACACCCACACAAAGCGTGTGCATGAATCAACTGCTACTAAGATGAACTTATATGCAGTATCAGAAGAAAAAGGACCGCAGTGATCTAAGTAAACACAACCAAGTGGTTTATTAGAAGTGTACAACTGTGTCTGGGGCGGAGGCGCAACAGTGGAAGGATTAATCTGCTGGCAAATGTCACATTGAAGGACATAATCACGCGTCTGCTTGTACAGTCCCGGCCACCAGAAACGTTGTTGTAACTGAGATACAGCAGCCGAAACGCCCGCATGCACAATCACAATACCTTCATGGGCAGCTGTAATCAGTGTGGACTTGCGGTCCGCATTGGGAATTAACCTCTCACCAACGTCCGGTATTTTCTAACCCTGGGCGTAGTGTGCGGAGTGGGGCTCCGCGGAGCTACGCGAAGTGGGCGCAAAACTACGCCCACCCGCGCACTCCGCGTAGCCCCACTACGCGCCGCCCGCCTCCCTCCCGCCCTCCCTAAATATTTAAATAAAAGGATAGAAAGCTTTTAAAAACACTTACCTTGTCCGCCGCATCCCCGGGGCTCCCTCTCGCCGTCCCTGGATTTGCGCCGTCGCCATTTCAGATACTAATGCGCATGCTCGGGTGCCCGCGCATGCGCATTTCTCATGAGAAATGCGCATGCGCGGCCGCCCGCGCATGCGCATTAGTATCCGAAATGGCGGCGCGAATCCAGGGACGGCGAGAGGGAGCCCTGGGGACGCGGCGGACAAGGTAAGTGTTTTTAAAAGCTTTCTATCATTTTATTTAAATATTTAGGGAGGGCGGGAGGGAGGCGGGTGGCGGCCGGCTACGCACCGTCTGCGGAGCGCGCGTAGTGCCGCCTGGCTACGCCCGCTACGCAAAATGCGTAGGAGACGGCACTACGCGCACTCCGTGCACGGAGCGTAGCTGGCCGCCCAACCTTAGTATTTTCACATAAGGAACTTTATCAGGACTTAAGTGGTATGAATACTTCGAAGGGAACCCCTTAGGATATTTACTCCCCTTCTCAGTCGCGGCTACAGCCGCCATGATATCATCATCAATCTTACTCTTGGAACGTGTAACTGCCGCAACCAAATATATCGATACTACTGATTTTGCGGCCTGATCGGCCAAAGAATTGCCAACAGCGTGAACCCCCACGCGCTGATGACCAAAAGTATGAATTACATACACGAGTGGCAAATGCTCCTTAAGCTCAGCCACTCGGACCCAGATAATTTTATGTTTTTTTGTGCTATCCTTGGAATCACGAAAATCATTCTGAATCCAAAAGAACAGATTTTCATTGTAAGACTGGACACAGTAGTAAAAATCACTCACAATAAGAGTCGTCACACTAGGATCAGCGTACTCCAATGCAAGCATTAGAGCACGAAGTTCTTCCAATTGTGCGGTGCAGTCCCCTAAAGTCTGCGTGTGCACGACCTTGGACTTGAATTCATCATTCACCATGGCACCTACCACAATGGTGCAACCTGAAACGTATGCATGCTTAGATCCATGCGCAACTTAAGCTGAACCATCAGTGTAAATGATACAATGGAAATCCTCCAAAGGCCGCATAGTCAATGGCGCAGGATGAACAAATTCATACTGCAAAAACTCTTGTGACTGTAAGGAGGCATCAAAAACAAACGTGACATCCGGAGACGTCAGGGACGCAGCCCATTGTATCCACCGTCGGTGCAAAGCTTCAGAATTAGGTACACTGGCCTTCGTCACTGCCTCTAGTGCAGGATACGGGGTAACAACCAACATGCATTTTCCCTGCGACAGTGCTCGTTCCTTGTGAATCGCCATTTGCACTGCTGTCAAAACTTTTTACACAGTGGAAAACCGCATTTCAGCCGAAGTGTACAAGTGTGACTTGTAAGCAATAGGTACTGTGTCGCCCTCGTTAAAAGTAAGGTAAGTGAAACCCACCGCCCCAGGGATGATTCTTATCACCAGGTTGGTGTGGTTATCACAAGTCAGTAAGAATTTAGATTCACGAAGATCAGCCTGCAAAGATTGCAAAATGGCTGTATGTTCTGGCAGCCAGCACGATTTGGTAAAAGTTGGTTGTATCAAAGCATACAAAGGCTTGATACGCTGGGCATATTCAGGTATGTAGGTACGTCCGAAGTTTAAAAATCCCAGCAAGGACTGTAATTTTTTCAGTGTTGTCGGAGCTCGCAGCTGTGCGCATTTCTCCAAGAAGTGAGGAGCCGATCCTCGACCTTCATTGTTGAGCTCATAGCCCAGTAACAACACTGTGTACTCAGCAATATGAGACTTAGCAAAGTTGAATTTGTAACCGAAGTCCGCAAAGCTACAAATTATGCGGTCAACGCGACACAGATGCGCCCAAAGTTTGTCGTCTGTGATATAGCTGTCATCTACATACGAACACGCATCTGGGTCAACTCTCTCCAAGAGAGTTACAATGTGGGCGGCAATCACACCCGGACTATTTTTATAGCCCACCGCTAGGCATTTAAATTGGCGTTGTTTGCCGCCACAGGTAAAACTGGTCCATTGAGAACTTAGACCATCCAAATTGTGGGCAAAAAAACCATTGGATATGTCAAGTGTGGTCTTAAACCGTTTACGCACAAGACTATCAACTAGAGCAGAGCCGTGGGTATTCTGTACTGCACAGGTACGGCAATGCGAGTTTAAATGCCGGTAATCCAATACCAAACGGTACGAACCGTCAGGTGTGGTCACAGTAAAAAGTGGGTTATTCATTGGTGATACACAAGCTTCAATTACACCTTGATATTCCAATTGTTCAAGGATTTCCGCAACGGAAGCCTTAGCTTCGCGTCGGATGGGCTATTGAGGTTGAGGCTGTGGCATAGACCGTAAGGGAATTTCGTGGTGTGGGGAAAATTTATCCCAACCACAATGCGTACGGTACAGAGCCGGAGCAAGGGCCTTAGCCCACTCTTCTGCAAAATTCAGCGCATGCTCCTTTGAGACAGTGTGCGCGAAACTAGGGAGGATCACCTCCTCCCCGCTCGGAGCTGCGAGAACAAAAGGTGGGGGCCAGTCAGCCTCCGCTAACAAAATGTCATAGGTAGTTGTAAGATTTTCCCAAAATACCCCTTTTATGGTACGTTGTATGTCACCTTCAATTAAAAGAACTATTTCATAAAGTCTATAAGGGGAAGCTACTCTGGTATCAGCTGTCTCCACAACAACATATTGGTCAGTCGCTGTCACCTTCAGTAGTGAACGCAGGGCCTCTCGCACTATGGTAATCTCCGCCGCGCTGTCCAGCAAGGTCAGAGCCCATGTCAGATTCCGAAGCTGTGTTCTCACTATCTGTGGCATATCTCGCCGTTAAAGCAGCAACTTCCTTTTTCTGAAACTGGGGCCTCTTCTGTGAAGAATCGTCCTGCTTGTCTTTTCCGTCTTTCGTGCGGGGCTGGTCGCGAGTCTGCGGGCCACCCCTACCACTTCCGCCGCCTCCACCACCGGACGATGAGGCCGATGTGTCCTGAAAAGAACGTTGATCAGGAACCTGAAATCTAATAGGCGACTTAATCGAACTGCAGTTGCGCAAGTCATAAACACGCTCAGTAGACGCGGGCACTGGTGATGGGGGACGGGACTCCTGTTTCTGTTATTGTTTACCCTGTTTTTTGTTTTTAGACCAATTTCGCTTCTTGGTCTTGGGTTGATCGTCAGTTTCAGACTTCGACCCTTGGGGTTGCTTTTTCTCTTTAGTAGAAAATGGCTCGACACACAGACTATTACGGCCAATTGTTTTATAAGCAGCTGTGATAATCTTCGGTAACTGTCGGGGTTTATCGGCAACGGGGACCGCGAGCAAAGCATTAGACACCTGAAAGTTTACCGCGTCTCCCTTTACATTAGAAAGGATGAGCTCGGAAACTACGTCAAATGCGCCGCATAGTCTCATTCCCAATTCAACCGCAGCCTCGGGTCCGTGTTCGTCCTGAACACGCTTAATGACCGTAGGAAGACAGCCATTGACGGAGTGCCGAAGCACCTCGTGTACACTGCCGCAAAAATTCTACCCCATGACTCGCAGTCACCGGCGTCCGGTATCAAGTCTTTCGGCAACCTATTTGTAAGAATCCTGTGTTTTTCAACAGGGGTCGTGTTAGGAAATACTGCTTCCAGCTGGTCAAATTTCTCGGCCAGTCAGAAAGGCATATCATTCTTATCCTGGGGACGCTTGCTCATCAAAGCATTAACCATTACTGGACTCAGCTTCATACCACTAGGTCCGGCTGGAAGCGCCGCAAAACTCGGGACCCCGCCCCGGAGATTGCGGGTAATGTATTGTACCAAGGCCCTAATAACTGCGATTGCGGTTGTATGTAGGACCCGTAGATCAGCAACGGGGACAGCACCTATTCGAAGATGCGGAGTAAATCCTGCCAAAACAGGCCAAGTTGCGCCTGGAATGGACAAAGGACCCAATCTAGTTGTCGCTAATGAGTGGGGATGGGCGCCATTAAACCAAACACGATGCTGCCAAGCATTAATTGGAACTTCCTGTGTCCTATGAGGAATATATTCTGCGGGCACGGCTGAGTGAGCATATGTGTGAAATACACCAGAATTTGCGTCCATTGCAGGAAAAGTCACCCACGAGTAAAAGATCTCATATGGGTACGCGACTTCAGCACTCGCACTGGGTGTGAGTGTTTGATTGATTCATATGCTCCGTCCATCACCACCCCCTTTTGTACCACCTTCAGGGAGGACCCAGCGAAAATAACCTCGGACTCTGAGGACACCACCGGTCACTCGGACAACAGCGTGCTGCTCTTTCCTACGATTACACCTAGAGCTGCAGATGACCTCATAGACAGCTGACCTGTCGGGTGATATCCCGAGTTGTCTCCTCTGCAGCAGTTGATGCACGGTATCCTTTTCTGTTATACCTAGACCCCGAGGGAACAGTGAAGGAGGCGGGAGGTGGGTGAGATGAAGGGTGAATGTACAAGAACTCATACCCCAAAGCGCACCACGTCCTCTGGAAATGACACTGTACTGAGAGGCCCCGGGGTGCGGCTCGTGGCCGCTTACTGCCAATCATACAAACCCTGTCCGTAATCACACTGAGCTTTCCTCTAAGCGTTGAGTGCCCGGCCGGGCCACTGTTGAGCCGGTGGAGACCGGAACTGATAACGAAATGACTGTATGTGTGCTGAACCCACCCCCCCAAGGCGAATGCACACACATTTGGTTTTTTATCTTGCTATTGTTAGAGTTGGGCCCAGCTAGGTTTTATGGCTGCGCCAAGTTTGTTCTAGAAATGTTATTAATCTTTATAGGTGCACTCTCCTGGGTTCAGCTCCCCGGTGTTCTCGAAACAGGGCCAACCCCGGGACTGATTCTTCCGCACACTGACCATGGCTGAACGAATTGGAATGTATAAGGTCACCACCTGGAATGTGCAAGGGCTGGGGGCAGTGCAGAAAAGACACCGGGTCCACTCCTACCTCCTTAGACAGCAGACACAAATTGCCTTCTTACATGAAACACACCTCACGGTCTCCGAAGCTTAGAAGCTACGGAAAAAGTGGAGAGGGACTATATATTCTACATCCTACTCAGCATTCTCTAGAGGGGCCACTATCTGGGTGCGACACGGAGCACCATTTACTGCAATAGAAAAGAAAGTGGATGAACAGGGCAGGTATATCCTGGTGAAAGGTGCCCTAGATGGCAAGTTGATTGTCCTGGGATGCATTTATGCCCCGAATTACGATCAGGACTTATTCTTACAGAGGGTCGGGAGGGCACTCTCCCCGTGGGCGGATATCCCCTGGGTGCTCGGGGGGACTGTGTTGGACCTGGCCCTGGATAGATCACACCCACCCCTGCAGGCGCCCGGCGCAACTAAGCTCACGGACACATTCAGGGCATGGGTGGAAGGCTGGAGACTCAGTGATGTATGGCGATGTACAGCCCACACATAAAGAATACTCCTTCTACTCCCCCATACACGACTTGCACACACGTATTGACCGCTTCCCATGCTCCCATGCGCTGGTCCCACTGATGTGCGCCCCAGAATACCTAGCAAAGACCTTCTCGGACCACAGGCCCCTCAAATGTACTATCTCCTGGGGTAGAGTCCCGACTCCAGTCCCTACATGGCGACTGAACCCCCAGCACTTGGAAGACGGTCCATTCAAAGCAACTCTTTCAGAGGCCCTGTCACGGTACTGAGAGGTTAACTGGGATACAGCCTCCTCCAACTTGGTAGTCTGGGATGCGATGAAGGTGGTTGTGCGGGGAGTGGCGATTGGGAAATTGGTGGGCGCTAGACAGGAGATCCACCAGAAATTGTGTGCGGTGGAGGACCGACTAGCGGAACTTGAGCGAGGGGCAGTGGAGGACCCGGGGAGGAAACAGACTACAGGCACAACACATCTTACACGCTGAGACGTTAGAAACGCTGCGCAATATTGACTACAAGGCCTACTTACAATGACAACACACGGAGGCGGACCGCTCAGGGGCGTTGCTCGCCGGCATCATACGTGATAAGCCGGACACCCCAGTCATTACCCAAATCCGTAACCCAGAAGGCGAGCTAGTGGACACGCAATGTGGCATAAACCGGGCATTCCACGACCACTTACAGGCACTGTATGCCCGATCTGGACCGGAAGACTCCACATCTATAACTGATTTCATGCAGGACCTCCCCTTTCCTCAACTGACAGCAGCGGTACGAGAAACTATAGAAGGCCCCATCACCCAACACGAAATACGCACTGCGATCAAACACCTGAACAAAAACAAGACTCCGGGCATGGATGGACTCCCGGTGGAGTTCTATTCCACTTATGCCAACATATTAGTGCCGATACTGGAACGGATTTATAGGGAGGCCTTCGAGAAGGGCCATTTGCCGCATTCAACCATGCAGGCCGTAGTGATATTTATCCCTAAGCCGGATAGGGACGCTCTGGAGCTCACGAACTATAGACCTTTATCCATGTTGGCCACGGAATATACAATCCTGAGCAAAGCTATTAACCTACGGATCCAGCCCCATCTGACTACACTTATACACTGCGACCAGTGTGGCTTCCTCCCGGGGGGCAGCACCTCCCTCAACACGAGACGCCTGCACGCTGTCATGACAGCGACGCCGACCGCGCTGGCGGGCTGTGTCACGTTAGACCTCAAGCAAGCGTTTGACTCGCTCTCTTGGCCCTTTATGTTCGAAGCCCTGCGCTGATTCGGGTTCCCAGCCCCGCTGATACGGTGGATTACGCTGTTGTACACCGGTCCCACGGCTAGGGCAAGCACGGCGCGCTACGTATCGGCTGAATACCCAGTTTATCGGGGCACCAGGCAAGGATGCCCCTTGTCCCCATTGTTGTTCGTGCTGGCATTGGAACAATTAGCTATTTCTCTTCGCCAACACGCGGAGGAGAGGGGGGTACTAGTAGCGGGGTCGTCCCATCTTCTATCAGTATATGTGGACGATATGCTACTGTACCTCTGGGATCTGGAGGCTGACCACACAATACTATATGACACTTTCCGCCGCTTTGAAACGGCATCGGGACTGGCTATCAACCCAGACAAATCTGTGGGGTTTTATTTCCACGAGGGGCCTCGCCGCCCTCTCTGCCATTTGGCAATTATACGATCCCGGTAGCCCAATCCAGCTTTAAATACCTGGGAATCCACGTATACCGGAAGTCGGAGGACCAACTAGATGGCAATATTTCTAGAGCCATTACTGGCCTCCGGGGTAGTGTCGGTTTTTGGACCTCGCTCCCCTTGTCGGTCATGGGCCGCATCGCGATAGCGAAGATGGTAATGCTACCACGCCTGCTATACTACTTCGTGAACCTACCCATATGCGTCCCGCACCACACCTTCGTGTCCCTGAAATCCTTATTGATTACCCCTATATGGGGGTCAAGCAGACGGCGGATTAGCTTGCGGAAATTACAACTCAGTACCTCACAGGGGGGACTGGGTGCCCCTGATTTCCAAGGCTATTTTTATGCAAGCCAACTTTAATGGTTGTCTTACTGGCTGGCGGGGAGGAATCTCCACGAGATCGGATGGACGGAGGGCCGGCTGGGCCGAGGGGAATTACACGCCTTACTGCTACCCAAATGTAGAATTCCGCGCGAGTGCCACCCACTGCTCCGCGTTGCCCTTCTATGCTGGAAGAAGGCTTTAGCTTATACGTTCACCGCCCTGCCATATGCAGATAATATACCACTGCTCGGTATCCCAACACCACAGGGCAGACTTACTAGACATGCCCTCAGGGACTGGACGGCGAACGGGATCGAGGGGGTGGGCAGTTTCTTCGGGGACGACCTATTGTTAGACCACCGCACCTTCGTGCAGGCGACCGGGACCTCGGACAGACATTACCTACTACATGCTATGATCTCTCATTACAACAGGACGGTTTGGGCGCCACAACGCATCCACCCACAGCAGCATGAACTAGTACACCTAATGCACTACATGGGGGCCGGCGGTCACTTGGTACGATGGCTGTACACCGGAATTAGGGCCTATGCCGCACCCTCCCTCGACACACTACGAGAGCTCTGGTCACGAGATACAGGGGAGGAACTTACAGATACGACTTGGCGGGTGGCCCTGGAACACTCAAGGAGGGTCTCCAGAAACGTGAAATACATTCAGGCCATGATCCTCCATAGGGCATACCTCACCCCGGAGAGGATCCACAAGATGTTCCCCAATGCCTCCCATCAGTGCCCGCGCTGTGGGACGGACGAGGCGGACTTCCTCCATATGCTTTGGTCGTGCCCACGGTTGAGGGGGTACTGGAGGGAGGTGTGTCGGACACTACGAGAGGTATCTCAGATTCAGGTAAAGGAAAGTGCACTGTATTGCCTAGTTGGAGCCCGGCCTCGCCCCAAGACGTTAAAACCCAAGCTGAGATTCGTAGACTTGGCCCTCCTCCTAGCGATCAGGAAAATTACAATGCAGTGGAAATCCCCGCGAGCGCCTAGGGAGGAGGCATGGCGAATGGACGTAGTGAAATGGGGTAGAGCAGAAAGTGCTGCCCTTAGAAAGGAGGAAGACGGGGGGAGATGAAAAATCCCGATGGCAATGGACTGGGAGGCTATGCTACTAACATTGGACGGTATTGACCAGCCCTTGTCCCAGGACACCTGAGCGTACTGAGACCTGGAGGAACTATGGTAGCACGTGATAGGCACTGAGATGAGTGGGGGTTGGTTGGAGGAGGTTTCATTGCAAAATCCTGGTAGAGAATGAACTGCACTGGGGAGCGTAGGCCGATTAGACAGGAGGAACTGAGCACCAGAGTTGGACGGGTGGGGGAGGGATAGTTGGGGAGGGTGTGGGTGGGTGAATGGACAGTTCACGAAGTTAATGGAGACAGGTACTATTGTATGCAAATTTGGATGGAAAGACTTAGAAGATGGAACTCTGCTCCTTATTTGTAGACTGGGAGAAAATTGAAAAACGTGATGTATTGCATGTCTGTCGTAAAAATGTACGCTACGTTGGTAATATACATTCACAAATAAAGTTTAAAAAAAAAAATGTCTGGGACGTGCGCTGATCAGACCGAACAACAACCACTGTGTTGAAATAACCTTGAAGGCCTCGGCACTCACTGTTCAGAAATAGCTTACCAAGCAAGGCTGATACTATAGGAAAACATATTATTCTCGTGTGAAGCAAAATATTCTGCGAGACCCTAACATTTATAATATTGTGTGCCGTGTGCAATAGCAGCAGAAAGTAAAAATGGCGTTTGAACTTCTAATAAGCTCATGCTAACTTAACACAGTGTAAAGGCAAAGCCCATCTCCATGACAAACCACAAACTTTTCCATTTCCGAAAGATCCCTAGTAGCCGCCTTCATAATGTGAGGTGTCATGACCCAATGTTTAAGCTGGAGATAGTGTTAGTGTTCACTCTGCGGGATTGCAAATTCCTGTGTACACTCCTCAAACGTCAGGACCTCCCCATTACGAAACATATCAGATATTTTGAGGCAATTCCCCTCCCTCCAACAGTCAAAGGGCCCCTCATGTAGCGCCAGGGGGAATACCAGGTTAAAATGGATGGGTGTGTAGGGGGAAGGGAATGAAGTCCAACCCTCCCTACGTGTAATCGTATCCCAAATGGTCAGAGTTGTACGGGTGGGGGTGCTAATATATGCACTGGGAGGACGATCTCTCCTGGGCTTCCAAAGTACATCCCATATATATCGCCCCACTACGGAGCGGTCCTTATGGTGCCAGTGATTGTCCGATTCCCTTGTCGACCACTCTGTTGTCACCAGTAACTGAGCAGCCTGATAATATAAAGCAAAGTCAGGCAGGGCCATGCCGCCGTTATCTCGAGGGCATCTGAGCACATGATAGGGCAGGCGCGCCCTCCCCCCATGCCAAATAAATTTAGTGATCAGAGTGCGAAGGCTCGGCAATAAAGTACGCTCCAACACGATAGGTAGCGCTTGGAATAAGTATAAAAATTTAGGTAAAACCGTCATTTTGATTGCATTAATTCTCCCCAGCCACGAAATGTACAGAGGCGACCATCGTTTAAGGTCCTGCTGGAGTTGAGTCAGCAAAGGAGGGTAATTCGCTTTGTACAGCTCACCAAGTTTAGCCTTGAGATGCACTCCCAAATAGAGTAAAGAGTGTTTTGCCCATTGAAAAGACGTCTGGTTTTTCAAGCGAAGCACCACAGCGGGAGGAAGGGTGAGATTAAGTATGAAGGATTTTGTGAAATTTATCTTAAACCTAACCCTGGGCGTAGTAGGCGTAGTGGGGCTACGCAAAGCTACGCAAAGTGGACCAGAAACTACGTCCACCTACGCACTTCGCGTAGCCCCACTACACGCCACCCGCTTCCCTTCCACACGCGGGTGGCGGGCAACTTCGCTACGCACACGGAGTGGGCGTAGTGTTGCCTGCTACGCCTACTTCGCAAATGGCAAAGTGGGCGTAGCGAAGTACTATGCCCAGGGTTACTTAAACCCTGCAAAGCTGCGTAGTTCTCCCTGTACCGCCTGCTGCGAGTTCATCGGATCCGTAAGTGAAAGTAGGATGTCATCGGCAAAAAAAGATGCTTTGTGCTCAAAACCGCCAGAGGGAATGCCCGGATCTCATCATTGGACCTGAACCTGACCGCCAAGGGTTCGATACTGAAGGCAAAAGAGAGGGGCAAGAGAGGCCACTCATGTCGGGTGCCTCTGCTCAAGCAAAACGGGAGGAGGAGCAACCATTTACCATCACTCGAGAGGTGGGATGATGGAGTTGACCTTCACCATATTAAGAAAAGTATCTCCAAATCGGAACTTCCGCATAGGTAAAAAAGGAAAGTCCAATCCACCCGATCGAAGGCTCTTTCCGCATCGAAACCCACTAAAACTGCAGGGATCCTAAACCTAGAAGCCTAACTGATCAGATGGACAGTGCGCCTGAAGTTGCCATGTGTTTGCCTGCATTTTATAAAGCCGGATTGGTCGGGATGCATTAACTCCGGCATCAGATTTTCCAAAAGCGCTGCTAAGATTGCGGAATATAGTTTAGCATCCAGAAGCGCGATGGGTCTATAGGAGCCGCAGAGCTGCGGATCCTTACCAGGTTTGGGAATTACTGTGATCATTGCCTCCGCCATAGAGCCCGAGACACACGCGTCGGAGGCGATGGTTTGAAACAAAGCTGTAAGATGAGGAATGAGCTCTGCTGAAAAACACCTATAGAAATGAGCCATCAGGCCCTGGGGCTCTATGCAGTTTGAGTCTAGAAATAGCCTCCCGGAATCCTCTGGAGTTATGGGGGAATCCAACACTGCGGCCGACGCACGAGATAACTGCAGAAGAGTAAGGGTATCTAAAAATTGCTGTTGCCGTGCCGTGTCTGGAGTAGTGCCCTGATATAGCTGACAGTAGAAATCCCCAAATATGTTTGCTTTAGCAGAGTCTGAGTGTGTGAGGTGCCCCTGATGATCTAAAATCCCCCCAATATAGTCCCTTTACCTTTGTACCCTGAGCTGGCTTGCCAAATCTGTGCCCACCTTAATGCTCTGTGCGAAAGAAGACTGAAAAATCTTTAGCAGAGTGAATTCCGCTCGGTTGGAGTATATGAACCGAAGTTTACCCCTAAGGGCGGGGAGTTGTCTCTGGAGAACTCGGGTTGGGGTGGCTTTGTGTGCCTGTTCCGCAATCTCTAATTCTTTCTCAAGAGCCTCTCTTTCCCTTGTCCTCTGTTTATTTAGTGTCGACTTAAGTTGAATGCATTTCCCTTGTATTAAGGCCTTAAAGGCATCCCAGGTTTTCTGTGGGGATGTGTCCTGCGGGTCATTAAGCACAAAGAAGTCAGTAATGGCCGCCCTTATGTCCTCCCTGGCCACCGGGTCTCGAGTGAGAGCCAACGGAAAATACCACTGAGGAAACCTCAGAGAGGCCCCGCTCCAGTGAAGGCCTAGGGTGACCAAACTAGGGTCTCAAACAGCGATCGGGAGTATCTGGGTAGCCTGTGCTGCCCCTCAGAGGGATTGACCAATAAAAATGTAATCAATTCTGAAGTACGTCCTATGTACATGGGAGAAGTGTGTATAGTCTTTGGTATTAGGGTGTAAGGAACGCCAAGCATCCATTAGCCCCAGGTCAGTGATTTTCTGTCTAACCCTGCTAGAAAAGGTGCTGGTGATAGCCCTATTAGTACTAGTACTATCAAGGGACCCCTGACATGTAAGATTAAAGTCCCCCGTAAGCACGATGGGGCCTTCAGCGAATCCCCCTATTTGATCAAAAGCATGTGAAAGGAAGACAGACTGCCCCGAGTTAGGAGCGTAAAGTGAGACAAATGTGCAAAGCGTGCCCCTCAGTCGACCTTTACCTATCAGCAATCTCCCCTCCTTATCTGATTTGACAGACTCGAATTGGGAATTTGTCGTGACATGGAAGAGCAAAGCCACCCTATTGTGTTTAGTAGCAGCGGAGGAGGTATAAATCATCGGATAGCCCCTGTGACGCAGCCTAGTGACCTCAGCCCTCTTGAGATGAGTCTTTTGCAATGCTACAACCTCAAATTTGCGGTAATTCAAGTATTTCCACATTTTCTGGCGTTTCTGGGGGGAGTTCAGTCCCTTGACATTCCAGGAGGCTACGTTAACCATCGAAAAGGATAGCCCTGCTCCTTTCCCCATACTGTCCCACTGACCACAACCCCACAGAGCAAGTCACTGAACACAGATCACAAGTCCATCTCCCCCCACAAGGCCCCCTCACCACTAAGAGGTTATAAGCCCGCTCTTCAAGAAAAACAAAGAACAACCCCCAACAGTCACCACCGGGAACCCTCCCCCCCTATAAAGAACCCCCCCTCCCCCCAAAACCCAAAGCCGTTGGACCCATAGGCCCACGGCACCAACACCCTCCAGACAAAAAAGGAGGAATAATGGGTAATACGGGCAAGACCCGCACCCCCCGATCGCAATGCCATAAAATACTAGGGAACAGCACAATGTGGAATGAACAATAAAATAAAAACCTCAGTGTCCTTGGTGATCAAGTCGGTCAACCACCGGCGCCGTAGTGGCCACTCTTGCCATTGAGCCCAACGACGGTACCGTGTGCTAAGGATTGGGACTCCTCCTGGACAGTGCTGCCTCCGTTGGCGACTTCTAAGTTGGAGGTTCCTCTGACAAGGGTAATCCTAGGACATGGAGACCCTCAGAGAGATCTGATATGTGGTGAGTTTTGTTTCCATGATCGAAAACGAGACCAACGGGAAAGGTCCATCGATAACTAATTTTATCTTCTTGCAACTTGGCAGTAATTGGTCGCATCATTTGCCGGCGGGCCAGAGTCGCAGGGGCTAGGTCCTGGAAGAGGGAGCAACCGTGACCCTGAAATGATACCTCTTCCTTTTTCCTGGCAGCAGAGAGAACGGCTTCTTTCAGTTTGAAAGAATAGAGTTTGACTAAGACATCTCGCGGGTGCTTACGGCTCCCTGTCGATAGAATGCCCACACGGTGAACCCTGTCTAGCTTGATCTTGGGTTGCTGCGGGGCAAGAACCCCAGCAAAGAGGCCTACAACAAAAGCCTCCAGATCAGGCCCCTCCGCCCCTTCCTCCAGGTCACGGATCCGAATGTTCTCGCTCGGGTTCTATTCTCCAAATCTTCCGCTTTAAGCAGAACTTGCTGTAGCTGAGCTTGAAGGTTCTGCTGTTTATCCTGCACCTTGGAGTTAGCCGCCACTAGATCTTGCATTTGCGCCTCCACCTCCAATACTCGGGTCCCCACGGCGCCACATCCTGCCGTAGAGTGGTGAGCTTTTCGGTAAGATCAGCTTTCAATTGATCCACCAAGGTTCTAGAATCTTGTTTAAACTCCCGGCAGATGTCAGCCTTAAAGTCGCAGAGAGTAGCGACCAAATCTTCACGTGTGAGCGCCATGTCTGACATAGGAGTGGTGTCCACTGGGGTGGAGGACGTCTCTGAGGCCTTAAAATACCCGCAGACCTTATTGGTATGTTTCTTGGGAGGCATAGGGTCCCCTCTGCGCAAATGAGCGTGACCAAACACTGCCCAGGGCCTGGGGTAGGTCGAAACTGCAAAAAATGAGGGTCTCATGATAAACTTCTTCCACACAGGCCCTGCCAACTGCACTGATTCAGGCTCCACGAGCCAGCAGCAAGGCTAGGTCGTCTAGGCACTTCTGAGGATTAGTTGATGCCGCCGCTGCTGATGGAGGGCCTTGGGAGCAACACCATCATTAGTACCTGCCCCTCCCCCCCCCCCAAAAAGTCGGCAACCGCAACTTCCCCCAAGATCATAACTCAATCAAGGGCCCACTTCCCACGCTGCCAGCCGTTACAGCAACGCAGACATCTTAGGGTCAGGCAAGCCCATCCTCAACCTTCTCTTCTCTGCTGCCGGGTTCTCGCCAAACCGCAACAGGAGCCCTGCAAGGGAACTCAACTGCGCGACTTCCTCATAGCAGCCGGCGCCCCCCACAGCTGCTCTATTCCGCCATTGCCCCCGCTGCGCTGAACTCACTGATGGGGGTCGCCGCTGGATCGTCCACACCGACGGGACGATTCTCCCAATGCGCTCGGCAGCGCAGCATCCGACAGACAGGAGGATCCCTCTGGGGCAAGAGGAAACCCCCACTGCCTCCACCAGCGCCAACAGCCGTCTGCGGGGCCCACATGCGGAATGCTCACAAAATGGCGCCCAGGTCTCTGCCCCCTGCCGTGCGGCCTCCTTCTCACCAGCTCCCCCACGTCTCCGGCATCGCCGACAGCTCCAGCAGCTCCCCAGAAGCAGCGGACACCGGAGAGGTATGTGACAGTGTCCCTAGGCTTCAGAAAAGCCCATGAAACGATCAGTAGGGTCCGGAGCTGAGCCAGGTCCCGACCGCTCTGCCATCTTACTTGGCCACGTCCCCTCAAATTTTATTTTTAAATGATGCAGTGTACCAAACCACTTGTTTCGGCCTGGCAACTGTAAAAAGTTTAAATATCTCATCCATTCCGTCCTTAGTGGAATACGACAATTGGTGTGCTCAGGCAAATTATACTAGCGATGCCTTGCAGGCTTTGTTTCAAACTGAGACTTTCAATGTCTCTGCAATGGATTCATCCGTGTGGTTGGTGTGGCAAACAAATTCAAATGCATGTCAATTGCGTTTTTATAAGGTAACACGTGGTTTTACACAGACTAGACCGGATCCTCGTTATCCACTTGCACATTCGGTCACCACATACTCGGTGGGTAAATTATGCCAACAGTGGTTGGAACATTCCACCTTATCAGTGAAACAACACCTCACACTCCCGTCAAGCGACATCAATTTGGCTGATTTTATCTTAGGACCTAGAATTCCTAGATCTAAGAGATTTCTTTATGCCGCTTATAATGAAATTTGGAAACTTTCGCAGATTGAGGCAGCTCTTTGTCTGCGTCAAATTGTTTCTTCTGTTATTGATATTGTTCAGAGTGATGTATCTGTGTTGTCAGAATCAGTTACGATCAGTTATGCAGTTTGCATGGACGTTACAGACCCTTAAAATGGGTGAAAGTCCCTTGGGATTATTTGAATGCTTCTGCTTTGTTTCTACCATTTAATCTGACTGATAAACAGAGATTTATGTCCATGAAAGATGCTGCATGTACACTGTTGCATATTGAACAATTGGAGCCCTTGCCGTTCTCTGTTGCGGAAACAGACACTACTGTTTTGTTGATTCATGGGGTTATCTCTCTTCCATTTTCATTGTTTCAATTTAAATCATGCATACAACATGTTCTGATTGGCCATTTTAAACCACTGGGTAGTGTATTTCTCCAGTTAACGTCGTTTACAACGCGGTGTTTACACAGCACAACCTTTACCACGTTGCCATTACAACGCAAGTCGTTACTATGACTTGCGCTGGAGGGCGCTGTTGGTTAAGGAATACTGTAATTTTATATTCTAACAACTTCCCTACTGGTACGTGGACTGGTGTTGGAATATACAATTATAATATTCCTCAATCCGCGCCCTCCAATGCAAGTCGTCGTAACGACTTGCGTTGTAATAACCGCGTTGTTAAGTACCGCAATCTAAAAGATCGCGTTCTACTGACATACATCCATTTCTCCACAAATGATGGTCCCTACCTTTCACTTACAGATGTCAGCGGGTGGATAAGGACGTTTTCCTAACAGGGGAGGACTGCGATTCCACAGTAGAACATTCCCTGGTTTGAAAAATGTTATGTTGCACAGCGCTTGTATTGTGTCCCTGCCTAATCTGCCTTGTTTTTTAAAAGGAACTCCAGTCCCATCAATAATTCCCGCTTTTACCTTCCTTACTAACGTCTGTTATCTTATTTTAAACAACCAAGACTGCTGTGGTTTATGGTCAGGAATCCCTTATTTGGTACAGTTTCACAGCGTTGTTGTAAATGTAAATGTTAATGTGTGTATACTTGTAAAGCGCACTGCCGCCCCATCTCGGGGCATCCTGGCGCTGGATAGCGCAGTGGAACCCTTCCTGGCTTTCCCTATGAGATGCTCCCTCCAGGGCACCTCCAAGGTGAAGCCAGGCATCCCAGCGCTGTTGGGGCCATTGTGGAGATTAAGCAAGCTATTGCTCAGAGTTGCAGAGTGGGACCCATGATTAGAGTAGGCACCGAGGCGAGAATTATTGAGTCCGCGGACATTGAGCCCAAGACCCTGCCGCGTCGGGCATTGAACCCTGGTCCCGGGCCTGACCTCTGCTTCAGGGTCTGCCGCTTCTAACCAGTGAGCCACACTTCTCCACTGTTGTAGCAATGTGCTTTTTCCGCCCCCGCATGGGAGTGCAGATAGTTCTATTTGGCCTTCCATTCCGACTATGAAAACAGATTCCAACAAATTAATCAGGCTCAACGCACTATTGTTCCAAAAAGAAGCGGCTCTCACTTCAGCTCGATAGACCTTCGAGTTACAGGTGGCTAGTACGTCTAGTGAGATTCAGTCACTTCTGAATAGTAACCTCCCACTTCACTTTGGGGAGCTTATACATCAAATATTTAATGCGTCTGACACTAAAGGCCTTGCACATTTTTTAATCATGGGGGATACGCTCTTGTGACTTCTTTTCAGATGATATTTGGAGTAATACCGTCTTTTATTCATTCTATTTTTTCCAGCAACCTCGGAGAATTCCCTTTATTACTAGCGTTAGCTGGTGTAATACTACTTGTCCTGTTCCTGCTGCGCAAGGGCTGCTCATCTTGTGGTAATGCACAGACCAGGCCAACTGTAATTGTAACATGATCGAATGCAAGAGGTTTTTGGATGCTTGCCATTAGCAATGCTTGGTGTGAGTTATGGATTAACTATTTGCTTTGCCTACTTTACTTGCGTGCAACTAGTGTTCTACTGTCGACGGTGCCCCTTCTATTGGGCTATAGATTCATGCCTCTCCAATACGTCATGTCCGGTCCCACATTTTAACCAGTTACTGGGCCCCTTAGAGGCTCATGACCAAGCTTGATCTGGTGATGGCCGTATGGCTGAATGGAATATCTGTGCGGCTGCGCAGAACCTCTTGCATCAGAGTTTCATTGAATATCATGCAAGTTGTCCAGTTATAGGTTTGGAAGCATCAGATTACGAGGAACACGTTTGTTCCTTGGACCTACTTGATTGGATGGCATCCCTTTTTTCTACTAACGATAGGGAGGAACTTTTGGAGGGGATTGCATTCTTAAGTTCACGTACTTTGATGGATTTATCACCTCCTTCATAATAACATTTTACCGAAAACAACGCTCTTTCAATAGTCGCAAAGAATTTATTGCAGTTTTTTGAATTTTTTCCACTTTAGTTTTTTTTTCCAAACACTTTTGAACTCTGTTGGGATTTTGAACTCTGTTTTGGTCCTTTGTCTATGTCCTACGACCTTACAAAGGGGAGGGTGTTATAAAGCCATTAGGGTCATGTCGACATTGCTAAGTTAGCATGAGCTTTGCTGCCATGATGCTGCTTTTGCGCACACTACTAGGGGTGGGCGGACATCTCCGTTCCGCCCACGGAATGTGCGGAGATTTGCCCCTTCTGTCTTGCGAAAAGAAGGCGGAGAAACGAGGCAAATCTCTGCACATTCGGGGGCGG
Source organism: Lissotriton helveticus (assembly GCF_964261635.1). NCBI lineage: Eukaryota > Metazoa > Chordata > Amphibia > Caudata > Salamandridae > Lissotriton > Lissotriton helveticus. Next base: position 431,157,226 of record NC_136057.1, read on the forward strand.
AACGGAAGTTGGCCGCCCGCCTCCCGCCATATTAAATTATATTTAAAAGCCTAAAATTAAATTTAAATACAACTTACCTTTTTGCAGGCGCATCCTTGCCCGTCGCGGCTTCATCTGGGAACTGCGCATGCGCGGGAGCCTGCGCATTCCTCGCCAGGAATGCGCATGCGCAGTTCCAAGAAGAAGGTGCGATGGGCAAGGATGCACCTGCAATAAGGTACGTTTTATTTAAATTACATTTTTGGCTTTTAAATATCATTTAATACGGCGGGCGGGCGTCGGGCCGGCGTCACGTAACGGAAATATGTGGAGAGGCACGGAGATTGGTCCAATCTCCGTGCCTCTCCGCGAAAGTCCCTTTCGTGACTTCCGCCCAACCCTACACATTACTACATGCTCTTTATTTTGCCAGACTCTGTTTATGCCGTTCACATGAGAACTGTCTGCCTTTCACGTTCTCTGCTGAGTTCCTGGAGTTTGGTCCGAACACGATGTGCAAGGTCGCTAAACAAAGGCCCTTGTTATTCTGTTCCGGTCAATCCCTAGCACCTAGACATAACATGCTAAACACAGCTGAACTGCTGAAGACTCGTGCTTTGATATTTGATATTACGGGGATGCATGTTATTTTAACACACACTTGGAGAGAGCCCTTTCCATGGAGAAGAACTACGCTTTGCCTATGATGTAAACATTCCTCTAGGCTTTAAGGTATGGGGTCTGCTGACAAAGCCCAGAGATATTCTTTCATATATTAATATTCTTCCAGTCAAGGGGAGGGTGGTTAGGTTTTATAGTCCTTTTTCCACAGTCTTTATATAATGACTTCCCGCTTCGTACTCTATGGAATTGTTCTGAGTTTATGCATTTTGCTGCTCATAGTGGCTCGTATACTGTATTATGGAGCACAATAGTTAAAATAAATATTTTAAACTATTACAGTGATTCTGTCAATTCCCTTTGTGGACAAGTACGAGTGAGCGAGCAAAAGGGTATGTCTTGCTACCGCGATTCCTGAGATAGTCGGGAGTGTTGTGTTCGGGGTTGTCTAATCATTTGTAGCTTCGTGATTTTGCATGAGAACGAATGAGACACTATAGCTAGTCGCTTTTGGGATTTTGGGTACTAAGGTGATAGGTTGGTACACCCCTATCCACCGAGGTCCTGTTTTCCTGCACATAGTTCTGTGTAGGTGCAGAATCCCCACAACAGCCCAGTCGGAAAGTCTGAATCTGCGAGGGATAAGCTGATGGAGTTGGAAATTCTGGCTCCATCTTTAATATTAGGATCGTTTCTGATGACGAGGAGTAGTCCAGCATAGGAGAACTGCATTGAGACTCTAAATGGTCCAAACATTGAAATCTTAGGAGACCTTTGACCTATTTTTTTGTCAAAAGTTGAGGACTATCTTTTAAAAAACAAAATGAGCAATCTGGACTGCCTTAATGAGGATCTGAGGTCTGTTCATGCCTAAAAATATGCACAGGGCACAAATCGGGGGTACTCGCGGGTGGACGGTGTCCGTCCACTATTTTCACAGGGTGGACACCATCAACCCTTCCAAGAAGTTGGGCCCTACTGTAAAACATGCTGAACTCGTCCCGGTGTCATTTTCAAATGCCGGAACATATTCACCAACACCTGCAAGTTTCTGCTTTCAATCCGTAACAATGTGCAGGCAGGGAATGGGCTTTCTTATTTCAGACTCCCGCTGGGCTCATAACAAAAGCCAAATTTGAGGGGTAATCAGGCCTCCTTTTGTTCTAGTTTACTGGCTGAGAGCGATCTGGAACCTCATACCTAGATGCAAATACAGTGGAGGGGAAATAAAGGTGCACAAATCGTAAGCACTTTACACTTAAAGGAGATGTATGCTTTTGACTTTGTTCAGCCCCTGTATACGAGATATGCATGCACTGTAATTGGATTTATATAGTGCTTAATACCCCTGATGAGGCGTTGAAATAACTTAAATGCCACTATTTTTTCTTTTATAGTGCTACTCATCAGAATGCCAGAGTGATTTACATCATTCTGTCAGAGTGCTTTACATCACACTTATACATTACATATACAATAAATCATATACGTTTGTAAATCGATGTACTACATAAGACAGAGGGGTTACAAGTTGGAGAAGTCATTTCATAGCTCACTGTGCTATATTAGAAGGGTTATAATTCAACTGCAAGTAACATAAGATTGTCTGTGTTCAAAGCAGTAATCCACTTGGCTATCTACATAAAATAAAATCTGTCATCTGCGTGTAACAAGATGGGACAAATTAACCCTCTACGCTACTTTGAGTCATAACGGGTGTTAGAAAAAACACAGATCTGTCTAGTAAGTGCATCAATCTCTAGAGTTATCTTACCATTCTTATTCACTCAGATTTACTGGGAGCGCACAGATCTCTACAACAGGTGCCTTAACCCTTATAAGATATTTTAAAATTCCGGCTTTGCAAACTATGAAGCAGAATTTTGAGGTTTGCAAATTGAGGTTTGCAAGGGATTTTGGGTAATTGAATCTAGTGAGAGCCACACAGGTAACCCCCATCCTGGATTCCCATGGGTGTCCAGCTCCCCGCCGCGGCCCTTCGCCCCTAGTTGTCCAGCGCATATAGTCCCCTAAACTGCGCTGCAAGTAGCAGAGTAGCACATTGGGGCACAGCGGCTACAAGACAAGGGGTTTGCTGAGCCACCACACCCGCGAAACACCCATAAACAGACCTATTGGGTGATTCGGTGCTCCCACGACAAAATGGCGCCCAAGCAATAACATACTGTGGACGGAGGAGTGCGTTCTCTCCGGTCTAACGTTTCGACCAGGAGACACCAACACAACAGCGATCCACAAGCCAGAGCGTTCCACAGGCGGTGAGTGGCTCCAGTGCAGAGAGAGGCGAGCGCCGTCCCCCCCGATCGATACACGCCCGGATTGATGTGTGAAAGGCACGGAGGCGTGAAAATTGAGGACGTGGCTTCATGGCCTGGCGGCGACGGTGCGGGACCGGAAAGGCGCATACCAGACCTGACGATAAGGCACTGAGGATTGCGGTGTGCCTCCTCCAGACTGGCGGGGTGTCCCAGAGACTTAGACCCAGCAGCAGCCTCTCACCACAACCACGCGGCAGGCGGTGAGTGACTCCAGCGCCAAGGGAGAGGGGCGCTAATCCCCCGACAGGGGCACACCTGGCTGATGCGTGGCTGGCTCGGCAGCGTGAAAATTGAGGGCGCTGCTTTGCGGCCTGACCACTATCGCACTGGGCCCGAGGGCACTTTCCAGGCCTGGAGGTTGTTGGGGCGGGCTCCCAGTGATAGAGGGGCTAAAGCGGCGCCCGCCAAAAACGGCACAACTGGGGTGTTGATCCCGCGAAGGGGTCCTGGAGCACATCACACTTTTCAGGCAGGCAACCCATGATACCCGCCCGACATTCATCCACAACAGCTTCCCCGCGACCTGGGACGAAGCCAACAGCGCGGAGGGGGTCGGTCTGAATAGCACAACCTAGACCCCGCCTCTACGAGACTCGGGCCTGTTGCTTAGGGCCTCAGCAGGATCCAAGCGCTTGATTCCCCCACAGATGCAACCGCGGCCCCAGGAGCGACACCCCAGGACAGGGGACTGGCATTGGTAAGGGGTGAAATGACGATATACAGGCTTCAAGGTTTGAGTGTTCTGGGCTCGCTCCGGTACGGCTCCACCACAGGAAGGTGCCGACCAGATTTGGGGGGACTCTCAGAGGATTTTGATGCCCAGCTCAAGACCCTCCTTGATACACGCAACTCAGAGCTGGGAGGGCCTTGCTGAGGTACATGCTCTTGCTCCTCCTAAAGTGCACCTCTCCCAACGGCCGGGCCCTCACCTGCGGCCCCGGCGGAGCCCACTTCAGGCCCCCTCTCCGCCCTCTCGACACAGCCTAGCGGGTGGCTCCTCAAATAACACATACGTAATGATCGCCCCCTGTCTCAGCGAGGACGCACGTAGGCCAGAAGCGGACCCAACACCCGCCCTGAGAAGCTGAAGGAAGCAACCCGGCTGGAGTCCCGCACTGAATCGCTGCCGGGACCACTAAGCGACATCCAAACTACAGTGGCACCATCATGGTCACCATGCGGAAAAAAGGAGATCCCACTCTAAAAGAAATGCTTACAAAAGGGTCAGTAGCAGGAGATGGAGGAAGCCTTACCTCCCCAACATCGAAGCAACCCACTGGACAGGAAGAGGGGAGGTGCCCATTACCCGGGCATTCCTCGAAACTCTTTTTAACACCCTCCGTGGAGACTTTCAAACACTCAAACAGGAAGTGGCAGGAGAGTTTCGGGAAATACGCCGAGACATAGACGAGTTGGGAGAATGCGTGGCAGCCGTAGAGAATGGCGAACACTGAATCCGAAGAAGTGGAACAACTACAACAAGAAGTCCTCCGTCTTAAGGATCAGCAAGTCGACCTACAAGCTCATGCATAAGACATCGAAAACATATCCCGACGGAACAACATCCACGTGAGAGGTGTCCCACTACAAGCAGAAGGAGCGAGCATGACCGGATACCTCCAGGGCCTCTTCAGGGACATTCTGGGTGTTGGCCAAGACTTTGAGGTCCGCATCGACCGCGCCCACAGGGTAGGCCTGGGGAGGAAGGCACCAGCTTCCCCGCCAGACATCTTGGCCTTCTTTCCAGACTTCCCCCTAAAGGAGTGCATACTAAGAGAAGTTCGACTGAAACAACCAATCACGTACCAGGGGCATGCTATAGCTCTTTACCAAGACTTGGCCTCCATCACTCTCCAGAAATGCAAGGCTTTCAAAGAAGTGACAGCTTTCCTGAAAACCAACGGAGTGCCATACTCTTGGGGGCATCCCTTTCGCTTAACCGTTAAGTGGAATGGTAGACTACACCAACTCCGCTCCCTCCAAGAGACATGCGACTTACTCAGCCTTACAAAGCGCAGTCCCGACTCTTCTCCAAAACCTTAGCAACGATCATCAGGGGATGAATGGCAGAAAGTGGGAAGACGACGTTCACTGAAGACAGACGTGAAGCCGGATCAAGCCAAAATGACCAACGAAAGGGCTTTGGCCCTAGCAGCAGTAAGAGAGACACTTTGTACCAGAATCTCTTTAATCCTATCATGGGGACTGCAACACGCACTAAACATTAGCTAACTGTGGGGGGAGGGGGCGGGGAGCCCAGGTCATCCGGGCACCATGACCACCCTGTTATTTTCTTGCCGTATGTCCACAGCCTGGGCTGAGGATATTGTACAATGCTGGATAAATGGGAATGTTTCGTTGGGGTTGGGGAGGGGAGGGGAGTTGAGGGGACGAGGGGGAGGGGGGAACCGGTGTGCAGCCACGGGGAGAACACGGACACATGTTACATCCAGGACAGGGAGCTAATAAAGCGCAGAGTTTTTAAGTCATCTTCTTCTAATCAAAAACCCTAATCGCTCAGCTGACACGTACTCAGTGAACTACCATGTCGACCCACACAACCCAAGTCCTAACTCTTAATGTGAAGGGGTTGAATAATCCTATCAAGAGACATGCGATTCTGAGCTACCTAGAGAACTCTGGGGCCTTGATATGCCTGTTACAAGAAACACATCTGTAATCCAAAGAACGGCACAGAATGAGATCCCGAGCATTTCCTCACCAATTCTATTCCTCTATGTCAGATAAGAAAGGGGGGGGTGGCTATACTTTTGGCACGACACTTCCATGGCAGAATTGGAGACAAAATAGCAGAGATACAGGGACGGCTGCTAGCTTACAGGTTATGGATGGGTGATACCCCCGTCATCATAGGATCCCTCTACGCTCACAACGCTGGGCAAGAGCCCTTTCTTACAGACTCCCTGTTGGAAGTACTTCGCTATCATGAAAGACGATTTTAAATGGCGGAGACCTTAACCTAGTCATGGATTCAGGAAAAGCCAGACCAGGCCACCGCCATGATTGTATAGGGGCGATATCGAGTGCGGGGAGGGACTGGCTACAACATAACGGGCTGATCGATCTCTGGCGAGCAGCTAATCCTCACAGCACACAATACTCATTCTATTCCCATGTGCACCAAACGTATGCTCGACTCGAACACTTTATAGGGGCGTCCGATCTCAACGCCGTGGTGCAAACCATCGATATTATTCCGGCAGCTTTGTCTGATCATGATGCTGTGACAGTGACTTTTGACATACGCCCCCCTACACAGACCAAAGGGGAGGTGGCGACTCCGGGAATCCCTACTACAACGACCGGACATCTCACAACAGGTGCATAAATGCATCACTGACTATTTGACGACTAATGATTCTACTGCCCACCTTTGACTGCACTGTGGGGTGTCCTTAAAGCAGTTGTGAGAGGGGAGTTAATAGCTATCTCCGCAGCTGACAATAGGATCCGCAAAGGAAAGAGAGAGGAGTTAGGGGCTAAGGTGGCAGAGCTCAAGAGATTACACAGTCGGACCAGGGCCCCGCGAATGTGGCGGCAGCTGAAAGCGGCCAGGGCCCAATTGGCTAGCCTTGACCTTATAGGGCGGAGCACGCCGCCTTACGGCTTAAGTACACATACTATATCGAGGGAGATAAAAAAGGGAGGCTTCACACCTCAACCGGTGAACGGGTCGAAGGCGATGAGCAGATCGCAGAAGCCCTTCGCGACGTCTACGCAACTCTTTAGAGTAGGGACCCAACAATTGATGGTGCAGGTGAGGCTTATCTTAGCCAGGGGGAGGTAACAGCTATCAATGCGTCCGGCGCTACAGCATTAGATGCGCCAATTAGAGTGGGGGAAGTAATCAGCACGATCTCCTGCCTCAAACCTCTGAAATCACCAGGGCTGGACAGCTTCTCAGCTGGTTTTTACAAAAACTTTTGTCAGCTCCTAGCCCCGATTTTAACTCGCCTGTTCAACTCCTTTCAGAGACCGGGTTCTATCCCAGCGGATATGCTAGAAGCCGACAAAGTCGTCATTCCCAAGCCCGGGAAAGATCCCACTCAGTGCTCAGCATACCATCCAATCTCCTTACTCAATCTCGACCTGAAGCTATTTACATGTGTCTTAGCTGCCAGACTGGGCCCCCATTTGCCTGGCATTATTGAACCCGACCAATCGGGTTTCATACCCAACAGGCAAAGCAGTGACAACACCAAACGGTTAATGCGCTTCATATACAAAGACCATTATATGGGACTGGACGCTCTATTACTTTCAGTCGACGCTGATAAAGCGTTCGACAGAGTGGATTGGGGCTTTCTGGACAAAACATTAGCGCACTTTGGGCCTTGGTCGCCAGCTGCTATGACCAACCCAGAGCGACGATATGCGTCAATGGGATCAGTTCACAGCCGTTTGACATCCGGCGAGGCACAAGATAGGGGTGTCCTCTTTCACCCCTACTCTTTGCGCTTTACATCGAACCCCTAGCGCAACGGATTAAGGACAACCCCGACATCTCTGGTATCGTCTTTTGGGGGGGGGAGACGACACACCATTAGTTTATATGCGAACGATATCTTAGCGACTCTTGACACGGCCAGACGTTCTGTCCCAGCTTTCTTACAGGAACTGACTGACTTTGGCAAGGTCTCAGGTTTTAAAGTCAACTTAGGGAAATCAATGCTTTTGCCTCTGGGCCTCAATGAGAACGCTCCCGAGAGTACATTTCTAGGGCTTGGGGACTTACGATCTCACACCGAGATCCCATACTTGGGGATAAATCTGACTCCACTGACCAAACAATTGCACGCAATTATTCTAACTTCCATTCTTAATTAACAAAAGATCTTCGCTGGTGGCAGACACATCCCCTGTCGCTGTTAGGCCGCGTCACAGCAGTCAATATGTCCATATTGCCTAAAATACTATACCTATTTCAGACGATATCGGTAGGACCCCCCATGAGCTATATCCACTCATTGTAAAAAGAGATACAACATTTTATTTGGGCTGGGAAACGACCATGGTTAAGTAGAGATTTGGCATACCGACCCCCGGACGAGGGAGGCTTAGGGATTCCCAACCTACTGAGCAACTATAGAGCGAAACTACTGCGCTACCTCGTAGAATGGAGTAGACCGGAGTCAGAAAAAAGAAGGCTCTTCCAGGACAGGGCGATGGCACGACTCTCTTTGTGGAAGATACCATTCCTGAAACCTTCGGACAGACCAACATATCTCACCAAATCTCCTGCTCAGTACTGCGTGTGTGGGACTCTGTGGCGACTAAGTGGAACCGTACCTCCTTCCCTTTGCCCCTTACACCCCTATTCGACAACCCAGACTTCAGACCAGGGCGTTCCCACAATGGCGAGCCTCGGCCTGCAAAACCGCAGGACACCTATTTGATCTTAACGGGTTCATTCCTTACACTGCTTTGCCTGATTGGTTCGACGTCAAAGACCCCAAAAGATTCCAATACTTCCAACTTCGCCATTGGTTACTACATCCGGACACACTCCCCCTAGTTAGCAGACAACTCACGACCTACGAGAAGTGGCTTTCACCTAAGCACTCAGACCGCAAATTGATCTCTGAATTATATCTTCGATTGCGCCCACCGGCACCCACAGAGCGTTTGGCTGGGCTGCGACGGTGGGAGGCAGAATTAGGCAGGATCCTTTCCCTAAAAGAATGGCAACAGATCTATTATAGAGCAAACCATACTGCCAGGAACACAGCAAGCAGGGAAGCAGCGGTTAAAGTAGCCCTTTACTGGTACCTGACCCCAGCTCGACTACACAAAATCGACCCAGATCTTAGTTCCACCTGCTGGAGAGGCTGCAATGAGGAGGGCACGCTGACGCACATACTCTGGAAATGTAGGGAGGTGGCAGGTTACTCGACGGCAGTACTTGACGACATTTACACTCACTTTGAAACTGAAATACCCCGCTTTCCTGCCTATGCTCTTCTAGGGCTACCTAACGCACTCACCTTCCCATTGAAATCTGTACGAGGGAAGCAAATGGGACTAGCGATGGGCGCAGCAGTACACCACATGTTATCTCTATGGGGCACGCAGACCCGCCCAACACACACAGGGTGGCTACACAAACTGTAGTACATTATTGGTATGGAACGAATACACGCTAACCTTACACACTCATCAGCCTCTTTCCACACTATCTGGCGCCCCATCCTTTCGTTGCTGGCGCTTGAATTCAACGAAGTCACATGCCCCAAATACCTCCGCTTGCTCAGACTCACTGACGCTCCACAGTCTAAAGATACCTCATCTTCATTCTTACACGGCGCAGTGGCACACCAGTTCCGGGGAGGGTGTAAGGGGGAGTTTGGGTAGGGGGGGTGGGAGAGGGAGGGTAGCAGGCGGGTATGGTTATGGAGCAGATCTATGCACTGCCTATCAACGAAAGCTATACATTCATGGCCCAATGTTGGACACTTTTTTCACATGGACATTAGTAATAAGCAAACTTAAGATATGTTGCCTAAGGCAAGCAATGGGGTCTGTTGGGAAGCAAATGGGCAATTCTGGGTCTGCTTAAATGTAAGTTTGCCTGCTTTGAAACCAATAAAATAAAGTTATTAAAAAAATGTACAGCAGATTTCTCTAGGTGCCGGCTGAGCTAGGGCCCATAATCCACAGCTAGGTACATTGCAAAAAAAGGGTCCGTTTTCAGTGGAAAAATATGATGTGTCCATGTTGCGTTTTTACCGATTTCCGGTTGCGGGCACTAGGCCTACCCACACAAGCGAGGTACTGTTTTCATCTGAAGACTTAGGGGATCACAGAATAGTAGAACAAGTGTTACTTACATTTGTCTTTCTATGCATTTCTGCCTTCCAAATTTAAGACAGTGTGTAAAAAAGAAGACATTTTGAAAAAGGCCCCCCTTATTCACATGCTAGTATGGCTACCCAAAAATTCAGAGATGTGCAAAAAAAACACTGCTTCTAATCTCCATATCTTGTTCCCGTTTCGGAAATACATAGGTTTTTCTTGATACCTATTTTTCACTCTTTATATTTGACTAAATCTTCATTTGCCAAACAGTCATGAGCACTTAAGGAGTGCAAACCACTCCTCCCCCTGCTCTGGCCAGCCCACTTTGCGAGTGACTGCAATAGGAAAAATAAAATAATTTTACATTATTATCATTTCATTTTCCCTTTTGAACACTGGGGCGATACTCCTCTGCCTTAGCGGAGGATCTTCAACTGATTAGCAAGCAAAGTTTAGTGTAGATTCTGATAACTGGCCAATGTTTGTGGTGTCCCTTGCTGTTCCTACATCTCCCCACTAGGTTAGTTTTTCTATGCAAAATAGTAATTCCTTCTGAAGGCCAGCATTTTCTTGAAAGTGATAGTTGGGACTGGAATTGCATGTGCCTCTTTCTTTTGAGTTACCTTTGTCACCATTTCCATCTCATCCTTGGGACATTGTGCGGCTTATACTTAGTTTGATGTGGAGTGGATAACTATTATTTTGAAATGTATGGTCCATTCTTGGTGCGAGCATTCTTGTGATACTGATTCCAGGGTGAGATGTCAGGTTGTGCTGGTGAATGTGAGGGTGGTTTAGATATAGTTATGTCAACAACAAGAACGTGAGAGATGTCTGCTGCTAAATGTTAAGGTGACATTTTAGGGGTGGTGTGTAATTTGTAAAAACACAAGTACAGAGCCCCAAACGTTTTCTTAGGGTCCTATTACTGAATGCCAAGGTTGCCTTAACCTTTTTATTTCACTACCCTTCAATTCCCTATTCTTGCAGGTTCTTTTTTCATCTCCTTTTCTGCCTTCATCATTATTTTCTTATCTCATGTTCTCCTTTCTTCCCTTTCTGTCTCTCTATCTTTCATTGGGTCATGGTCATTTGGTGAAAAATGAACCCAAAACTCCTAAAATGAGTGCGAGTGGGTAAGGCTGAATAAGGATAATTCACAAACAAGAGTGGTCTTACCTCTGGAGAGCCCAGGCAGCTAAAGCAATTACATCTACATGGAAATGCGCTGTATATGGAATATTATGCCTGGTTGAGTAGGCGCAATAAACAAGGGGAGTTAGGGACGAGGATTAGGCAGGGCCGTTTTGAACTATTAGCTCTAGAACAGTAACCTGTACCTCAAACTGAATTCAGAAAAGCAACATTTCTTTATGCTAAAAGACAAACACCTTTCTTCTGTTTATACTGGTATGTTTATTTATACCTTTTTGTATGAATATTTCATTTCAAATTTCAAGCATTAGTGTCCAGAAAAAAAACATTATTTCACAAAAACATTTCAAAGCATTTCATTGTCTATTTAAAGAATAATCTAAAATGAATACCAAAAGTGTTTAATACAACAATATCACAAGACACACAAAAAATAATTGTGAATAAGTATTGTCAATAAACAACAACAGTAATCATTTAAATATCAAATTGCACGTTTCAATTCTTCCTTGGTTGAGTAGGCGGACGGTGAAGTTAGTTTTTTTAAACCTTGGGTAAAGGAAGCTTTGTGCTGACAAATGGCAACTTAGATTTGTGTATAACTTACAAAAGTGTGAGTCTTCTGCCTAAACCAGCAGTGTATGCATCTATATTCATAATGTTCTCAAATATACTCATGATAGACCTGCTAAACATATATGTGAGGTGTTGAGATCTGATGTGACTTGTTGTAATGCCACTTCTTGTAAACAATTAAGAAAAAGGTACCCCCTAATGATACTTTAGGGTCCAAGAGTAAGGGGGAGGGGACAGTAACAACTATGAAGACACTCTTGCTACACAAGTTATTTTCAAAGTGGCCAAAAAAGGCTCTTTACCTGGGTATTTTCTCAACATTGAATCTTGTTAACACAGGTGATACAAAATTCCTAACTGTTCATTAAAAGATTTTTTCATACACAAATACATTTTTGGGGGAAGTATATTTTGTTATTTTTTGAAACATTTCCTCTGTGCAAACACATACACTTAATTTCAATTATTGAATAATTTAGAGACATATCAGAATTGGCAAGTACAAAGTGCTATTATTTACAAATAAAATGTTTTGTTTCCAACGGACATAACAGATGATATACAAAATCGACAGTGAAACTTCACAGATATAACCCCACACCAACATCCATTACTCTCTCTCACCATCCACCTACTCACATACTCTCACAGCACTCTCACACACAGAGCAATCTTCAGGAAACTCCCGTCTCTTCTTATGAACATACACTGCCAAGAGGTTTACGTGGATTGATTTAATAACAGAACTGTCCACTGATACTGTTATCATTAGAAGATTTCCCCCTTATGGTCGGCCACTACCTGTAAAGTCATAGCTTGTGATGGCACTTCATGTGATGCCATGCGAAAGGTCACAAGCCGTGATGTCACTTGCATACTGCCTAACTAGGTTAGTCCCCCCATTTCTTTTTTTAGGACTTATGCCTCGTATACACAGATGTTGACACATCCTGCATGCGGATTTGTGTCTGAAGCTACAGGGTGCCATGTGGGGACGCTGGAGGATTATTGCTGAGGAACAAGTTTCTGGCCCATTCTAGCACCTGAAAAACAGTTATAAGAAGGGAATCTGCAAGAAGATGTATCCATCATAACAGGAGGTCTCCATTCCTATATGCTATCATCACTAGACAAAAGAGGCGCTATTAACTGATAATACAAATATATAACAAACCCATGTCATGTATATAAATAGACAAAAATAGGTATAAACGTAAAGCATCATTTATAGAGCATACATTCAAGACACTATCTTACAACTCCATCTCAAACCCCCTCTTAATGATTATTTTTAACATGGAAAATGTGTTTTATCTAATGTTACGTACCTTGCTAGTTTTTGATGAGAACTTAGCTTACTGTTCATAGCACAATAAATAAGTAATTGGTTGAAGACGTCTCTCTAAAAGTAAAATGTCCAATTATTAAATGATTCTTAATTTTGACAGCCAACAGAAATGCACTTTTCTGACTCTATAAAGTAGGGAGTTACAAGATTACACATTAAGATTTGGCAAAACTAATCAACAGGGTTACTTTTTCTTTCCAAGGAACCAGTTAATACAAACAACTAATAATAGAACAAAACAATTTAATTACGCTCCTTTGGGTCTGCTATTCAGTACATCAAACAATCATAGACAAAACCAACAGTTCAGACTGTTGCAACGCCTTGATCGTTCGAGGATACTGTTAAAGTAGTAAGAGTCTATTGAAATGCATGAGCAAACTCAGACCTAACATAAAAAGCATTGGCCCGGTAAGGTAAATGTTTACTAAGGGAATGATAGTTTTCCTAAAGACAACTGTGTGACACCAAAAGGGGGACTGCTTGCTATTTAAGTATAAAGGGTTTCATTATTTTACCCAAAGGCTCTATTGTATAGGTACTAGAAATGCAGGTGTCAGAACCAGTGCCATCTGACCTCAATTCTTGCCCTGGCTGCTGTTCTAACTCATAACAGGTTGCACACGCAGCCCTGTTAAAACCCTCTGTTTGGAGGATACCAACTGGTCAAATAAGGGATAATGGAGTAGATGAGAGGATAAGAGTAAGGAGAAAGAGGAATAGCAAAAGAAATGAAGGACAGGATAGAGAAAAAACAGGACAGGAAGAAAGTGGAAGAAAGAAGAATGGATTAAAAGGTAGACAACAGAAAGGTGGACTGAGGATGAGAGTTTAATCCAGAAAAGGAGTGCCCACTAATACAATTTCAGCATCAGTGACCAAGACACAGGCCCAGGGTGACTCCAGCAACAAGCCAGCCCAATAACAGCATGGAGAGGCGTGTCAGACAGTGGCATCGATGGGCAAGAGTTTGCACCACAATTCGTAAGACCAGGCATGGGACTGGAGCCTTGAGCCAAGGGGAGAAGACAGGCGGTAATGGCAGCGTGGAGAAAGAACAGCTACACTGTGGCTCATTGAGGCCAGGAACAGGGGGGAAGAAAAAGAGTGGAAGACACCCCTATGACAGGGTGACCCAACCAAAGCAGGTATTCGGCAACAATGTAAGACATTCCTTAACCATATTTTCACACTATTCCCATAAGTGAACACATTCAAATAGGAATAGATACTGCACTAAAGTGATAACACAGATCCTAGCCTACCCAGGTGAGTAAATATTGATGAGTATCTACTTCACTTGAGTAGCTGAATGGTGAGCTGTGCACGAAAAAGTACACACAGTGCTCATTTCAGCGGGCCCAGGATGCCTGCCATTACAACGAGCCATGGTTTGCTTTGCTGGGCCCCAGTGTGCCAACACCGAACCATTTCCAAGTGCTGAGAGAGAGAGTGTAAAAAGCACATCTGTGGGATAAATCAGTGCACAATGTGGATGTAACTTTTACCAGCACATTGACTGAGACACCTTGACCTAAGACCTACCATCACTCCCCCACCCGCCCAAGGGCTGAAGAACCTTCTACACTGCATGCTGACGACGACAGACCAGACATCTCCAGCCTACATGAGGCAACATACTAAATTGAAAGACTCTGGTCATGCTGACTTAAAAGGGACAAAAGTCCTGAACATGAAATAAGATGTCTAGATAAGGGGCCAGCTGGGGAGAAGATAGACAAACCTGATGTCATCTAAATTGCAGTAATCAGAGACGTTTTTGAACAAAAAATACGCTCCGTAGTAATCGACCTCAGCCTATTTCTCAATGACCTAAGAAAACTCTCTAAAACGATTGGCAAGAACTAAACCATGCTACCTGAACTGAGGTCCATCATAGCAGATGTCAATTAAACAAGTACGAGACCTTGCAGAAATGGTATGCTATTTTGAATGCAGGACCAAAGACTCAGAGGGCGGAACCAGGAGGAGTAAAATACAGATGATTGGCTTACTGAGAAAGACAGAAGGGCATTGCATGCAAACTTACGTAGAAACATGGCCTGCACACAAAAAAGCTCTGGAGGCACTGACAACATTTCATGCATTAGAAAGAGCCCACAGGGTGCGCTAGAGGCTGATACCTCTAGGAGCATCCCCTATACCAGCACTGACAATAATCCGAAAGGCATGAGAGATGGGGAACCTGAACATTGAGAAAAGAAAAGTAATGATCTTCCTGACAATACTGCAGCTGTGCAGCAACAACGGGCCTCAAACATTGGAGCAAAATGAAGACTTCAGGAAATGTAGGTAAACATGCCCTCCTCTTACCCACACTTCTGAAGGTATGGACAGACAATACCCTCTAGCCGATGGTACAGACCGAAAATAAATAGGGGCAATCAGTGTCTCAAGAGATCAAAATGCTGGCAGGCTCTGTAAGAAAGAGAACGAGCAACAAATCTCTGAAACATATTTGAAGCGCAAGATACAATGGGCAAAGTAGTCGACAAGACAAAATCTGAGCTTGATCAGCCTCACTTGTCGGAGGAAGATCCAACATTACGAGTAGTGAAGCCAGGTACAGCAGATAAATATGTATTGTATGAATGTCAGGTGAAAATGCAGCTATTGACAGAAGAGACAAGCTTAGGAGGGTAGCTGACTCAGCTAGTGTAGGTTAATTTAGTAAGATGAATGACACAGCCTGCAGGCTGGACCAGTAGGTAGAGTAAATCTTAGGGAGAACACCTTTGCAGTACACCTACATTGGTTACAGTTAGAGGTTTCCAGTTCATGGACAACCATTAGTTACCTTTCACCTCTGTTGAATCAACTATGCAGTTTTAGTCCAGGGGTAAGGATGCTGGGGAAGGTAGATACACTGTTGTTAAATGGGTCTCTGAAGAGAAAGCTAGCCTATCCGAAATGGTTTAAAACAGGGCACTTTCACTATAATGGCCTGCTTGAACCCACTCCTCCATTACTTGATTACTATTGCAGAAAATTTCAAGCTCCTTATGTGTAAAGTGAGTGGTCTGGACAACATATCAAAGTGGTATAAGATCCAATCACGTATTAAAAGAAAGGAATGTTTATCTCCTGCAGGAAACACATCTTGCACACACAAAGGGGATAGAATTGCAGAAAAGATAGAGACAGCAATTATACTAAACAAGTTACTCAGCCTATGCTAGAGGCGTCTTAACCTGGAGCTGTCTTTGGGTGCTGTTACAAGTCACTAGAACATTCACAGACAATGGAGGGCGATACATCATTACAGTGGCAGACTAGGTGGTAAGGACACTGCTTTTGTAAACATGTTTGCTCCAAACTGTGAGCAGGCAGCGTTCCGGACTGAAAAATCCAACCACCTGGCAGTACTGATACACTACCCAATTCTGGTAGACAGCGTTGTTTATTGTATTTCAGACACAGAACTGGACAGGTCACACCTATGATGACGAGAACTTCCCGAGCAGGACAAAACAAGCCAGCTATTATCCTGGTAGACTGCGGGAGGGAGCACAATAATGTAGGTCTCAAGACTATTATCTGCCAATCTGGATTAGGGCCCTTATCTTCACCATGCCTTGGCTTTTCGACCGAAACATTAAAGGCATGGGTTTCAGGTAACTGACTACCAGATCCGTATGGACTCCTCAGGGTTGACCACTCCAGCTTCCCTGTCAAAAAGAGCAGTCAGTACATATGGCACAGCTAAATCAGCAGTGGTGGCTGGTGATATTTTGAAGTGGCGGGCGTAAATGACTGTCTAGAATGCCATGTGACGAGTGAACCGCTTTCACACAATTCTGGAGACAAAACAATGATCATATCAGCAGGGTCAGTAACCCACTGAACTTCCTTAACAGAAACAATCAGAGTTAAATACAAACACTTTTTGAAAGTAAGAATGGGGCTAGTAGTGGAGAAAAACATCACAACTCGTATTGAAAAAAGTATATAATCTAGTGTGCATGTAATTCACTATGAGCAAATACAAAGAATCAGTCGAAGAGGTGGTGCCAAAAATACCACACCCTTACTACCCAAGGTGTGACTGCAACACGGGGCATTGCCCCATGTGTCAAGTATGTCCAGGAATACCATGGCACTCAACAATCAAATGTCAACCAAATATGTAACAATCTGTCCAAAGAAAATGTATTGAAATAAAAAGATTTCATTACTGATGGAGCGTATTTCAAAGATTTCCAATCAGTCTCTTTTCACAAGTTCAGATTTTCAATCAAGGTCTCTTTTCACGGGTTCAGTATTTCAAATTTACAATCCTTTGATAAACAAGTTATATTCATCGAATTTGCAAAACAATGATTGCAGCCTCAATATGTAATGAACAGTTTAAGTTCGTCCTATTCCCGGTGTTTTGGTAACAGCCGACACATGTCTCATCACACAGTGACTTTTTCATGGCTGTATAACAGTAAAGGACATAAATTGATGAATATTAGGGACAACTGACTGGTTGTCAAAGATGTACATTGTAAAGAAGATAGTACCAGTCATGATAAGTGCGCCAGAAAGGAAAGTCCAAAAGAAAGTCAAAACAAAGAAAGACCAACTATAGAGAAGATAAAACGTCAGTGCCATGAATTTCTTCCACGAGTAGTAAAGGTAATAGGCATGCAATAGAAATGCAACAGGTAGTGCCCTCGCTTGCATTGTCATGTAGATAGGCTTTGCCTTCGCACTGTGTTAAGCATGGGCTTATTAGAAGTTTAAACGCCATTTTACCTTTCTGCTGCTTCTGCACACTGCACATATTGTTATTAATGCCTTGAGCCTAGTAGAATATTTTACTTCACACGAGAATATGTTTTCCTATAGTATCATCTTTGCTTGGTAAGCTATGTCTGAACAGTGAGTGCCGAGGCCTTCAAGGTTATTTCAACACAGTGGTTGTTCTGTTTGATCAGCGCACGTCCTAGACATAACACATATGCAGCTGTGGCCAACTCTGGCTTTTGGCGCGTTTAATAATGCACTGCACAGAGCATGCAAACACACTTGATGAATATTCGCATGCAGAGAGCTGGGGTAGAAGTTGATGTGATCCCTTTCTACTAAGACCAGAAGTATGGGGCCACCCTTCTAAAACCCAAAGAGACCTTCTTTAGATATAATATAATATACTAGCAAGGGAGGGTAAGACTGAGGTGCCATTTAGCCTTCTTCCCTTTAGCATTTTAACATGCTTTCTCCCTTTGTATTTTATGGACTAGTAACTATGCTGATAACCTTGTTGCTTATAATAGGTTTGCTTCTATTAGCTAAGATACTGCGCCTGAGAACATGGCATTAGAAATAAATATTTCAAACTTGCACGTGTCTTCATTTACTCCTCGTTCTGGATTGATATGTTAGTATAACGAAAGAGTGTTCATGTGTTCCACGTTACCTAAGGTGTTCTAAGTCCATGTTCTGGGTTGTCTAATCATTGGGGGTATGGAAGAACCAATTAGACACTGATTGCTAGTCTGGTAGGGGATTTTGGATACTAAGGTGCGTTTTGGTACACCCTAATTCACTGAGGTTCCAAGTCTCTATGCACAATTCTGTGTAGGAGCAGAATACCTGCGACAGCATTATTTATGATTGGTTGTCTGGAAGGTGGTTAAAGAAGATGATCCATAAGTACTGTGAATTTCTTCCAGGAGTAGTATAGAATGAAAGGCATGCAACAGAAAGTATCCTCTTTGTATTATTTACAATAAGGAATCTGAAAGATGAGCCAAGAAATAACACCAGCTGTGAAAGAGAAACATGAAATATGTTAAAAAGGTTGTCTAACCTCAAAAAAGGGTTCTAAAGTTGTCAATAGCAGTAGGTAGATATAACGAGTATACTGTATAAGAAGGCCATCCATATACCAGCCTCGTGTTCATCGTATGAATCAAAAATCGAAAGGAAAAATAGAAGAAAACAAAGAAGTAAAACATATTGTCTCTGTGGCCAAAGTCTGTAAGGTCTTAAACAACTAAGGAAAGACACTTACAAACTAAGAAGGAACTCGTTCTGTTGACGTGAAAAAATAATATTTTGTCTCGCAAAACTGGATCCTCTACTTCAAGTCCAAAAAGCGAGGGATTCCGGAGAGTATTAACAAAAGGGTAAGTAAGTGAGAAAAGTATCATAAAAAACTGAATGCCTAATATCGCACATTTCTGAAATTAACAAGCTTTGAATATTTGTACCTGGAAGACTAAAAACAAATATAAGACTTGCTGTTATTTATCAACCAATAGGCAGCACCAAAAAACATTCAACCATTTAAAAGTCTGAATTTAAATATTTTTATATAACAAGAGAAATCCTCAGATACAAGCCTTACGTCAAATCTCCAACGTCTAAAAGAGTTGAATATCATTGAGCAGCACTAGCTCTCATTGGGAGATGTCTCAGAAAAGCGCAGAAACTCTTGTTTTAAGGTTTTGTTTTTCAAGTCTTTAATGATATTGTGGATTGGGAAAATAAAAACAACTCCAAATTTGAGCAGAGTGTTTTGCCACTTCACCTTTACAAGGAAGGTCTGCAGCAAGCTTGGATGGTTTCAACATTAAGTGAGGCCTCCTGGCCACAGGCACACATGCAGTTGTACATAATGCACATCAGGAATGATGCTTCAATACGGACTGATACACAGTACATTATTTCAAAGTTTCTGGCACAGCAGCTGAACAGTGCATCCTTTTTATGCTTGTTACCACTCATCTAGGAGTGATTCGAACAGCGCTCCATGCACTTTTATTTGTCTTCTGCAGTGCTACTCACCATGTCCTGGTTCAAAGTCCATTCAGCGATCCTCACATTGGCATGCGGAGAACCAGTCCTTTCTCAGAGCGCTGAACCATATGACATTCCACCGTCCCCATGCTTCATGCAATTCAGTGCAGTGAAGTTTGCTTCGTGTAGGCCAGCCCAGCCCAGCCCAATGTTGCTCTTTAGACTAAAGAGTATTAGACTTTTATTCAAAGTATATGAGAGCCGCATTGTGATTGGCATAAGCAGGGCAACTCAAAGCTCTATTGGAGACGAGAGACCTGCCGTCTTAGTCTCCCAGGGTCTCTGATATGGCGCTGGTCAAAAACATTTAAAGTGCGCATGTCAGATTTGGCTTGCCATAGCTATAGTCCAGGCCAACATGCGCACTTTAATTCACGACAGCCCTGTTCTCTATAGGAACTACAATATGAGGACCACGCCTCCTCCACTACACAATCGTAACTGTGCCAGGAGTATGAAAGATTTACGAAACAGACAGAGAATCATCAGACGTTGTGTGGCAGCTCCTGTGTAGAAGGGCAATAATCATTTGCCCCTATGGATGAGCTGTTGCTGTAAATCAGGCATATGTAACCTCGTGTATAGACATTCAGACTTCATCATCCTCGTCCCTGTTCAAGGTCATTCTGTTGATGCAGGAGACTTTACATGGAATCCTGGAGACCTCAATGGTGGTCAGGTCCAGCCAATCATCCCAATCCAACCATCTGAAATAAATTTATACTAAGCTGGGTAAAGTTAACAATTGTTTGCCAACTTTAATGGGACCCATTTGGAAAACTTCCTGGTAGTATGCTTGCACAATACTGGTAATAAAAGCCAGGGGAGCTGTCCCCAATGTTTTGCTAGTATCTCACCTTGGAATATATACCCACCTGTCCAATTTTATTTAGGAAATTGCATTATACTTAGGATTGTGTGAAATTCTGCTAAAATATTACCTTACCCAAGGTCAGAGGATGGGAAAAAGCTCGGGTGAAATCCTATCCCACCTCCTTGCAGTATGGCAGAAGTGTCAGGCTTAGAGGAGGCATTAAAGCAAGGAATACAACTGTCTATTAGAAAAGGCCAGGGTGCAAACAAATCTACAAGTAAAACAAGATAAACATTTTGCCTCGGGTAGCTTAGAAGCAGAAAAGTCAACTAGTGCTTTGGTAAAGAGAAACAAAGTTATCCCCCTTTTAGAAAAGGTCCAAACACTAAAACCCGGGACTCATTTATACTGTTTGATATAATTTGCAGGGGGGGGGAAAGACAATTGCAGCCATTGGACAGATCTAAGATACTGTCTATTTTCGTGCCAATTCCATCATTTTCTGGGAGGGAACTGACGACCATAGATTTCATATCACCACTGATTACAAATATGGTGTCTTTTGCCAAACCTGACCATACCCAACGGTTTAGACCCCTATACCTTAGGAGACTGATTTGTCAAAGACCCTTTTTTTTATTTGAGAGCAGTGAAGGGCAATAGGCTCCTGCAGGCCTGTGCTATCCTCGCAAAGAGAGAAGTTCCCAGGGATGCAGATGTAGAGCCTATAAATAATTCTTGGCTCATATCCACGTTCATCCACTTGAAGCCATGACACCGACTAACTTAGAATCCAAAACCATTCTTTTTGCAAATCCTTCAGTATGGCAATTAGGAATTGGGACCTGCCAACTATTCTCTTCTGAAGAGATTGGCCTATAGTTGTTAAATATGTGCTAGGAGGCTGAGGAAAAGCTTAGACAACAGTATCTTCGGCATTTACCCAATGAATGAACTAGAGGCCCATTGGACACACCTTTGGCCTATAGGATGTCTCCAGTTAAAAACGTGTGCAAAGAACCTTGGAGCATGCTCCAGATTAAGAAGGATAGAGCAACCAGACATAATAGGGTTGTCATGGAACAAGCGATGGGCTTAGTTCATTCAACAGGTACCTCACAGTTAGCTCTGGTTTAACACCAAATACTTTGTTTGTCTGATCTAGCAATGTTTATCAAATCTGTGGTAAGTACTGTTACACCAGGAACTAGTTCTTCAGCAGAAGGCTTGAAGATATAGAGTAATATGTTTATATTTCTTAAGATTTAGGCACATTCTCACCACTGGCTTCTGCACCTTCTGGAGTTTCAGTCTGTGATTCTTTTGAGTGCAGTTAAAAATTAAGCTGCTACAAGTGCGACCGATCTAGGACTAGGGCTCCAGTGAGCGTGATTTTATGTTCAATTGCAGTAATACGAGAAGCAGTTTTCTTTGCCACTGATATGATTTTGACGCTGAGATAGAGCTCCAGATCAAACCAAACTTTCAGGTTTTTCCCCCCTAACCCGTCTGAAGAGTCGGCTCGATATCCTGTAATTATAAGGTCAGTCTTGGAGCTGTTTTGGCTTAAGATGTTGTTAGTATGGAAAACAATGCATTTATTGATGAAAATTAATTCTCTTACTTATTAATAGAATCACCCGTTGTGAACTCTACATCAACTCCGACTTGAAAATATGTTGTTAAGCAGTCCATGAGACCAAGGTCCGGGATTGCTGATTGATAGTTCACAGGTGTGAGGGTGCGTAGCTGGCAGGCTAACACTCAGGCAAGAAGCTCTTGATCAGTCCCACAGATAGGTACAGCGACTTTAAAAAGGGTCAAGGTAGTTTGGCCCAATAAAGTACACATGGCTGAAGGTGTGTACGCGTTCCTAAAACATCATAAAAGTCATATGCCACATGAGTTAGGAACACAGAGCCAATCAGGAACTAGCACATGTAGTAATCACTCTCCTCATTTTTTTTTGTTTTTTTGTTTTTTAAACTTGTTTTTATTAGCATTTCGATATTGCACAATTCAGACCACATCATGAAACATATACACTACAGGGTGCATAAACAGCAGTGGAGGTCGAGAATGGAGGAACAGTGGCGTGTGGGTCGGGTCCTTGTGGTCCATGTGCTAGCAGTAGCAAGAAACGTGTGGGGTATAAACCAGGGGAAGAAGCATGTGGGTGCGAAGTGTGCGTAGGAAAGGGGGCGGTATGGGTCTGGTGAGACTAGACGTAACTAGGTGTATCGTGGAATCGTGGTGCTATCAGAGAGGGGGCCGAAGGACTGGGGTCATGACTGCATCGGGGGGCCAGGGGTGGCGGATCTGGGCGGGGGAGTTTCCGGAGCTCTCTCCTGTGTCAGTTGTTTGAAGCTGTGTATTAGCATGGCCCATTCCATGGAGATGGGACGTTTCCGGGCCCCCTTAACCTCTTCTTCACGTAGAGCATCCTCCTCCGCTGCCGCCCACTTACATACTGCTCCCACCCATGCTGCCAAGGGGGGGCCCGCGGGGGATCGCCAGTGCATGGCTATGCTCCTCTTTGCCAGGAAGAGTGCCAAGGAGATGAAACGCTTGTGTGCCCTGAGATGCTTGGGGATCCTAAATATGCCCAGCGCGCTGGCCTCCCACGTGGCGAGGGTGGTAAGTCCTGTGAGGTCTGCCAGAGTGGTATGGATAGCTTGCCATAGAGTGTGGAGGGTACGGCAGCTCCAGAACATGTGATGGAAGTCTGCGTTCTGGGAGTGACATCTGGGGCAAAGGAATTGGGAGTCGGGGTAGAATTTTTGCAGGCGCGCTGGCGTTAAATATGCCCTATGAAGAATGTTGCATTTCTAAATGTCTTTTTGGGGGCTTCGAGTGCCTTGACCCATTCAGAGTCATGTAGTGGGCGTCCGATTTCGTCTTCCCATGTGGCGCGCAGCGCTGTTAGGGGTGTGTGCGCAATGTCGCGTAGCGCCCTGTATAGCCAGGTAACCAGGTGTCTACCCGTCCCCATGTGTAGGATGGCGTGTATAACCGGATGCGTATCTGGTTCCCCAGCCTGAAGGTTGTGATGGGGGCGGAAGCCTTCCAGGAGCTGACGATAGCGCAGGAACTGACCTGGGGGGAGGCCGTACTAGGTCACAAGCTGTTGGAAAGGTTTGAGCTGGCCCTCTTCAAAGAGGGATTCCATGTCCGTGATCCCGCATGCCGTCCATGCAGTGAGCGTGTTGGTCGGGAAGTATGTGTCGAGCCTGGGCCAACCGATCAGCGGGAGTAGCGGGGAGTATGGGGGCGTACCGGGCGACATGCGATGTAACTTGAGCATGCACCGACGCGCCACCGTCACCTGTAGGAGATATGTACGCCGTGGTTTCGTACCCGGGAGAAGGAGTCGGGTGAGTTCCGGAGTGGGGATCTCTCCCGCCGGGGTGTGTGTTTCGCCCATGTACCGCCCCGCCGTCCAGTAAGACAACCACTGGAGTTGAGCCGCCAGGAAATAAGACTCGAGGAAGGGGCTCCCAGGCCTCCCTGGGTGGTCGTCAGTTGCAATGTCTTGAGTGCTATTCTGTGTCTACCCGACCCCCATATTAGTGCACGTAGGAGGGAATCAAGATCGCGGAAAAAGGCCCTGGGTGGGATGACCGGAAGGTTCACGAAGTGGTACAGGAGTCGGGGGAGCATGATCATTTTAGCTAAAGCCACACGACCGATCGGGGCGAGTGGAAGCTTGGACCAGAAGCCGAGCGGACCCCAGCCAGCGCTCTACAATTGTTTCCCTCGAATAGAACGGTCGGGGAGTGGTAGAGACGGATCCCGAGGTATCGGGGGGCCTCCGCTGTCCAGGACATTTTCTGTGCTCCCACCCAAATGTCACAGGGAGGCAAGTCCGGATGAAAGGGGTAAACTGTGGATTTGTCCCAGTTGACTCGGAGCCCGGAAGCGCTCGCTAAGTCTGTAAGCGCTGACCATATGGGAGTGAGGTCGTCCGAGATGTCTCTTACATAAATCAAGAAGTCATCAGCGTACATGGACACACTGTGGGTGACGTCCGCGAGCGGAATACCTCAGTGGACACCCTCCTGGCGCAACCGAATGGCAAGGGGTTCGACTGCGAGGGCGAACAGGAGAGGCGAGAGCGGGCAGCCTTGCCTCGTACCCTTCTGCACCGCGAAGGTCGTTGAGATGTGTTTCCCTATTCGAACCCGCGAGGTAAGGTTCGTGTACAGAAGCCGTGTGTACGCTGTGAGGACCGGGCCGATGTTCAGTCGGCGCAGGACGGAGAACAGGTATGGCCAAGTGAGGGTGTCAAACGCCTTCTCAAGGTCTAGGATGAGGCAGGCAGAGCGTGGGAAGAGATTTTTCGCTTGGTCCTGTACGTGAAAAATACGACGAATGTTCTGGGATGTGTTCCTGCCAGGGACGAACCCGCATTGATCCGGGTGTACTAGGGGGCGTATAATTTGGATATACTAGGGGGCGTATAATTTGGATATATCTATCGGCCAAGATCTTCCCTAGGATTTTACAGTCAGCCGACAAAAGTGTGATGGGGCGATACGACGACATAAGTTGTGGGTCCCGGTGTGGTTTTAGAAAGGCCACTATGACAGACTCCCGCAGAGATTGGGGGAGTGTCCCCTGTTTGAGGGCTGTCGCAAACATCGAGGTTAATTGCGGTACTAGTAATGGGGAGAATGTTGTATAGTATTCTAGCGGAAGCCCGTCTAGGCCGGGGGCCTTTTGACGGGATAGGGCGCGTGCCGCGTGGGTGACATCTGTAGACGTTATCGCGGAGTCCAGTATCTGTTTGGTAGCGTCCGTGATCGTAGGCAATGTCAGTGGATCAAGGAAGAGGTCCACCGAGGATTGGGAGATTATGTGTGGGGTGTTGTATACCGCCGCATAATAATGTCAGAACGCTAGGAGGATTTCGTGTTGGGAACGCGCTAGGGTACCATCAGGGGCGAGGATGTCGGTGATCGGTCGGATCTCGGTGTCTTGGCACGCCAACCAGGCGAGCATGGTGCCGGTCTTATCTCTGTCTTTATGTACTCGGGCAGCTAATGCCCTAAAATTGTATTTGCGGAGGTCGGCGCAAGCCGACTGATAGCCCGTTTTAGCCTTTGCCGTGAGTGCAGCATGCTCTTCGGAGAGGTCGTCCCGCTTGGTGACCATGGCGAGATGTTGTTCCGTTTTGGTAAGCGCATGTTCTAGTGTCCGCCGAACCCCGGTGATTTGTTTGATACATTCCCCGCGTGCCACCACCTTGAAGGCATCCCACTCCACCAACAGGGATGAAGCGGTGCCCGCATTGTGGGCAAAAAAGTCTTGTATGCTCTGCGTGTGTGCATGTTTAAAGACCTGGTCCATCAGACACTCCCGAGGTAGTCGCCAGGTGGGAACTGGGGGGTGGGAGGGGCGCCAGCTGAGTCGTAGGATGTGGGCATCATGATCCGAAACGACCCTCCCCAGGTAATCCGCGGAAACCACCTTAGGGAGGATCGGCGCGGAGCAAAGGAACCTGTTGAGGTGCACCCGTAAGTTGTGGGGGACAGAGTGGAAGGAATACAAGCGGGTGTGTGGGTGTAGGTGTCGCCATACGTCTGTGAGAGCCCAATGCAGGGCCCAAGCGCGGAACTTCTCCGATTGCTTATGAGTCGGGGAGCGCTGGGGCGGGGGGTGTGAGCGGTCCAGGGTGGTGTCGAGTGTGCAGTTGTAATCCCCTCCCAGAAGCCAAGGGGTTGAGGTGAATTGGGCTAAGATTCCCGTGAGGTGGTCCCAGAATTTGTCCTGCTCCATGTTTGGGGCGTAAAGCTACCAAGGAGGACTGCTTGGCCATCGAGGAGCCCCTCGAGTAGGGCGTACCTGCCCTCCTTGTCAACCACCCGGCGAAGTTCCCGGAAGGGGGTCCCTGGCCTGACCCACATCAGGGCGCCTCGTGCGAACGCGGAGTAAGACGTCGCGCAGATTGTGCCGCGCCATTTTGCCTGCAGTCTGCCCACCTCGGTGCTGGTAAGGTGGGTTTCCTGCAGGAACGCTATCCCGGCAGTATGACGTTTGATGTAGGAGTAGCGTTTCCGTGGTGTGTGTAGGCCCCGGACATTGAGTGTGAGGACGTTAACGTCCGAATGTGAAGCCGCCATCATCTGATTTGCGCACTATAGGGGGAAGGCACCCATGTGATCCGCCAGGAGTAATGACAGGGTAGTGTGTGCACGCTGATACGCACCATGCTTTAAACGCGGTGGGACCATAGTGAACCGGGGAAAAAACTGGGGATGGGAAACAGTCCCAATACATAGGATTTGTCACCGGTGGCAAGATATACAAATGAATACCCTGCTAGGGGGTGGGTATACCAAGAAAACTGCGGGGGCGGCAGCTTGTGTACTTGCGAGGCTGTGCGCGTATCGGGCCTGTGAAGGAATGTCGAATGTCGCGCGTTAGCCAACATTGTACATTGGTGGCAAGGGAGCCGTGTTAAGGGCGATGCACATCTGTGTGAGCTAGATGCCCATAGGGGCAGTAAGGAGACACAGTCACTTCAAGGATGCACCTAATTCTCCATCTAGGATAGCGTCCGCTGTTTGTGGGGTGCCCAGAGGAGGGGTGGTGGAGCCACCGCCGGAGAGAGTGCCATCACTATCGTTATCCCCCTCCGATGAGAAGATGTGCGGAGGTCGAGTAATATCCTGCAGGAGGGGCGAAGCCTGCAGATCAATGACAGCCTGTAGGGCTTCTCGGCGCTCCCGCACAATCTGTGTCAAATCCGGGGAGTCCAAAGGGGAGGAACCAGTCCCGCCGGCGGTTCCCCGGCGCGAGCGTCTCAAGCCTCGTCTGCTGGATCTTGCCGGTTTGGGAGTGGGGTTACGGTGGATCTCTGCCCTGGACTGCAATGGGCAGTGAAGGTCCGCCCAATCCTGCGCCTCTTCCGCGGTGGTGAAGTAGATGGCAGTGCCTTTGTGTAAGATCTTGAGGTGCGCTGGAAATAGCAGGGAGTATTGAACATTGTTCGCCTGGAGGCACTTCTTGACATCGAGGAAGGAGGAACGCTGTTGTTGGACAGCATGTGCGTAATCTGGAAAGATCATGATCCGGCTGTTTTCCACTTGCAAGGGACCCGCCGACCGAGCCGTTCGAAGGACCGCGTCACGGTCACGGAAGTGAAGGAATTTTGCGAGCATCGGTCTCGGGGGGAGACCCGGTTTCGGTTTCCTGTTTGGTACCCTGTGGGTACGTTCTATGGAGAAGAACGCAGTGCGGTCAGCGGCTGGGGTGAACGATTTAATCCATGTTTCCATGTATTCCAGGGGACGGAGGCCCTCAATGTCCTCCGGCAGGCCCAGGACGCGAATGTTGCAGCGTCGAGAGCGGCCTTCCAAATCGTCCGTACGCCCCTCCAGGGCCGCCATGCGATGTAGGACCTCTTGTAGCGTGGTTTGCTGTGCTCTGACTGTGGGTTGCAGATCGCCCAATGTCTTTTCCCCGTCCTTCACCTTATCCGCAAGTTTCCTGTGATCGTCGCGGATCAGGCGAATGTCCGTGGTCAGGGTGCCGAGTCGCTCTTCCATAGAGAGCCGGGATAATTCAATGGCTGCCCAGTACCTGGTCGAGTTTTGCTGATAGGGTGGGGTCGGCAGGCGGCGCGGCAGATTGTGACCATGCGGCATATTTTCAGGGGCAGTCTCGGGTACTAGGGTGGGCTGCGTGCCCTTGGGTTTCCCCATGGTGGCGATGTCCGAGGTAATCTCCCGGTGAAGACCGTGGGGTAAGTGAGGGCGCCTCACAAGTGCTTCGTTCGGGTCAACGGGGGTGAGGCGTAAGTCGCTGACCAAAATTAAAGGAGGATCCAACGAAGAGTGGTGTGGCACAACCTCCTCGCGCCTGAGGAGCGGTCAGCCTGCGAGGAGAGGTCCAGAGGCGGGGTTCCCTCCACACAAGGACAGCGCGGAAGGCAGTAGGGGGCCCCCCAGGTCCGGCAACCTCGTGGTGGGAGCAGGGTGGTTAGCAGAGTACAGGGTGGGCACTTCGATGGAGAGCACCAGAGTCAGGCAGCCACCTCGGTGGAGAGAAGAGCCGGCCACGCAAAAGGCCCTCCCAGCGGGTCACTGTAGAGGTCGCGACAATTGGTACATAGGCGTGCAGGTGTCCACGAGAAGTGGCCGCGGGAAAGTCTCACTGCGCGTCCCGAGCGGGCACCATCTTAAGGTCAGGCACAGTGGACAGCGGAGTAGCTGCAGGGGCTCAGCGGTGGTCTGGGCTCAGGAATGGGGCCCCCCTGAGGCACACAACGCCTGCCGCACGCACCTTGTCCAGGAGGGAAATCGCCAGGTAGCACGCTGTTGTATGGGCTCCACGCCGGGTGCCGGGTGCACAGCAACGGTGGAGTCGTGGCAGGTCCGGGTCCCGCAGGTCAGGAGGTAGGTCCCCACTGGAAGGATGCGTCTCGTGGGCGGTCGCAGCAGCCTCCGACGCCCCTCAGCAACCGCCGCCGTGCAGGAGATGGTGGTATGAGGTGGTCGGGAACAGCCAGCTCAGGATCACCGGGACGCGGCGGCCATCTTGGAGTCAGGCGCGCGTCCCCGGCGAGAGCATGTTCCCGGCTCCTGTGGTTGCCAGCGAGGGTGTCCGGGGCATAGGGGGCCAGTAGTGGACCACCCCCAGGAGTGGGGCGCCTGACCTCGTCGTCTGCAGTTAGCACCCCGCCCGGGAGGGAGATCGCCAGACGGCACTCCGGAGCAGGGGTTGCGCGCCGGGATCCGGGCACTCAGCCACGCCGGGGTTGCGCCGAGGGATAGGTGGCAGTTCCCCCACAGCAACTCCCAATGTCTCGCCCCAGCTGCTACCAAACAGGGAAGTGCGTCAGATGGCGGCTAGGGACGGTCGGCTCCCATTCATCGGGTCGCGGCCGCCATCTTGGGCTCCGGCGCGCTCCTCCGGTGAAAGCGAGAGTATCTTCCCTCTCCCGCGACCGCCAGTGAGGATGTTCGGGCTCACGGCGTTCTGTTGGTCACCAGGTATGTTCTGGCCTCCGAGTCTGTTGGTGATGGCTCGCCACGACCCCTGGAAACGGGCAGGATGCGAGCCCGATCGCGGAGCCTCAGCAAGTCACAGCCGCCATCGTAGCTAGCCTAGCCACGCCCCCCGTGATCACTCTCCTCATGCCAGACATCTGGACATTTTATCCACTGGCCACATCGTGTCCACGCAAGGTAGAGTCCCACCCCTGGCAACCATTAGACAACTAATTTATGACTCCAAAGGCAGCAACCACCATTCCTCATCATAAATGGTATGCTGGAAACTTTTATAACCTATGATTTTTGAATCTAAGAAGGATACCTACCAATTGTAAATCGAGACAGTCTTCAGACCGTGTGCTTGTAACTGTTCTCCCTCAATTAAAATAAACTGTTCCTGTTTCGCCAAACGCCTCATATCTTTAGTTTAAGGGGTTTCAAAGAAGTATAGGTTAGTGAGGTTATTTGAGATGAACAAATGACTTACTTTCGTTAATGGTCTTTCCAGAGGCTACTCTATTTAACTGAAGATTCCCATAACTGTAGACTATCCCCCGACTCCATTCTGGATCCAGAAATGTTTTCAGCATAGCCCCTGTGCCGCCAGTAGGTGGGATCATGCAGGTCCGTGTCGACTCAGCTCAACCCCAGAAGCGATGGCTGAAAACATATACAGGCACCACACAAGTGAGCTGATATCAGTTTTTTTCTGGACATCGCTCGCACCCTTAAACGCGGAGTCGAAAAAAATAATTGTTCGTACAAAGTGCAGTCGTCTACATAGGGATCTATGTAGATGAAAAGGAGTACATTCCATAAAATGGGGAGGTGGGAAGACAGTGAGGAGCCTGTTTGGATGGAGTAGCCACCAAAAAGTGGGTAACCAAAGATAAGTAACTTGCTTTTAGATAAGATACTTTCAAGTGTAGATTTCTCACCTGTGGAACAGAAACCAAAGTAGTATCTCCCCGATGATGGGTCTGTAGCATGCCTCACACCAAAAAGTCCTCAGAGTGGCCAAAGTACCTGGCTGTCAAGGCAGAAGTGCTCCATAAATATTTGCTCTGATGCCCACATAGTAGCGTGAC
Organism: Lissotriton helveticus; assembly: GCF_964261635.1. Taxonomy (NCBI): domain Eukaryota; kingdom Metazoa; phylum Chordata; class Amphibia; order Caudata; family Salamandridae; genus Lissotriton; species Lissotriton helveticus. The sequence goes on from NC_136057.1 coordinate 431,187,771, forward strand.
AACTATCAAGGACAAGCACTCTGCATGTCAACTCAGTGGTTGCAGCCTAGGCTCTTGTGGAGTGCGCCTTCAATCCCTCAGGGGGCTGCTTCTTGGCCAACACGTAGCAGATCTTGATGAAGAGAAACAACTACCTGGTTATGGTCCTCTTCTGCACTGGATGCCTTTCTTTGCCCCAGAGAACCTCACACAGAGCTGATTATCCACTTGCTGGTCTTTGGTGTGATCGATGTAAAAGATCAGTGCTCTTCTTTTGGGGTCCAAACAATGGAGTCTCTCTTTCAAATGGTGAAGTGGGGCAAAGAACATTGCAGTGTAATAGACTGTTGGACGTGAAAGAGAATCCCAAACTTAGGTAGAAAAGCTGCTCTCGTCCTCAGTACCAGTTTATCCAGAAAGAAGGTGGTTAAGGATGACTCAACTGAAAGAGCGTGAAGTTTGCTCACATAACGAGTTGAGGTGATAGTGATTAGAAAGACCGTTTTCAGGGTCAGGAGCAATTCAGGAAATCTCTATATTGGCTACATGGTGTGTACATAAGAAAAGTAAGGACCACATTAAAGATCCATAGAAGCATCACAAACGGATTTAGTGTTAACATGCGGACCAAATCATTTTAAAAAACGCATCACAAGAGGTGAAAAGCTGGTCCAGGAAATGCAAAAAAGCTGAAAAGGGCAGACGGGCAACAATTAACAATACGCACAATTCCTCGCTCAACAGAGTAAACAGTAACACATCCAAATGTTTGGGCTGTATTGGATTCTCTGCTATCAGTGCCACAAATTTGCCACATTGGCCAGGGTAAAAGGATTTTGTAGAACATCGCCCGGCTACCAGGATGACATCCACTACTTTGGAAGGGAGACAGAATGAACTTTCACCACATAACCTCCATGCATGGAGATTTAGATTCATCATCTTGGGTACATCCTTTCAAAGTGGCCGCATGATCAGAGGACAGATGCTCATGGCTGTAGTTCCACGCACCACACTCTCCTGGCCCAATCTGGAGCAACTAGGATGACTTGGGCTAGTCGTTCCTGATCTTCTTCAAAACTCAAGGCAGGACAGGCAGCAGCAGGAAAGCATAAAGGAGTCTCGTGCCCCCCTCTAGGCAGAACGTGTGCCCAAGAGATATCCTTCTTGATAACCCCAATGCACAAAAGCATTGACACCGGCAAACAGATCAGGCCAGGGCACATTTCACTGTTGGGAGATGCCTTGTATCACCTTTGGGTGTAGCTGCCACTCATGGTTGGTTGAATGTGTCTTCCCTAGCATGTAACAATCCCACCAGGTGGGGTTTGATCAGGAAAATACCCTGACAATTCAGCTAGGTCCAGAGGTGCAAGGCCACTTGGCAGCCGATCCGTGACCCCACCCCGCTTGTTTCAATGTCAAATGGCGTAGGTGTTGACCAAGAGTACCTTAACCGGCATATTCTAGATAGCAGGAAAGCTTTCAACACCAAGCGAATGGCCTGCGACTTCAGCAAGTTCATGTGGAGATGGGTCTCCACCAGAAACCAGAATCCTCTGATTTCCACCTCTCCCAGACTGCCTCCTCAACCGAGTAGTAATGCACCTGCCACAACTGTCATCTCTGAGTGGGGTCTGCTGGCTGTCCAATTGCAATTGAGCAGCCACCAATGCATATCTTTTTCAGTCTCATTCAACATCTGTATGAAATCTGACAGGTTCCCTTAGTGCTGAGCCCACTGAGACTTTAGATCCCACTGTAGATCCTACACGTGCCATTAGGCACGGTTGATTAAAAAAAAATGTTTTAACAAACTTAATTTGGTACAGTCACAAATGTACACATGTTGATAAAAGGAAACTATAGCATTGAACATATGCATCATAATAAATTCAAACATTTTCCAAACCGATTACGTAAATGAATAAAGTGACATTGGAGTACAACTCCAACATATCGATTTCATGAAAATACAGTCATCATATAATCTAAACCAATATGAACCACCCAATCCCTCACCCTCCCGAAACTTGACATTATCACTATAGTGTGTTGTACAAGTGGTTATTAATATCGCTATAGACATTATATGAAAAACAAATGGTCCCAGACTGATTTAGAGGAACATAAGGGAAGGAGGATTTCCTGAGTTATAGGCTGCTCAAACATTCAGCAACTTGTAATTAATACATATAAAAAACAGAGACATTAATTAGTATGCACCAATAAGGTAAAAGGAAAGGCAAACCCACTGTTTATCTAGTGCAAATCTTGGTTTCTTTTATATTTTATCAAAAAATGCAAGGCGAAGGTAAAAACATTGCCACACGTATTCGAGATAAAGGGTTGCTCAAGAGAAAAAGTGCAGAGAGAAAAAGGTGCACGCGTTCTAGGTAAAATGAAAAAAGAGGCGGAGATTGCAGCATAAAGGCTGTTCAGCGTAAAGGTAGTTTCAACAATTTGAAATCAACACTGGTTAATTGGTACAATACAAACCAGTGTGGGTAGGCCTGTCCACAATACAATTTTTCAAATTCATTTTTTCATCTTTTTGTAGGAGCAGATATGCATCATCATGTAATAGGGCAAGGTGATATGATTTAGTACAGGCCCTTGGTTGGGGGTATGCGTCGATGTTTCGACCCAGCTTATTGAGTAAAGGGCAACTTAAAACCTCCGCTAGCAGTTCTTCTTCAGGACAGAGGGAACGATAGAGGCAACGTAATCCTGGTGTCAGGGGTTGGCAAGCCAGATCACTACTCCGGTTGGTAGGAAACATCCCTACTGTAGCAGCAAAATCAGGCTTCCTGATTTTGCTGCCCCAGTAGGGACGTTTTTTGCCCATTGTGGCGTTGAAGCACACCAGTGATTTGTTCACCTGTTTCCTGGCATGATCTGCTAAACTGAATGGATAGATGCAGCCAGTTTGAAAGTTTCTATATCCTGGAATGTTTGTACATCATGCCTGCACATCTCTTTTTTTAATGTAAAGTCTGGCTGGTCATTTAAATCCATGCAAGTAATATAGGGTCGGACTGTTTTCCGAAATCGTTTTTTTGGACGCTCAATTGACCTTGACACATTATTTTGTTTTATTTTGTTCCCTCCTAGTGATGTGTATTTTTTCGTTTGCCACTTGTCTGGTTTGTAATATACACTGTCTTTGTACCAGCACATTGTATTGAGCGCCATTGTCTTAATTGTTTTATTGTTCATAAAATGTAATAAAATTGTCATTTTTCTAGAATTAGTTTGCATATGGGTTTCTCTTCTCTTTTTTCTCTCTATATATCTTCTCTACTTAGTTTTTTTTCACTTACTATTTGTTTTGTCTTTGATTTGGTATTGTTTGGAATTAAAATCAAATCACAAATATCCGTGTTGCTGTGATATGTGGGATTTATTGGGCTTCCCCATTAGTTTGTAATGGTATCTTTAACAGACAATCAGTGAGGTAATGGAAGACTACGACCCCCCTAATCTCCGTAGGTATGCTGCAACCACTGCCATCTCTTTCATGATAGCCGACCCTGAAAGGACTGGGGTGCCTGTTGGGGTGCTGAGCCTTGGCTCTGTCTGTAGGCGAAGCCCCTAGCGATGCCTCAAAACTATCAAAATTGTTGGGGAGAGTGCCTTGCAGGTGTGGAGAGACTGAGGTAGCATGCAATAGTGCTCTTATTGAAGCACCTGAGTGCAAATTCGGCAATACTGATCAAGGCATATTCTCTGAGTAAAACCTTGAGTATCTCATCCACGCATGGCAACGAAGTACCACGCTTGTGCACACAGCTTTGCTCAAAGAGTTGGTCATGTCCAGACCTGACCTTATAAATGCAATTGGCTTCATCCTGGCCATCTTGAATGGTCTGTGCAGATTTGGTGTGAAATGTTTCTGGGACTGCTGGCAAGATCTCTGTGACCATGTCTCATATTACATGGGAGTAGCATCCCAGCAAACAGTTGACTGATCGGAGGTAAAAGCAAAGCTAGCGGAAGAAAACATCCTCTTCCCAAATGCTTCAATTCACTTGGACTGTCTGGGGGAGTAGTGGAAACATAATTGGAATACTTCTGCTAGTGGAGGCCTGTACTAACAGGCTCTCAGGAGTAGGGTGTTGAGTAAGAAATAGAGAGTAATCCGGAGCAGGTCTGTGGTGACATACCACCTGTCTGTCCACAGGCGGGCATGACCAGGGTTTAGCCCAAGTGCCAATGAGGGAGTCTGTCAGTGTTTCGATTAACATCTTGAGTGGCTCAGAGGAAGCTGTGCTGCAACATTTGAGTGAGGACCTTGGTTTTTACCTCAACGGAAGTCAACTATTAATCTAGTTTTTCAGCCGCACTTCTGATGAACACAGTGAATGAGGCCGACCCTTCTGTAGCCAGGGGAGAACCCAGAACCATGCCAGAGGAAGTGTCCAGTCCACTGGCCTCTTGTATATCCAGATAAAAACTGTTATCATTATATAGTGGAGAGAAAAGATTCCCACCATCACCAAAGGTTGGCTGAGTCTGGTCAAATTCTGATCCAAAACGTTGGTGGCGCTCCTGCACAAAGGCATAGTCAGATTGTATTGGGACCAGGCATATTGGAACAGAGCCAGAACTCAACTTAGGTCGAGATGAGTTTAGTTTGAAAGCACACAGAACAATGGGATCTGTATACTCCTCTGGCACTGGCGCAGGTGGAACTGGCAAGGATCATGATGCCTGCCATGGAGTCGGAGCTGAACCTGAAGAGGGTTTAGAAGGCACAGACGGCACAGAGGGTGGTGCATCTGGTGGTAACCTGAGTGGGGGACTCTGCACATCCATGGGGCATGAAGTAGCACCAGAAGAAGCCAGTAAGGTGTCAAATATGTGGAGCATAGCCTCCTCAAATGCCTCAATCTGTTGTGGTGTCACCTCTAAAATCAGGGTGCATTGGAATCAGCAGCAGAATCAGCTCCTCGGTAGGGAACCTGGAGTGATACCGAGGGGCACCTTGTTATCCGAGTAACTTCTCAGACAGAGAGTGGCGATTTGGAGTTACCTGAAGGTTTGAACAATAACAACGACCGGTTGCTCGACCATCCTGAGAGTTTAATGGATGTGTGTCCTCAACCTTGAGCAGACCCAGGTCTTTTGAGACTTCCTACAGTGCTCAGAGACGTACAGCTTGGCTCTGTGTTCCCAAATTAACTTTGAGCTCATCAGGGCTTACTCCCTGATTGATTTGGAGACCTGCAGTGTACTCAAACACTAGAGACACACCTCATTGAGATTGTAAAAGACATTTGTTTGCAACAGTCCCTACAAGGTTTAAACTCTGCAGTTTAAACTCTGCATGTTCCCTTGCACCCTGGAACAAATATTTTTAGAGACAAAAATTCAAAAGCTTATCAACAGATGAGAAAAATAGGAGCTAGCTCCCAATCCACATGGAAAGGCGCAGAAAGAAAGAAACTGACACCAGAGTGCTCGGTGGATCTTATATACGGCTCCAGATGTCACTGCCAGAAAGGAGCAGAGTTGACGTGGAGCTGCATAAGTCCACCAACTGGTGCACAGGGGCAATGCTGAAAAATCTTCGGGATCTAGTCTGTAGCCTGAGGATATTCTACAGGCAAGGAATAAGAGGTTAGAAGTATCCATCTGAAGTTGGTGGACTATTTTCTATAGTGCAGCACCTAAACACAATTAGGTCCAATAAATAGGTCTCCCAGTACACAAAATGTAGCTTACAGAGGTGTTAGATAATGTGTGACAAGGCTACAGGTGTTAAGTATGAACCTCTGAAAGGGGAATCAGAGGAAAAGACTAGCTTAGACCAAACCTGCTAGCTACATGTGCACGGCCTAGTTGCAGCCCAATTGTTCTGTGGCTGATGAGGAAGGATTCAGCTTTACCTATGGTTAAGAAGGATATCCTTTAAGACTGAGAAGACCAAGTATGTCATGAGGTAGCCCTTGCAACATCTTTGATAACTGTTCTTTTATAATTGTTTCCAATGAGCACATGTAAATCCCAGGCACAGTACGCAAAGTTGTCAAGCTGGATTTTTTTTTTTACTTATGTTCCTTTGTCAGACCCTCTAGGAATTTGCGATTTGCCAAAAATCGGGAGATCGGCCATTTGTATAAAGGCTACACTTTTTACCACACCGGCCGCGAAATTTGGATAAAACGCGAGATGGGATCATTTTATTTATTTGATGATGCTGACGTGTTGTGAATACATTAATAACAGATATTGCCTCGCCCCTTGCTGTGTCCCGGTCCTGCTGCTGGGTGAGCCATGTCCGAGATAGCTGTACAGCACTGGAAGGAGTGGAGTGGCGCGGTGCGGATACTGCTGCCGGGGGTGGGGTCCCTCCAGCACATGAGGTGGATGGGTAGAGTGAGGCTGCTGCAGGGTTCGTAGCGGAGAGCACTGTAAGGAGCCTCCCAATGTTGGTGCCACCGTCCCTGTCACCGCACCCACAGACCACTGCGCCCCCTTCCCGCGCATGTGTGGTACTCCTCTCTGGAAGCGATGCAGCTGTGGCATTAGCATGGACCCTACTCTGCCCGGGTCCGTGCATCGTAGCAGAAGCTGCAGGTCACGAATAATACCAGGCCCTTTAAATGACCATATCACTGAGGTCCCTGGTTATTGCAAGCCAGGCGTCGCTGTATTATTAATCACTGGTCCTTAAGATGCTATCTTCCAGAAGCCCTATGTCATCGTGACTCCGAGGCCCACTTATTATTTATGTGATGGTGGGTCCGTGTATTATGATCCAGGACACATTATCGCAATTATCATATCCAGGTACCTCTTTCTATGCACCCAGAGGTCCTTTAACCGTTATTACATAGAGGTGCACTGAGGACTGTATAGTAAACATGATTAACTACAGGCCAATATGTTAATATCATCCCCACTGGCTACTGGAATAATGACATCCCATCTCATATTCCATAATCACACACAATCAGATTGTATTTGTATCCCTCCGTTAGGGTCCTGTAGAGTTGGTTGAATGACATTGGCACACAGGATACCTCTGGGTCGTAGCATCATCGGCCACTCCAGGGGTTTGTGTGTTGAGATACCTGCACGCCAGAACCTTGCGTTTTCTGCAGATTGCATGAATGACATTTGCATGTTGATGACACAAAGTGTCACTCATTCATTGATGGCATAGAGGTCTGCTTGTTAAATGATGCTGGTGCATCACACGTACCTGTTAGTGCATCTCCCTGCCAGTTCATGCCTGCTGTTTTAGTGACATCTGCGCTTCCAAACCTTGCCTTTTGAGACATTTCAGAGTGAAGCTGATGTTGGTAGTTTAAGTGATTTTGGTGCTTAAAAAGTTTCTATAGCATTTGTGAGCTTGGTCAAAACCAATCCACATCTCCATGGTCTGGGGTGTCTCTCACGTCTTCATGGTCAGGGGTGTCTATGACATCTCTACGATCTGGGGTGTCTCCCAACATCTTCATGGTCAGTGGTGTCTAACCTTCCCATGGTCAGGGATGTCTCTGAGGTCTCCCTGTGCTATTGTGCTTGTTTTAACCTATGCTCCAGAATGTTACCACAAAGGAGAATATAGAAAAACCTCTCATACACTTTAAACATGCCTATTTTTAAGTGAAATACTCTGCTTAAAACTATTTGATTGATTTAAGGCTGAAAAGGGATGATCACGAGTAAAATAAAGTACTGCAATAATGCCGCAAAAATTCTACTTTTGTGCCTAAAATGTCTATTTTTGTGCCGTTAAATTTGCAAATCTATGCCGCAATATTCTGGGGGGTCTGCTTTGTGCACACTCCAGTACTCCTCAGCATTAATGAAGCTGGGAAACTTGTACCAGCTTTTCTTTTTTCTTGCATACTCCAGGAACACACACACTGACCATACTGGAGGTGAGGTCAAACACAGTGTTCAGCAAAAATGCGGAAATAGGCATAGGTGTTCCTCCTAAGGCTCAGTTATGCCCATGTTGTTTTCATTGGCGAAGCTTCATTTTCTCCCTCATCTCCCTAGATTCTCCATGCTACACATGCTTACGGTGATTCTCAATAGTTCATGCTGTCAAGTTCTATCACCTGTGAAAGTAATCTGTCATCCTGCTTCAGAAGACATGGCACAGGGAATGAGAGATCCCAGTACACATAACTACGGCCTCTGGAGGCTGGCTACCCAAGCTTTACTGTCAGAAGTTTGACACGGCAGCTCAAGAGTAGATTGTGAGGGAAGCCCACCTGAGGGCTGCACACTTTGGGATCATGGCTTGGGGCAGGGCATAATCAGAAGCCAGACTGTTGCCAGTCTTCTAAGAGGTACATGTTAATCAGTCATGGTGGCTGATAATGAGGTTTCCAAACAAGCAGCTCATTTCAATACTGCTGCTTGATACCATGAAGATCAGATCCACAAGCTCATGGTTCTACTAGGTCATGCAGTCTTTGGAGGCAAACTTTACTATATCAAACTCTGAACAGCTTGGGGATGCGGGTGTTGAATGGAAGTTAAGGGTTCATTAGATCACGTTCCAAGGTGGGCTACTGCAGACACGTTGTCACTTCTCAGTCCTCCCATCTATGTCTTCCAAAACTTCACAGAATAAGTACAGCAGCAAATACTTAACAAATGTTTATGGTGATCACTGAATATGATGGGTTGGTCGTCAGAGCTGGTTCATTTTGAATTTAAGAGAAGAATTGAGAGGTAATGCCTCGAGCAAACAGCACCTCGCAGAATAAATATTTCAGCAGTTTGGGTTAATACTTTTTAACTTTAGTCACTAGCTTAAATCAAGTACGGGGCAGAAGTGGTCAACTCATTACAAATAGACGATTTGCTGATTATACTGCCGGGAATATGTTAATGATCTTACTCCAGTTTACACTCGGCAGGTGTTCACTGTTCAAAGTATTATACGATAGTAAACAAATACCTTGTCAGTAGTCTCGACAGAGGCCAAGGAATGAATGAGCAATGACATTTTACAGCACACGAAATGCCCAAACTTATGAAGTCATACATGCACAAGCAATGACATATAGTAATAATAAATTGTTGATGTAATACCTGAGCATTGCTGCCTCCTATTTGACAGATTTGGTAGCGCAGTGGATAAATAAGTTCTACAGCTTTACTATAATTTTTATTTTCCACTTCTACAAGAGCTTGGCAAAGGGGTGAGCCCAAAGTCTTCGCAAGAGCATGTTCATAGTTATCACCAGGAGTTCTGAAAACAGGAAGTAAAAACTGCTTTACACATTTACTTCAAATAGCAGAATACATCACATATGTACATCTAAGTGCAGCCGGAAATGAATTTAGTAACAACAGCAAGTAAATGTACCTCACCAAAAGCACAACCAGGGATAGAAGTCGCCTCCATAAATCTGTAGTACATTATTAACTCAAACATTCAAAGAACTAACAACATTTGGTGCTTGCTGGTCATCTTAGCACTTGGCAGCTCTTCGTGCGCTTAGCGTGACAGTCCAGGAAGCGAGCGCTTCATTTTTAAACATTCCTGTTTGTTCTCTCATTATTTTACAGCCTCATTTCTTAGCCCCTGTTTTTAAATCATTAGCGCTTACCTGCACTGTAATTGTATTTACACCGCTGTTTGAGCGGGTCCTTAGTTGCTGCAGTCCGCCGATTTCGCAGCCATCTTGGGGGAGGCTGGGACACTCCACGGGCGCCATTTTGGTTAGCGCTTCAGTGTCCCAGGCAGACTCACGAACCGCTACATAAACCTGCAATGGAAACGCGCAGCGGTGACGCGCAGCGGGTGCGCCGGAATGGCGCCGGAGTCGCGCCAGAGTTCAGCCCGTCTGTGCCCGTCCGGGCCCAGGCGGGCTCAGGGCCAGGACCTATGTCAAATTCATCAGGGCCCAATATTATCCGTACCCGCGATTATCTTTTGGCCATACGTCCCTCAAAAAAGACGACATGTAACTATACTTATAGGGGAGTAAAACCTTTCACCTACTGTGAGGTTTGCTGCTCGCCCCAGCAATCCATAGGAAAGAGCTCCCTGCAAATGGCTTTGCTGAATTGCAGATCTCTCCCGAGGCATTCTTTAGAGATTAATTTCCTCATACAGGATCATAATTTAGACATCCTGTTTTTAACGGAAACGTGACTCACTTCGAGCACAGGGGTGGACATTGTTCGAGCCCTTCCCCCAGGCTTTCTAATATACTCCCAGAACAGGCCAGTAGGTCGAGGAGGTGGCATCGCCATATTATATAGGGATTCATTCCTTTTGTAGGGCACAGAACAGTGGGGTGCAGGATTGTGAGAGCTGTCAGTTCTCTTTGCAGATTTCACCCACGGTCTCTGTGTCAGGTCTACTGGTGTATCGCCCACCAGGGTGCACTGGAAATTTTGTCAGCTCCCTTATGGAAACCGTCACTGTTTTGGCATCTACTACTACCAACTTTATGATGCTGGGAGACTTTAATCTCCACTTTAATGATCCAATGGACGTCTTAGCGACAGACTTACAATGTGATCTTAAGGCCTATGAAGTAGGCCTGATTAATTCTGGAGCAACACATAATAAGGGTCATTTGCTTGACCCGATTTTCTCTAATGTGCCCCTTTGTAAGGCCATGCCTCCCCACCCTCTCCCGTGGTCAGACCATTTCTTGGTTCCTTTTACTTGGCAAATGGAGGCCATGACTAGACCCCCTCCTCCTAGTGTTCGCACTCTGGAAAGAGCTTGGTCCAGATTGTCGGTCGAGAATTGGGTCCTTAAACTAGAATGCTTGCGCCCCTCTCTAGTCCCTGACCCGGTACTGGCAGATGCAAATTTCGGCAACTGGTTGACCAGCTCACTTGATTCTATCCTCCCTAAAAAAACAGCTCCAAAAAGGGAGAAGAGAATAGGCTCTGCTCCTTTGTACACGCCTGAGTTGAGAATCCTTAGGAAGGGCTGCAAGAAGCTGGAGCGCACATGGAGGAAGGAGTGGGGTTAATCTAATAGAAGTGAATATCGCTCTGCGATAAGGGCATACAAATGCGCTCTACGTCGTACTAAAGCACAATTCTTTGAGAAAAGAATAAAAAACTCCTCGAATTCCTCTAGGGAAACTTTCTTAGTGGTTAAAGAACTATTGAAAGTTCCCGAGCACTCCGCAGCCCATGACAACCCAGAAGAGAAATGTAAAGACCTGGCAAACTATTTTTATACTAAAATAGAGAACATTCTAAGTGCCCTGCCCCAGATTGACCAGATAACAGAGGCTAGCAGAGAACCAGTCGGAGCCCTCGCACATCTGGAAGCCTTTGGACCAACAACAGTGGAAGAGGTCCTTAAAGTGTTGGTCACTATTAAGAGCGGCTCTCCCAGTGATCCGGTCCCTATGAGGATCCGGAAACAGGTAGGAGCTACTATTGCCAACCCTGCTACCGACTTAATCAATGCTTCCTTTGCTTGTGGTCTGGTGCCACCAAGCTGGAAGGGAGCAGTTGTGAAAGCCCTCTTGAAAAAGCCTCACCTAGATCCATTGGATCTAGCGAATTATAGGCCTATTTCTCTGCTGCCTGGACTGAGTAAAATCCCGGAAAGGCTGGTGAATCTACATCTATCACACTTTCTTGAGTCCAATGGCCTGCTGAGAAATTGGCAAACAGGCTTTCGGCCGGGTCAGGGCACCGACACCGCCCTTCTGGCAGTCGTTGAGGAAGCTAGAAGCATTCTGGATTCGGGAGGATCAGTGGCAGTGATCCTCCTGGATCTCAGTGCGGCTTTCGACACTGTTAACCATCAAGTGTTAATTCAACGGCTGTCAGACGCAGGGGTAACAGGAATGGCTCTGAAATGGCTTAAGTCATTTCTTAACGACCGGACTTACCAAGTATGGGAAGGCAGCGAGCGATCAGCATCAATCCCCCTCCATTGTGGTGTGCCACAAGGCTCATCCCTAAGCCCGACATTATTCAATGTGTATATGGCCCCCTTGGAGGATGTGGTTGCCCCATTTGGTATCAAAATCGTGAGCTACGCTGATGATACTCAGTTGGTGGTTGCCCTTTCCCAGATGGCTAAAAGTCCAGACACGCTGCACTCCTGCATGTCCAAAGTCTATACCTGGATATGTCAGTCGGCTTTGAAGCTAAATGGCTCAAAGACCGAAATAATGCTCTAAGGGCTCAAAGGAGCCTCACTTCCTCCGACTAGCTGGCCCAGCTGTTTGGGCGAGCACCCAAATCCAAAGAAGGAGATCAAGAGTCTTGGAGTCTGGCTGGAGCAAGATCTTTCTTTTAGGACCCAGGCGAAAAAAACGGCGAGAGTGTGTTTCGGTCTTCTCTGCGCAGCTCGGAAAGTTCTGCCCCTCCTCCCACCGCAATCTAGAAAACTGCTCATTCAGGGGTTGATCGTATCAAGATTAGATTATAGCAATGCTATCTTTCTTGGTGCGCCTGAAGCAACGCTTAATGAACTCCAGCAGATTCAAAATGCTGCCGCCCGGCTCCTCAAAAGCACCCCAATGTTGCGGTCAGCTAAACCTGCATTGAAGGCGCTGCATTGGCTCCCAGAGCGCGAAAGGGTCACATTTAAGTCCCTCTGTATTGCGCATAAAATTCTACAGGACAAGGGACCTCCCATCCTGAAGAATTTAGTCGTACCCTACAAAGCAAACAGAGCCTTACGCTCAGATCAAAAACATCTGCTTAGAACGCCCAAAGTCAAAAAGCCTCGAACGGGTGGGAGAAGATTCTCAGTGAATATAGCGATTCTGTGAAACTCACTCCCCCTGAGTCTACGTTCGGAGACTTGTCTTCTCCGGTTTCGTAAACTCCTTAAAACGCACCTTTTTCCCAACTAATGCCTTTGCTCACGCTTAACTGCCTCCTTTTCTTTGTTGCTCTGGAATAAGCGCTGGGATGCTTCAGGGTAACTACGCGCTATATAAAACTCGAAATAAAATAAATAAAATAAAATAAACAAATAGCCATCTACAGTGTCAGTGCAGCCAGCATGCAATTGCGTTTCCTCTCACATCACTACCATCAGTAATATTAAACAATCAAAAAAAGGTTTCTGGCAACATGATCATTTTTAAAAATTTCGAAAAATGAGAAGGTGGTATTTTCAAAGTATTACTTCAATTTTAAATCTCAACAAAAAGTGTAAAACGTGTTAGCATGTTTTGACGACTAGTTTTAAAAGGTGTTGGCGATAATTCCCACAGTGAGGCCCAAAAGAAGGGGGAATTTTATTAATCATTTTTGGGTTTCACCTGCACAGCGCTTGCAATGAGCTTGTGAAATCTACTGTTTTTAAAATTTCTTAAAAGGGGCTTCTCCTATCAGTTCCCAAGGCGAAAGTACTCATCCCAATCCTCTTTAGTGGTTGGAACGTTCTTTTATTACATTAAGGCTGCAAAGCATTTACTGTTTACAGAAACTTTTCTTTCCCTGGCTGCACGCATTTACAAAACGTATCTTCTACTAAAGCTGTTCACATGGTTTAAGTCCCATTCACTGTCCAGACTTCAGGGACTGTTCAACTATAAGATAAGATCTCTTCCCAGGGAAGAAAGCCTTCAGCTTCTAAGAGTATGCGGGAATGCTTGCTTTTTTATTACTTTGTTATGTAATGCAGATGCTTTAGCCTTAGAATGTTTGTGGCATTTCCTATTCATGAATCAGTCCCTTTCTTTGCACTTTGCAGGCATTATCGGCTCGATTTTACTACTATTGAGGAAGTCACAATTGCTGTTAAAAGGGACTTGATTTAAATGGTGCAGCAGGTGCAGTGGTACAGGGACCAAAAGGTGTCATAACGCCATTAAACACCAAATATTGCTATATTTTACTACTAAACAGGCAGTCGTAAGTGCAGTTATCTAGCAGACACTAAGGCCATGATTTCAATTGTGCAGCAAGTACAGTGGCACTGGGACCAAAAGCTCTAGCCATACCACTAAACACCGATTATTGCTATATTTTAGAACTAAACAGTAAGTCAGAAGTGCAGTTATCTTTCAGGCACTAGGGTCATGGTTTGAATGGTGCAGCAGGTGCAGTGGCACCGGGCCAAAAAGTAGTCAGAATTCCTCTAAACACCAAATATTGCCATATTTTACAACTAAACAGCAGGGGCGGCTCCTCCTTTAGAACAGAGGAGTGTCGCCCCACTTACAAATCCCTCCAAAGATGAAAATTAAATAGCACTTAACTACCATTTCATTTTTCATCCCCAGTCCCGAGCCGAGCGTCAGGACGGGGCAGGCGCTGCTGAGTGACAGGAGGATGTCATCTAGCAGGGAGGAGGGTGGGCTGGTGTGGAACTATTTAAACTGTGCATGTCTTTTTTGCGGCCGTCTTGTGACGGCCAGGCACACATTCACACTTTAAGCCTCTCAACCCAACTGTATTAAGACAGCTGGGTTGAGCTGCAGTCACAATGAGGACTTCCAGAAAACCAGAGAATTGAAAGTTGGGCCCATAAGATACCCATCGTGCTGACTGTGTGGAGAAGCACAGGTTCCTCCTGTGAATAACAGTCAGGCTGTGAGTACATTATTTGGTTTAACTTGTATGCTCCCCTAGCTCATATTGGCTACATGGGCAGCAACAAATCCACCTAACATGTCTCACACCAGAGCAGAGACATTCTATCCTCGCTGGAAAGCAACTCCAACACAGCTCTTCTCTCCTTGGGAGCACCGTCCATGCACCAAGAAGCAGAACCTGACAAACTTGATCGAATCCTTCTAGCTATAGAGGACAACAGAACGGCACTGGATAAAGAATCACGACAGCCTGGCCATGGATTTAAACTTCTTGTGTGAATACCAATGTAAACTGCCAGACAGGGTGCAGACCACTGAGGAGACCATAAAGGAACTTGTCCCGCAGCATTCTGATAATACTAGAGCCCTGAAGGACCTCACTGAGAGGGGCGAGCTGAAGACAGAGGCAAGCAGAAGACGCAAAGGGGCATGCCAGGCAGGAAGAGGTTGGCTTAGTATATGGTGCACACTTATTTAAGTGAATCACCTTGCATTCATTCAGGGAACCTTTATGGCGATTTTAGTGGTCATAGACAACCATTGAAAGCGCTCTAAGTGGGAGCTGTGGAGAGCAGCCTTCAGGCTCATCCAGAAGGAGTGTTAAGCAACTTGTTTTACTAGATCTAATCATGTAGTGTAGGTTAAACGAAAAAGAACCACACAGTGTATATAGAAAAAAACATGTCTATTTATTACACAACACTCACTACTAACACATTGATATGTTTCCTACCAGGAGATATAAATACAAATACACAATAAAACTTCAATTGCAAATAGGTAAAAAAATACAGTGGTTTCCAGGGGGAGACAAAACCATACACTAAAAAATTGGAATGAAAACTGCGGCTGAAGTCGGGACTTGGACCAGGAGACTCAGAGGAGCTGGAGACGCAAGGAATCACCCAAGGTAAGTACCCAGAAGGGGGGCGTGAAATACAGACCAAGTCAAAAATCAGCGAAAAATGTCGAGAAGGAGCTTATGCAAGTGGTGGCTTTTGTTGCCAATATGAGCTCACCTGAAAGTTGAAGGGACTACTGGTGCGTCAATCCCATAAAGAAGGAGGTGAGTCGTCAATGCTGTATAGCAAGATGTGGAGGATCAGTGTGGCCGAATCTGGTCGCAAAGATGTAAGATCAGAGAGGTGTTAACAAGGTATTTTGAGGGGAGTGCCGTAGGCCTGGTAGACACATGGAGACATACAAAGGGTTCTGGGATGGGCTACACGTTCCACAGTAAAAAATATGGTAATTTCTCCAGATTGGACTATATTTTTGTGGATAGAACTCTAGCGGAAAATATAAAGGCGGTCCATATTCTACCAGGCCATGTTTGAAGTGAAGTGAAGAAAATTTATAGTGCGCAAAACAATGACCCGCAGGTATCAAGGCGCCTAAAAATACAATCAGAATTTGAAACAGACGTCCTTACATATAGGCTTGTTGAAAGAGGCGAGTTTTTAGGGCCGTGCGGAATTTCTGTAAAGATGGAAGAGATCTCAAATCAAGAGGGAGATCGTTCCACCATTTGGGGGCTAGCGTGGAGAAAGCCCTGCCACCCCATTTAGCTCTTCAGACACGGGGGGTTTTAAGAAGCAGTTTCCCAGAGGAACGCAGGCTCCTACCAGGGGTATAGTGGGAGATGATGGACCCAATACCCGTGTCGCTATTTTTAGCGATGGCTCTGTAGGTCATACAAAGGACTTTAAACCGGATTCGGAGTTCTACCGGTAGCCAGTGCAGTGATTTCCTGGCCGCAGTGGCTGAGGAGCGTTTGGGGATATCCAGGACAAATCTGGCTATAGCGTTTTGGACCACCTGTAAGCGCTGTAGGTGGCTCCGGCTTGGCCCAGCATACAGCGCATTACAGTAGTCCAAACGTGAGCCAATAAGTGCAACAGCTATTTGTTTTCTTGCCTGCAAGGAAAGATATTTCCTGATCCTTCGCAGGGTATGGATCAAACCCCAACAGGTGGAAACAGTTCTGTTCACCTGACTGCCCATATCAAGGGCTAGATCTAGCATCACCCCAAGGTTCTTAGCAGATGTTGTAGGGGAGGGACATGTTCCTAATGAGTCAGGCCACCAATTGGCTGACCAGATGTTTTCTTTCCCCCCAAACACCAACACCTCAGTCTTCTCCCCATTCAGTTTAAGAGAGTTCTGAATCATCCAGTGACCAACCGCCTCCATACAAGATCTAAACTTGGAGGCGGCAAGCACATCAGAATGGGGGAGAGAGACGAGTATTTGGGTGTCGTCTGCGTAAGAGACTACCTCCATCCCGAAAGATCTTATTAGCCTGGCCAGTGGGGTCACATAGATGTTGAAAAGGGTCGGACTAAGCGCCGACCCTTGAGGGACCCCACATAGCACTGGTCGGGATGGAGATAGGAACTCTCCCAGCTTGACTCTTTGTTCCCTCCCAGTAAGGAAGGAAGTCAGCAGATCCAGGGCTGCACTTCTCACCCCCACCTCCCTCAGGCGAGATGTAAGCACTGAGGGGGAGAGGGTATCGAAGGCTGCTGTTAGATCTAACAGGATTAGGAGGGCGGTCTGGCCCTCATCTACTGTCGTGCGGATCTTATCAAGCACGATGGTGAGGGCTGACTCGGTGCTATGTTCCCTCCTGAATCCATGCTGGGAGGAATCCAGACATCCCGAGCTTTCCACAAAAGTAGCGAGATGCTTGTTAAGGTGTGCCTCAAGCATCTTCGCTGGGGCAGGAAGCAACGAGATGGGGCGAAAGTTTTTTAGAACCTCCGGGTCAAGGGATGCCTTCTTTAACAGGGGTTTGACAACCGCCTTCTTCCACTCTGTAGGGAAAATACCATCTCTGATGGCTAGATTCATTATTTCTAGCAGCGGTGGTAAGAGAGTCTCCCTACATTGCTTGAGAATTTTCAGTGGACAGGTATCCAAGGGAGATCCAGACTTGATCTTATTAAGCAGGATCTCCAGATCTTGTAAGATCAACGGAGGAAAAGAGTCCAGAATGCACAGTGGGGAGATGTCAGTAGTAGTCATATTCATCTCAACCCGAGTGATAGGCGCACTGACACAGAGTCTTTGTTCCTCGAGAGCCAAATGGATATCCTGTATCTTAGTGTGGAAAAAGGAGGCAATCCTGTCACATAAGTCCTGTGAAGGAATAACAGGATCAGGGGCTTGCAAGGTTGACTAAAGAGTCAACAGTTTTAAAAAGCTCCTTTGGCGAGGAAAGCGAGGTGGTCATGGTAACAAAGTAGTCTTGTTTGGCCTGTATAATCTCGGCTTTATATTTCCTGACAAGAATTTTGTGATCTTCCTTATTCTTGAAGTCCCAGCTGGCATGCCAAAGTCTTTCCTTTCGCCTCACTCCTTGCCTCAGAAGTCTGAGGGAATCGGAGAACCAAGGGGCAGATGGTCTTTTTCTGGCTCGGCGGCGGGACTGTACTGGGGCCAATTCATTCAAGGCCTCAGTGGTGACCTGTTCGAAATGGCCAACTGCATTCTGTACGCTATCCAAGCCAGTAACAGAAAGACTTGCGGCCCAGGGCGCAAAGGAGTCACTGCTGAGATTCCTAAAGTTTCTAGCTGTTTCCATGACATGATTCCCTCTTTTGCAGGAGTCCGACCTATGGTGTTCCAGAGTAAAAGGAACCGCTAGATGATCGGACCAAGATAGGTGTATCGGATCCTTGATAGTTAACCGAGAGTCATTCGAGAAGATGCCATCCAAAGTGTGGCCTGCCCGATGAGTGGCTCCGCTAACTCGTTGCGTGAGTCCACATGACTCCAAAGCCTCAATAAGGCATGATGTATCGGATAGATCATGTCGTTCTAGGTGATAATTAAAATCACCTAGGATAGACAGGTTTTGTTGGCCGAAATACGGTTCCAGAGCCTGGAGAACATTGTGAGTGAAATGGGTTCTCGAACCAGGTGGTCGATATACTAAGATCCCATTGAAAAAGGGGCATTGCACTTCCGTTAATGTAAAGTGGAGTGCTTGAAAGCTATCTGGGAAATCGGATATAGGTACGAAATGACATTGCAGGTGGTCCTTATAAAGGATCGCTAACCCCCCTCCCACTCGACCCTGTCTATCGAGTCTGACCAAACAGTATCCTTCTGGGACCGCTTCAATTAGGTCGGGATTAGAGGAGTCTTTAGCCCATGTTTCCGTGATGAATACTATAGTAGGCGATTTCTCCAGCACTAGCTCTTTAAACATTATTTTGTTCTTAACAAGAGAGCGGGCATTAAGCAGGATGCCCTCTACACCTCCTGTCTTATGGCTGGAGGCAGCGGGACGACCAGAAAGGGGATTTTTAGGTACAGAAATGGGAAACCTACGGATAGAGGAGCAACCGCAATGGAAAGGGAGAAGAAGATCATCCGGCTCGTATGAGTGCGAACATCGCAGTCGATACGGTTTCAGGCCCAGCAGTTGCTGATGGGAGTAGCTATAAAGGGCGGGAGGGGTATCGCCGGAGTCCAGAGGCCAGCCGTCCAGCGCGTTCTCAGCGCGGACGGGCGCAGACGGGCTGGACTCTGGCGTGACTCCGGCGTCACTATGGCGTCCACGCTGCGCGTCCACGCTGCGCGTATACGCTGCGCGCCATATCCTGCTGTCTATATAAGGCTCTAGTCCACCCACGTGTCTGCTCCAGCCAATGGCTGAATAGCGCTAGTGACCCACCCAAGATGGCGTCCCAGACAAACAAAGCGCGGGGACCGGGCCGCCCGAATGGCGGTGAATGCAGACCAGTTAGAGTGCAGCAGTGCGATCCGTGTCTAAGGGCACAGGTGAGGATCTAGTAATTTTAAACAATATTCTAGCTATTTTAAAATCAGGGAATAACGAGCGCGAGTCCAAAGTAAATACAAAACGGGGTATTAAAATACTATCACAAGCTTTCAGCGCGTAGCGCTATATGCAGGACGGGGATCAAGCAGGAGTGAGGAACTCTCCTACCTGATTTAAGTACTGTCGTCAATTACTGCCTCTAGTCCGCCCACGTGTCTGCTCCAGCCAATGGCTGAATAGCGCTAGTGACCCACCCAAGATGGCGTCCCAGACAAACAAAGCGCGGGGACCGGGCCGCCCGAATGGCGGTGAATGCAGACCAGTTAGAGTGCAGCAGTGCGATCCGTGTCTAAGGGCACAGGTGAGGATCTAGTAATTTTAAACAATATTCTAGCTATTTTAAAATCAGGGAATAACGAGCGCGAGTCCAAAGTAAATACAAAACGGGGTATTAAAATACTATTACAAGCTTTCAGCGCGTAGCGCTATATGCAGGACGGGGATCAAGCAGGAGTGAGGAACTCTCCTACCTGATTTAAGTACTGTCGTCAATTACTGCCTCTAGTCCGCCCACGTGTCTGCTCCAGCCAATGGCTGAATAGCGCTAGTGACCCACCCAAGATGGCGTCCCAGACAAACAAAGCGCGGGGACCGGGCCCCCCGAATGGCGGTGAATGCAGACCAGTTAGAGTGCAGCAGTGCGATCCGTGTCTAAGGGCACAGGTGAGGATCTAGTAATTTTAAACAATATTCTAGCTATTTTAAAATCAGGGAATAACGAGCGCGAGTCCAAAGTAAATACAAAACGGGGTATTAAAATACTATTACAAGCTTTCAGCGCGTAGCGCTATATGCAGGACGGGGATCAAGCAGGAGTGAGGAACTCTCCTACCTGATTTAAGTACTGTCGTCAATTACTGCCTCTAGTCCGCCCACGTGTCTGCTCCAGCCAATGGCTGAATAGCGCTAGTGACCCACCCAAGATGGCGTCCCAGACAAACAAAGCGCGGGGACCGGGCCGCCCGAATGGCGGTGAATGCAGACCAGTTAGAGTGCAGCAGTGCGATCCGTGTCTAAGGGCACAGGTGAGGATCTAGTAATTTTAAACAATATTCTAGCTATTTTAAAATCAGGGAATAACGAGCGCGAGTCCAAAGTAAATACAAAACGGGGTATTAAAATACTATTACAAGCTTTCAGCGCGTAGCGCTATATGCAGGACGGGGATCAAGCCCCATGTTTCAAATCATGCTGCGGTTAGTATGTCCTTAAAGTGTTGCAGTTGCCAAAATGTACGGTGGACATAAAAAAGGGCCATCTTTTTAGACCCCCGAGGTAATTGCTACCCTGAAACAAGCCAATGTGGGCTTCTTTCTTGATAATGCAGGATCAGCCTCCCTTGATGTAATCTGGGATACTTTTAAAGCGTATATTAGAGGGATGTTGCAAAGTCTGGTTCATTTTAAAAACAAGGTTGAGAGAATTGGCCTCAAAAGATTGGAAGATAGAGTGGGGGTACTAGAGGTCGAGCTGCAGCAGCAAGGCATCAGGTCAAATGAAGATAAGGAGAAGCTAATAAGGCAACTGGAAGAGGTGAGGCAAAGCTACAAGATCAAATTGGACACGAATTGCAGAGAGCGATGGCAAACAGGGTTTATGAGAACATTTACTTACTGCTTTGCATTTCACTCCTGAGGCTTGAGCCGGGAGGTTTACTTTTAAATATTCTTGAATACTTTTAATCTTCTGTTGAATATCTTCCGCGTGTGTCCTTTCCCCCTCCCTTTGGCATTTGGATTGATCGCGCGCTATTCAAACATTTGAGGCACGAACTTTAAGCATTTCCCTCACTTGGTTTTGAAGCGACAGACAAGGCAACGGTGATTGAAATTGTACCCGTTTCCCTTGTTAGGTGGCAGACTACTTGCCTTGACCTTGTGGGTGTGGCCGAATCACGGGCCGTCATCTGCGGGGACTAACAGAGATAGGGCAGCGGCCATCTTAGTGAGGACTCGCAGTGCACGTCGCTCGGACGACGGCATAAAACCATACGTCAATGGCTCCGCGCAGCGGACACGCATTGCGGGCGCGCCGATCGCGCGCCGGAGTCAAGCCAGAGTCCTGCACGTCTGCGCCCGTCCGCGCCCGACCGGGACGCGGGGCAGGACTCCATGGCCCCACCCATCAAACAAACTCCGCAGCCCTAGGAAGCAAAAATCACCGAATCTACTACTCGACAACAGACCTCCTCACACTCGGTAAGAACTTAACCCAACCATGCTTCCATACTATAGACCCTGATTCGATACCCTCGCACTGTAATATATGTAACCAGCCACTTCCCACGATAACCAAAATTTCTGGAGAGATAGCTAAATTGAAGATGATATTGCTAAATTGTAGGTCTATGACAAAACATAAAATGGAAATCCATGACCTATTAAAAAAGAATGATCTAGACGCCATGTTTTTGACCGAAACATGGCTAGAAGAATCATCCTCCCCTGACATTCTAGAAGCCATACCATCCAACTATAGTCTTCTGAGAATCGACAGACAAAAGCAACGTGGAGGCGGACTTGCACTCATCTGTAAAGCAGAATTAGAATGCACTTTAACTAAATCTGCCATAATTAACAGTGAGTGCGGAATATTTACTATTAAATTAGAACCCACCACTGCAATTACAGGTCTACTTATTTATCGACCTCCAGGAACTGCGGGTCCTTTCTGTAGCCAACTTATTGAATCAGCCACCCAGTTAGCAATTAAGATATAAAAACCTTATTATCTTAGGCGATCTGAATCTTCATTTCGAAGACACTAACTCTAAAGAAGCACAACTTTTAGCGACCGCTCTTAACTCGGTAGATATAAAACTTCTTTCCACTAGTCCCACTCATCAACAAGGACATCTCCTAGACCCGATTTTTGCAAATTGGGAGGGAATTAAGACCTTTCCCCCGATCCCTTTAATTTGGTCTGACCACAACATGGTACCTTTTGAAATAACAAGAGAACCCATAAAAACCGCATTTACAAAACTCCCTTTTCATAAGCGCCGAAACTGGAAAAAATTCACCCCGGAACTCTTCAAAAGCAAGCTAGATGAGCAACCCCCTACTACAGGTCACTCCTTGCAAGAAGTATGGGACAACTACGAACTATGGATAAGAAAAGCACTAGATAAAATCGCCCCATGGACCACCAAACCTCCAGCTAGACAATCTAAAACCGCTCCATGGTTTTCAAAGAAACTCAAAATAGCAAAAGCCCAATGCAAATCAATAGAGCGTAAATGGAGGAAAAATTATGCACCTGAACTTAAGGAGAGCTACAGAACTGAGCTAAAAAAATATCAAAAAATGGTTAGAATAGAGAAAAGTCAACATTTCAAAAACAGAATTGAGGAGGCAGACAATCCTACGAAGGAGTTGTTTTGCGTCTATAAAGAACTCACAACCCCCACTCGATTAGATACTCAAGATACGTATTCTACTGAAATATGTGAACAAATCGCTGACTTTTTCGTAGAAAAAGTGGAAAAAATTCATGCCACTTTCAAAAACTCCACAATTCCCGCAAACAGTAATGTAGACAATAAAGCCTTCCCAACGCAAAAGTCTTTACTCACCACGTTCACTACGCCAGATAAACAGGATCTACTGAACATTATTAATGGAATACATTCAGGTTCCCCTAGCGATATGTGCCCACAGGAAAAAAGTAAGGAAGTTATGGAAAACACACTAATTGATCAAATCAGTTATATGATCACTCTATCCTTCCAGGAATGTTACGTTCCAGAAGCTTGGAAAACTGCTCAAGTAATGCCTTTAAAAAAGAAACCTAACATTCCCATCTCCCAACTCCAAAACTTAAGACCAATTTCACTTCTTCCATTCTGTGCCAAAATCATAGAAAAGGTAGCAAACAAACACATAATGGAGTTTCTGGAGAAAGAAGCCCTCCTTCACCCCTCCCAATCGGGATTTAGACCAGGACATTCTACCGAATCAGCAGTCCTATATTCCACTGAATGTATCCGGAGGATGGTGGACGAAGGCGAGACAGCAGCGTTGGTCCTATTGGACCTCAATGCAGCATTCGACACCGTGCTGCACTCAACGCTGTTGTCTCGTCTCTCGGACATGGGAGTAAAGGGCCCAGCACTTGCCTGGCTTCAATCCTTCCTAACCAACAGATCGTTCCAGCTACACTGCCCACCCTTCAGATCATCGCCCCTCAGAGTGAGCCATGGGGTTCCACAGGGCTCTAGTTTGAGCCCTACGTTATTCAACATCTATATGGAACCCCTGGCACACATTGTAGAGGATTTTGGGGTGGGCATTGTCAGCTACGCTGACGACACGCAGTTGGTGTTCAAGCTAACCCCGGATAGTAGAGAACATGCCACCAATTTTTCAAACTATATGTCGGCAGTAGCCACCTGGATGGATAATAATTGTCTCCGTTTAAATGGAGACAAGACCGAAGTACTGGTGGTGGGGAAAGAAATTTCCGCATGGTCTCATGCATGGTGGCCCAGTGAACTGGGAAAGCTGCCCAGTCCCGTAGAGACGGTTAGAAATCTAGGTGTCATGCTGGACTCAGACCTCTCCGGTAAGACCCAAGTTAATAAAATAACAGGAAAGTGCTTTGGCATATTAAAAGTTCTCCGAAAGGTACTTGACCTTCTTCCCATCGATGCTAGAAAAACAATAGTCCATGCCTTGATAACACCTCACTTGGACTATGGAAATGCCCTCCTGATAGGTCGCAGCCAGAAGGGCCTTCACCAGCTTCAATGTGTACAAAACACAGCTGCCCGACTGGTGCTCGGTCTCTCAAGAAAATCATCTACCAAAGCAGCCCTATCAAAACTTCACTGGCTCCCTATTAAAGAGAGAATTAGATTCAAGACCCTTTGCTACGCCCACCGTATAGCTCACAATAAAGGCCCCAACTACCTGAAAAGTCTTCTTACCATTCATCGTCCAATTAGAGACTTAAGATCATCAGGCATGATGTTATTCAAACTCCCCCGAATCACAAGAGCTAAAATGGGAGGTAAATCCTTCCGTTATCTGGCCACAAAATACTGGAATGCCCTTCCACTCCACCTGCGGATGGAACCTTCCGAAATGAGATTCAGGGCAGAATTAAAAACTCATTTGTTCCCCAGTTAGTAAGTTGTCTGATAAGCTCTATGACATTACTCCTCTGGAT
The DNA here is from genome assembly GCF_964261635.1 of Lissotriton helveticus. Classification (NCBI taxonomy): domain Eukaryota; kingdom Metazoa; phylum Chordata; class Amphibia; order Caudata; family Salamandridae; genus Lissotriton; species Lissotriton helveticus. The sequence continues at coordinate 431,212,287 of NC_136057.1, forward strand.
TTGATCTGTTTAGCAGTTAGCGCGGGGACACACAGCTTTGTGCAGCCAGGCGCTTTACAAAAGTTTTATTATTTGAATATGGAGAGAGATCAGGGGCACTACAAGCACGGAAGGCAAGAGTTGAGAGATCAAGAGACCACATTAGAGAATTGGTAATCAATTCACTGGGCGATGTTTTGAATAAGGCAGAGGAAATGAAGGTCTATCTAGTCTATCGAGTATCCTTATTGGCTGAGTTATACACAGAAGAGGTTCAACCCGATATAGAGAGGCTTAGAGTTTGGCTGGAAAGCGTACAGAAGCCAGGACTTACAACGGAGGGTAAATAATGCTTGGATGCCCCTAAGACCAAGGAAGAATTTAGGACATACCTTCTGCGGATAAAGAATGGTAAGGCTGCTGGCACGGATACCTTTCCATCAGAGTTGTATAAACTTTTAATAGAAGAAATGATCTCAGAGTGGGAATTATTGTTGAACTCTATATATACCGGCAGGGAGGCCAGATCCCAAACTCATGGAAAGAGGCCACAATAGTCTTGGTCTTAAAACCTATCAAGGATCCTACGTAAGCAGACTCCTACCAACCAATCTCCCTGCTAAATGCAGATTATAAAATCTTTATGAGTATCTTAGCAGGGATATTGGCCAAGCTCGCCCCCCCAGCCGATCCATGTAGATCAGAAAGGATTTATCTCAAAGAGGCACAATCTACCTTACCATGACTCGTTCGAGTCCCCGTGGCCATGGTCGCATTCGATGTGGTTAAGGCTTTTGATCGGGTATGTTGGGCATATCTGTGGGAGGTCCTGGATGTAATGTGATTCAGCCCAGGCTTTACCCTCACTCTTCAAAATCTCTATGAGTCAGCCAAGATATTTCTAATGGCTCACTAACAAGGAGTTTTAGTATACAAAGGGGTACAAGGCAGGCTTGTGCCCTGTCACATTTGCGGTTCGATATCTATATTAAACCTCTGGCACAACAGCTACGGAAAGATATTCAGGTCTTCCCTTTTCATTCACCTTCTTTTAGTAGTAAGATTGCATTGTATTCCGGCGATTTGATAATTTATACATCAGACCCAGTTATAACTGTACAGAGGGTAGAGCAGGTGGTGGTAGAATTCAAAGCCCTGTCGGGGTACTAGGTGAATAATTCCACGATGGAGGTAAGTAATGTGTTGGAATATAGAAGGGTGGAGAGGGAGTGCAAGTGTGGAGATAAAATATTTAGGGGTTACTATTGTCAACCCAGTAGATGAAATCCCCTCACATGATTTCACAAGTGTGGTTAAGGAGGTCGACTCTTAATTTTCTAGATGGAAGAATTTCCCTCTCACAATCTTAGGGGCTCGTTAATTAAATAAAGACGTTGAGTCTCCCAAAACAGACATGCCTTTTTCACATTCCCAAGAGCAATCACAGACAAACTCCCGGGGAAAATAGTCATATGGGGTTCCAGGAGGGGTCAGGTTGGCATGGAAAAATATGAGGCGAAGGCTTGAGAAGGGTGGTTTGGCCCTCCCAGATTAAAATTTTTATTGTATAGCATTTCAGTTTAAGAATACCCGGATGTTATTGGAAAAGCCTGATAGTAACTTGGGAAAAGCTATTATGAGAAATGACAAGGAAGGTGGGTGCTGATGGGTTTATGAACAAGATTGGTGCCCCAAAATTCTTTAAAAAGGTATGACTGAAGTTTTTAAAAACAACACTCAAATCTTTGGTGCAAGGTGAGGAAAATGCTCACTATAGGATTTCATTCCAACTTTGCACCAACATGGGATTCCCCTGGCACCCCAGAATGCATGAAGGATGAATTGAGTCTTCCATTAAGGCGGGCAGGGATTGTTACCTGGGAAGTCATGATGACAATGCAAGGAATAGTACCCTGGGAATCCCTTATGGCCAAAGTTAGAGATAGTCTATGTAGGTTCAAATATGAGCAGCTGCCTTCCTGGTTTACGTCCTCGATATAGGAGACTGGGGGGAAGTGAAAATTTGAGTTTTCTCTCCAGGACGTAAGACCTAAAAGAAAGGAGGTCACCATATGGTATTGGAAACTCCTTGAAGCAGAAGATAAGAAAAGGAAATCATCACATATGGTGTGGGGAGCTATCTTCCAGGCGGTGGACTTAAAACCAATCTGGTGTGACTCTGAAATTATTATATTCTGTCGTTAAGCTGGCAAATTTGAAGCAAAATCACTTTTTCACCATTAACAGACTAAACTGGTCACCACTAAAAATTGCTACGTTCGCCTCAATACCCACCCTCAGGTGCAGAGGGTGTGGATTCTTAAAAGTTAATGATGAACATATTTTCTTCTCGTGCCCTAGGATAAAAGCGTTCTGGAGTGACATTGAGACTATCCTAAAAGACATTTTAGGGGTTACAATAGCCTTACATTCATTATTAGTCCTGTTGGCAGTAGATAAGAACACAAGCAGTCTAATGAACAGGGAGCAGAGTGGTCTCTTGTTCTACTTGATACTTATAGCGAGGAGGGAAATCTGTAAACGGTGGATGGATCCATCACTTCAGAAGGTCGCAGACTGGATCAAAGTGGCTAACTGGGCATGGCGTATGGATTTGGAATGTAAGATAGGAAGATCATCCGGGATATGGGCAGACTATCCTAGATGGAGTTGAATTTAGGGAAGAACCCCAGATAGGACAATGAGCTACTATGATTATACAGAGGCACCGCCCCAGGTGAAGGCTACGCTTGGGCAGTTCACAGTGGAGGGGCCAAGTGTGAAATCAACAGGCCAAGTGTGAAATCAAGGAACCATGAGGAGGACAGATACAGCGATCTGAGAGTTGCAGACACTAAGTTGAAATGAGGACAAAAGAAAATGCTGCACCCCAAGATCTGCCTACAAACGTGTGAGATCAGAGAGGTGTTAATAAGACATTTTAAGGAGAGTGTGATCTTCCCTTTAGCAGCTTGGCATGAATACTTATAGTTGCAAGGTTGTGGGTTTGAATAAATGTCATGCTAAGCAGAGTGTTCAAAAAGAAAGAAGGCCTCCAATTTGCTTGGGGCATTTGAGAAGGCTTGAAAGAGGGTGTATTATTTGTATTAGTGAAGCTGGCTTTCATTATCACGTATTGTATTATGCGAATTGAACAGCAGACTGTTAAGAGAGGCATTTCACGCTACTAATTTTGTCTGTAGTTTAATGTTCAGTGTCTCCCGCCTGATGACTGGTGTGCCAAAGGCAATCATGCCTGTACCTGTCTGCAGCCAGCTGCTGCCAATCAATATGCCTGTAGGTGCTTTATGTGTAATGCCCGATGTGGTACCTAGATGGAGTGGGGCCTAAAGACCCATCTCCCCCAGGTTTCTTCATGTGCCTGGCACTGATCACTGCCAGGGGCACAGGATAGGTCAGGAGTAGGGGATTCAGAGAAAACACTATTCAGGAGCTGGGTCAGGGGTTGCAAACTCTTTTCACCCCGGGGTGGGCAGGATAGAGGAGCACTTTCTCTCTCCCCTCACCCTCATTTTGTGAGTTCTTTGTGGGGTAATTGTGTGGGTGGGTGTTACTGAGGTAAGTTTTGGGTTATAACAGATTCATTTTCTTACACTTGCAGGTAGGGGGTTAAGTTGCCATAATTGGACAGGCTTTTGATGAGTAAGAGATGAGAAAGGGGTAGCTTAGGGGTCTGATGAGCCATATGCAGGCCTATGCACCTCTGGGGGGTACACAGGTGAGGGTCTGGGTCGGACGTTTTGAATTGAATTTGTAAGCTGCACAACTACCCCAAGGGGTTTGCCGGGGCCGGCCAGGTAGGAGAGCTGAGAACTAGCAAGAAGGATCTAAGAATTGAAGAACCAAGACTTCAAGCTTTTGCAGAATGCACCATAAACGGTTTCCTCACAGACATTGAGCATGGTATGGTGGAATGTTTTGAGATGTTTGAGGTTCGTGTTGGTGAGGAATATGTAGCAAGGAATGGAGAGTCAGTTGTAAAGTAGAGAAAAAATGTTTGGAGTATGAGTGGATTTTAGGAATTGTTGGCACTTTGGGGGAGACTTCAGGGACGGAGAAGCTGGGTGTATTATTTGTATTAGTGAAGCTTGAATCTGATTTCATGTAATGTATTATGTGATTTGAACTGCAGACCGGTCCTATCCTGTCCTATTAATTGGTCTTAGGCGTGCCGAAGGAAATCATGCTTGCACCTGATTAATTATACCTGCGGTGCTCATTTTGCCTCGGCAGTTGACATTAGCTAAAACAAATACAGTTAATGCTGCTAAGTCCCTATTATGTTTGCTATTTTTCAGTCAGGTGCTCTCATAGAATGCTACTGAGGTCTTAAAGAAGGAACATTTATATTGTTTATTTTGCCTGCAGAGGATGGCATTCTCTCACTTGGCACCTAGACCTGTTAATTATACTATTAATTCGCATAATTAACAGTATTGTGTAATGTCAGGTCGACTGTTAAGCACCACACCGAATGGTTGATCTCGGTCTTCAATTCAATATTCAATGCCTCATTAAAAGCCAACTGTGAGTGGACTGCACCCCTATTTTAGACAAACCTGTTTCTGAAAATTATAAAATGTATTGTTCTAGAACCAACTACAGAAGAGGCAGCGGTTTGCAACCTGAGCCGGCCTTCACACCCTCCAATATACTGAGATTCTTGCTGAGGTCATGGAGAGATTGTAAAACTACTGATGGACATAAGCTGTCCATGGCCATCATACACGTGCTGTAATCCCCGTCTGCATGTGAAGAGAGCAGATCTTGTGTGACACACACAGGCACAATATGTGTTGCATGTGCATAGTCAGATGTTGAATTACTGGCCTTCACCTGCAAATTCAAGAACACAAGAATACCCGCCACAATATCCCTTGACTAAATCATCCAGACTACCAGCAGACATTGGATAGTTCATCCCGAAAGAGAAAATTAAATCCACAAAGGGCCTGCTCTGTATTTTAGGAATGACCTGGCCGCATTACATTTGAAACATTTGAATCTAAAATGGACACACCAGGCTGAGCACTTGTTCGATCCTATTTTCACCATTTCTGGATTCCATTTCGGTGGGCTTGACCAACAGGCAATGGAGTGGAGGTGAAGAACAGGTGTTCTCGTCTGGCACCACCAGCCTCAGTCTTTATCAGAGCCGACTGCGGTCTCCCTTGCTGGTATGATCAACAATAACACTCTGTTCTGATGCCGACCCTCCCGCTGGAGGATCGTAATGCTTTGGGGGAGGACATCACCCTCTCAGAGATAAAAGAGGCCATTTCCCAACTTCAACCTGGAAAAGTGTAGGGAACACACAGAATACTGGTTGAATTCTTTAAAGGCAATGTCCATATCCTTGGCCCATATATGTTACAGCTATATCAAAAGGCTGAACAGGAAAAAAAACTACAGCTGGATCTGTGGAAAGCCACAATAGTGGTGATCCACAAGACAAGGAAATCATCTACACACTGCAGCTCCTACCGCCTAATTTTGCTTCTAAATGTTGGGACCAAAATTCCACCGTCTACAATGGCAGAGACTGGTTAAAGTGATCTTCCCCCTGATCCACAATGATCAATCCGGTTTAATGTCAAAAATATCCACTATGTTCAATCTGCAAAGGCAGAAAAGACTCACATGTTTTTCTCCCGCTTGACACAGAGAAAGCAGTTGAAGTGGTTTATTGGCCCTTCTTAATGCAGGTGCTGACTAGATTTGGTTTTGGGCCCAAATTCCAGTCATGGATAAGCTTACTTTACAGAGACCCAATAGTCAGGGTCAATGACACCCTGTCAAAGAAATTCAGCATTGGCCGGGGCATCAGACAGGGATGCCCTTTATTCACCCTTCTGTTTTCTCTAGCTGTGGAACCGATGGCATGCTTGATTCGGGCACACCCCGCTATTAGTGGATTTCAGGCAGAGGAGGAATCAGACGATAGGATTTGCAAGTCTTTGACGAATATATTGCACATTCAGGATACTCAAACTGGGATAAATCTGGCCTCTACAATACAGAAACAATGCACGTCCTAGACAACCTGCCTCGAAGGCTACGCATATAAAGAGAAGGTTTCAAATACCTGGGCATTTTTGTCACCTTAGATAAAAAAACGAGACCTGGTTCGAAATCTTCGGCGCATTCTAGTGGAATTCCAGACCAATGTGGACCAGTGGAAGAAACCACCTCTGATGCTGCTGGATTAAGCAGCAATGTTCAAGATGAGTACCTAGCCCAAATTTCTATAAATGCTCCAAAACAATTACTATCTGATCCCAGGCGACTACTTCACTAAGACAAATCGGGAGATCCGAAAAGTGTTGTGGGATTGGGGATATCCCAGAGTAGGGCTACAGACCATGCAAAGAAACAAATATGATGGAGGGATCCCTCTCCCAGATCTCTCTCCCTGATGTCAGGGCCTATTGCTGAGCCGCACAGTTAGTATTAATCAATGACTGGGCCCATACGCTGGGAAACCATCCCACGTACTCACTCGAAACCAATCCGTTCCACTCCAAATCACACCCACATTACTTAAGGGGGTAGTGGCATTAGGAGACGCCTCGGCAAAGCAGGTGACCATTGAAGCCTGGAACAAGACCAGAGCTACTTGGGGTGGGCAACCCAACACAACCAGGAGACCATGTTGTGGTTGGGCAAGAGGTTTATGGAAAACTGAGAGGCTTTGAGTCTTGGGATCTTATTGGGAGTTCTAAGTTCGGGAACCTGTAGGAGGAAGGAGAGTTGATTCCCTTAAGTTCCCTCCAACGTGAGTATCACCTCAATGCCAAGCAATACTATAAGTACATACAATTAAAGCATGCATGACAAGCTGAGGGAATAGACACGACTGAAATCCCTGAATACGCCCCCATAGAAGGGAGACTGCTCCTGGGAGAAATACCTGAGAAGTCGGACTCCTGTACGTATAGGACTAAAAATACCAGCAGGCCTAACTCCTTAAGGAAACTAAGGTAGAAATGGGAAAGGGACTTGGGTGAATTAGACAAAACAGACTGGGAAGTGGCCAAGATGCATCCGGTAGAAGTGGCTATGAAATTCCGGCTGCGTTTAGTGCAATACAAGATTCTCCATAGGGTCTATTACAACCAGGCACAGTTATACAAATCAGGAAGAGCCGAGACACCAAATTGCCTGAGGTACGGGAATCAGGGTGGCACATTCTTCCACACATTGTGGAACTGCTTCACTATTAAAGTATACTGGAGAAACATAATAGACAAACTGGCCACTATCATCTCAGTACCCATCCAGACAGATCATAAGTACATCATCCTTGGTATTCCCACAGAGGTAGACATCTCGAGAGCCCAGCTCCTTTTCTGCAATTTAAGTTAAGCAGTGGCAAAGAGACTTAGCTGAACACTGGGGCGCACCTGAGCTACCCACCCTGGAGGAATGGAGAGTAGGGATGGACCTCTAAATGATTGTGAAAAAAGTCATGTACAAGTCTAAAGGTTGCCCCAAAAGGTTTGCTAAGATGTAAGACCTATGGCAAAAATATTGTGGAATGGATGTGGCTGATGGAGAAACTGCTCACGCTGGAATGATTATCTTCTTACCAATCTGACTCTGTGTATGACTAAGTAATTTGCCACTTGCTAGATTACCTGAGAAGTACACTGGCTGCAGCGTTCTGACTTGTACACTTGTTGTTTACTATCAACTCATTGTGACCAATTGTTATGGTTTGAAAAATAAACGTATTTCTACAAAACAAAAAAGCAATAACACTGTATCCCCACTAGCACTATTTCAGCAGTACAAAACAGATGGCAGGCCTACAAAGAGCCTAAGCACTGATCAGGCCACGAAGCTGCACCAGCTATCTGTCATCGCAGACCTTGCGATCCAAGACCTGTATGTTGGCCAAAAGGACGGAGCTTGCAGCCACCACTTAAGAGTGACCCAACTACTCCCAGCGATGAAGCAGTGCACCATACCTCGTAAGCAGCCTACTGAGGCCAAGGGCTCAGCATCAGCCTAATGTGCGCTCAACAGCAGATGTGGCCTCCGACGTGGCCTGACAAGACAACTCCGCACACAATGGAAAGGGCAGATCACTTGAGACAGTGAGAACCCCATGTGTTCATTGGCGGTCCCCAAGAAGTGTTGGGGTGCCGACCAGAAAAGTAACTTCTGTGCGTGTGGAACCGGTGCACCAAGTTGTGAGGAGTGCAGCCCATGTAACCGTGGACCAGGTCAGCAGGCCCAAACGGCCAGGTGACTCTCAAGGGGGCTTGACAGAAGGCCCCCATAAACCTGCAACACAAACACAACAACCAGTGGCAGGTTCACTGTACAATGTCACTATTGTGAGCAGATCAAAATGAAATATAATTACGGCCTCTAGAAACCAACAAGTCACTACTGGGTATGAGAGAAGCAACTGTAAAAACTGAAGCCATACCATCATCATCATCGCTGAATGACCCATGCGAGCGCAAATGACCACTGCAGCTTCTAGCAGATCAAGGTCACTGTGAGGAGGAAGCACTATATTTCTTTGAACAGAACAACCTCAGCCAAGCACTATGCAGATGCAGAAGTGACCCTTATACCACCAGCATAGCAACTGGGAGAGGCCTGAGTGGCCAATCAACCAAAGAGATGTTAGCAGTCATTTCAGTCAGAGAGGGGCAAGGTGACAGACTGAAGAGTCCACAAGGTAGTCTCACAAACACGGGGGAGCTGAGCTGCCGCAGATAAGCCTCCGTAGGAGACTCTGCAACAGTTTTTGAAAGAAATCAGGGAAGTGAGAACAGATAGTTCTGACCTGAAGACATGCAGGAGGGAGCTCTAGAAAATATAAGAGTCAGGGAAACAAATTGCAGATTTGGTAATGCTTCAAGAACTGCACCATATATTTATTTATTTATGTTTGAGATCTATATAGCGCTAGCTAGTCTCGAAGGTATCAAATAGCTTTACATCTTCTGTGAATACATTTACTTACACTATACATGAGGATTTGTGTGGGTCACAAACCAAGAACAAAGGAGTAAAACATTATTTTTTTTAAATCATACTGCATTAAGGTAGTTAAAAACAGTACATTATGCCTACAACATTACAGAATGTTGGCAATCCCCCTAGTGACAGAATGGAGACTAAGTCAAGGTGACCACATCAAGGGATCCTGCCGATGGGGGTTGGATCTTTGGGAAACATAGCTCTCAGTTAGAGAGCATGTTGAAGTAGTTGTTAAGAGAAGGGTTTTGTGTTCTTGTTTGAAGCCAGAGAAGGAGCAATTACAGCAGAGGTCCTTAGACACAGAGTTCAAAATCCTAGGAGAAAGAGCACACCTGAGATGATTGTATGTTGCATGTTGAAGTAGTTGTTAAGAGAAGGGTTTTGAGTTCTTGTTTGAAGCCAGAGAAGGAGCAATTACAGCAGAGGTCCTTAGACACCGAGTTCAAAATCCTAGGAGAAAGAGCACACCTGAGATGATTTCTTCTTCATCATCATTGGAGGAATGAAAAAAAGTAGAATCTTCCCAGTACAAGGCCTCTTCCTGATCTAGATTATTTGGCTTCTAGGTATTTGGGGTTCTTTGTATGAAGGGATTTGTGAATGATTCAAGCTGTCTTGAGGGTGCATCTTCCTTTAATCGGAAGCCAACTGAGACTCTTGAAGGCAGGTGAGATGTGATCAAACTGTTTGATTCCTGTGAGGAGTCTGGCATTCCCATTGAGAATAGTTCTTAGGTGCACAAGGTGGCTTTTCAGAGTTCCAGTGATGATTGCTTGTCGTAGTTAAGTTTCGAGAGCACCATTAGTTCTGAGCTGAAGACATGGCAGAGGGAGCTCTAGAAAAACATAAGACAGTATGGCTCGAGCCTCCTCCGAGACTATTGGTAGCACCTGTGCAATCAATCCCAATATCGTGTGGGTATATTGGCCCAACAGGCATGCAGTGTTCACCGACCGCAAAGTGCAAGTGGAATATAAACCTTCTTACCAAAGGTGTCCAGCCTCTTGGATTCCCTGCCCAGGGTTAACTCAGGATGAGAAGGCCTGAACTACCAGGCTCTCCGGGGTGGGGTGCTGGATGAGGAAATTGGGATCCCCTGGAACACTGTGATGGCGGTGGGCAATTGTCCTATTCCCACAAGCCTCTGTGCAGGGCTTGGGCCAAGCCCCAAGAAGGACATCTGTAAGTGCTTCATTCAAAGGCAGTAAGGGTTTGGATGGGGTAATTCCTGGCTGAAGAACTTCTGTCAAGACGTTCGTCTTCACTGCATGCAAGGGTGGGTTAAGGTCCAAGACCTCTGCCGTCCTCCTCCACACCATAATCATTGAGACACCCACCTGGGAAGCCAGGGTAGGAGGAGAGACTAGGCCAGTGTCTGGGGAGGTGTCCAAACCACTGGCATATGCCAATTCCTCATACTAGTTGTGCTCAATGTCTTCTACAGCGTACTGGTAACTATAAGGGTCATCAGACCTCCTCCCATGTGCCCCCAAATTAAGGCCTATCGAAAGAGATAGGCACTGGCTCGGATATGAGTGTTCGGCCCCCTTCCCACCTATTGGTACCCGTGTCAGACAATGTCCATCCAGCTCTGTGTTGGCGCCTGTGAGCGTTGGCACTGGAGGAAGTGCCTGGTAAGGTCGCGGAGGCCCGACCAGTGCTGCTCCAGATCCAAGGGGCCCAACTAGCACCAGGTGCGAACCTACCACCAGAAGTCCTGTAGGGACCCCTCTTAAGCCCACATGGCCCGATGGCTCTACAACAGGGACGGCCACCCAAATATGAGATGCATGGCCTCACATAATTCTTCTAAGTTGGGCAGCTAACTCTGGAAGGTGCTGAGATGCGCAGGCTCGACCACAGAGCTAGACCGTGAATGCATTGCTCACTTGTCTCATCAGATGACTTCATCAGATGTGGTGAAGTTGAACATCCCTTTGACTTCTTGCTCTTCTTACCAGATTTCCCGGATGACTTTGATTGAGACGACAAGGGCCTGTAGTAGCTCCACGAACGAGCTCGGGACCATCTTCTAGACTGAGATCTTGAGCGTTGCGGTGTCACACAGCTCCCTCAAGATCTTGGGGTGCATGGCATGGGTAGTCGACACAGGTCTCGGCATAGTAGTTGTACTCCAAGCACCAGAGGCATACCAAATGCGGGGCTATCACCATCTGTCGATGACAGGCGACACGTGGTTTAAAACCAGCTTTCCTAGAGGACATTTTGATGCACAAGGAGACAAGGTCTCGACAAAAGGTCAAAAAAGGGTCCGGCAAAAAAAGACAGGGGGAAGATCTTCCCGGATCCATGCTTACTGGTGTGGAAAGAAAATAACTAACGTCAGCACACTGCTGTCCCCTATATAGGGACAATGCCGACGGTGCCAACTACTGGCATACAGGGGTACTGCTCAAGAAAAATTTCCAGACCCAGTCTGACGTCTGGGGATTATTCTAAGGTAAGGAATATTGAAGTCTATCAGATTAGGTTTCTAGCACAGTATTAAGAAAAGAGTTCTAATCTAGATCCTCACTTTGAAGCACCCTACTGGTTTATGTAGAGTTTTGTCACCTTGGCACTAGTGCATTCTAGCACAACTTGTTCATGAAGAAGAGAAGTGAAGGCAAGTAGGATATGATGAATGGATGACAACCATCTACAATTTTGGATGAAAGCTCCTCTACCTGGTCTATAAATACTTCTGTGATTGAAACCAGGGATGTTCAAAACCCAAACCGACTGATTTGGATGGCTAGCAGTTTTGGAGATGGATATGCCATGGATCCACATGCCTGTAGATTTACTGGGCCAATGCACCAAAACAAGCCCTTTCGAATTGTGTTTGAAATTGTAAATAGAGCCTTGTATGATAAGGGAGAAATTAGCAGATCCAAAGGAAATGATCGACGGAGCGTTGACAATACAAGCACTCACCCCCAGTCAACTGATCTGGGTTTAATCCATCACCATTCAGACTGATTTGCATATGGCCATGTCTGAACTGGGGTGGCAGAGTGGGCTAAAGAACGGTGATGGATTAAACCCAGATCAGTTGACTACGGAGTGAGTGCTTGTATTGTCAACGCTCCGTCCATCTTTCCTTTGTTTTTTCTTTGTTCGCCATAAGTTGGCAGGGTATGCTCAGACGTGAGTCCCTTGCTCATTTTGCCACTGGATTCAAGCAAGCCGGGCTGAAGAAGGCTGAAATGCCAGAAACCGGTCCTCGGCAGCTTGTTTCCGTTTCAGGGAAGGCATGGCTTGGCAGTTCGGGCTGGACTGTTCCCATGAGGCACAGGGTCAGACTGATTTGCATATGTCCATGTCTGAACTGGGGTGGCAGAGTGGGCTAAAGAACGGTGATGGATTACCAGATCAGTTGACTGGGGGTGAGTGCTTGCATTGTCAACGCTCCGTCCATCATTTCCTTTGGTTTTTCTTTGTTCGCCATAAGTTGGCAGGGTATGCTCAGAGGTGAGTCCCTTGCTCACTTTGCCACTGGATTCAAGCAAGCCGGGCTGAAGACGGCTGAAATGCCAGAAACCGGTCCTCGGCAGCTTGTTTCCGGTCCAGGGAAGGCATGGCTTGGCAGTTCGGGCTGGACTGTTCCCATAAGGCACAGGGTCAGACTGATTTGCATATGGCCATGTCTGAACTGGGGTGGCAGAGTGGGCTAAAGAACGGTGATGGATTAAACCCAGATCAGTTGACTGGGGCTGAGTGCTTGTATTGTCAACGCTCCGTCCATCATTTCCTTTGGTTTTTCAGAAATTAGCAGATCACAAACCAAATGTTTCAGATGTAGATGAGTTATTGGACAGCTGCAATCATTCTCTGGTGACTGTCAACCAACCATTGTACTAGGAAAGCAGAATGGCTGGACCTTGGCCAGCTAATAAATCCTTTAGGAAGAAATGCAGTGGTAGGAAACTGGGTGTCTGTTACAGTTCCCCCCACTTTTTGCCTGGTTTTTGATGCAACCTTGACTGGAAGTGCATAAGATCCCTGCCAATCAGGTCCTCTGTGACAGAAGCTCTTTCCCTAAACTGTACCTTTTGATTCCCAATTGGCACAACTTCAGCACCCCGTGTAAGTCCCTAGTAAAATGGTACCCCTGGTATCTAGGGCATTGGCACTGAAGAGGGACCCCCAAGGGTAGGAGCACGAATTGTGCCACCCTACGATCCCCTCACCAAAGCCATGCACCCTGCCACTGCAGACTGCATGCCTTGGTGCTGACAAAACTGAAGAGTAGACATGGCACCCATCCCTGAGTGCCATGCCCACAAACACTGGATGGGATATAGGCAAGACACCCCTCTGGCAGGCCTTATAGCCCTAAGGAAGGGTGCATTAAATCCCCTGTGAGGACAAAACTGCATGAGCGTATATGCCCCTACAATATCCATATCGATTCTTTAATATTGTAAGTGAACAGGGAAGTCTTGAATAGTACATTGGATGGATACTGGACCTTCTGATTTCTAAAAGGGTAACCACAATAACAACTGTATTGCATTGCTTTTCCGCTAGCCTTTTTCCTTCCATAGGAAATGTATTGAGTGTAATTGCGCATTACTGTGATTATTGCATTTTTTTGTAATTTATCATATTGTGACAAGTGTTTACCTTATACTGGAGTTCTTGGTCTAAATATATATATAAAAAGAAGTACTATGTTCTAATTTGGTTTTGACTTCATTTCTTGAGTGGTTGTAATTATTTATTGCCTTAGTGTGTACAACAAATGCTTAGCACTACCTACTGATAAGAATAACTGCTCTCCCAAACTACCACAAAATAGAGCGTTAGCATTATCTACTTTTGCCTCTGTAAACCAATAAAGGTCTCTTCGACATGGGTTTCCTACAGCGGTCTTCTGGTTTGTCCAGAAATGAGACCACCATGAAATCAAAGTCTTCTGCTAGAGTTTGGTGCAACATTTTTCAGGTGACCAGGAAGGTTAAGTCCTAATTCTATAAAAATGGTTGGACTTCACCTCTTCCTCAATAAAGGAAAGATCAGCGAGTGGTCATTCATAGTTACCACAATACAATGTCTTAGTAACGCCTCTCATGTCTAATGAATGCAAATGGGAGGTCCGAAACCAAAGCTGGGTTTGAGGTACAGGAACTGCCGAATCTGAGCCAGGTAAATAGGAAGGTGCAAGTATGTGTACTGCAGATTCAAGGATGTGAGGATATCTACTAAATGTACCAATAGAATGATAGACTGCAAACTCACCAACTCGAAAGAGTGATTTAAGAAAAAAAAATGTTCATCACTTTCAGGTTAATAACTGCTCGAAAAGATCCTTTGACTATTTCTTCATCAGGTACAGAATGAAACCTGGTATTTTCCCCTATTCCTCCTCTAACAAAGCTACTACATCAAGTAGGGAGCAGATGTTATTTGAAGTTTGGATTCAACTAAGTTCTGAAGCTAAGACTAGAAATCTACGTAGTAGTTGCACCACAGAGCAAAGAAGGACAGGCAGGTTCTTATAAGGATATAATGAGACACTTGTCTCCGCTCATGTTAGTTATTCAGGTGCAGAGGATATGTAGTCAGAATGTCTCTTGGAACACCCCCATCCTACCTTGGAATGGATGCCTGAAATTCTTGGTTGCAGAAGAAACCAAAGAAAAATACAGGAAACAAAATATCTCACTTTGAGTGAAAGAAGCATCTTTCCATCTCATTTAGATTTCTTCAGCAAGTTATCCTAGTTGCTTGCTTCAGCACCATTATTATTATTATTATATTTAAGTTTATAAAGCGCGCAGCTACCCGGAGGTTTCCCGGCGCTAAGGACCAAATGAGGGAGAGAGCAAACTAAAGGGTAAGGAAGGCAGTTACTGGTTAAATAACCAAGTTTTAACCTCTCTGCGGAACTTGAGATAACAAGGTTCAGTGCGCAGCGATAGGGGAAGAGAGTTCCAGAGGGAGGGAGCGAGACAGGAGAAGGAACAACCACCCATTCTGGCTCTTTTGACTCTGGGAACCAGAAACCTATGCTGAATGGATGAGCGAAGAGTACGGGGTGGACAGTACTGCTGAACCAAGGTATTAAGTTAGGGTGGGGCCCGGCCTGCATTCATTCTGTGCATAAAGCAGAGGGCCTTGAATTTCGTGCGGCTTTCAATACGGAGCCAGTGCAGGTTACGTAAAGAATTAGAAGTGGAGGATTTATTAGGAAGTTTACAGGGCAGCCGAACCGCCATGTTCTGGACTGTCTGTAGTTTACGGGTCACCTCTTTGCAGGCCCCCAGGAGAAGAATATTGCCGTAGTCCAGTCTAGAGGTGATTAAGGCCTGGACTACGGTTTTCTGTGTCTCCTGAGGGAGCATCCAAATGATCTTTCTAAGCCATTTGATGATGGTGATGCAGGTAGAGGAAGTTTTGGCCACATGGTGCTTCATAGATAACTGGTCATCAAAAATGATGCCAAGGTTACGTGCTGTTTTATAGGGAACGGGGAGGGTGTCCATTTGCGAGGGCCAATGTTGGAGCCCCCACAGAGTAGTATTATGGCCAAACAGAAGGAGCTCTGTTTTCCCCCCATTCAATTTCAATTTATTTTCGTGCATCCACGCGGCGATGTTACTAAGCCCTACGCAGAGAGAAGAGGAGGAAGAGTGAGGTCCCATCGATAGAGAGTAGATAATCTGGGTATCATCGGCATATGAGTAAATGGTGAGCCCAGCTTGCTCCGCAATAGTAGCCAAAGATCTGACATACAAGTTAAAAAGCAAGGGGCTCAAAATGGAGCCCTGAGGGACACCATAAGCCGATTTATAGATTTGAGAAGTTTATGAAGAGGAGAAGACTTGAGAAGTGCGGTCTGAGAGAAAACTAGCAAGCCAGTTGAGGGCTGAGCCAGTAATGCCAGATGATTTAAGGGCATTAATGAGGATGGGGTGGGAAACCGTGTCAAATGCGGCGCTCAAGTCAAGCAAAATGAGTGCCACGGTTTCCACCCTGTCCACCCGGCATCGGATGGTTTCTGACCATCATAACAATATCCACTGAAGACTGTACGCCTTACATGATTTCAAGGCTTCAGACTACATGACGGAATGACAAGTTAAAGTACTGATGAGTGTGGTATCAACTTCCTGATTGATTAGTGGTTAGAGCATATGTGGGGATTTGACAGGAGGAACATCCCGGAAGCAATCCTTACATGATATGATGCCTATTATGGAAGCAGCAGAATCAAAGGGTCAGCCTGCACCTTGGAACACTCTGGATTAATGGCAGACACTACATACTGGCAGCCGTCTTGTTAAAGTGGCTTGCTTCTGTGGAATTCCAAGTTGTTTGGGTGCCATTGCAAACATTCATGAGGGCGGCCCAACAGATACCTGGGTTCAAGAGACCCCTTCTAAATAAAAGCAAATAGATATGCACCAGCTTCTCATGCTCCTGATTCAACAGCAGCCTGGGTCTATTGCATGTTGGTTGAGGTTGTTTCCCACTGATGTCCTGGAGCTCATCCTACTAGGATTTGAAAACGGGGTAAAGTACAACCATTTCAGCACTGGACTCACAAGGTAAGCAGGCAGCCCGATGCTTCTCACAGAGAAGTGTTGGGGGGTGGGGGCAAGAGCTCAAAGCTCAACAGCCAACCAACAGACACAATAATTTAATGACCACAACTGTGGTTGTCTTTATTTAAAAATAAGTTCTTTAAACACACAATAAAACAAAATATTACACAATGCAATTAGGATAGCCAATACAGGGTTTTATTCCTTGTTGTGCTCTCAGTGCTCTACACCCTCCCGCTCCTGTATTCTCTCCCCACCCGAGTGACCCTACTAGTTTCAGCCCTCCTCCATCCTCGAGCTCACCCCACAGAGTTTAGATACACAAATGAGTTCCTAACACCGGTTTAAATTGAAGAACAGAGTCCTGTGCACACATATAAGGGTGAAGGTTTTAGTGGAAAAAACAAAAATAATAATGAAATCCCAATGGTTGTAGGGAAGCTGGTAGACGGACGTATAATGGCCATTACTCTGGACCTGAAGACAAATCCTACACGCCGGATTCTAGTGCCTAGACCATTTTGGTCACGGACTTACACGTCCGTCTACCAGCGTCCCTACAATCATTGGGATTTCATTATTTATTCTAGAATACTTTCCCGAAGACCGTATATTTTTGTGAACTACCCATGTTGCAACCAGGTTGGAATTATCACCGGTACAGCGATTCTATTGATACTTTGCTAACTTAACAGCCCTGAAGAGTCACAATTGTACCACGTTGTGACGAAACACGTGTCGGCTGCTTGTTCATTCTGTATTGATCCGGATTAAAAATCCCCATTATGATAACTCTGATGTCGACCTACTTGATGTCTACAAAAAGAACAATTGGAAATGTAGGTTTTTACACTAAAACCTTCACCCTTATACGTGTGCACAGGACTCTATTCTAGATTCACTGTGTAGATCTCGGCTTACACACTCACAGGGGTTGTTTTCGTTTGGGTTTGTTCCCCCTGACCTGGTAGCACCGATCTTAATTAATTGCATCTTAGAACATTTGCGTACTTGCTTGAGCGCCATTTCTTCCTGTCTTCAATCTAAACCCTTCACCGATATAGTTACCGGTTTAAATTGGGCAGAAAGTATTGAGTCCCCATGCTCTACTTTCTCAAAGCACGACTTTTAAAAAAATTAAAAAATCGTTTTATTATGTTTTTCACTTTCAACATATAGGTCATCAATACAAGACAGAAGGACTTATTAATAGCACCTCTGTAAAAGCAGTAATACAAACCAATAATGCATAGCATATTATAACCACAATGTTCAATCACATATGGTTTTGCTAATCGCAAATCCATTCCCCGTCTGCATCTAGGGTGTGTCACTATGTCGAGTACTCTGTAGGCTTGCCAATGCGGTCATATTCTAGTCCATTTGTTTGGACTCAAAGAACGTATTAGTACTTGGCTCCAGTTGCTATTTAACACTGATGGTACATGTGCAGTGATCCTGCAGGTCAGGTAATGTGATGGGCACCTTCCGTCTTCATGAAGTCCTCTTCTCAACGCCTGCATTGATGGATGATTGCAGCACAGCAAATTCAGCTTTTACATCAATTGCAGTTTCTCTGGCTGTCCGGCGCCACTCAGAAGCACTGCGTCAAGGTTGTTAAGCGCTTACAGCAAGGCAGGTCTGGGGGTCATGGCATGGCTTCTCCAGCATTTGCAGCCTCATACCCTGAGTATTGTCCTCCAGTGATCACGAGTAGTTGCAGCCTCCTAGGCTGACTTAGGTCCACTCAGCAGTGACACATCTTCCTTTCATCTACCTTTCTCTTTTCCTCACAGTATCTCCCTTCCGCAGGGCCTGGGACACTTCTTCTCTCTTTTAGCAGACAGGCCAGTTGCAACCCCACACCTCACCACTACTATCTACAAACTCAGTGTTCTAGAATAATTAGGGAGGAGCCCCCTGCTAACAAAGTATTTATGGCATTTCTATGGGTAGTCCAGTTTCCATCCTCTTCTCTTCAGTGTCTCGATCCCTATCCTTCAGCCACTGGTTGCAGGCAATACATGGTTACTGCCTGGGTTAACTTTCCTCATCCTTCATCTTGTGCCATGCTAAACCAGGGACATCCAAAATAATGGATCCGACTGGCTTCAGTACTCAGACTCGCAAACACTGTACACAGAGTCCTACTACCATGCATGTATCACAGCCTTACTGTACATGCACTTGGGTTAATAATGCAAGTTTTTGTATTACACATAACTGCAGACTTTTACAACAGAGACACTAAACGACCACTCCCACTAAAAGATATAAAGTTCTGGTCCACTGCAAATAACAAAACCCGGTATATGGTCACTGCTGCTTTTTACACTACAGCCACGACAGAGACAGTGGTCATCTGCCTACTACGAGGGCACCCTTGGTGCACCCTTCAGTTCACAGGACAAGCTCTGGACAATGTACTATCAAGAAAAATCCTAGGCCTCTGCGCACATGCAGTTGGGCAATCAGCAATGGAACATGCCAGGCACTATGCAGGAGCTATTCCCATTCCAACATGGTTTCTGTTTACTATTTCCTTGTGCGCACCATCACACTACTAAATGCAACCTCAACCAATAAGCAGCGTATGGGACAGGAGAGAAGAGGAGATTAAATAGTGGTGATCTTAGTGTGAGGATTCACATCATTAATTTCTCTACTTGCTCATTACAGGGACTCACAGACACCATTTTGTAGAACTAAGAAAACATGCTTGAACCCCAATGACCTATTCCTCCAGTATGCTTAAAGATGTGCACTATTAACATGTTGAATTCAGTACCTGTCCTCCTGTCTCATGTGAAGAAAGACTAGAAACAGGATTCTCAAAATCTATGGAAATCGGATTAGTTTAAAAAAAAATGATAACAAGAGAATTAAAAAAAGAAATCTCCCTGGTTTGAGGCATTCTAAAACACGTTCTACTTCTGATAGCCTGGGAGCATTCAGCAAGACGTTCAATGAGGATTTTACAAAGCAGACCGTGCAACTTAGTTTTGCTTTGTTTGTCTATCCTAATAGTGTTCTGGAAGGTCCATGACAACTACTGAACAACAAGACAGACCAATATATCAAGAGGCACACACAAGTCTGCTCAGAACAAAACAATGGGCATTACAGCAGCTCTCTGCTTAAGCAACTTTTGATTTTCTAACCATGAGCTACTATGCGCATGTAGGCACATAGCCCACATAAGGAAAGTAAACCAAAATTACTTTACTACCATGTGTTTACCTCTATTCTGTGGTACATGCTTTGTTAATTTGCTTTAGTTTTCTGGAAATGAGGATGTGGGTATTCCTTTTCCTGATAAAACCAGGTTGGCCAGTCCAACAAACTGAAAATGTTTCTGTTCCTGAAACTCACACTGGACTGTACTCGGCAGGCTCACCCATACGGTCAGTTTGACAATGTAATGGATGGCAGTAGGATGGCTACGTAACTCGGTCTCAAAAACCTATTTCAAAGTGATATAAGGTGCTTCTTCAAAGAGAAGAAATTCAAATGTAATACAACATTTTCTAACCAAGAGCTACATACAACATGATTGAGGATTGGGACTGTGACATTCTTTACGCATTCTCACATTGGCAACAATTATAAATTGCTTACTTTATAGCTTGCTGCAAAGTTGATAAAAGCTGACTTGTTGTGTCGTGATCACTTGCACCCAACGAGGACATCAGAACATGCAGATCATTGAAGATCAGAATATGATCTTTAGCATGCTTCTTTGTGACCTGTACAAGCTTTTTCCACCGGTCTCCGACATTTACCCCTGGAAAACAATCTGATATTTACTAACGTAACAAAAACATTCCCTTACCTTTGTAATAAAATGAACATAAATGCGAATTCTGTTATGAAATCAATGCATTTAAATCACATTTATGTGCCTGGTATACACTTATCATTGGCCACGCAAGAAGGTGTATATTCATAGTGGCCGCATTTATCTTACTATGGACTCTTATTAATGGAGCATTACCTCCAACCTAAACAATATGTACTTCAAAATTCTACATTTTTAACGTCCAACTAAAAAAATATATATATATAAAATTCAAAAAAGAAGTGGAAAGAGGAAAAAAAGAGGAAGCACAGAGCAGGAATATGTAGAAAAATAGGTAAAGAGAGTAGGAGATGAAAGAGGAAAAAAGACACCAACAGAATGGGCGATTCCCACGATTAGGAAAAAAAATGGGGGAAAAGTAAGAAAAGACTCTGAAGAAGAGAGGTGGAACAGGGTGAAGAAGAGAGGTGAACAGGGTGAAAATGTAACAGGATATATGGAAAGAAGGTAAATAAGCCCCCTGAACGTCCCCATATATTGGCTGCACTGATTCTCTTGCTACTGGGCTCTGGCAGCTACATTGATAGCACTGCCCCTCTTTATAGCACAGGATCCAATACTAAGAAGTACTTACTTTTAAAGGTTTTCTGACAAGCTGGAGCAGACGCCTGTCAACAGGTTTGAGCTCTATCAAAGGGAAATTTACGGGTCCCAAAATTCCAGTAGGTATCACTTTTTGTGAGTTTTTAACAGCGCTGTACCTTCGCGAATTTGCTGAAACTTACAGACCATTACATACTTGAGACCGGATTCACAAAGGTCCTCCGCACTCATGGCAGAGTCGCGCGGGAGTCTTCACACTCGAGGCAGAATCTACACAGTGAGAATTCTCATTGCAGCGATTCTGCCCCAAGTGCGGAGACTCCCCTATGAATATGGTACCTCCGCCACGAGTACGTATGTCCTTTGTGAATGAGGACCTCAAAGTACACTTGCAGACCTGAAAATGCCGGTCGATTGACAACACCTGTAACAGTAAGACCTATGGCAGGGATTCTATTTTTTTTTGTTTTTACCTACCAAACAAAATGTACAACTACAAGGTGTTTTAGGTTTTCAGAAATCTTTCTTTTCGACTGCCGTTTCTTTGCATCAATTCTTTTCTCCATCCCACTTTCATTCCCACAAATCAAGCAATGCCAAACATTTTTTGTTTATATATTTTTTTCTTTTATTTATTAACCTGTTTGAGGTGATCTGGCTGAATATTCTATCTCTGACTTTTTATCAAGTTGTTGATTGACGAACTGATAAAGATATTGAAGAAAAGCCTCAAACTAATTTGTGCTGTGGACCTGCTTACAAAGTCCTTCGGAAAGGCTCCGAAAGGCATTCGGATTTTCTTAAACCGTGTCAGAAACATTTCCGACCGACCGATTATGATGGAAAGGTAACAGCTCGGTCATTCCGACTCTGCTCTAACCGCCATTCGGAAACTCCAAGTCGGTTGGAGCCGATTCGTACAACTCAATGGACAGCATTTCTGACCGATCGATTGCTATGTCGGATTCCGACAGCCTTTCCGACTCGGTCTGTCCGACATGAAAAGGCTGTCAGAAACCGACTTTGGGACCCTAGCAGTCCCCCCTTCATCCAGAGGTCTCCGTTTGGGGGCTGTGGTTTTACCCAAGGGACCCCCCTGTAGAATCATGCACAGTGTGACAGGCACCAAGGGGAGCCCGCTACAGGGTGCAAGGGTTTCCAAAACCACCCCTTTATTCAATGGGAGCCTGTGTTGTTGGTCGAAACACAGGCTCCAATGGGAGACTTTCCAAACTGTGTTCGGAAGCACCATGATGGGTCGATGGAAACCTCCGGCCGCCAGTCAGTTGGAACCGTTTCCGACAAGCAGTCGGTCAGAAAGCTTTCCGACCGACATCGTAATCAGGCCATTAGTTCCTACTGGACCTGGTATAGCAGAATGAGACCATGCACCTTCAATTTATATAACATCTTCAGGGGACATGGCCACATATTGTCAAAATAATGATGTACTCACTAGACTACTCTGATCAATTCTAATGAAATAAGAGCTACTGCACATTAAAGACATACATATATAAATATACCATGTTGAAATGTGAGTAGATCCGACTACATTCCAATAGCAGCTACAGTGAAACTACAAATAAAATACTTATTTATTGCAGTCCGGACCAAGTATTTGACCACTAACAACAACATGACAGTTTGGCACATGGTCATTAAATAATTATTGCTCCTACCTAAAGGTGAACTAATTGTTTTAACAAATGATATACAGAGGTCTGCGAAATAATTGAAAAAGTATAATTTCTTAATATGGAATGTTACGTCTGGAATGGATGCTGTCTGTGATGGCCATGGGGTATCTTCCATAGGAAAATGGCAGGAGTGCTTTATGAGAAGAAATGACGCCTGGGAGGAGATGATGAGCCACAGCAAAATTCAGAGGGGATGCGCGAAACTTAATGAGACCTCCCAACATAGGTACAGCATTGCTAACTATCACTTCTCTACTAAGCTGCCACATTATGGAGCTAGTAAAGATTACTTCCAGGTATTTATAATGTATGACCGCTAGTAGTTTTTCACGTTCCAAGAATGAGGTATAGTTGATCTTTGATCAAGAGCACTCTGAAGAACAGTGTACAACTGTACAAAATACTGTCTGTAATTTGCGACCAGTATTTTTACGCCCAGTGTCTTAAAAAGCAAACTATGTTACTTATAGGGTGTTTAGCAAATAACTGATTCGTAGGGGGCGAATTTCGACCTACCGCATTTATATTAAAGATATAGGTCGCGATCTGATAGGTCTCTCGACGTGGTGGACCTGTGGCAGAAGGGGGGAGTTGTTCCGTTTGGTGAGCTGCAACGAAAATACCACCTACAGGAAGGGGAAACTTTCCGGTACCTTCAGGTGCAGAGTGTACTGCAGAAGGTGTTACCTAATGGCTCGGACTTGTCAGTTTCCTCACCATTAGAAGATCGATTACTGGATGATTACCTTCCAGACCATACTGACATACTGAAAGATTATCAATAATATGCCGGACCCTATGGGTAAGATACGGGCAAAATGGAATGACGAGGTGGGGGAGCTTGACGACGAGGAGTGGAGGGAAGACTTGGCGGTAGCGATTTGAACACGTTTTAAGTTCATCCAACTTAAAGTGCTTCACAGGACATACCAAACCAGTTCGGCTCTTGTTAAGATGGGTCTTTTGTCCTCACCGGACTGTCCTAGGGGCTGTGGACAGCTGGGTACCTTCCTGTATCAGTGGTGTGACTGCCCTGACCTCCAGAGATATTGGGGAAGAGTTGTCTCCTCCATGCCCCACTTATGTCATAGAACAATAGCTCTATCTATCCCCACGACTCTGCCTTTTGAATGTTTGGGAGGCTACTGATCAAAACAGGTACGAGCGTCTCTGGGCCACACTGGGCTGTATGATTGCCAAGGGCAACATCGCTAGAACCTGGAAGTGTGGTGAGGGGTTGCTCTTAAGTATGCGGAATGGGCATCAGACTTGGACTGGTGCATGCAGGCAGAGAGGGCGGTGTACGAAAGTAGAGGTTGCCCGGGTAAATTGACCAAGGTGTGGGGCCCTTGGAACAAAAGTAGAGGCTTTATTTGTACCCCATTTGCAGAACCGAGCGATGTTGTTGATGATGTGACATCATAGGCTGACTGTCACAGGGGCTGATGCCATTAGAGTGTTTTTCCTTTTGCCCAATGTATTCTACGGTTTCATTTATGTTTTCTGTAGTCCTTCGGTATTGGATTTTGCCTTGTAACTGCACCATTATTGTGTTCATTTTCTTTTATTTTTACTTTCAATAAAAAGAATAAAAAAAATAAACAAAAAATAAACAGATGTAGGTCGCAAATTGTGACCAACTAGGAATTGCAGCCACCATTGGGATGGTGGCCAGCTGAGCTAAGCAGACTACCTGGTCTGTGATTGCTTTTATATATGCTACATTTCTTTAAAAGGAAAACGAGATGCTTTCTAAACAAAAAATAAAATAAAAATAGGGCGACGCCCTAAACATGCCCCTTTCAAATATCAAATCGGTATTATATCACAAACCCAAACTACAATTTGATAACTTGTTACTGAATCTCAAATTCGGTTTGATACATTAGAAATAGCCTTTTTACAGTCGCAAATAGCCAGATTCTGTTAATTGGACGTAGCAACGGCACAAAAGAATAGCACATCTGACCCTCAGTACCCACCTCAGACTAACTGTGTAGAGTATGCCTACGGGATACAGAAGATAATGAAAGAAGAAAGCAAAAGTATGGTGCCTCCATACATCCCTCATTTAGTTTATTATCAAACAAAATCCATGCAGACAGTTGCTCGAAATAATCTATTTTGAAAATTTGGTCCATGATAAATTGTGTACCTGTTTAACCAAATATAATAGTGTTGGAATGGAATTCTCAAGTTACGCCAAAGCAAAACATGATCAACAAAAGTCAAAGAAGAAGAGATTTCCTCTGCTGCCATTTTGAACCTCAGCACAAGATATTACAGAGCACAGTTATGATACGACATGCTTATTCCTGGACGAAAACAAGCCTTTCCTTGAGGAATTAAATTACTTTGTGATACCTACTCTCCAACATGAAACAATAGCAGCCTAGTAAAAATCCATGCCCCAATGTCAATAACGAAGTCAGTCCATGGGCACTGAAGGTAATAAAGAGTGGTGAAGTGGAGGCGCTAAAAGAATATATATATATATATATATATATATATATATATATATATATATATATATATATATATATATATATACACACACACACAAATTTATGAATATACACTGTTTGGATAAAATATCATTTAAAAAATATAAAGAGACAGAAATATAAGAAATTAAATATTGGGACACAAATATCGTGATGCACAAATATTTTTTACAAGAATATCTTTTTTTGAGGTAAGTAATATTGTGAATTATATGTTTTTAATATTGCTTTCATTAATATAGTAGTTAAAATAATGTTTTTTTTAATTTTCATGTGTTTTAGTGCATATATTACATTTATGTGCTACTATTGCTTACATAAATGTTAATTGTTTTTAAAATACAACTTGACATTTTAAGTAAAGTAGAATATTTTATTAATATTCTTATAATTTATAGTGTTGTAGAGAGTAATTAGGTTTGTAGAGGGATAAAGTGGGAAGACAATTAGGTAATAAATAATTAACATTAATTTATACATTTTATTTTTATTTATGTAATTCTGACTTTTTTTCGTTATATATGTGTCAGCTGTCATGTTGATAGGGGTATAGGGTGAGAAGTTAAATAAGTAATACTTGACAATTATTACATATTTAATTGATTTTTATTTATGTAATTTATAGAATACTTGTTTATTTTTACTTATATGTTAGTAGGAGGCTGCTAGACTTTTAGGGTGGGAAGTTAATTAAGTAATAATTAGTGTATTATTCATTGTTAAATAATGATTTGATTGATTTTTAACTATGTAAAATATCAAATACTGATTTTACTTATAGTTTAGTTGCAGGATGCTAGGTATGTAGGGATATAGTTGGGAACTTAATTAATAAATAACTATTATTTGTAAATTATTGAATTGAATTTTAAATATGTATATTTTGGAATACTTAATTTATTTTTATTATATATGTGGGATGCTATGTTTGATGGGGTCTAGGATGGGAAGTTAAGTAAGCAATAATTAAGAATGATTTCAATTAATTATATGATTGGTATTTATTATGTAATTTATAATAATACAATTATGATATTTGTAGGGGTGAGAAGTTAATTAAGTAATTCGTAAACAATTAATTTTAAATATGTAAGTTAAGAAATAGGTATTTTATTTAGTTATATTTTAGGTGTGGTCTGCTACGTTTGTAGAGGTACAGGGTAGGAAGTAAATTAATAATTGAATAACAATTGTTTATGAATTGATCATGTTTTTATTAAATAGTAATTAGGTAACTTGGTTGTTTTTAGTTTTAAGATATTATATATCACTAATAGTTTTTTATTAAAAGTGTAATATCTTTTTTACATTCATGGGGTTACACATACATGCAATGTGTTTGAAGTGAAGTGTTTCCCATACTCTTGCTTAGACTGTTGTAGGAAATAGTAAAATTAACCTCTTCACAGTTCAAAAAGTTCCCTACTATTGTACTCTTTGGAGTGGGCATTGCTAAATTTCACCCCACCGAAATCCAACGTTTACTCTATTGTTGCAGAGACTGGAGTGGGAATAGTAAATAATATCCCTGCAAAGTCCAACACTTTCTCTGATGTTGCGTTGCCTGGAGTGGAAATAGTCCATTTTATTCCATGAAAAACAATGCTTTCCCTACTTTTGCTGCTTGAAGTGAGAAAAGTAAATTTAACTCTTCTGAAGTTCAACACTTTCCCTACAGTTGTGCTGTCTGGAGTGGGAGTAGTAAATTTCACCCTTCCCAAGTCCAATGCTTTCCCTACTGTTGCTTAGACTGAAGTGGGAATAGTAAATTTCACCCATCCGAAGTCCAGTGCTTCCCCTATTATTGCACTGACTGGAGTAGGAGTAGCAAATCTAACTCTTCTGAATTTCAACACTTTCCCTATTATTGCAATGCCTGTAGTAGGAATAGTAAATCTAACTTCTCCGAAGTCCAACACTTTTCCTATTATTGCGGTGGCTGGAGCAGAAATGGTAAATCTAACAACTCTGAAGACCAACACTTTCCCTACTATTGCATAAACTAAAGTGGTACAGTATATTTAATATTCGCATAGTCCAATAGTTTCCATAATAATAGATAAATAGATTTTATAGCATTAATTGTTTTATTTGTTATATTTTATGTTATTTCCTTATATTTGTTTTTAATTTAAAATATGTTTTGTAAACTTGGCTTTTGGAGTTTTACATTTTTAATATTGTATTTATTGTCTACATTAATATATCTTTTCTTATTCAATTTTTATATGGATTTATTGTATATATGTACATATATATATATATATATATATATAGTGCAACAATCAATACAAATATTTATTTTACATTAGATTAATTTCATTAATAGCTTATATGTATCAATTCGAATATATATGTATATTTTCATATTAATAATGTAAAATATTCTGAAGTCAAATAATGTAAAATATATTTGTATTATCTTGCACCAAATAAATATTTATTTATATAAATACAAACATAGGTGTTTGTGTGTTTATATAAGTATACATTTATACATATTAGTGGAATATATTTAATTTACATTACATTAAATATATATATTAAAATATTTAACATTTACTACTTTAAACTCCATTTATATTAAAAAACAATATTTGTGTCCATTTTTGGATGACAGTGTCAACAATATATATTTTTTGAAATTTTTGTACTTTTAAGTATAGAAGCACAATATTGCTGTAAACAATATTTTTGTCAACGATATTGTTTACCACAAATTGTGTCAGTAATCCAATTTCACTGGTGATCATCTTGGGCACACAGCAGCAATCTCAAAAGGTACTGATACTCACCAAAAGCAAGAAAGGCAGAGGGTTTCGCTTGTTCACCGAGCAGTAGCATTAAGGGGAAAAGGAGTAGTACAGTGGAATATCAGTACCTGAAACTAAATTTCTGATGGACTTGCAGCCTCTGGGGTTATGCCGTCAAACCATGATTCAGGGGTGACACAGGGATGAAACTTGCAATACAAAATGGCCCTAAAATATTGCCCCTTGCCATGTTTTTGTTTTTTAATATGGAATTCAATTCTTTATTTTGAATAACATCGGACACTGGGCCTTTGTTAGGTATCAATTAACTTCACTGATATGCAGATGAGTGGGATTGCTGGCAAGATGTTTTGCACACAACTTGTATACATTTACATGAATCTATTATATTATGAAATTGACAGTCTTGAAGGATGTGAACCTTTATGAAATTAGTTGTACCTCTCTCGACAAACCACAGTGTAGTGTTTATAATACTCTGAGGCTGTGTGTTTGCTATGGGTGTTCCTTTATGGGGGCAGAGGGAAGTACCAGGGTGGTTTTGTCAACATGATGTTTTTCCAGGCTAAGAATGGAATAGCAATGCAATGGAAGCCTCTGATCAAGGTGTAGAAAGCAGACATGGTTTGCTGGACAACGGATAGCTACTCTGCACTTTGTATCCAAAAGAACTTCTATAGTGTTCCAGATTGGAGGCAGTGGAAGTGTTATGTTCCATATAGGTACCCCAATATAGGCTCAGGTAGTCACCTAACCTTTCACCTATATTCTCCCTACCATTACACTACATAACGGTTCTTAGTACTGACCTTTTACCTAGTTACGGTAATGTCCAAAGATTACATGGGGTTTTCTCCGAAAAGCGTAAGCCTCATTCATTATGTATGAGGATTCTTGGAATCACAGCAGGACAGCAGGACTACCATCTCCTGCATAATAGCCATGTATAAGGGTCATTCCTTCTGTCATCCCAGTCTGACATGACACAGCAAGGTATATCCCCAGGAGGTACTGCTTTGGTTATATATACACCATCTCTTGCTGAGATAGTGAGAGAAGAAAGGACTTTCATGCCGACACACTGACACGAGAGGCAGAGGCTCCTGCACACAGACACTCCAGCTCGCAGTGATCTGAGATCCCTTGTGGGGTGTCCATCTCGACACCAAGACGGGGTCCCACAGTCTCTCACTTCAGGTAATGGGGTTGAATTTATCCTAGAGGGATTCTTGGCTTTCCACACACATACATGCTAGGTACATTCAGGTACATCTAGTTAGGGACGCATCGTAGGAGTATGCATTTTACTGTCATGTATTTTATATACTTGCCTATATTCATTGTATAGGACAATGGTAGAAATCTACAATCCTTTGGCACTGTGAGCTAGCTGGTATACAGGCTAACATATTCGGTAGGGGTATCTAGAATCAGTCTGACCCCAATCCTACAGCATATGTTGTCTAAAAGCGCAGATTCCACATAAGCTTTAAAGGAACTACACGACATGGCGCCGTCAACGTTGGTTTGGTACTTATTTAACAGTCAAGTCTGAGTAGTTCAGTCATGCTATTCTCTTAGACCCCTACTCACATTTCCCCGGAGACGTCTGGAGTGGGAAGGGAATTATACGCCACAGCTGAGTAGGCAAAATTCCTATTTCTTGGGCGTAGGTCAATCAAGCTTGAAGGACACACAGTTCCTATTGTGCATGAATCCTTATCTCAGTTTCCTTGAAACTTTTCCTTGAAACCTTTGTCAACAATGGCCGACAAAGACGTCGCTGGGCAAGCACAGCCTGCTGCACTCAGGGAAAAATAAATAGAAGGGGAAATTAACATTTCAGAAAATGTTAGGTATGCCCTTACTCAAAAGCTTAGAGACTATGGAGCAGCTAAGGGTGGGACATTAACATTCATGATTGAGGCTCATGAATCATATAGAACAGAGCTATTCTATTCATGGGTTAAATTCCCACAAACAGATGCACAATCAAATACATTTCATTGTTACACTGAAGATGAAACACCAAATGAACACTGTCCGTATGAAGACATTTAAATTCCGCTCACTTACCAGGAGCACATAAACTGGTTTAAAGGCACCCTTCCCCATACAAAAGACAAAGCTAGACTAGATCCACTTGGAAGAGATGGAGCTACTTGGCCAGTCCTTGCAGCTTACACGCCGCTTACTGAGATTGAAACAATGCCAGTAGCAGACCTAGGTCTACTTCATAAAGAAATAATAAAACTTTACAGAAACCCGACACAGTTCGTGATGATAACCCTCACACTTCAACCAACAGGAGCTACACAAGCAGTACAAATTCAGGGTTCTACGAATAAAATGACACCACAAATGCTATACGCAGTTATGGGTAGAATGCCCACTAAACATGAGCAAATGCCATTCTGGAAAGCCCAAAAAAGAACACAGCTGGAGGCAGTATTTACACACACAAGCCCTCAAGAAAAACACAAAATGCTAACAGTCTGCTTGCCAATGGGGATAGCTCCCCAGATAGATTGTACCACTTGGGGTACAGTTTTCACTGCCATATATACCAGTGACAGAGGGAGATAATTTTACTGCATAGTTATCCAAGCACACCCTTATCACTTAGCCAGCATTAGCCCCTGTGTAGGCCCTGCTGTTTGAGTGTTATAGGCCTCAGTTACGTTGGCCTGAGCACTGCCATTTTCTTTCAGCATAGAGCAGAAGCAGAAAGCAGGTCTGACCCAAGCTTCACTCAGCTCCACTTGTCTGCGTGGCTTCGCACCCCTTCATTTAGGCCCCCACCCTACTGTATGCTAGGTTCATGAACGATTAAGTTCAAGTTCCTTATTAATCTTGCAACACACCCCAGGCCCCCACCTGAAAGCTATGAACAGAGAACAGAGAAAGAGGAAGTTCCCCGCCACAGCTAAAGCTAGTCCGATAAATGAGGACAAAAGTAGCAAATTGGTATCACAGACTGGCACATAAACGCATAAATAGAACCCTTCAAAGTAATAATAACACATTTGTGTTGTGTGTGATGAATTAATGACAAACCTCCAGTCAAGATGCCAGGAACTCAGCCTAGACTGGCGTACGTGCCACACACAATTACGAGAAAGGGGGCTACATCTACACTTATGATGGGAAGGTACCAGGCAGGGGCGTAGGAGACGATGGGGAGATATGTGATACGAGGTTGCGTGATATGACGTAATTACAGTCTCATTGTTTGGTCACTATAAAAGGGTGGTCCGCGAGAATATCGTTGAACTACTCCGCGTCTGCACTTGTGTCGGACAGGAGTTTTTCCCAGGGGTTACTCGAGATAGCCCTTGTTCCATGTACTTAGGCTCTGCTCCTCTATTGTATATTCTGCTTTATAATACGATTTCCTTATTGCATTCAAAGTTATATTTCGCCATCTGAAATGTTATGCTATGTTATGTTTTCTCTGACCTTGTTTTATCTTCACTGCAATTAAGGTGTTTAACTTGTACTTGCAGGATAGGACTTTATACACAGTGGTGAGTGTTCCCAATACTATGTGCTTAACCTTTTTCTATGCAATCTGCCTCAAAGCTCACAAGTGTACTTAAAGCATATTCTCTCTCTCATAGCGCCTGTAAACTGTATTTTGTAAATCCAAACTGGTCCAAGCGACTTTCAAGAGAATGCTAAGAGCATTACCAAGTACTATGTGATTTATTGTGATATCATTGAATATTTCTAGAAGCTGTGTCTTCTAATAAAACTTGTACAACTTTCAGAAACAGTCTCCAAGGCTCATATATCCATTTTTTTCCTGTTTTTAGAGCAAGCGTTCCAGGAGCACTGGTTACAAATTAAGGTGTGCCGTTTCCCTTAGTTCTCTCTCACGGTCTCCCCAGCGCGGCTTCTGAGCTGCTGCGCCAAGTCCCCTGACTCCTCCTGTCCACAATTAATTTCCCCTCCAACATCTTGGTGACCTCGACGTGATGGCTAGAAACTAACTGAACAGGATGCATCTGGATTAAAGGGAGGAAGTACGAAGCTGTTAAGCGATTCTGCACCACTCTCCGGCCGGGCCATTGGGATGAACACAGCGCATGGGTAAGCATCATATTGTTTGACTGCCCGTCACTGCCATTGTTCTCTCTTGGATGCGGAGGAGAGGTGTGTTGTGTCGTGACACAAGCAGTGCTCTTGCCTGTTTTTCCATGCTCCCTGTCTGTTGGCCTCGCCATTTGATCTTGCGCAGAGGAGGGATTGTGTGCTAAATGGAGACTGAGCCTGATAGTTAGGTCATTACTATGATTTACGTATTTCTCTTTCCGTAAATAGCTAGCTGCATGTTATTGCTGCGCCTCGTGTACTTACAAAGAAGAATTGCATCTGTCATTTTGTAACGCTTATTTTTACATTTAGCTTTTTTATTCAGCATTTATTTAGCGGTTAAATGAAGCCCCTGTTGTATATAGGATACAGGGAAGGAGAGAATGCATGTGGCAGTTCTTTCGACATTTGTTTGTATCTCTGAAGGGAGAACCTCTGACTAAGTCTAATAGATTATCGGGGAAGGGAAGGTGCGTCTGGCGTCTTCCAAAAGCATATGTCTGTCTTTTTAAGAGTTCCTCTGTACTTATAAGGTTACGGAGAAGGAAAAGAGTGGAGTAAGTCATCTTTTCGGTATTTATCAAGTGAGAGTTCCTCTGTACTTATAAGGTTACGGAGAAGGAAAAGAGTGGAGTAAGTCATCTTTTCGGTATTTATCATGTCAGTGTGCCTCTCTGTATAAGGAAAGAGGGGGCCTCCATTTCAGTACTAATGGAGAAGAAGCTAATCTAAGCGGAAGAGGTGTGGCGCCGCGGCCAGGGCGACTGACGCTGGAATCTGGGGATCAGGGTTCGATCCCCGGCTCCGGCGGCAGGTCAGCCCAGCACCATGCGACTCTGGGCAATAGCTCGCTTAATCTTCCCGACGGCCCCCAGCGCCTAGAGACCCTAACGGGTGATTGTGCGCTTTACAAATGTGGATATTATTATTTATTATTATTAATCTGAAGATCCGCGTAGCTAACAGTATTTTCAGACACCGCTTGTCCCTGCTGTGTGACCAGGGAAATTCCTGCTGTGTGATCAGGAACATTTATCATTTTAGCCAGTGTATTTTCGCCAGTTAATAGTACCCTGTGTGTTTTTCTCTTCTTTTGCGTGCGCTGTTGTACATTGCTTTTTCTTTCTAAAACACAGGTACTAAGGCTGCTAATTATTAGGTATTCTTTTAAGATTGTATGTTGTTGCTTAGTGTCTAAGTAAAGAGTCTTTTATAAGGTTCAAAGGAGTAATTCGTTTTTTTATTATTGTTGTTTTCCTCATGGCCATTTTCTTATGTTGACTGGCCCCATACCAATCCTATTATTTTTCGGGTAAGGGCCTGCTAAATACTGCTGCAAATATTTTGTGAACATCAATTAAAGACTGGGTTGTTAGTGAGATTCAATAACTAGGGAGATTGTAAATGCATTTTTATGTATCCCCATGTGTTGATCTGCCACTGATAAACTAAGAGTTTCCGCAAAGATACAGCATATTGAGCACCACAATTGTCATAGATATATTGTTTTTTTATTAATGCTGCTACTCTCCTGTGTGCACACGTGGCATTCAGGATAGCCCCCTCCCTCCACGAGCACTGCAGGCTTCACGAGGGAGGATACAGAGAAACACTCTGCGCTCTCTGGATGACTGAGTGTCATTTAGTATAGCATAAGATGTTACTTTTTATTTTTTAACTACATACCAAACAAATGAATAGGATACATGACTATAGGACATACAAAACTACACACGCCATACACGTGCAGATTTTTATGACATTACTGGGACTAGAGGTACCTGCTATTGTGACATCATTGTGGCCTCGCAAACCTTTGAAGAGCAAGGTCCTTGAGGCTTGTTTTGGTAGCCACCCTACTGCCCTGGAATTCCCTGACAATTCCCCAGAAGGTATTTACAACGGCCCAGAAAAAGAAGAAATTAGAGAGGCATTTTATTCCGTCATTATAGAAGCATTAGGTGATGAGCTTGTGGTAAACTGCCCCACTCCCGAAAACAACTGACAGGAGATCAGCCAGATGTCCGGTACATATATGTACATATAACCAAAGAAGTACAGATGAGCCATAGCGGAGAACAACAAGTTGAGGTAGTTCTGCACATATTAGACAATAAAATTGTATCAGTGCAGAACGTTAGTGCACAAACACATAGGAAATTTAACAGAAGCCACATTTCCTTAATATCTAGAGCGTGGGACTTGTTGGGCATCCCACTCCCACAGGGTACCGAGATAAGGGCATCTACATTGCATCTAGTGAGACTGTGCCTCCCAGTGCCAACGTATGCATCCCTCACTGATAACACACAACTCACACTTCAGTCAGTAGGTAGTGTAATTAATAGCGAAAGCCCTGATATCGCCAACCAGTGTTCACTCACACCGCTTCCTCCAAGCACCAGCTGCCTGGAGGGGCAGGGAGATTCACAGGATACCCTCACTCCACTAGGCTGTGAGCATCCCGCCCTCGAGTTGCGTGACCAGCTGCAGCAGCAGCCATCACCAAGTCTCACAGAACTGTTACAAAGACACCCTTCCACGACGCATTATCCAGAAATGTGGGCATATTTACAAAACAGCATGTTAAAAGGAGATTAGTATTGTTGCTTTCACTGCCACAGATTGCCCGCCGCCCAAAGGAAACACTAGGATATGAGCAGACAGCCCAGACAAGACCCAAGACTACAGATCACGGTACACGTAGTGAACGGCTGTATTGTTGCCCTTTCTGAAGGTACAGCAACATCCCCTGAGTCTGTCTCACACCTGACATGTACAGTCATTTTGACACTAATCTCAGCCCTAGGAATTGACGTAACATCCTTGCAGCAGGTAAGGCTGACAATAACACCCGGTGGCGTTACACTCTTACCCCTGCTTACACACAACACAGAATAATAATGTCCACACCCACAGCACATCCACCAGCCTATGACGCAGATGACATTGATCCAGGACAGGGTATCAAGACTGACATAGAACTCTTATCAAATGTCCAGGCAGCCATAGGCCGTGACGATGCCTCAGCCCCAGACATCTCAGATAATTCACAAGACAGTAGACAGGAGGATACATTAGGCCAGCTATTACTAAGCTCCCAAAGCCCAGTACTGCAAGGAGCAGCATCAGGAATGCCAGGTCAAATTGACACGTTATTGACAGTAAAGATGAGATGTGTCCAACTCTGCAGCCCCCAGCAGGAACAAAACAAAGAGAGCAATGAGGCCTCTGGAGGTTGGCAGCACAGCTCCCACATGCCACTCCCTAGACTTGACCGCCCAGCACCCACATCCCTCACTGAGGACCATAATCCCCCAAGAACAAGAACAAGACATTATGGCCCATTCCGATCCCCTAGTCATCAGTATTATGATACACAGACATATTGGAATGAGTGGCAGCCCCTTAACACAGGTTCTAACAGAGAGAAAGAACCCCAGCTACAGGTCAATGAAGTAAGAAGAGACTGCGAACAGTATCCCTCTGAGGTAGTAACTGAGGGAGACATTAGCAGGAATAGGACAGAAAGTGACCTATGCCAAAGAATGGATAGGGAAGCAGGGGACATGTCACACAAACAGTACTCAAGAAGCCCCACAGGTAATACAGCAACACTCCAGCAACTGTCATTATACCTAGCCAGTATAGGGGATAGCATGACTGAGCTGATGGGTGACTTGGGCCAATCTAGTAAAAAGAAACAACAAGCACCAAATGAATTAGCTAGTGGTGCGAAGGAGGTAGGGCCACACAGTGGTGGGGTCCCAACTATCATGCCACAGCAAGGGTCATGGGTAGACTTACATCAGGAAGCACAAAGTGTAGCCACGCCACAGATCAACACAGCAGCTTCTCTCACAGCCAACTTAAGTGTGCCCCAAGCTCCGTCTACATTCATTAATTATAACACTCAGGTGACACGACCACCTATGCCTATACCTCAGACATCACCTCCAGTAGTTACACCACGTAGGCCAATGACACCACAGCTAGAGCAAGACTATTTGGATCTGCCAAAATTGTTCGAACAGGCAGAAAAGAGGAGAAGGCAGAGAAGAAGAGAGATAGAAATTGCAGTGTTAGGTAACAAAGGGCGACCTGAGAACATTCCACAGGAATATGATGTATCAGGTACAGCACGCCTGCGCACAGCAAGATCTAGAGAACTGAACAACATTGCCCTTTACAGGCCAAGACGGCCATTGACCAGTGGTCTGCTGACGCCAAATGAGATAGTAATACTCGGAGAAGGGAGCGACCTTTATGTCAATCCATTCTCAGATAACTTGGCAGACTGGACAAAGGCTAATGCACTTCAAAAGAGTGTCTGGCCCCGAGAAGGATCTTTTGGGCCAGAGCAAATGGCCACTGCTGAAGAATGTATCTTGCAGGAAGCAGGAGATGATGATTGGAACTATACCTACATGCGCCAAGGCCTAAGGGTCTGGAAGAAATACGCACACAGGTATGATAACACAAGACCCACAGGGGTAACACACCAGCTGCCCCTGCTATCTGAAAAGGTCAATGGCCTCCCTATCTCAGTCACTTGGTCCCTAACGGACAAAGAATAAATGAAGGAGGAACTCCCACCCCTCACAGAGGGTGCGGGAAAATGGATACAAGCCTTTGAAAATGACACTACAGGTGTGTCATTGGCTATTTGGGATATGAAAAGCCTACTCACATCCCTGATTGGAAAGGATGCAGAGGATATGTTTTCACGCATCGACGCAAGGCTTTCCACCACTAATTCAAAATTAGATGGTGATCCTTTCAATAAGATAAGATCAGCGCTATGGAATGAACTGCGCCGGAAGTTTCCCGATGTCTCGGACATTGCATCTCTAATGTCACAAACAAGGCAATTAGCTATTAAGAACGCAAATGCTAAACTAGAACAGCAAAAGTAAAGGCTCTTGATGCAGGAAGGCTAGCTACACCAGTGAGTCAAGTGACTACTGTCACTAATTCTTCACAAGGTGCCTTAAAAGTACTAGGAGGTAACGCACAGGTAACAAAAGATCACATACAACAACAGCTACCTCAGCAACACATGCCTGAGTACCAAATGGTGTCCCAGACTCAAGCTCCTGTATCACAGGGAGCTACAGTACTGCCCCCCATCAATTCGGTTTCACAGGGCACCACCCAGCAGTACCAGGATGGAGGTTATTCAAGTTAGGAAAGCCCACAGATAACTCTAGTGTGTCCAGTGTTGTCATGTCTCACAAACATTAGAGAGGACCCAGTTGTGAATGTCATGATTAACAACAAAACGTGTAGTTTCTTGATTGACACAGGTGCC
Organism: Lissotriton helveticus; assembly: GCF_964261635.1. Taxonomy (NCBI): domain Eukaryota; kingdom Metazoa; phylum Chordata; class Amphibia; order Caudata; family Salamandridae; genus Lissotriton; species Lissotriton helveticus. Next base: position 431,249,626 of record NC_136057.1, read on the forward strand.
ACATTCTCCTGTATCAAGGAGGGGGCAGAGCGCAAACACACAAGATTTCTCTGGGGCGATACTAAGGGTCCCTTTCACAGAGCCAGTACAAATAGAAATAGGAGGTAAACGTATTCAACAGCGTCTACTTTACACACCACAGTCCCCAGTAAACCTCTTGGGACGTGATCTGATGGTCAAAATAAATATGAGAATATATTTCAATGAGAACGGCACAATGACCTTCTCTATTCCTGACACACCACAGACTAGAATGATGTCTGTCAAACAAAAATCCCTGAAGTTATGTCGTATTGTTTGATCGTAAGCCTGAAGAATGCCCTCTTCAGTGTCCCATTGCACGCTGACGACGAGTATTTTGTTAGCATTTTTCATTCAGAAATAGATAGTTATACTTTCAGTTCCAAAAGAATATGAATGTCTCTCTATGTGGATGATCAATTATAATTCACACTGTAAACTTCACCAAATATTGCAAGACTGAGCAACTGAATAGAATAATTTACTCCCGCCTCCCAATATTCAGCAGCAGCTGACACAGGCACAAGCCAGAGATAAAACGATAGAATGGAATGGAATGCACACTAGTTGCATCACATTTCTTTTCAGATAAATAAATATCACGAGTCACGAGATCATGTGCTGCTAGAGCATTTCATCCTTCTAAGGTGGATTCAAAGAATACCTTGAGTTGGAATACAATAGAGATCTGCTGTTTATCATCAATATACCATTTTGAGTGAACATGTGCATTACATATAAGCCATCTTTATTTTATAATATAACACATATATTTTGCATATTGCAAATAGAGACAACACATGTTATCAGATATTATAAAATGCAGAGAAATTAATAGAGTTTCTTTTTATTTTCGGGCCACGTTCATAAAGTAGCATTTCTGGCAAACTGCATATTCTGGGCGTAGAGCCAAACAGGAAACAGGCTTCCTGTAGTTGGCAGCGAACAATAAGATTGATAAGAAGGAAAAATACGTTGGTCTGTGGAAATGAGCAAAAAGAAATGAGTGGCCTAAAGACCACACAGTTTGGTAAAACAATTAGTAAGGAATATGTATGTGCAGATGAATAAGAAGAGATAAGGAATACGTTTCCAGATATGCACCGCTGTGTACAGCTATTACGTCATACATGCCCAGTGCTAGGAAAATGCAAACGAATACAGAAACACAGTAGATTTTAATGTTAAAAGTACGAATGCAGGGAATAAGCAATGCTCAGTATTACAATATTGTCAGACTAGAATGTGCGGACTTTAGAGGTGGTTGTATATCTGACTTGTACTTCGTTGATGGTTTTTCTACCATTAATGAAAAAAAAGGGATGAGATGTACAGGAGCTGCAGTAGTAAGAGTGATACAGAATGACTACTGAGACTCTCTAGACATTGTACAGCAGATAGCATTGCCATCACATTACTCAGCACAAGCAGCAGCTAGAAGGCCCAGACATGCACCATCTCTATCCCCAGCACAAAATGATTGAGCCCCCCCCCCATTCTGCTTGCCCAGAATGCACCCTCAACAGTGCAAGATGATCCATCATGCTTGTACACTATTGATAATACACAGCACTATGATTTCATTGCACAGCTGCACCTTAGAGAGATACAGGGAAGTGCCCCACCTGAAGGAAAAGAGCTGTGGAAGAAGAGGGGAGTACACAGAAATAAGATTTTATTTGCAGATGTTATTTGTTTATTTAGTTTTCAGACACACAAGGACAGGAAGGCTTTTGCGAATAGCACACACTCAGTTACACCTGCCTACACATGTTCCTAGTGATATCATGTCCACCACTTTGCCGACAGAGTGGTCCAACCCCAATGCACATGAGCATATACAACTCTTGGTTCAGTAATGCCTCATGGTATCAACAGTATTTCCCCAATTCAGCTATAGAAACAGTAGCATCAACAATACCAGGCCCAAGGTTCCATTGACTATGTTGACATGCTTGACAAATGCCAGAAATACAGACACGTCATGGTAGTGGTAGCCGGACCATGTGTCCATTGTGACACAAAGGCCGGAACTAAATTCCTGCTTTGTGAGGTCATATGTCACTGAGGATTACTGGATGCTATTCGCAGTGACTCGCAGTGACAGTGGCGGTCATAGTGGGCAATTGGAAGGTAATGGCTACATTGCCTTTCCGTTGCTCTGTTTACACTAGGGAACACTCCCAGCTCTGTTCATCACATCACATCTCACCGGCTTGTCACTGACAGATCAATGTATGTGGTTGTTCTCTCCACCAGACTTAAAACAAGTCACTGGGCCCTCTTCTGATATTATAAGCAATGAATTATTGTTTGTTTATGTGCACTAATGCGTGCTCCAAAGTTCTTTTTCATTCAGATATCAAAGACAAAGAAAAAGCGTCCTATCTCTAATGAACTTCCGCCTATCTGCTTTGGGACACACATCTTTTTAAAAGAAGCAGTCCGGAAGTGGAGAGACTTCAATTCAATGAACATTTGCAAATAGACTTTTTGAGGTTCCACCCGTCACCGTCCAAGATCTGAACATTGACAGCAAAGAAGACATCATGTGCCAGCTAACTATCCAAGATCAAGAATGTGGAGATCGTATGATGGCCTACGGAATGAGACGCAGCAACAGAACCACCCTCCATGTCAAGTTTTCAATGAAAAAGATATGTACAATTGCAATGATATTCTTTGTTATGTTTGTAGTTTCAGTAGCAGCATTCCACTGGTTAGCAGTGCGATCAGAGAGAGAGAGAGGAGCTATTAGCAATATTAAACTTGGAAAGACCACAGAGCTTCCCGTGTTCCAAACACTTCCTGGTAACAAGCAAACTGGGATAAGCACCAGCAGTAGCTATGACACCTATGCACCACCCACCTCGACACCTTCCTCACCCCAAGCAGACCCCACAGATAGGGACTTGGTACCTGAACTCACCCTGAATACCCCTATGACAGGTACACCTGAACGTCCCCGCCAAAAGAAAAGACGTGTTAGATATAGAATGAGTCGCGAGATAGTGCCAGTTAGATATACATCGTGTACCCAACGTAAGGAAGAACAGGCTTTGCAAATTCCAGACTGGATCAGTAATCTCCAAAAGACAGTTGTTTACACCTTCGACCAGCACTCTATGCCTGATTCCCACTCCCAGAGCCATAGTGAGAGAGCAGAGGATAATGAGATTCACAACGTTCTATTAGATAACATGTGGTATAGAGACATGAGGGAGGTTGGAAGAAAGGTCACAAATGAGTCCTGCTTTGTATGTTCACACATTCTTCACGCTGTAGGCGCAGATAGATTGCTCTCTCCTAAAGAAGTCCCACCACCCACAGCCAGATGTCTTCTACACCTGTTTCTTTGCCGCATACATGGTCAGATACAGCTCCACTCAGCCAAAGTGGATGATGCATTTGTAAATACCACAGAGTGGGATGACAAGTATGTACCATTTAGGGTCATCACTAATACATTGGAAATTGAAAGGAGAATGGAGGTTTATCGTGATATGAAAATACCAGCCGACATAATGCAGGTTTGGGAACGTCACTATAAGAAACTAGGGTACTTCACCTTCCCAACACCCCCATCGAAATGCCACTCACCTGAACATCACCGATGTAACTATACCCATGACACATGCCCTTGTCAGTGGAGACCAATTCTACACCTGAAGGCCAACATTTATTTCAACAACAAGTGGAATGGTCCACATGACTTAATATGTAAGGCAGCCTCTTTAGGTAGCACACTTGTAGGACAAGAGCACAAACATAATTTAAATGAGGATATAGAGAGGGAGTGTGCGGAGATATGGGGTAGGGAAACTAGAAGATACACTTTTAATGAGGGTACACCATACAATACGAAAAGAGCATACAAGCTAAAGTCTCCTCTCCTTTGCTTCCTAGGTAATGGAACGGTTCCTGTGGGTTGGAATACTAATTGCAACAGCACTAGTTTTAATTCGAACTTAAAGTGCGGCACATCCATCCTCATGGACATCTATTGGATCTGCGGACAAAAATCTCTATCTGCAGTTGCCCCCCCAATGGCAAGGACTTTGTTCCATCGTGACGATGCATGAATTGCATCTCGTCGTCCCAGCAGCGAACATTTCCCACATCTATGCACACCCAATGGCAGGTGATATCACCCTGCTCCACCACCGAAAAGGAGAAGTCAAAAAGTACTCCTCAGATGACACATTTCAGGAGAATCCGGAAGATTTCAACGAAGCTGAACTTTACTTTGGGGGAGTTATCCCCATGTTCCAGACCAAAGCCAATGCTCGATGGCTCCAAGTAACAAGATATGTTCATGTTCGAAGTTCTACATCGCTTTGGTTTCCCGGAAGGCCTTCTGAAGTGGATCTGCTTATTATATACAGGCCCGACGGCCAGGGCACGCACGGGGAGACACACGTCGGACAGTTATGAAGTCCACAGGGGCACCCGACAGGGCTGCCCACTGTCGCCACTACTGTTTGTGCTGACGCTGGAACCCCTGGCTATTGCACTTCGCGATAGAGCTGCGGAGGACGGCATACCGGTGGAAGGCACCGACCACATGATCTCAATATATGCCGACGACATCTTGGTGTTCCTCCGGAACCTACGAGGAGACCACTCGGTCCTGGCGAATATCTTTAGACGATTTGAGGTCATATCTGGGCTGGCTATAAACCCAGGGAAGTCCCTGGGTTTCTTCTTTCGAGAGGGCCGACAGCCCCCCCTTATACAGTTCGGGGCTCACGAAATCCAAGTGGCGCCGACCACGTTCAAATATCTCGGAATACAGGTCTACCGGGACCCGGAGGCCCAGATTGACGGTAATATCCGTAAGGCCATTAATGGCCTGCGAGGCAGCATAGGCTTCTGGACGTCCCTACCCCTATCAGTGATGGGACGAGTGGCGGTCTCGAAGATGGTCCTGCTTTCCCGCATACTGTATTATTTCGTGAACCTGCCGGTTATGCTCCCGCGTCAGATTTTTACCATGCTAAATACACTACTAGTCAGCCTTATATGGGGCTCGGGGAGAAGACGGATCAGCCTTAAAAAACTGCAATTGAACACCAGACAGGGCGGCCTGGGAGTGCCAGACCTGCGGAGTTACTACTATGCCAGCCAACTCGAATGGCTGACCCGATGGGTGGCGGGCAAGGATCTGCATGAGATCGCTTACACGGCGGACAAAGTAGCACGTGGAGACCTGCACTCCCTCCTCTTGCCCAATGCTAGGATCCCTAGGGACTGTCACCCCCTTTTGCACGTGGCCCTGACCTGCTGGAAGAAAGCTCTGTCATACTCGACTGGGACCTCCCCATATGCGGACAATATACCGCTACTGGGACTCCCGACACCACAGGGGACCCTGACACTGCGCAGATTACGACCCTGGACGGAGACTGGGGTGGACAGGGTGGGAGACCTGTTCGGAGACGACACCATGCTGGACCACCACTCGTTTATACAAGCCACGGGAGCACCCTCACGCTTATACCTACTACACGCCTCAGTGACACACTACGTGCGACGGGCTTGGGCCACACAACGTACAAAACCGGAACAACATGAACTAGTACACCTCTTATACTACATGGGCACGGGGGGACACTTAGTGAAATGGCTATATGTTGGCATCAGGGAGCATGTACCTTCGCCGATTGCTACACTCAGGGAGACCTGGACTGCGGACTCGGGTGAAAACATAACGGACGGGGAATGGAAACTTATTTTAGGCCATCATAGACGGGTGTCCAGGAATGTTAAGTTTCAGTTCATACAAGCCATGGTTCTCCACAGAGCTTACCTTACACCCCAGAGGCTACATAAGATATTCCCTGACACTGCACACTGCTGCCCGAGATGTTACCAAGACGAAGCACATATTCTCCACATGCTATGGTCATGCCCGAAGTTACACACTTATTGGGAGACGGTCAAGCATACGCTACACTCCATAACAACACTCCAGATCCCTGAGGGAGCGTCACCGTGCCTACTGGGGAACAGGAAACGCCCCAAGACATGCAAGGCACAGCTGAGACTTATGGACCTGGCACTGGTGCTGGCGATCAGGGTACTCACCATGCGATGGAAATCACCCAGGGCCCCCCAAATAGACATATGGCGCAGCGACTTACTGAAATGGGGCAAAGCAGAATCCACGGCACTGCGAGAAGAGGAGAGCAAGGGCCTGCGCAAATATCCTATAGCTCTGGAATGGGACTCGATGCTGCTGGACCTGGAAGAGACAGACCTAGCCAGCTCGGGAGACCCGGTGGGGTGACCTCACATAGGTGGCGGGAGGGGGCCGAGAAACACGAGCACCACTGCGACTCACAAGGGCTAGACCAGACCTAAGGCTTTTACCACATTACAAATAGACAGAGCCACCTTGCCCTGAGGTGGAGGGTGCACGAGTGAGAACGACCAGGAGACAGAGGGTGGGTGGGCGGGTGGGGAGGGAGAGACAGTTGGGGTGTGATGCTTATGTAAGACATGATTCTGGAGTTTACAGAATATATGTGGAACGTATCCGGGGATTGATCTGACAAGCAACTTATAACTGAAATGTAATGCTCCCACGAGTTAATGGTTATGAAAACGGAAAAGACTGATGTAAGCTATGATAAGAAAATGCACAGAACTGCTTGATATCATGTAACAGTCACGAATAAAGAGTTTAAAAAAAAAAAAAAGTAACGAGATATGAACTGATGCAGCTTGTTAACAACACCCGTGATGGGTTCAACGCCGTGAAAGAAGATCTACGAACTTTGAGACTCATGGTTCTGAAACAACACTATGTTTTGGACGAGTTAATTGCGATGAATAGTGGTGGATGCGCCAGGATGGGAAAGTCGTTCTGCTGTGCCTTAATATTGGCCGATGATGCAGATAATAGAACACTTACAAAGGCCATTGAGGACTTGGACAATTTGGGACAATAGATGCCTGAGGATGGAAGTGCAAAAGCAGATGTTTTAAGTAATTGGTCCAATTTGGACTGGATGCCTTCATGGCTATCTGCAGTACTAAAATTTATAATGCCTATATTATGTGTGCTTGTAATTGTGTATTGCGGAACACAGATTATGTTGCATTATGTTAGAAGATTAAAGCCTAAGAAAGTTGAGATGAACTACACAGATGTGAACACAGGTATGCACAGGGGACAAGGGGAAGATGTAGAGATAGCAGTGTTGAACATAGAGCGTACTGTCCCCGACCCTCACTTAGAGCAGGTCCCTTCTGAAAGTCAGTACCAGTACCCAGTACATGGTGGCCCACCACTTCTCTCAGGGAGAGACTTGGTACGTCCCTATGAGACAATGTGTAAGAGATTAGGAGGACCAGGTGAGGATTTAGGAACTACTTCTTTAGAACTCGCCCTGGCCACTTCCCCCATTTCCAGCTAAGTATACAGTTCGTATGATGTTTAAACAGGTTTGATTGGTTCAAATATGAACCAGAGGGGGGAATGACAGAAGGAGATAATTTTACTGCATAGTTATCCAAGCACACCCTTATCACTTAGCCAGCATTAACCCCTGTGTAGGCCCTGCTGTTTGAGTGTTATAGGCCTCAGTTACGTTGGCCTGAGCACTGCCATTTTCTTTCAGCTTAGAGCAGTAGCAGAAAGCAGGTCTGACCCAAGCTTCACTCAGCTCCACTTGTCTGCGTGGCTTCGCACCCCTTCATTTAGGCCCCCACCCTACTGTATGCTAGGTTCATGAACGATAAAGTTCAAGTTCCTTATTAATCTTGCAACACACCCAGGCCCCCACCTGAAAGCTATGAACAGAGAACAGAGAAAGAGGAAGTTCCCCGCCACAGCTAAAGCTAGTCCGATAAATGAGGACAAAAGTAGCAAATTGGTATCACAGACTGGCACATAAACGCATGAATAGAACCCTTCAAAGTAATAATAACACATTTGTGTTGTGTATGATGAATTAATGACAAACCTCCAGTCAAGATGCCAGGAACTCAGCCTAGACTGGAGTACGTGCCACACACAATTACGAGAAAGGGGGCTACATCTACACTTATGATGGGAAGGTACCAGGCAGGGGCGTAGGAGACGATGGGGAGATATGTGATACGAGGTTGCGTGATATGACGTAATTACAGTCTCATTGTTTGGTCACTATAAAAGGGTGGTCCGCGAGAATATCGTTGAACTACTCCGCGTCTGCACTTGAGTGTCGGACAGGAGTTTTTCCCAGGGGTTACTCGAGATAGCCCTTGTTCCATGTACTTAGGCTCTGCTCCTCTATTGTATATTCTGCTTTATAATACTATTTCCTTATTGCATTCAAAGTTATATTTCGCCATCTGAAATGTTATGCTATGTTATGTTTTCTCTGACCTTGTTTTATCTTCACTGCAATTAAGGTGTTTAACTTGTACTTGCAGGATATGACTTTATACACAGTGGTGAGTGTTCCCAATACTATGTGCTTAACCTTTTTCTATGCAATCTGCCTCAAAGCTCACAAGTGTACTTAAAGCATATTCTCTCTCTCATAGCGCCTGTAAACTGTATTTTGTAAATCCAAACTGGTCCAAGCGACTTTCAAGAGAATGCTAGGAGCATTACCAAGTACTATGTGATTTATTGTGATATCATTGAATATTTCTAGAAGCTGTGTCTTCTTATAAAACTTGTACAACTTTCAGAAACAGTCTCCAAGGCTCATATATCCATTTTTTTCCTGTTTTTAGAGCAAGCGTTCCAGGAGCACCGGTTACAAATTAAGGTGTGCCATTTCCCTTAGTTCTCTCTCACGGTCTCCCCAGCGCGGCTTCTGAGCTGCTGCGCCAAGTCCCCTGACCCTTCCTGCCCACAATTAATTTTCCCTCCAACACCAGAACTCATAGTATCCCGTCATTAGCAGTTATACCAGATGTATTAAGACAGATACAAACTGAGTATGGAGCAGAACCTGCTCTGAACTTAGGGATGAAATAACTAGGTTATTTTGCCCAGGTATCAGCTATAATATTAACAAATATAAAAGGGGAGGCAGCAGCAGTGGCAATAAGCCAATGCCTGAGGGATTTCACTCCTTTACAACAAGAATGTGAATTAACTAAAATTATCACAGACACAGAATTAGGTAGAGAGAGATTGGGAGCTAGAGCAACACAACCTCAGATCATGAGTGGTCCTGAAAAGGTTAACATCAAGCAAGCACCTGATTCTTCAAATAAGAAAAGGGATAATAACAATAAAAAACAAAAGAATAGATTTTAATCCAGGAGTGGGTCTGCTGAACAGGAGCCCTCCGAAAGAAAATATAACCTTAGGAATAGGGATGACATTAGAAAACCTGACAGGTATCAGGATATTGATACACATTCCTCTTGCTCCTTTCAGGGTTCACCAAGAAACTCAAAGAGGGAAGGACGGTCAGAACACAGACAAGAAGAGCATACGAAGTCCAGAGACACGCAACGCGCTTCAAGCTACCCTTCTAAAAAAGAAGACAAGCCACATTCTAAACCTTAATTTAATAAGTAGAAAGTAGCAGGTCTCAAAGTTAGACATGCCCAGAATTCTGAGGACTGAACTACTGAATGGGGAATGGGCTCTGACGATGCTAGACAGCGCGGAACAAACAATAGCTCACCAGAACCCGATGGAATTTCTGGTGACAGCGCAGTTAAATGAGCATATCACGGTGGAAACACCTGATATGAGGGTTAATGTCCCACATAGGTTACATGAAATAATACCCCAAATAGAAGGGGACAAACCCAGAATAGTTAAAGGTCTCTTTTAGGAGAACTTGACTTATAGCTATGACATCCTTTTCGCTGAAAAAGATTGGCAGCCTGAAATTCTTATGGACTGCCCAAAGGGAGAAACTGTAATTTTACCAGCTTTTTCTGACCACGTTCCAATTTACTTGAAACATACATACGTGCGGGAGTGGCCAGTAGCCCTTGCTCCAGCACTTTATCGCAACCATGTTGGGTGGGATGCTGAGTCACCACACCATGCAATCCCAGTACTAGTCCTACTCCTTAGAGACAGTACCCAATAAAACAAGAAGCAAAAAAACGGTCAGGGAGATCTTAGATCAACTTGAATACCAGGGTGTAATAGAAAGTTGAACCTCCCTAATGAATAATCCTTTGTTTTCCGTAACGAAACCCTATAATTCATATTGTCTAATTTTAGACTACCGACATCTGAACACATGCACTAAAACATTTGCAGTACAGAATGCACACAGTGACACATTAATGAATAACATTGTGCAGAAAAAATTCAAAACAACACTAGATATGACAAATGGATTTCTCTGTCAAAATATAGCACCGGAAAGCAGGCATTTAACAGCATTTTCCGCGCTGGGTTCCCAGGGTCAATTTTGTCGACTCCCCCAGGGGTATGAATAGCCCCGGGTTGTTCATCGCTAGGGGAACAAAATTACTTCAGAATTTGGATGAAGAAGCATTGTCCTAAATAGATGATATTTATCTGACGGATGATGATTTACAGAATCACTTAACCAGGTTGAGCACCATCATTTTGGGGTTTGGCTCAGGGGGCTACAAACTCAACTTTAAAAAATCAAAAATATCCCGCCTCAATGCCCTATTTTTTGGATATGTGCTATCCAGCAAAGCAAAGAGCTTGGTAGCTAACTTTTAAGAAAAGTGTGTGCTGCTCCAACCTCCCAAATCTTTGAAAAACTTACAATCCATATTGGGATTTTTAAATTTTGCCAGAACATACATTTTGGATTACGCAGAAAGTGTAAAACCTTTCTACGACTTAATTAGACCTGATTTTTCAGTTAGACATTGGACACAGGAACACACTGATATCCTTTGTTCCCTACAAGCTGACATTACAGCTTCAAAACACTTAGGCACGTGTACACGTACGCAATCTGGTGATCCGCATTAAAACGGGTCAATATGGGTACACTTCCCTAACCATCAATGAAGGTGAAAGGGTACCCATAGCTTACAAATCACATTTGTACACAAACGCTAAAATGCGCTTCGCTTCTACAGAAAAATACTGACGGCAGTACAGATCGCTGTAGTAAGAGAAAGAGCACTGGTTCAAAGGAATCCAATCATTGTCCTAACTCCCGTACCAGCCTTAGAGGCTGCTACAAAAGCAAGCATTCCTAATGCTAAAGCCTTACAACCCAGATGGATACAATGGGCTAATTCCCATACGGCAACGGATGTAGAATACAGATATATCCCAAGGTTAAAAACACAAGCATTCCTGAAATATGAACAAGACTATCCGCTACCAAATGAAATAATGCATCTAGATCAGAATAAATACATGATTTACACTGATGGATCTGCTCAGTCGGCCATAGGAAGTAAACAACAATACAGCACCACTTGTGCGATTGTAAAAGGTCGTATGCGGGAAGGTAAGTCCCATCCCAGCGATACATAAACCCAGTCTCTAGGAGACTGCACGGCTCAGCTGGCAGAATTAAAAGCCCTATTACTGGCACTAATAAATATGGATCGGGAATTCCCCACAAGGGAATTAATTGGCTGATGAAGCAACAAAGGGGGCAGTACGTACTGCAAACAACATCCTGTATGCTCAAATTCCTGGAGCGGGGGATAGAGTAATACCAAACATGGATCCCAGATTGGGTTGAAAACTAGCTGCACACAAGGGTCTAGGTTCTGCACACGCAGGGATTACCGCGACAGTTTCTTTACTGAAACAACGCTATTGTGGCCTGGTTTAACAAAACAGATGAAGAATTTTGTCTTAAAATGCGACATCTGTCAGCAGATGAAGGGTTCCACCGTAGCACGTGCTGCGCAGACACCTTTAATAATATCAGACAGACCACTAGTGTGTGTCTATCTAGACCACTGCGGTCCCCTACATTCGGATGGGGCTTACAAGTATATCTTAGTGGCAGTGGATTAATTTTTTTTTTTTAACTTTATTTTCAAGTTTTTGAAAAACAACCTGAGGTTAATGGGGGTACAGTTACATGGAAGGACGCAGCCGTCACACAAAAGGATAAGGCAGAATAATTTTTTCGGTACAGGCTATCATATTGTCACATGTGTCAAATATATCAACAGGAAAGGGCACATAGAGGAAATCGCTTCAAGTTACATGTTGTACTAGACATTGCGGAGGCAGTATATCAGGCAGAGGAATGTAAATGGTCATGAATAAAACATTTGGGGTATCTTCGAATCCAGTCATACATTGTACATTAGCCCATTACATGTGGCCTAGAAGGATCAACAAAGTTGCGTCTCAGCATTGCATATCAACATGGACATAATCTAGGCATCATTTCACAGTTGTCCAGTAGAGTGTCTCTCTTACAGAGCGACTTGTTGGTCAGTACAGTGATCATATAGGCAGGGGGGTGCAACCCATCACCTCCCATGTGACATATGCTCCACGCCCTCATCACCAGAATCAGTATGACTCAATAAGTAACATTGTAACAGGGCCCATATATCAGCGGGCCGCGAGGTCAGTGGCATTAACTCAGCATATGATTTAATCTGTTCTTGGCAATATACAAGGACGATCAGCCAGTCCTTAAATTTGGGCGCTCTTCCCCTTCCCCATTTACATGCCACTTTTCGTTTGGCCATGAGTAGAGCCAATGCAACAAATTTACGATGTGATACATGTATCGACTCTACACACCCCAACAGTGCAATAATAGGCGAGGGCCCCAGCTCATCATTGATCATTGTAGAAAGGGCGCCAAACACCTGCTGCCAATACACCAGTACAGCTGCACAGTTCCAAGCTAAATGTAGGAAATCAGCGCCAGGGGTGTGGCATATGTCGCATTCATGTGAATCGCGCAGTTTATACCTATATAATCGCGCAGGTGTGTAATACAATCTGTGTATAAATTTGTAATGCAGTATTCTAAGCCTACTACTAGAAGAGATACGCTCAGTTTGTTGCATGCTGAAAGTCCATTGTTCGTAAGTCAGCCCCGTTCCCAGTTCATGTTCCCAACGCGCTTTCGCATCAGGAGGGCACACATCCCTAAGGGAGCGAACTATCTTGTATATGGTGGACACCAATCGCTTTGGCGTGGCATTAAGAAGTATTTTGTGCAGGGGTGCGAACACCTGGGGTTCTTTTGGAAAATCAGGTGTAAGTGTCTTGAGTCCCTGACGAAGTCGAATATATAAAAAGGTGTCAAGGGGAGAACGTTGAGCGCCCGCAGTCAAGTCCTCTAATGAGCGGAACGTTCCACTTCGTAACATGCATGCATACCATAAGCTTGCGAGCCTCCTGCAATAGAGGCATATGTGGGTGATACACTAGAGGGAGGAGTGGCGAGTACAGCAGGGAGGTATCTAGTATTTTACCTAGTTGGTTCCATGCATTGACTGTGCTCAAGACCGTCGTCTGAGTCTTGTCTCTGCCTGGGTTGGGCAAATACAGTGCGCCATCCAGTGGGACAGGCTGTGGCAGCCAGTGTTCTGTCGCGATCTGTGGCATATACCGAGGCTGAAGGACCCAATAAAAGGCAAAGTGAGCCTGAGCGCTGCAGTAGTAGAGTTCAAAATCCGGTATGTCGAAACCCCCTTGTATATACGGTCTCGTCATAATCTCCCATTTCAATCGTGGATGTTTACCCCCCCATACCAAGCGAGTGAGTTCAGATTGGAGTTGCTGGAAGAAGTATCGTCCCGGAAAGAAGGGGATATTTAAAAATAAATACAGTAGTTGTGGCAGTACCACCATTTTGGTCAGGGATATCCTGCCCGCCATAGAGAGAGGGAGCGCGATCCATCTGGTAATTTTGTCAGTGAGGCGGGACATAACGGTACCATAATTGAGTCTCATAAGCTCGTCTCTGTCTCTGGAGATGCGAACTCCCAAATATTTAAGTTCATCATCACAACAAGTGATAGGATAGTCCATGGGAAAGCTAACAGTCGTGGGCGTTACAGGGAATAGGTAAGATTTGCTCCAGTTGATATGTATACCAGATAGCTTGCCAAATCGTATAAATTCTCGAAGTACAGGGTTCAAGTTGGCTTGGGGGTCACAGATATACAATGTGATGTCATCTGCGTACATAGACACTAAGATTTGTCTCAGTGGGCATTGCAGTCCCTTGTCAGTATGATGTTGCCTTAATTTGGAAGCGAGCGGCTCGACCGCCAAAGCGAAAAGCAGAGGCGATAGGGGACATCCCTGCCTAGTGCCTCTAGTAATATGTAAATCTTGGGACAGTTTCCCGTTGATTAGGACCTTGGCCACAGGCATTTCATATAGCAGTTTAATCCACGTGAGGAAAACCGGAGGGAATCCCATACGTGCCATTATTGCTAGTATGTAGTCCCATTCTAATGAATCAAAGGCCTTGGTGGCGTCTAGGAAAATAGCTGCAAGGGGCAGATATTCTGATACATTATTCATGACAGAAAAAAGGTCCGTAAGTTAAGGGGGTAGCCCTGCCAGGGACAAATCCCGACTGGTCGGGCAGAACTAGATTGGTCATAAGGAGATTTAATCTGGTGGCAATAAGTTTAGCTAGTATTTGGACGTCACAGTTAAGAAGTGACAAGGGTCTGTATGAGTCGCAGCTAGTCGGGGACTTCCCGAGTTTTAACAGGGATGTAATAAGAGCAGTTCTCATAGATGGGGGGAGATGTCCCACTTCAAGAGACTTGTCGTATATTTCCTTAAGCACTGGGGCCATAAAATCAATGTATGTTTTATATAATTCAACAGGTATCCCATCTAGTCCAGTGGCCTTGCCCGATAGCATGCTCATAATAGCATCTCGGACCTCGTCAAGTTCAAATGGTGCAGCTAGAAACCGCTTCTGGGTGTCGCTAAGCCACGCCAGAGCAACGTCTTGTAGATAATCATTCAGGTCAAGAGGCTCAGACCGAGATGTAGAATACAAAGCAGTGTAATGGTGTACAAAGGTGTTCAGTATTTGCGTGGTGTCTCTATACAGTACTCCATCTATCTCCTCAAGTTCAAGTATAGTGTTCGGTTGTCGCGTCAGTCGGACCACAGATGCCAAAGCCTTTCCAGGCCGTTCCCCCTCGCTGTATCTCCTAGCAGTCCAATACCGTCCTCTAAACTTAGCTTCTCTATGGGCTTCTTCTGCGTATGCCGTGATTTTTTCCCTAATTTTAGCAGTAGTATCTCAGTCGGGGTGTAGGGCTAGAGAGCGTTCCAGTGCCTTGAGTTCAGTTTCAAGCTTATTAAGCGTACCTCTGATGCTCTTAAGGACCCCCGATCCCTTAGAGATGCATATTCCACGTAATGTGACCTTGAAGGCCTCCCAAATAGTCTCAACCTCCGCTACGGTGCCCTTGTTTCGTGCAAAGAATCCTAGCATTTCCTCTCGCAATTCCTCCCGGAAAACAGTGTCTAAAAGGATGGTAGGTTGCAGTCGCCAAAAAGAACTGGAGGGGCATATATCGTCTGCGGCCAAAGTGAGACGAACCGGTGCATGGTCCGAATATGTTCTGGCTAAGTGTGTCACGTTCGATATCGCCGGGCAGAGGGCCTTCGACATCAGCAGATAATCTATGCGCGCCCATGTTGCTGCATGTGCGGTAAAGTGGGTACCTTCAAGGGTGGTGGGTGTACATGTCTCCAGGCATCAGTGAGATTGTAATCTTGTAATATGTCGTGCATCGTAGTACGAGCTTTGGTGTAATGGTGGGGGGGATGGATTAGATCTATCCACCAGGGGGTCCATCGACATGTTAAAATCTACACCCCATATTATTTTATTTGGCCCTGTGGCTATCACCGCCGCCCATAATTCTGTAAAAAATTGCGGATTGTCTACATTCGGACCGTAACACACAAGGGTGACCGATATATGGCCCAATCTTCCCCACATCATACAATAACGTCCACATATGCTGCTTTTGTGACTTACTAGTGTAAACGGGGCGCCTCGTTTAACAAGGATCGCTGTACCCCTAGCGTATGTTGAGTAGGAGGAGAAGATAGTGTGGGAAGCCCATCTACGAGCGAATGTCGGAGTGCTTTGTGGGTTGAGGTGCGTTTCTTGTAGAAAAGCGAACTGTATATCATGTCTATCAAGATATGATAACACATGTCTCTTTTTCCTGGGATCTCCCAGCCCCCGCACGTTCCACGTTATGAAATTTAAACTAGAGCACGGTGTTTGTTGCATATTAGCGAGTAAGGGTGATAAGTGAGTGCACGCTGAAACTGCCAAAGTCCCCTCCTCCACAACACATTTATATCAGCATTTTCCAATACCCGAGTCGTTGACACACAGCATCGTCTATACAAGTTTGCCGTACAAGGATAGCCAAAAGTACCAAATAATATAATTTCAAATAGCGTCCCTCCAGAAGCAACAGACCCCAAACACACTCCAACATCGTAACCGTCCTGCTCTCCACCCCTATTCATTAGTACTAGAGCAACTAACCATTGTACAGTTTGTCCCATCGCCCCCTCCCCACCCACTGCAGCAACCCAAACTTGCCAGAATAAGCCTCCCCTCCCCCGCCCAAAGAACTCCCTTGTATATGTATATACAAACTCCCCCGGGGTTGAAACAGTCCCCTATAGTCATATCTGAACATTGGGGTATGCCCATAAGGGGAAACACTTAGAGAGCGCACAGCCACGTCTCCCTCCTCCCGCCACAGGTTCTGGACTTGCATCAGAGATGGCCGGGGAGGGATAGTGGTCCCTGGCATACATTACCGCTGAATTAGAGGCACAAGGCCCCCGCAGAGGAATGTCCGATGTCCCCAGCCAGTTTACGTCATAAAGTCTTCAAGGTCATTCGGTCACCAAGATCAACAAGTGTCTTTCAGCCGACCGTTCAGGCTTCATCATCAGTTTCCGGGGGATTCTCTTGGCGTGCCGCTTCCCCACCGTTGCCTCCTCGCTGTGCTTTTTTAATGGCCTACAGATATTCTTCCACCTGTTGAGGTTTAGTGAAAAAACGTTGTTTCCCTTGGTGAGTAACACGAAGTTTCGCAGGATACAATAAAGCGTAGTCAATTTCTGCAGTACGGAGTTTCCGCTTGACCTCCAGGAATTTTCGTCTCTCCTCTTGTACAATTGTTGTGAAATCAGGGAAAATAGAGAAAGCCACTCTTTTAGGACAGGTTTTGCTTGGCACAGGCAGCTCGTAATGCCACATCACGGTCACGATAGTTTAAAAGGCGCGCTATAATGGGCCGAGGTGGAGCTCCAGGTTTGGGTAAAGGAGCCAATGACCTGTGTGCTCGTTCGACAATAAATTGTGCGGAGAAGGCGTCAGCTCCGATGGACGTGAGGAGAAGCTTTTCCACATAGTCTTCCATCCGCCCCGTGTCTGTGGATTCTGGAATGCCCGTGACGCTTCCAAGTCCTCATTCTTTGCAGCAATACCTCGCAATAAGTTGTCCATACGTGCTAGTTGGGTCGTGTGGGTAGCAGTGGTGTCATCATTGTCCGAAATTCTCCTCTCAGTCTCCGTAAGTCGCTCTTCATGTTGGTCCACTTTGTGCACCAAGGCATCCATTCTGGAGGTAAGTCTATCGACCTTATCCCCTACCATGGCGAACCCTTGTCGCATCTCTCGTAGTATTTGTTGCATATCTAAGTCACCAGGAGGAGTGTCGCTGCACGCTGCACCTTCACCAGTTGTTTTAGGATCAGGCGTGGCAGTCTGGGGTTTATTTTTGTGGGATGCGTCAAAGGTGAGTTTCGTTTGTCGATTGTCCTGTCGCAACATGTTGCCTCTGTAGTACCGGGATCCGCCGGGTCTCCGAGACGCAGCCGGCCTGTCGTGCCTTTGGTTGTTCGAGTGTAATACAATTAAAGAGGTGCAGCTGTGCCACCGTGCAACAGGGAGTCAGCGTTGCTGCAAGGAGGAGCTCACAGGATCTGAGAGGATCCACGTCGAGGACAATCCCCTAGCTGGCGCAATGGGCGTCCCGGCCCTGTAGGTGGAGATGTCACTATTCACGAGGGGCTGTAAATGGCTACCCCGTCCAGCACTTCAGGACCAATATCCTACAGGTCCAAATAGTAACCCAGGAGGGTCCCAAAGTAAATACGTTCCTGCAAGTCAATCAGCGCGCCAGGTACCTCGTGGAGGGGAGCAGCACGCTATCGTAATTACGGAGGTCACATGCGACTCTCGTCAGAGGGGCAGTCCGCGAAGAGATCTACGGGAGGTGCCCAGCAGGCCCGGCGTGTGAGGAGCAGGTATATGGCCCGATCCGCACCCTCCAGATCCAGGTGGCACACGCACCCTCCCGCCGTGATGTAAGTAAGGCAGTGCGCCTCTCATACTCAATGCCCCAGTGCTTCTCGTGGCCCCACAGCGCGCTCACCTTGCCGACTTCGCCCACAGCTAATGCCAGTTCAAACACTCGCCACAGAGAGGAAGGCTCCGGGCCGGGCGTTCTCCCGCTCGGATCCTGAAGAGCGGAATGCAGCCGGTGGGGGAGGGGGAAGGTCTAGTACTCACGGGCCAGAGCCTGAAGGGTGGCAATGTCGCCTGTCCACACTGTGAATACCAAAATGAGTAAGTGCATTCTGTGAATACCAAAATGAGCAAGTGCCTTCTGTGAATACCAAAATGTTAGTAAGTTTAGGATTTTGTAGTAAGTTAGTTCTGTGAATCGGGCCCCACATTTTTTTTTTAAATATCTCTAAATGATCGCATTACCTCCAGTACATTTTCTGATGATTGGGATTTTGAACCTGTCAATAATATGTTGTCTAATTTTGAAAAATCTGCTGCATTTGCAAACAATGAAATGTTAGAAGACACATCTAAATTTGATAGTATGCACTGTTACCATCATTATGGTCATCCCTTTTTACACAAATCGAGTATCCCTCGTAATGTTGTCACATACCACCTATGGGAACATTGCCCGACACAGCCGAAAGTTAGTTCGAAAACTTTTGCACAGAAATTTTCAAGGTTTAACACTTCTGACCCAACCTCATTTTACTATAAGGTTGCACCTACACCTGCACTGAAAAATATGCTGACTAACACCAAACAGATTTATTCTGTATCCTTTATTGCTCAACTGCCTGAACAGGGTTTCAACTTATGGAAGGACACTTTAGACACAAAATCCATCTGGGGTTCTAAGGAATGGCAAGTTCAGGGAACAGAAGCACTATTTAGAGTGTGCCTCATTCCACAACAAATGATAATGCTGAATGATACTGTGCAACAGGCTTCCTGTCTTGGACTAGCCCAGAACAAGGATTTAAACACAACACAGTTTCTCACACCTTCACACATCAATTTTACCTCACATGGAGGGGATACAATAGATGACATCATGCAGTATAACACTTCAGACCCCAATTCGAAGGGATGGTTAGTGTGGACCACAGGCACAAATAGATGTCAATCAAGATTCAGGGGTAAAATCAAAGGGTTTAGTATCCATAGTCCAGACCCACGATATGTACAAACAGAACATCCGGGGGTAGTGACATCAGTGTTGGAAAGTTGTGCTTTGATTGGCTAAAAACCTCAACACTTACTTTCAGATGAAGTGGATTTAAGGTTTTTTTAACTAGGTCTCCGAAAGCCACGTCAGAAACTTTTCCATTACGCGGTCTATCATGAACTCTGGAAAAACTCTCAACAAGAAGCTGCAGAGACTTTGTGAAATAGATAGAATTAACCTAGAAAAGGCGTTCGCTGTGGTTGACAATGGTATGACTACATTGACATCGAGGATTTTTAAATTGGACAACACTGTATCCTCTGCTAGAGACATACTGGAAGAGGACTTGTCCATACTACAACAAGGACAATATCAACTACATTCTATTATGCTATTAAACTGGACACTGCAAACATTGCTTGCTGATTATGTGCCTTGGCTATTTATCAACAGTACGTCTCTATTTTCAGCGTACAATCTAACTGAAAAACAGATTACGATTGCACAGAGAGGAGCAAAATAAACAATGCTGTGCATTGAAAAATTAGACAAATTACCTTTTACTGTTGCAGATTCATCGTCCACAGAATGGTTAATTCATGACCACATAAAAATACGGGCCCTAAAACAACACGCAGGCAGATATGAAGCTATGGGTAGGGAATTCATCAAGGAATCTTGGGAATTGTCGTACAGATTTAGATGTTAGAATGGGGACATGGAAGTGTTCCTTAGCAGACCAACTGCGAGAATTCCTTAAGTGGATCTCTCATATGCCAGGATATCATGCTTCACGGGGCCTGCAATGGTACAGTTGCTAACATCCTGTCACTTGAAAGGTTCCCCAGCTGCCGTGATTAATCCTGTGCTTCAAGTAGCCTTCAAATGGGAGTTACTTGATGCTGAATGATCAAGGTTGTTCTGGGATGTTCTCCGGCATGGCATATCTTGTCACTGTAAAGTCCAGGGTTCATGCTGTCAGGGAGGTGCCGTTATGGCCTTCGTTGAATGTTTACTTTATACGGTTTGATACTCTGAGCCGAGTGAAGGCAATACTTTTACAGCAACCCGTGCCCTTAAAAACTGCCCGAGAAACTTATGATCACCAGGTTGCAAGGCCCTCGGCTGAGATACAAACAAATTGCCCTTTCCATTTCACAGAAATGGTACAACGTTTCTTTAACATGTCTGATACAACAGGTATTGTCCACCTATTTAGGACCATAGGTTCTGGAATGTTAAGCACCTTTCAGGCAATCCTCGGAGTTGATCCCGACTTTATACACTCTGTATTCAGAAGCATTTTTGGAGGGTGATCCTCTTTCTAATAGCAGATATCCTGATTGTCCTCTTTGTGCTATGCAATTGACGTCCCAGTCACCAAGGAGATGGAACACCCGCTCTTGGAGTGCCGATACTGTGATCGCATGGCAATCCATCTGGGCACATCTGTCTTCGAGAGTCTTGGTTCTTGTCGTTTAGATCAGTCTGGATCGACTGTATTCTGCCTGTCCGCCGATGCCTGTTTTCTGGACAAGAATGTGTGTAGGATCTCTGTCTAACACTTCCAACAATTGCGCCACCAGACGTTGATGCTTTACTAGACCCGATAACAGCCCATGTTCTGCAGTGTCCTCAGCGTATTCCAATGTTGATGTCTGCATTCTTAGCGCCACCACGGGATGCTTCTGCTCCTGTTGGGAAGGATACCGGCTCCCTAACAAATACGCAAGCCTCGAATGACAATGCTACATCCCCAGCAACAGCTGTAGTGAATACGGAGGAACATCTGTGCTCGATTGACACGATCTGCGAGGTGTTGCAGGCAACAGTAATGTTGTGCCTTCCAGTCAGGACACAAACATTTGGCTTGTGTGCTGGGAAAATTAGACCTTTTTCAAAAACAACCAAATTTGGAATTTTAAACAAAAACTTTTTCTAAAAACTGCATGGCTTTCAGTTTCGAACGATATATACAAACGTATTTAGTACAGACTTCTATCACATGCACTATTTTTCTTTTTAATTTTTTTTTAGAAATTTAAAATTTTTAAGTACTATTTTTAATGGCCTTATTAATAGTTGCGTACCACGTTTAGCTGTACGTAGAATATTTAGTATGTCACCCAGTCGGATGAGGAGTGGGTGTTATGTTCCATATAGGTACCCCAAAATAGGCTCAGGTAGTCACCAAACCTTTCACCTATATTCTCCCTACCATTACACTACATAACAGTTCTTAGTACTGACCTTTTACCTAGTTATGGTAATCACCAAAGATGACGGTTTTTCTCCGAAAAGCGTAAGGCTCATTCATTATGCATGAGGATTCTTGGAATCACAGCAGGACAGCAGGCCTACCATCTCCTGCATAACTATGTATAAGGGTCATTCCTTCCGTCATCCCAGGGGTGCCGCTTTGGGTATATATATATATATATATATATATATATATATATATATATATATACACACCATCTCTTGCTGAGATAGTGAGAGGAGAAAAGGACTTCCATGCCAACACACTGATGCGAGACGCTGAGGTTCCTGCACGCAGATACTCCAGCTCGCAGTGGTCTGAGATCGCTTGCAGGGTGTCCATCACAAGACCAAGACGGGGTCCCACAGTCTCTCACTTCAGGTAATGGGGTTGACTTTATCCTAGATACCCACATACATAAGTACATTCAGGTACATCTAGTTAGGGACGCATCGTAGGAGTACGCACTTTACTGTCATGGATTTTATATAGCTGCCTATATTCATTGTTTTAGCAGGATGCTACAAATCAACCATCCTTTTACTTTGTTAGTGCATTTATATCTGTTACTGTCTAATGGTTGTTTCAGCACACCTATTTTACACTAGAATGACGCTTGTTCAATAAATGCTTATTGAGAAATGTCCCCACCGTTTATTCGGTGTATCTTTCTGAGGCAAAGTGAGCATGAGTGACTGAGCAAAAAGTAGTACACGGTTTCCACAATCCCTGATGGGACTGGGTTGTCATGTTCAATAGTTGCCAAGAACTATTCTCTCCTTGGTAGGAGTGGTTTCTAGTGGCACTGTGAGCTAGCTGGTATACAGGCTAACATATTCAGTAGGGGTGTCTAGAATCAGTCTGACTCCAATCCTACAGTATATGTTGTCTAAACGCGCAGATTCTATATAGGTTTATAAGAACTACACAACAGAAGCTGTCACCAAGAAATCTGATGACAGAAGCCCATGACAGAAAGAAACTTCCTGCTTTGACCACTAATTGAAAATCGAAATGCCTGTAAACGCAGGAAACAGAGAATTAAGTAATACGAAAGACTACACGGATCAGACTTCTATGGTGTGTATTTCCAACCACAGCTAATGTCTTTTACAAAGAATAGCTCAAATAAATACTTATTTGTGAAAATTCACTTCAATTAGATATTTGTAACAGTTTTCATGCACCACAGAATCCGCATGGTTGTTTTGAAAAGGGGAATTGTCTGGACTATATGTTTTGTTTTAGAAAATGTCAATAGAATATGTTAAAATAAAAAACATCACTTGTAGGCCAGCCTAGACTAGAATAATACGCCGTATATGAAGCACTAATATTACCTTTATTCCAGGTCATTAAAGTTTGCATTCCTTTTGGTTGGCCTGTGCCTGCATGCACGCTCACTCTTTCTTCAAGCTACCTGTCTTTGGTGGTAAATACAGGAAGTTTGGAATGTAATGCTGTGAGTCCCAGTGAGACTAAAGCGGACTACTGCAGCACACAATCTCCACTGTTTCATAAGTTAGTAGATGAGCTATTTCTAGGAGTATGTTATGTTTTTCAATCCGAACAGCAGTGACACTTGTGACTTCAATTTGTAATGCATAGATATTAGAGGTTCATGGTGACACTTGTATCTTGAGTCTTTTTAGTATTTTTACTTTCAGAAGTTTTATTTGAATTGCATACATACTTTGATTCCTACAAGTGCGTCTTCTCCTGAACTACTCAGCCAGAATGAATGTGATGACTGTGTGGAATGTTAGAGTGTCTGATGACAGAGAGAGTGGGATGTTAGTGTGCCTGCTTGTGTGGAGAGAATGACAGTTGAAGAGAGTGGGCTGAGCAGCAAACATGCCCTCTATGAAACCTGTAACATACTACTGAACCAACCAATAAACCTTCTTCATGAAATATACCTCCTGGCTACCCCTGGTCATCTTTGGAATTTACCTTACAACACAAACTTTGCATGTCTGAGTGGAACTACATTTAATATGTTCAGGTTTAAATTCACAGGAATCTAAAACACCAAGTTGAATATCGGTTATCCACCACACTTCCTGATGTTGTCACTTGAAGAAGGTCAAAATGTGTGAAGGCATCTATCTAACTACTGCTTATAGCAATAGCTAGAGTAGTAATGAACAAGAGGAAAGGCACATGGATATCAAGTAATCAGCTGCAATGCCACTACTTCAAAGATACATTCTTTCAATCAATTACAAAAAGGTCTGGGAAATAGTATTTATTTCTTGGTGATTCACTGCAAGATGTCAGCTTGACGCACGGACCAAGCAAAGAACAGGCCAACCGAAAATAAAGGTTTCTGTAGATAATCCCTTTGGTATTGTACTTGTCAAAGCACAACAAAGCGCATAAAACACATCCAAAATGGTATCTGGGATGTTAAGGACAGGTTATGAGGTTTGTTTCGCTGTTCAATAGGAAACAAACTGGATGTTCTCCGCTCAATGGCTCAGTGGTAAACGTAGTGAAAAATATTTTTCACATATATCCTCTCCTAATTTATTTCCATTGGCTGTCACCAGAACTAAAAATGTCTGCAAAATCCTAAGTAATATGCTTGAGGCCGTTCATCCCCATCAATACCTGTTCTCAAACTCTAGCAATAGAAGGTCGAGTTTGCTCGATGACAAGCAAATACCATACGATTCTTGAAATCCTTAAAGGTACTAGTAAATGCAAACCAGGCCTTTTCCTATTGCACCCAGAAACAGAGGTATTATTACTGAAGTACCTCAGATATCACATTAGGTTTTTAACTTCTAACTGGCAATAAATACTAACTTGTGTCAGTTAAAATACTTGACATAGCAGTTTGATGCAATACTGCTGTTTCTGGTTCTCTGTGTTAAAGCTGGTAAAATATTACAGTATTGTCTTAGTTAATACTACATTTCTACTATACCTTCTGATTAGGTCGGGCTCTAAAATAAACATAAGGCTAAATAAGTAAATAGGGCCTTATGCACAGAGGAATGATGCTGTCGTAAATTCTGTGATTGACCAAATCACAGGCTTTGCAACCGCAAAATACCTTTTTACATGTAAATAAGCCCTTTTATGAGTCTAGTCGCAAACCATTGATCAGTTACGGACCCCCAAGTTTGGGAGATAACTGATTCCGTGGGACACGCTTCCCCTCTGAAATAATTCGCCAGTCTCAAGGGGAGCAAGCAGTGATGCAAAGGACCAATAAATTCTTCCCCAATGGAAAACATTTTTTTAAAGCAGCACCTGGTTCTTTAATAGACACAAGCAGCTCTTTAAAAAAAATTCCATCTGAGAAAAAAAGTGATGCCCCTTGTAGTTCTTCACTCCGAATTCACAGCCAAACATACGGTAATCGCAAATTGTGATGTGCCAAACTGTGATATGTCTAATAATATTCTTCAGGCAGATAGTATTTATAGGTTACATTGTAAACTGCATTCCCATTCGCAAGCAAGTCAGTGTACAAATGACATATCCTTGGTTTGCGAATGGGATAGTTCATGAGGTCCTAAATGCTCATATTTATAAAATCATGAGTCAATTCACCATCAACATAACCAAGATAAATAAAACAATAATACAATGTTTTTACCTTCCATTTGAAGTCTGTAAAGCAAAGAGCATGTATCCACCACATCGAGCATAGCTCCACTTGAAAAACAATGAGGGGCCAGCTGAAATGCAAACAACAAATAATGCAAGACATAGGTTACTTAGCGAATTGGAGGCAAAAATGTGCGAACGTCAACAAGATCACGGGGTGTACTTTTAAATTTAAGGCCATTTATCTGCCCACAGTAAAATTACACGAATCAACATGTACAAGCAGTCTTACAGGCAGAGAGGTGCAAAATGCCTTGATGTACATCTGAGGGACGCTCTCCTGATATCCTCAGCCACCAAGGGAACATCCTGGTAACCGATTCAGGTAATGGCAGAAACCATTTCTGAACACAAAGCAGGCAGTAACTCATGATCCTTCAAATGCACCTATGCACGGTTGACATCAGCTGGCACCAGGGGTAGGCTTCCTTGTCCTTACACATCTAAGGATATAGCACTGTTAGCTTCTGTTTCTTGCATGCTGCTGCCCGCGCCTGCTACTTTTTCACATTTATATTACGAATTTTGTTACGGGTGGGGATTGAGTTCAACACATCATTGACCAACATGATGATTACCTCATCTCTACAAATTTGATACACCAGGAAGCGTGCTTAACATTCTTGCATCTAACACAAAGCTTCTAATTCCATTTACAATCCTCCAAGTACACTGCCATGTGAAATGCTTTATATCCAGCACCAGATCCGCAGGCAAGCATCAACAGGAAGTGAATGACCTGACCTTGCATTCACTCTGTCCAGCCGTCTGCTGCCTGGGAGAATCCCGGTTTAGCTCAGATAGCAATGCTGTCCTCTCTAACCTGGTCCTCCCCGCCCCCGGGTATGGTCCTGCATTATGTCAGACCACAAGGGAAGGCGATGGAGTAGTGGTTGATGGTAACAATAGTCATTCCATGTCTGCATCACTCGCCCACCATTCTGACTTACAAATCACGGAGGTGTTTAGTTGTATAAACATCAAAATTCAATGCTATCACCACCATGGAGGAAACCCCAGCTACTTTAAAAATCAAATTATCGCAATACATCATTCTTCTATATTAGTTTTGGGGGGCTTTAGAGATGTGGCAATATTAGGAGTTGATGCCTTTCCTACAAACCTTTCTACCTCCCTCTCCTAGATAGGCTTCTCGCAGCTAGTGGAGGGACCCAGCCATGACAACGGGCACATGCTAGATTATATTTTTAGTCATAAAAGTGCCATTTTGATACTTGGTGTAATCTAAACATCTGGTCAGAACATTCTTTCATTGAATTTCAACCCTGTGATCCTCTGCTGGCTCAACGTCAAACAGCACTGAAGATTCTGATCCTTCAAAGATCACAGTTAATTTTTAACCAGCTGCAAAGGGCCTAGTCCAAGCCTTAGAAACAAAATATAAGCAATCGTAAATGATCATGCGCAGCAATATTAGAGCTCTTTTCAAAGGCTATGAATAACTATGGAGTTAAATCCAATACCTCAGTTAAAACACATATATAGTCCCATCAGGTTTCTTGATTTAACCTGAATTTGAAAGATACGAAACAGGCTAATCAGAGGCTGACATCAGATGTTGTAAACACCAACGCTCCATACCCGCACAGCTCTTTGCTCAAATGTTCGAATAGAATAAAAACTCCATAAACAATCAGCCAGTCATGTGACTTGTTTAAATTGTTTAGTGCTTGTATAACACCTACCGATTGCTATGCTGGAACGACAATCTCTGTGCAGCTGTTTCAGAAACTGAGTTCTTTCTTTCTGGATAAAGTAACCAAGATAGGAGTGGGTATGGATACACATGATAAAGAGCCAGAGATCCTGTCAGGTAGACCTACTGAATCAAAAATATTGCCACAATGAGTCACCCATACAGATTCTTGAATCCCAGAGATCTCACAGTTTGACTTCTCAGGGAGTTCACAGGAGTCGATTCCCCATTATTTTTACTGGATGAGTCATTCCATCCTGGAAGGTCACCTTCGAACCCCTATTAAACAGGTAATTTTCTCCCCATTAAAAAAAAGCCAACACTGTAAGAGAGTGGAGTTCACTGGCCTGTTGGGTGGACTTGTCTTGACTAAACTCTGGTGCGGCTCCTTTAGTGGGACCAGCTGCGGCTTGAGGAGCCTAATTGCCTCAGAGGTTGGAAGTTCAGTAAACCTAATACATTGGTGCACAAGTGCCACACATTCTGGAGATCATGAGGGCCTCTGAGTACCAGAATTAAGAGCAACCCCTTCACTGAGTCGAGCCCAAGTGTAGGATGGCATTCGCTGGGTAAGGGAACCCTGGAGCCCAGAACTATTAAAAAAGATCCAAAGTATGTCGTGTCTAGTGAATAGAAATGTTCATTATTCATTCTAGAGAACAAGGTATTTTCCTTATATGGGATTTACAGTGTGGCGAGCATGTCCAGATTTGGTCACTTTTGCTTCTACTGGAACCCGATTTGTAGACAGAGTAAGCTATGTCCGGAACTCTCCATTTTTAATTTGAATATGGCTCCTCGGTGTGTAGGCGGTGTTCAATTTCTCCATCATTGAAATGAACAATAGATGTGTAAGCAACATTTATCCATCCTTTTATATTGAGGGCATGAGAGCTTTTCCATCCTTTGTAGGAAACAGGTTTTTTAGCAGTGACAATTTTACTCCTGAGATTACACACTGCCCACCCTTCGTTCTATTTAGAGGTATACGGTTTGGTAAGGTAACATGTTTAGTGTCAAACATTTTTATTTTCAGACTGGAGCGCCATCCACCCTTCTGTGGAAGTGAAGTTGTTGGTATGCTTCACAACCACTATGGTTTTATAAGTTGCAGTGCCCAAGTAACTGACAGCGATGCAGGCACGGATTGGCACATGCCACTCACCCATAAAGTTGAAGGTCATTAATCTCCATTACTGTAGTTTAAGTGAAATATTTTAGTACTGGTCTCCATCCAACATAGTTTGCTTACTATCCCTATAAAAAATTGAATTAATGCCCTGCTTCAGGTATAGAGGTGTGCAGAAGCATGAGTTTTTCCACCATTTTTATGAAGACATCAGAGGGAATAGTGCTTTAGCTGAAGTATTATAGGGACATATACTCACCCTATTAATTTAACATATAGGGTTGCTGATCTAGCCATTTCTGGTCTTTTTTTGTTGTTTTCTAGCCTGTGTAAAAAAAAATAACAATCTCCATTATATGAGTAGAATTTTTATAGATTTGAGTGGGGAAAAATTACTTCCATTCGGAACAATCTTTCTGGTGGATACTCTACCAACGTGTAGATTCCACACCTCTTGACTCTCCTCCTGGCACCAGACTAGATCCAGAAAAGTTGAAATAGCTTGCCTGTGTGATAGGTGACACTTGGTTCCATCTCAACATCGGGGTCCATCTCACACATGACATCAGATTCTCTACGCCCTTATGGTCCCGCTGGTATGAGCTGCAAGGCATCCAGGCTGCTGTTTGTAGGTTTCCTGGCACGTGGAGTATTGGCAGCGAGAGACACAGTGGAGCTATGGGTGGATTTGTGTGTGGGGCCTCTCCTGTAGGGCATGCTTCCCCTCAGCCTCCATGGCAATTCGGGTTACAAACAGCACCAAAGAGCAAGCTGAGCACTGCCTGTACATATTGTGTTCTGTATTTCAAGGATCCTTCAGCTCTTTGATCAATGATAAGTTCCTCATCTGCATTTATTTGTACGTAACTGTGTAAACACATCCCTATTTTCTTACTCAAATGTTCACAGTCTTTTTGTGAAACAGATAACATTTCAAAAGACCTACTCAGAAAAAAGAACTCCACTTGAAACTGATGGTGAGCAGCAATCCCAGATAAAAAGGTTTAAGTCTCTCAGACCACACCCAATCTATTTATGTATTTATATAGCACAGCATTCATCCCTTCGGGATGTCACGGCACTGAGGTAGCAGACAGTGGTGGGTGGGGCTGGTACTGATTAGTGACATCAATCTTTAGGGAATAGGTGTGTTTTGTGTTTCTTCCTGAATGTGGTGTAATCCTTGATCAACCGTACTGATCTCCAACTCTTACTAGAGTTCAAATGTTTCAATGAGAAACAATTTGGAAAATATGTTCCTTAACAATGCACAACACCAGAAAGACACTAGATTCCACTGTTAAACAACTGCTCATCTGAAATGTTACTTTATAGTTCAAAGTATTCATGATAATCATTCTCCTATTACAAACTGGAGTTGAGAAGTTCAATCCAGTAACGACCGACTGACGATACTGACTCACAAAGTGATGCAGTAACCTGCAAGTACCAGTAAGGACTACATTATGCTGATTACTCTGCATTAGTCCACCACATGTGCAAAAAGCTGCTGCATCTTGTCCCAGAGCCAAATGATTCTCAATACAGCACATTCCCACTGTGACTGAAGTAGGACCCTATTTGTGAAGTAAACGTGAAGAGCATAAATAACATCTTGACAAGGTCATGAAACAAGTAGGAAGGGACTTATTCCTGGCTTTCAAGTACCACCTGGAGTCTCTACTGCGTGTTCTTATTAGAGTCCAGGTATAGTGAGCTTCAGTAGTCCAATCTGGGCATTACTAGGGCAAGAGCAACCTGCTTACGGGCCGACTGCTGAATTAGCGGAAAGATTTTGTAAAGCACCCTTATAATCTAGATGTAGGTTGCTACTGTACTATTGGCCTGGGCATTGAGATTGATTTCGGTATCTATCAGAACTCAAAGGTTCTTGGCCTTCTTCCCCAGGGTCGGGCAGGTTCCTAAACATTCTGGCCAGCAGCTACTATTCCAGCTCGGAGCACTTGCACCAAAATTCACGACTTCAGTCTTTTCGCCGTTAAGTTTAAAAAAATTACAGGACATCCATTCTGACACCGTCGACATGCATCATGCAAGCTGAAAGAGCTTCCTGAAAAACCATCTTATTAAAAGGAAGCAGAATATTCCAGGAAAGGACAGATGTGTTAATGCTACCTATAATTCAAATAACTCACATACACGAGTGCTGTCTGTACTGCCCTTGTCCCAGGATCTGTATTGGAGAGGGAGTTGGCCTGTTTTGTAATGAATAATTTTAATGCTTTCTCCAATTAATCAACTTCTACTTTTTCCTTAGCCTATGGTCGACGGGTAAGGTAGTTGGTCTCAGATGATCATATGTTGGACCATTCTTCTGTATCATTTTCTCCAAGCAAACTTGGGATAGATATATTGATCTCAAGTGTCGGAAATGGATATAATGTGAGGCCAGATTTTTTAGGTATTAGAGGTTCTGTTTCATATTGGATTAGATATGAGAAGGATGTATATGAAATGGAACCATAGATGGATAAAAATCCAATCAAGAGACTTCAGGAGAGGAATGATGTGACTGGGTTTCGTAAGAAAAAGGCACATCCTGGCAATCTGGCTCTGGATATGTGGGTGCAGGCACTCACATTAGTTTGGAAATGCAGACTGACAAAGAGCCAACCTCTGTACAGCTCAGCTAGGCACTTACTGCTTGATTGACTGGAGAAGGGGTTATAGTTAGAAGTGGAAATAAAGAGATTAGTAAGGAAAGTTGTAGTGACGGTCAGAGATGACAAAGACGTCACAATGGTTTAAACAGGAGTCTTTATTCTCAAGACATAACTACTGCGACCTCAGCCACAGCCTAACGTTTCAACAGCCTCTTTACACCGTGTCCCTGGCGCTCGCCTTGGAACGCTGGTCGCGGTGACATTCTAAGTGATGTCACCGCGAGCAGCTCCATCACACGCTGAGACGCCGGGGGGGGGAAATGAAGAGGGAGATACCACACATCCCCCTTCCCTGCGGAAAGAAAGTATTAAGTACAACATGAACAGCGAAAAGCACAGGGTGACCAAAAGGAAACCAGATAAGGGATGAATAACAACATAGGACCCGGAGGAAATAACGACTCACGGTAGGCAGACAGGCATAGGTTACATCATAACATATTGATCAAAATGCCTAGGGGGTCTGGTCACTCTCCTGTTGGGCCTATTGCCTGGGTGAGGGGCTGCCGACAGCCTCTTGGTGGTGGAACTAAGGTCCTGCCTTGAGTCACCCTCCCCCCCCCCTTGCACTCTCAGGGTCTTTCTCTGGCGGGTGGTATTTTACAACTCTCCCTAGGTTCCATATTTTCCCCTCCTGTGTCTTGACTGCATTCTTGAATAGTTTGGTGATTTTAGTGGGACTGCTGTACCCTGACCAACTCGCCCTCCCTGTGGGAGATCTGATTTTGATGCTATCCCCTACTTTGAATTCGACCTCCCGTGTGGCCTTGTGCCGGTCATATCCTTCTTTCCTCTTTTTCATGGCTTCCTCTTGCTTCTTCAAGCTTTCCGCTCCTTTGGTTCGGTCTGACCACCCCTTGTGCCACTCCATCCACCCTGGGGTTAGCTTGGTGTTGGGTATCCTGGCACGGAGCAGTTCGAACGGGGTGACGCCCGTAGTCTGATGCGGCGTGAACCTGTATGCTTCTAACCGCCTCCACGCCTCTTCTTTCCAGCTTAGGCCACTGGCTTTGGCCAACTGGATGCTCTCCTTGAGGGTTTTGTTAAATCGCTCGACCATGCCATTGGTTTCGGGGTGGTATAAAGCGCAACGCTTGTGTCTGATGCCTCTTCCTTCAAGGAAGTCTTCCATTTCTTTCGAACATAGTTGTACTCCATTATCCGTGAGGATGTTGCTGGGCAGCCCTTCCCGGATGAACACCTCCTCTAGAAATCCGATGACTGTCTTGGTCGTGACTTCATTGACGAACTTTATCTCCGGCCACCGGGAATACAAATCCACGAGCACCAAGATGTAAGGCGTCCGCAGTTCTCCAGACATAGGGCCCACGATGTCTAATGCCAACTCATCCCATGGTCCAGACGGGGGCGGCCTACACACCATGGGGGGGCGTCTGTTGTCTCAGGACCTTGTCGCTGTTGCTGCACGGAATGCACTCTCTGATTCTCCTTTCGGTGACCAGGTCCATGTTCGGCCACCAATAGCTCTCTCTGAGTTTTTGTTTGGTTTTGGTGATGCCCAAATGCCCTTCGTGGGCTATCTCGACCAGGTTGTCTCTCACTGTTGCAGGTGGTACAAGCCTCGTTCCCCTGAATAGGCATCCGTCTACTATGGACAATTCATCCTTAATGGCCAGGTATGGCCGCAGGTTTTCATCCCGTTTGTCTCCGTGCTTCCATCCGCCTTTTACTCTTATGCAAATCTCCTCCAGTATCTTGTCCTCTTCCAACGCCTTTCTCCATGTTTCTTCTCCCAACGCCCTCTGGATGGTGCAGACATCCTCCACCTGAAGGCCCTCCTCTTCTTCATCCGTCTTCTCTTGCCTCTCTCTCGTTTCTTCATCACTGACGAGTCTGGATAGGCAGTCCGCTGCAAGGTTTTGCGTTCCTGGGACGTACTCGACGTCGAAAGTGTATTCTTGAAGGCTGACCACCCATCGCCTTATCCTGCTGGAGATGGCATCCAGACCCTTCTTACTGAATACTTCCACCAACGGCTTGTGGTCAGTTCGGAGGGTGAACTGAGTCCCCCACAGGAAGTCTCTGAACTTCCCTACTGCCCAAGATACTGCTAAAGCCTCTTTTTCGATCACCGAGTAGTTGTTCTCGGACTTCTGGAGTGACCTTGAGGCAAAGGCTATGGTCTCTTCTCCTTCTTCGCCTACTTGGGTGAGGACAGCTCCTAGCCCTTTGGCGCTTGCATCGGTAGTGACTCCTGTTGCCCGGTTGGGTATATATGACTTCAAACTGGGGGCCTCTGCAAGTGCCCTCCTCACATCCTCGAACTCCCTCTGGCACTCCTGACTCCATTTGAATTCCTTCTCCTTCTTCAACAGTAGCCTGATGGCGTAAGTCCTTCCCGCCAGGTTTCTTATGAACTTCCCGTAGAACTCCAACATCCCCATGAATGACTTGATCTCGTCCTTGCCCTTGGGGGGTGTCAGATTCACGATGGTGTTTTGTAGTTCGGCCTTGGGACATATACCTTCTGTCGTCACCTTGTGCCCCAGGAAGTCTAACTCTGCACAGCCAAACACACACTTGTCCTTTTTCACAGTAAGGCCTTGTGACTGAAACCTCCCAAGCACGCATCTCAGTCTTTTATCGTGCTCTTCATGGTTCTTGGCGAATATGAGCACATCATCCTGGTAACACATGACGCCTGGGATGCCCTTCAAGATGTTGCCCATGTTTCTCTGAAACACGGCGGCCGCCGAGACTAGCCCGAAAGGCATTCTTCTAAACTTGTATGTGCCCATTGGTGTCACAAATGCTGTGAGTTCCTGAGACTCGTCGTGTAGTTTTATTTGGAAATAGGCCGAGGTGAGATCGAGAGTGGAAAATACCTTAGCACCCTCTAGCATGCTCATCATTTGGGTGATGTTCGGTAAGGGGTATCGGTCGACCACGACCTCCTTGTTCAACGCCCTTAAGTCGATGCAGAGCCGGACCGACCCATCTTTCTTCTTTGCTGCCACGATGGGTGCCAACCATTCCGTCGCTTCCACCGGTTCAATGACTCCGGCCTTGCACAGTTTCTCCAGTTCGGACTTCACCTCCTCCTGGATGGCAATGGGGAGTTTCCTAACTTTAGCCACGACTGGCCTGGCGTTCTCCTTCAATCTTATCTTTTGACAGTAGTTTTTTAGGCATCCTAGTTCTTCTCTAAACACCTCTTTGAACTCTGTCACAACGTCAGCCTTGTGTTCTTGTATCTCTTGTATCAAGATCTGGGGATTACTGTTTGGATTTAAATAGACCCCTAGCTCTTTCTGTGCCTGCCAACCCAAGAGGTTGTCTCCTACAGTGGACACATACACTTTGGAGACCGTTGCTCTGTTGCTGTATTCAATTTTCCCTAGAAAATACCCTTTCATGGAGATGGGGCGACCAGCATACCCCCCAGGCCTTAAATCCATTTTCCTCAAAGTTATCATTCCCTTTGACACTCGTGAGAACTCCTTTGCATTGATAATGGTAATTCTAGAACAGGAGTCGAACAACGCTTCCAAGTCAACCTCCCCTACTTTTATGGTGTCCTTGGGGCTGCTGACCTGACCTCCCTCAACCTGCACCACTATTTCCTCACACGTAGAGTCGCTGGGACTTTGGACCTGCAACTCTTGTACTTGCACCACAATCTCATCGCACACTATATTCGTCCTGTCTCTACTCTGTCTACTGACTCCCTGCCCACTCTTGCAGTATTGCTTGAAATGACCTTTCTTACCACACTTGTTACACGTGAATCTGAGAGCGGGGCACTCTTTGTCGTTGGCTAGGTGCCCTCATCGGATTTCTAGAGGAGGTGTTCATCCGGGAAGGGCTGCCCAGCAACATCCTCACGGATAATGGAGTACAACTATGTTCGAAAGAAATGGAAGACTTCCTTGAAGGAAGAGGCATCAGACACAAGCGTTGCGCTTTATACCACCCCGAAACCAATGGCATGGTCGAGCGATTTAACAAAACCCTCAAGGGGAGCATCCAGTTGGCCAAAGCCAGTGGCCTAAGCTGGAAAGAAGAGGCGTGGAGGCGGTTAGAAGCATACAGGTTCACGCCGCATCAGACTACGGGCGTCACCCCGTTCGAACTGCTCCGTGCCAGGATACCCAACACCACAGGGAGGGCGAGTTGGTCAGGGTACAGCAGTCCCACTAAAATCAGAGGCTGTCGGCAGCCCCTCACCCAGGCAATAGGCCCAACAGGAGAGTGACCAGACCCCCTAGGCATTTTGATCAATATGTTATGATGTAACCTATGCCTGTCTGCCTACCGTGAGTCGTTATTTCCACCTACTGACTCTGCTCCCATTGCTTTGTGGTAGTGCGTGTGCTACACTCAGTTCACTTAGACTGTTTGATAGTCCCCTTTCTATTGCCACAGATATTAGTTAGGGGAACCAATCGGGATACAGCCTCCCTCCCCTTGTTGGCGGGAACTTCCTGTATAGAAGTCGTTGAGGAGAAGGTTCCTGTCAGGGCGGTGCTGCCGGTGGAGAGATAGTCACTTGGATAGCTGCAGAGGTGGAGATAGTTCTGCAACCTCTCTATAAGTACCGCCTATAGCCTGCAGCGCTCGTTTGCTGATTCTAACACTGGAGCCAAAGATTTGAGGAATTACGTCGGGGAAACACTGTTCCGCCGGAGGGAGCCCGCTACAGTTCGTGCTGGCCTCCCGCGGCTGTCTCTCAAGAATGGCGGGCCTCCTGAACAAAACAGACACCGGGGAACCCAAAAGCTGTGTGGTGACGATGGCGCAGCGCCAAACCTGGTGAGTGTCCGTCCGGCTCTGCCTGCCGGCCCTTTGCCTCGCTGCTCAACTAACGCCTGTGCGCCGCCTCAGTCCTTTGTTATCCTTTTCTCACGACGCTGCACAACAAACGATAGACGCCACCTGTGCCCGACCTGACACACGAGAAAATCTCCTTCCCCACTTCCTTCCGTGCCTTCACACAACTTCCTCCAATAGACTCACACTCTCCCGAGTCTTAATATCACAGTCACTTTCAAAGGCTTTTACGAACTTCAAAGTAATTTTCCATTCTCATTGCATCACCACAACCGCTGTTTCCGCTCTCCCACTGTTAGCCGTGGGCTCTCTCTCACCGCAATTTGGCATTACTCACTGTCTTGCAGTCTCCCTTCTCTTCATTCTTTCTTCGCTTCACCTCATGACCCCGCTGCTGCTTCTCCTTCTGCAGATTCCTTTGCGACGCGGTCTGCCTCTGCTGTTTCCGGGTGCTACTTAGTCAGCTGTCCTTTACTTCGTGGGAATTCTTCTTGCTGCTACAAGTCAGCTGTAATATTCACCTTCCTTCGGGCGTGTTGAGGTCGCAAATGTGTTTTCCCTCGTCGCCAGTGTAGTGACGGTCAGAGATGACAAAGACGTCATGATGGTTTAAACAGGAGTCTTTATTCTCAAGACATAACTACTGCGACCTCAGCCACAGCCTAACGTTTCAACAGCCTCTTTACACCGTGTCCCCGGCGCTCGCCTTGGAACGCTGGTCGCGGTGACATTCTAAGTGATGTCACCGCGAGCAGCTCCATCACACGCTGAGACGCCGGGGGGGGGGAAATGAAGAGGGAGATACTACAAAAGTTCATTTGTTTTTGTTGATGCCATTGAGTATGGTGATTGCATAGTTTCACATGACAGGACAGAAGTTGTACAGGTGCTGACGTTCCCAGGGAAACAATGGAAAGGGCACCTCAGTATGAAAAAAAGAGGCAAGCCTAACATATTACTCCAATAAAAGAGCACAATCACTGATGACACCATGGTGATGAGGAATATGTGCAGGAAAAAGCCAAACACTAGGGGAGACTGGCAGGAATAGATGCTAATGTTTCCTTGTTTGTTCTGGAGTCTAATTGCTTTGTGAGGTAGATTCCATAGCTGTAAAGGTCATCAATGATGTTCCCACCCACAATATGTCTAGGAGAGAAGTTAAAGATAATTTTAAATGTAGACATTGTTTCAAAAACTCTGCATTATGTTTCAATATAGGCTTCCACCTCCAAGAGAACTCTCATCAGACAATGTATACCCATAGTACAAGCTATGATTCGTAGGAATTTTATGTAGTTTAGTTTTACTGGTTAATGTTAGCAATAATGTGTTTTTGGACACAGCTGAAAAGGTAAATACCAATGGCAAAGCCACTAGGTCTAGACCAAAAATCAGTACTGGGGAGTGCGGGTGTGAGGCAGTGGGGTGTGTTTCGGGGGCAAAATGATGCAGCATGCATGTACCATGTCATTCTGTGTGCATGAACTTGCTTGGTGACAGTTGTGAGTGACTATGGAGTTACATGAGCCAGCTCTATTTTTTAATTTACTGTTCCAAGATGGAAATACTACTTGGAGTGGTAAATAAAAGAAATTATTTTTGATTTGATTGTGGCAACTGCTAGGCTTACACAAACATTTGAAAAAGAAAATATTTTAAGGACCATGGGTGGTGGTGGAGCAAAATAGAAGCGCTGAGGGGGAGCGTGTGCCAGTGAAACAACAGAGCAAGTATACGGAACAAAGGACGAGTTTGAGGCGGAAGGGCAAAGGAATGCTGTGGTGGGGAAAACAATGGATGATGTAGGTGGAGCAACTCTGAGCGTGTGGGGTGGAGGAAGCGCGCCAGACCTGGGGGTGTGGGAGGAGGAAGCAACACAGAAAGGGTGCACAGCAGGTATTGTGAGCAGGGAGAGTGCAAGAAAACAAATGCTTTCTCATGGAGTGCTCCGGTGGAGACAGCACTGAAGTAGCTGAGAGATGCTACAGTCATTCATGTAAACAATACGCTGCAGATCACAGTGCACTAAAGTTGCTCTCAGATGTCAACTGTCCCAATATCGTGGCCTCTACCAACTGTTCTGCGAGGATGAAGGAGGCCAAGGATAACTCTCCCTGTGTCCTGTTTTCAATAGTGAGAATGGCATAGCGACCGCAGAAGTGACCCCTCTCTTTGGCCCTCAGCACTTTGCAGGTCATGAAGGACCACAGGAGTTGACATCAACCCCGATTCCATCTTCACGACTTTGAATTGGTCACCATAAAAGTTGCCAGTGCAGCTCTGGTCAACCACCACCTTGAGGTTATATATTGCTGAGGTAACCAAGTAGCCCCTTGTGCATTTGGACAGTGAAGGAGGACTCCAACTGTCCTTGCTAGGTCTTGTCCAGGGGTTAGGAGAAGAGTTTGTTTCCATTCCAATTGTGAAATGGGAGGGATAAGCAGCTAAGAAGCTCCTCTAATACCCCACTGTGCATTTGGTTATTGCTGAGAGGGTAGGAGAGTAAGAAGATCTCTCTCCTCTGGGAAAGGTATGAAGTGCTGTTCCAGTTACCTCTCTTACATTTGGGCAACACGGGGGAGCCCGTGTAGCCATACCTGTCCATTAGGCAAAGCTGAGGGATGTCTCAAAAGATAAACCCTCGGGCAAGGCAATGTTTTTTTTTTTCAAGTGTGCATGGAGCTAATAATTCTTCCTTCTGAAGAAAAAGTAGGAATACATTAAAATACAATAAAAGTGCAGTTGCATCTCTGCCAAAAAGTATTTGTTTTTTTGCCATTCACAGAAGTACACCCGGAAAGCTGTGCCAATCGCAGGTTTCCCCATAGATGTCCGGAGAGGTCAGTTTATTTCTCTCATCCTGTTAGGGAGTTACTCCATTTCTGGAGTTCCTCTCCAACCATTTCTGGGTTGGAAATGTTTCTGCGTGTTCCCAAACTTCAAAGTGAAACCCTGGAAAACCCACTTCTTACCAACTGAGTGGGATTTACAACTAAGGGCAAAGAAATACACCCAAGTAATTGCATTTCCACCTACCAGGAGTCTCTCTGGAATTTCTCCCAGGTGTAAAAAAGGTAAATTTGGTCATAAACTTATATTTACTACCAAGGTTACCTTTGTGGATAGGGCCCTCTGTGTGTTACATCTAAGGGGCTAATTACGATGGTAGTCGTAAAAGCTCCAAATGGCATTCGGGTTGGCTGAATCCAATTCAGAACCCATCTTTCTGACCAATTCAGTAAGACTTTCGACTGACTGATTACGATAGTCGGAAAGCGTTCAGACTTTCTGAATCATTTCCGAAAAGCATTTGGAGAACCCGAATTGTTTGTAGCAGACGTTCGTAGCAGACTCGTACAGATCAATGGACCACGTTTCCGACCAACATGTTACGATGTCTGATTCAGACAGCCTTTCCGAATCGGTTGTTCCGACACGGATCAGCTGTCGAAATCCGACTTTTCAGACCCGTAGCAGGCCCCCTTCACACAAGGCTTTCCGAATGGAGCCCGTGGTGGTACCCATGGGTCTCTTTCAGACCATGCACAGTGTGGCAGGCACCCTCGGGTGCCTGCCAGAGTGCACAATTTTCCCCACCCACCACTTTCTTCAATGGGTGCCTGTGTATATGGTCGAACACAGGCTCCCATTGAAGTCAATGAGAGTCTGACCGAACGGTGAACTCCCCGAATCTGATCAGAAACCATTCCGAGACCGATTCGGTCGGAATGCTTTCCAACCGACAGCGTAATGAGGCCCTTAGCCTGGAAAGACTGTGTATTTGTTATCGGTTTGGCCATGGACAGGCCAGGCAGCTTGGGATCTGAAGTGTCTGTTGGAGCTTTTTTCTTTGAATAGGCACTATGGCAGCCTCTATGACAGGCTGGAAAAAATCTGCGTGACATAATAGGCCAAAAGTCTAGTCACCTACGTATCATACAGCACCAGCTTCTCCACTATGCTGTTATTTTTCCAGATTGTTTCATCTCAATGGTCACAAACTTGGGGAGGAACGGGAGAGTAATTGTCCATTGTGAATGCATCTGGATGGTGCATACATATTTTTTTCATTTTTGACATCAGTTAAAATTAAAGACGGATGGTACTCTTATATGCTGCAGGGAATCTGTTTACTCATATGATTCTAGAGTGTGTAGAAGATTTGGAGTCATCAAATAATAAATTTCCCCAGGAACACGAAAGATTTAGATCCCACTCTCCTCCTTTGACAAACTATCTTGAATAGTTTTTTTATGAAATTTGACAAACATTCTAGCACATCAGTCTCAGGTACTTGTTCCAGGTGCAGATAGCCCGATCAATGTAAGATGAAACGGTTGTCCTCCACTTGGTCATTTTAACTATCTATGAGGCTACAGCCTAATAACCAGCTCATGCAAATAATATCCAGGCCTATATTCTTAAGGAATTAGCATGTTCAAGCAGATTTTAGACTTTGCCTGCTAGATTCTAGACTGGGCAACAAGGCTTGGCATGCACCGGTTACAGGCTGCTATGATAAATGCTCGTTAAGGCCTCTACAAGAGCGAAGAAAAAGCTTAAGGTATTAACTTGTGAATTTCATGTCTTTTCGGGTTTTGTGCTGTAGTCATTATCACATCCCTGCCAATCTTAACTTTGTTTCCATTTATCTTTGTATGTGGTATTTGTACAGCATGGACCTAGCCAAATTGCAGTGGAGAACTATACAGTCATAGAAAAAGACACAGTCATCAAGAGATTGGAAATGCAGCTGGGTTCTAGGAACAGAAGTGGAATGTTACTGCATCGTAATATAGAGTTCTTTAAAGAGGTGCATCTTCTCATGTTTCATAAATTGGAAAGGGATTTGGGAGGCCCAAATGGATACAGGGATGCTGTACCAGAACATGGGTGCGCAGAAGAAGATGGTTTGTTGTGTTGCTTTTTCTATTTTTACACATCTTTAGTCAAAGTGTTCTGACAGCTAGTGTACCGCGGACCACTGGAGATGGTGAGCTTATTAGCTACATATGTGAGGTGCTAGCCGATATGGCTTTGTAAATGATGCAGCATATTTTGAAGGTCGTGGGGGCCAACAATGGGTGCCAGTGGAGTTCTATCAGTATGGAATGGCATGGTCATATTTATTCAAAATCAGGATGAGACAGCATATATTTCACTAGATTCGCTTCTCTGGATATAGTGAATGTGACGGCCATTTTAACACTCCTCAGTTTGATTGGTAGAGTAACGATCTGGTTACACTTCACATTCAATTTTCTAGGATTATTATAAAATTCATCATGAATTGTTATCGATTTCACAAATACTCACTTTATTCTTAGGAATTAGTCATTTTCAATATAATCACATTTCAAATCTTTTTTTTATGGCAAATCAGAATTTCTCCTAATTATGAGTAAAAAGATAACATATTTCTGGTAACCTCAGACCTATATTCTTACGTATAACCTGGTGATCACTTCAAGGGAAGTGGCACTGTATTTCAAGAACACCATACATTGTGCCAACAAATAAACATGCTACTTAAAAATACACAAAGGGTAACTCTCATTAAATACAATCACGCCCTGGATGGGCTAATGTAATGGTTAGCTTACTTTCCTATTTTTAAATTCATAGATGTTATCTAGATTGAAATTGCGTGCCCTTATGACCGTAACCTGTGTTATCGATACATTGTTTCAACCTGATTATCCCATATTACCGTACACTCATAATTAGGAGAAATGGTGATTTGCCATGAAAATTACATTTCACTATTCCAGAGAAGCGAACTAGTGAAATATATGCTGTTGGTTTGTATTTCCTCTGTTTATTTCAATGCATTCTGTACCACATGACTTGGTTTAAAAGGAGAACTGACGGTCGGTGCACTGACATTGACAAAGGCCCAGTGGCGAAACGCGTGTTTTATTAGTGTCAATAAAGTGGATGC
Source organism: Lissotriton helveticus (assembly GCF_964261635.1). Classification (NCBI taxonomy): domain Eukaryota; kingdom Metazoa; phylum Chordata; class Amphibia; order Caudata; family Salamandridae; genus Lissotriton; species Lissotriton helveticus. The sequence goes on from NC_136057.1 coordinate 431,291,227, forward strand.
TAAAAGTGCCGTACAGCCACGGCACTTTCAGCATCTGCCTTATTGACACTAACAAAACACGCAATTCGCCACTGGGCCTTTGTCAATGTCATGCACCAATAGATATCGATATACATGCATCTTATATTTTATTACATAAAATGCCCTCTAGAGGAACCAGTGAAATGTCGAACTTTAGTCCACCAGTCTCTGAAATAAGGGTTTCGTCATCATATCAGCCCAGTACCACTCTGAACAAATTTACTATTATCTACTGTTTAAAAATCTATTAATGAAAGGTGAACAAAACCGGAACATTATAATTCTAACCAGTGCCTGTTAGTTACACCTTGCAGAGAGCAACTTTAAAAATTATTACCTTCTACCGAGTGCGTTTAACAACTTATTTTTTCCATACAATCTGTGTTTTTTTCTAAAAATTGTACACTGATAATTAGATAATTAACAGATTTCTCCAACAGAAAACCAAACAGTATAGTCCAGCATTTAACAGATTATTTTCAACATTTCCATATTGGAAAAAAAGACAGCTTTTTCGAGCACAATGCCAAGGACGGCCATTCACCAAAATGCTACGGGTAACGTATGTAACATCAAGTCATTTGACCTCAATGGCATCTCAGGAAGCTAGGTTATTTGACCTCTGACCCACTGTCATATTACCCTCAGCTGTCCATTTCTCAACTGTCTATCTTTTTTGTATTATTTCTCTAACCTGTCTTTCTCGCCCCTACTATCTCATCCTGTATGTCAACTTTGTTTTCAACAATCTCCTTCTATCTCAAATGTCTTCCCTTCTCACCTGATTTTCTTACCTGTTCTCTCTCTCTCTCTTTGGTATGTCTTCCACCTCTAATACTCCTTTGTGTTTCTCTTTTTCAAAGGTTTGTCTTAATGTCACCTCCATATCTTTCACCTTTCGTTGTCTCTGCCCCTCTCAGGCGTGTTCTAACCTGTCTCTGTCATATCAACACTTTCCTCTCTCCCTCTCTAAAGTGTATAACAGCTCTGTCTCCCATTCAGCTCTGTCACCATCGCCACTCTATCAATTATCTCCTGTCGTTCAGCTGTCACTTTCTCCCCTGTCCACCTCTTTCAACTTTCTAATCAATCTCTTTACTGCGCCTCTCTATCACACCTGTCGCTCCTCCTTTCTGAGATCTCTCGTATCATTGCCTCTATCGTCTCTCGCAACTGTCTCTCCACCCTCTCCCACTCCTTCACCCTATGCAGACTCTTTCTCACTAGTCGCTCACCTGTCTCCCTACTAACTCAGCTGCTCTAGGAGAGGGCTCTTGTAATCACTCCAAACATTCTGAAAGCTTTGAGAAAGCTTGTGCATGTGGTTGTTACATTAATTGGCCTTTGCGTGTGGCTTTCAAGAAATGAAAGCAAGCAATTGGCCAAAGACGGCAGCATGTCCTGCCTTTTCTTTTCAGGTCAACTCCCCTGGCATAGGGAGTTCGAAAGCGAGCAGGGCGCGCATTGTGCATACTTTCCTTATCGGGATCTCGACTCATGTTCCGAAGTAAACAAACCCGCTCACTTTCGCAGTCGCGCTTGTTTTTGCTTCTGCAGGCCTGGCCCCTGTAGTTACTTTTAGCCCTGCTGTTTGCACCCCTTCCTATGTCGTGTCACCACCAGCCCCCTACCCCACCCTCTCCTGTGTTGCATATTTTCAGTTCAGCTCTCTACTTTCCATTGTCAAGCTTCGGTGTCTGATGTAATATAACGTAAACGGGGGGGCCATATGCAAAAACACAGAGAGCGCCGCAATGCATTATTGTGCGCTTGAAAACTATTCTTTGCTACAGTGTTGTTGCTATGTATTTTCTAGTTTATTTTAATTTTATTTTTTGGCGGGGCCAGGGTGATGACAGGCTGGTGGATGAGTGGTTGTACTGCTATTAAGTGCGCATGACAGTCTGGCCTGCTGTCTTATGCCAGCAATACCGTCAAGCGCACTGAAGCTCTCACCAACCCTGCCAGGATTGGCTACAGTGCACTCTTTGATCCTATGCCTGCGGAAAGGAGGGGTGCAATGCGGCAGGTAAGTGCTTTTTATTTATTTTATCTGTCTCGTCCGTCCGTCCCCTCCTCCCCGCCACAATGTCAACACACAGGCCGCTACTGGTGGTGTTCTTAACCTGCTACATACTCGAGTGGCTAAGGGAAGAGGAGTTAGATTAAAAGATATTAACTTTCATTTAATTGAATCCTATTAATGCCTCAGTGGTCTCTGTAGAATCCACCCAGGAGCGACAGATGATCAGTCTATGCTATATACAGGATAGAGACATCCTCTGCAGATGGTGTACATATTTCTCTTGGGTGACTAGTGAGTGAACCATGGGCATGTAATGTATAGAGCCTCACTATCAAACCTGTCTCCTCCTTTCTGAGATCTCTCTTATCATTGCCTCTATCGCCTTCTCGCAACTGTCTCTCCACCCTCTGCCACTCCTTCATCCTATACAGACTCTTTCTCACTAGTCTCTCACCTGTCTCCCTACTCCCTCAGCTGCCTTTTTAGGTCTCACCTAGCGCAGCGCCTATGCGCTGCACTAGGAGAGGGCTCTTGTAATCACTCTAAACATTCTGAAAGCTCTGAGAAAGTTTGTGCATGTGGTTGTTACATTAATTGGCCTTTGCGTGTGGCTTTCAAGAAATTAAAGCACGCAATTGGCCAAAGACGGCAGCATGTCCCGCCTTTTCTTTTCAAGTTAACTCCCCTGGCCTAGGGAGCTCGGGAGCGAGCAGGGCGCGCATTGTGCATACTTTCCCTATCGGGATCTCGACTCATGTTCCAAAGTAAACAAACCCGCTCACTTTCGCAGTCGCGCTTGTTTTTGCTTCTGCTGGCCTGGCCCCTGTAGTTACTTTTTGCCCTGCTGTTTGTACCCCTTCCTATGCCGTATCACCACCAGCCCCCGGCCCCACCCTCTCCTGTGTTGCATATTTTCAGTTCAGCTCTCTACTTTCCATTGTCAAGCTTCAGGTGTCTGATGTATTATAACGTGAACGGGGGGGGCATATGTTATGTTATGTTATTTATTCTTTTGTATAGCGCAACGGTGACTCAAAAAGAGTATCCCGGCGCTTTAGGTAAGGAGAACTACTTCACCATAACATAACACAGTAAAAGGAGAAAAAAAACACAAAAAAAAACAGAACACAGTAAAAAGGCTACTGAAGAGGCCTACTGGGTGAACAACCAGGTTTTAAGACCTCTCCTAAAAGCAAGGAGACTGGAAGCCCCCCGAAGTGAGAGCGGAAGCGAGTTCCACATCTGTGGAGCCAGCAAGCCGAAGGAACGGCCGCCCAGGCACGCTCTCTTCACACGTGGAACAACCGCCAGGAATAAAGATTCAGACCTCAAAGAGCGAGCCGGATGGTAAAAGGCAAGTCTCTTTTGGAGGTACTTTGCTCCCACCGCGTGGAGAGCCTTATAGGCCAAAGTCATTGCCTTAAAGGCGATCCGTTTGCGGATGGGTAGCCAGTGCAGCGTCAGCAATAGACCCGAAGCGCTAGCTCGTCTATTAAGACCAAAAATGGCCCTGGCCGCCGCATTCTGCACGACTTGGAGCCGCTGCAACAAGTACTCTGGTAGGCCCAGGTACAGAATGTTGGCATAATCTAACCTGGAGCCTATCAGAGCCTGCACGGTCAGCTTCCTGTGTTCCTCCGACAACAAAGGTAAAAACCTCCGCAGCATCTTTAGTAGGCCGAAACAGGTACCAGTCACCCCGAGGATCTGGGCCTTCATCGTCAGCCCCTTGTCCATCTTAACCCCCAAGTTCTTAGCCATGAGGGAAGAACAAGACGGGGGAAACATATCGATGGGCCACCAGGCCTGCCAGCTAGGCTCCGTGTCGCACCTGAAGAAGAGTACCTCGGACTTATCGGAATTGCACTTGAGGCTGTTCAGTTGGAACCATTTAAAAACAGCCCCAAGGCAATCCCGGATGCTCTCCCCATCAAAGTCTCCCCCTCTCTTGCAGGAGAAGAGGAGCTGGGTGTCGTCGGCGTAGGATACGATCCGGGCACCAAACGACTCAGCCAACGCCGCCAAGGGGGTCATGAAGATGTTAAAAAGGGTCGGGCTCAATATAGAGCCCTGAGGGACCCCGACTCCCAAAGGCGGCATCACGGCGGTGTCAGGAGATGTCCAGACCGTTTGCCGGCGGCCAGCTAGAAAGGAGGAAAACCAGCTGAGCACCGTCCCCCGAAGGCCGATCTCATAGAGTCTTGCGAGAAGGCCATCATGGGGGACGGTGTCAAAAGCCGCCGACAAGTCCAACAACACCAGCATGACTTTGCCCCCGGTATCCAACACCCCTTTGATGGTTTCAGAAACCTCAAGGAGCGCGGTCTCGGTGCTGAGATTTGAACGGAAGCCAGACTGGGTAGCATGCAGGATCTCGTGAGTCTCCAAAAAGTTGGAGAGCACTGCCTGAACGTGCTTCTCCAGAATTTTTACGAGAGCCGGCAGCAAAGAAATAGGCCTGTAATTGGCTGGGGCCTTCGGATCAAGACCCGGCTTTTTAAGCAGCGGGATGACCATTGCCTGCTTCCAGGCCGGCGGAACCACTCCCTGACTCAACGAGAGATTCAGAAGAGGGTTCGCCAGTGGATTGATCACTTCCGCGATCTTACCCAGAAGTTTGGCAGGGCAAGGGTCCAGTGGCGACCCAGATTTCAAATTGCCCATAAGCACTAAGGAGGCAGGGGCTGACAAAGAAGGAAACACAGCCAACGTAGCGCCATGCGAGGCCAGAGGGAGCATGTCAACCTCAGATTTAAACGGCCTAGCAGGTGCTCCAGATGGAAAAGAGTCCTGTATGAGTTTTATCTTGCTTGTAAAAAAAACAAGCAAGATCCGCCGCCCAGGATCCTGAGGGCACCTCTTCAGATGTAATCGACCGAGGGGAGATGAATTCTCTCACTATAGTGAAAATCTCCTTGCAGGAGTTGGAGGCCGCTTCAATCCTCCCTGCAAGATAGGCTTTTTTTCCAAGGCGAATGTCCCGGTGGTAGGCCTTAACCACCGCCTTGTAGGTCAACCTGTCCACACTATCATAGTGTGCCCGCCAGGCCCTTTCGGCTACCTTACACTGCTGCCGCGTAGCCCACAGTGCAGGGGTAAACCAGGGGGCCGAGACCCGCTTCGATGTCAAGCGGGGGGGCAGCACCGGGGCAAGATCGTTAAGCCTATCGGGAAGCCATGCTTGCAGGGACTCCAGATCTCTCTCCAGATCACCAGAGAGAGGACAGGGATGATCCAAAGCGGCCTGAGCCAACATCTCCGGGGTCACTCTATTAAACGCTCGGAGTGCGCGCAATGCATTATTGTGGGCTTGAAAACTATTCTTTTGTTCAGTGTTGTTGCGATGTATTTTCTTAATGGGTAATCTGCCTTTGGCTTATAAAATATTCATTTTGCCAGTAAGAGGCACCTCATTTGTTGACGGAGCGATGCCCGTGAGAATTGAAAAGCGCAGAGTGGCTCGGCTCTGCAGAATCACTGTGTACATCTGAGGTCTCACGAGGCGCCGGCGCCTCTTCGCAAACATGTAATGTATATTAATTAGAACATATTGGATGCTGCCTTTTACACCCTGACCCGGGGGACTTAAGAAGTGCTTAAAGGATCAGCAGAAATAAATATATTTTACGACTTTTTCAAAGACAACATGGTTCATCATACAAAGGAAGAAAAAAAATATTTGTATTTTTTCCTTTTCCCTCCCGATTTCCTTACTCCTTTTCTTGAGGTGTTTACTCTCAGGGTTTATATTTTTAGACACCCCTCTCGCCTTGTTGTAGAATACAGAAAACCTTCAATCACACAATGTTTGCTAATTCTCTTCTGACGGCATGCCCAATGAACCAAAGTCCCAAGTCACGACATGTGGCTCAGGACCCCCCGTCTCTGTGACTGGCGGAAGTATTCGTTGCATCTCCGGGCAGGAAACCCCTTGGTGGGTGTGAAGGGGTGTGTTATAGGGGCTGTGGTTCAAAGGTCACATACACCACTGAATCAAACGCGTCAACATTTCCTCCATTGTATCTTGGGCGTGAGAGATCGCCCGCTACATCATACCCAGTGGAGAGCAATGCGGTCCTAACTTTAAAACGACTTGTTAAAAGCGAAGTAAGTCACATAGAAGGTTTCTTGGCGCTGGGATATCACTGCCAACCGGCCGCCAAGAGACAGCATGGTTAAACACAGGCAGAATGCTCCCGATTACTACTGTGGGTAGACTCCGCTAAGAGGCCAGAGGTTGAATGATCGTGGCGTGTAAAACAAACCACAAAAAGGCTGTTCATGGGAGGGCCACCCTCTTCAGTGTCTTTTTTCTGCTTTTCTACAATCCCAACGTGTTGCACAACTAAATACTTATAAGGTCCCAAAGGCGGGACCTATTGGCTATGCCAATGCTTGTTATTACTGGTCTCTTACCTGTCCATCTTTGAGCTGTATCTTTCGAACAAGCCACATCTCCCTTCTTCCCTCTCAGTTGTCTATAACAAGGTGTCTCTTTATCAAGTTTCTCACAAGCCTCTCCCTTTCTTTCTGTCTCTCTTAGCTATCGCTTTCTCATTTCTCTTCATTTATATCAGATCCCTCATACTATTATCTGCTCTCACCGGTCTCTCCCCTTCTCCGACTCTCAGCAGTCTCTTGGTCTCCTCTCTATGTTTCTATTAAATACCGCTCTCAGCTGCTTCACTCTCTCACATTTGTCATCCTGGATTTCTCTTTAATCCCCTCCCTTCCCCTTATAGTCTTTCTTCTCAACCCACACTCCCTCTTCTCTCCTCATGTATTTCTTGCTCTGTTCGCATGCTCATGGATATCAATAGACATATAGAGATGTATTTTTAAAGGGGTCCGCTCCACTTGCAACAATAATAGTTTTATATTCCTTAATTCTAGCTGGCTGCTGATAGTTTTCATGCCTTCTTGTGCACATGATGTGGTTGTTTAACTTTGGAGACGCGAGATCTAAGGATAGTGGCAAGGGCCACAGTGCTGAAGCCAGGGATTACAGCTGTGACATCCTGTTGAGCACTAAATGATGTCTATGGTTAACATGGTTAACATGTTTAGCACGGGCCTACACACAGCCATCTCAGGGTGCTGGTGACATTTACAAACCTTCGTCCTTAAAGTTTATGACCACGATTTGATTTTGATTTGATGAGTTATACAGCACAACAGTCACCCAAGGGCATCAAGGCGCTACAGACTAAATGCCTTGAAGAATTTCAACTTGCAGCGTTTCTATATTCATCCTCGTTTTATTACTTAACATACAATGAAATTGCTCATATAATACTTACGTGCTTATCGTACACAGTTAGAGCACTTTCATATTCACCCTGTAAAAAAAGAAACAATTAGCATGGTAAATTCAACCTTGGCAGCAGTGGAACTGTCACACAACTGGAGCAACGATCATCTAAAAACAGTGGGAACAGGTGTCGGACTCGATAGAGGCTCTTTTTTGGCTACTTAACTGCAGGATCAAGAGTTATTGGGAAGTCAATAAACTCAATTTAAGGACACCCATAGTATCTACATCATGGTTCTCTGCTGGTTTTAGAGGAATGGAGGAGTAAAACTCCTAAAATAAATGGTAGGCAGACTGTAAACAATTTGTTTAAGAAAATTTCATTATGTTCACTTTTCATTTAAACTGGTTCATGCTCTGAAAGGCCTTCTCGCTCCTAGAAACAAGCCACACAGGGAGGCCTTCTAGCATCACGATGCCTAGACTGCTCTAGCCTTCTACAAGGGGGAAGCACAAGATATGTATGGACACAATTCATCAGGTACAAAACCGGGAACATAGAACCCACTTATAACCTCTATATTGGCTCCATGTTGGAATACACTGAAAGTCTTGTATACTTTATACACTGGGACCAAGGGACCAGGCTAATACCCAAGGGATTTGTATCCACAGCAAAGAAAAATAACAGCCTCTTATTTACCAGTGTTTATAAATTAACTTGATTTTTCTTTGTTTATCTTGTAGTCAATCAGTCTAACCAGGGCACAGTCTCATGTTTGACGCTTTATAAACACACCCAATGAAAAGTTTGCTATTCTCAATGAACCAGAAATCATCTTCAGTAAAAAGTAAGACAGTAGCACCAGTAGGAAATGCTAGTCAATCTTAGTGGGGTACATGCCAGAAATCAAGCTATACCATTTTTCCTTATAATGTGTATAATAGACATATGTTAAGACACATGGCCTATGCTGAGAGGAATAGATAAATGTGATTGCTTTCAAAGAGATGTTAAGACACATGGCCTATGCTGAGAGGAATAGATAAATGTGATTGCTTTCAAAGAGCTTTATTACAAGGCTGGCGGACCACAGACAGCCAAAGTTGCGGGGGCGCAGTGGTGGCGGTCTTCAGACCACACCATTACGACCAGGGCGGTGTCTAATCATCATTTCCGATTGTAGATTTAGGTGCCCCTGAAACCAGCAGGTGGAGTCAAATTTACTGGTGTAAAGTTACTGCTAGTAGTTTTTGAGACATAAGGGGAGGTCTGTGCCTCCGTAGCAGAGATTTTCCTATGATAAAGTACAGGGAAAAGTCAAAAGTTTATTAAACTTAAAAAATGTATTATTAACTTTGAATGTAAAAGAGGTTTTAAAAAGTCCACCTAAAGTAAAATGTTTATTTTGATTTATTATGTATTCAAATGTATCAAAAGGTATAAATGCAATTTATTTTAATTAATTCCTTTCTTTGAAAAAAAATGTACATTTATTTTTAAATTGTAAAAAGTTTATGTAATAACGAATTATTGCATAGTAATTCTTTTTTTAATTAAATACAACTTTTTACAGATCAAATCATATTTATATATATTTTTTCAACAGTAGAAACAAGTTAATGTATTTTAACATTATTTCCTAAGGGATTTTAGAAGTGAGTTACAGTTCTAGTGGTTGACCATGTGCGCTGCTGGACTTACTCTAGGTCTGAGCTGGAGTACATTTACAACAATTACAGCTGTTTCAGGAACGTTATGGCTGTAGTTGCTTTGGAAGTGTTTTGCAATGGGCATGCTCTTTTGTCAGTGGGTATCTGTCTCTTCTTAAACCCCACATTAGCCCTCTCAAAATCCCTTTTTATTCCTCTCTAAACTCATTCATTTAGTAGTAGGAACTCCCAATTTCCAGCCTCTCCCTCCTATCCTTCTCACATGTATTACTAAAATGTAGGCTTACGTTTGCGGAGAGCTCTGAAATCAGAATTGGCATGTGAATATTACTATTATTATTAATTAAACAACTAAGGCTCTTCAACTACCTGAATAAGGAAGGCATCCTGGAATATTGAAAAGAGGCGAGCTGAAGGTTTCTGCAGTTAGGTTTGTGAATAGCATTTTGTAGTACTTCAATGTTACTATTGTAGTACAACTAAATATACTTTGTAATGCAGTTTGTGAATTTGTGTTTCACAACAGTCTAGGTACAACCCTGTCTGTATCACTAATCTGCAGTACAGCTGATACCGTTGTGGAGAACCTTAGTACACTATATTGCTTGGTTCCTAGTCGACCACAAGATGAGATTTGGAGTAAAATATTTTACTTTAGAATTTTAGTTCTGTAGTTTGCGCCAACAGAGGCTTTAAACAAGGCGCATATAAAGCCATTAATATAACTTAATCATATATAACATTATTTCTGAACCATTTCCTTTTCATAACACACATAGGGACAGTATTGTTTTTTTAGTTCACAATGAGCATTAGCCCCTATTATTGTGCATTATAGCAGATCCATATCCTGAAGTTTGCAGTAATAGACCCTCATCTAAATTTGGAGAAAAAGTGCAAAATACATTGAAAGTGTGTATGTGTTTTTTCTAATTAATGTCTGTATTTAAAGTATTAATAGATTACACTGCGGGAATTAAAGCCATAGTGGTCAAAGGTAACGGGTGAGAGAAAAAGTAGCTGAGAAAGCCTTAAGGCTCAATCTTGGAGTTTTTTTTTTAAGAAAGAGCCAAGACTATTAAAACAAGCAAATAACCATGTTTTGAATATTTCCTTGTTTTTCGATGGTGGTTAAATAGAAGAGAGCAGTTGAGTTCATGCCCTGACAGTTTGTAAAGGGAGGACACAGCTGCTAGCTTTAACATGGCATATTTTAAGAATCTTTAAAAGATAATACTTTTCCTCAATCTTGTGATAGAAAACACAAAACAGACTAATGTTGAAAACGAAGGAAGTTATTCAAAGCTAAACAGATTAGGGGCAAACGCCAGAAAATGTCAGATGTCCTGCCCACTATATTACAGATTTCATTGATGTCAGTGACGCTCTAAATATGCAATAGAACATCCACCGTTTTTTAAAAGATGATCTACTTTGCAAACTCCAGTCAAGGCCATAAATATACTGCCCAGTCCTGTTGCCTTACGGATTCCATAAACAAATACTGCAGTATACTACACAACTGTATCAGCGTTGACAAAAAAATTCTGTAATAAGTAAGGGGTCGAAGAGAACATTACTTAAAATACCACAGTTGTAGCAGTCTCAATAAAAAAAAACTACAGACGTTAAAGGTCTCCCTTACCTTTTCGATAAAATACAGAGCATAGTGCCAATAATTATGGCAGGCAAGCATGTCACACTCCTGAAATGAAACAATGAAATGTTAAAACGAATACTCTTAAGCTGAAATACATTGCTTTGAATATTTAAATATATGATGATGCCAATGACAAGCATGTTCTATATCTTGGTGAGAAATAAGATTAGAAACTATTTGAAAGAGGTAGCATTTAGAATCCATACGCAGATCATCCTAAACATCAGCAAATGCTAGTCCGTAAACGCTCCTTCAAATTTAAGATTTCTTAAGTGTCCCTTGCATTACTTCATCAAAGCACAACTTTCCACATTGCAGAACAGAAAACTACTACCCAGAAACTGCTGAAGTATCAACTTTTTCTTGGACTTTATTTGTAGGTAACTAAAGCAGAGATGCTTCATATCTGATGACCACTCCCTCTCCATCCACTGAATCACATCCAGAGACAAGCTTCCTGTGACCGGTTTGGAGTGTCACCACTCATCAGTCAGGCAAGCTTGAATCTGGTGGCATAGCGAGCACAGGACCGACGTCTGGGCATACCAGTGCCACTCGGGGTAATAAATGGAACTTGGAGACCACTGGAGGGCTGACGGAGAGGACGAAAAAAAGACCGCACTGTGCTAGCCCAGCCAAGCTTGCGGTATTCAGGGCAAGGCCTGGAGGCTACTGCGCTCCTTCCTGATGGACAAAATCCTAACAGCGGCCTTGGATATATTTATTTCCAAATCTTTCTCTCCCTTGCGGGGTTCCACAGGAGTCCTCACTTAGCCCCACTGTTTGTAATGTTCATGTTTCAACTCTGGACCCTTTGATATGATCATTCGGTTTTCACCTAACCTGTTATGCGGATGACGCACAAATTGTGGTGTCTCTTCTTCCAGACCAGGAACCAGAGTGGGGCAAGATGTTGCATGATTGCATGAGATCGGTCAAGATGTGGATGATGCAGAACTGTTTGAAACTTAATTCAAGCAAAACAGAGGTCATTATCTTTGGAAACAATGCCAACTTAATTAGGTTGTCTTCCAAAGCCGATCAGGAAAGTAAAACATCTGGGAGTATTAGAAGACAAACTTACCTTTAAAAACCAGGTTATTATTATTATCATTATACATCTGTTAAGCGCATGGCTACCCGGAGGCATCCCAGCGCTAGCAGCATCAGGCAGGCCAGCAAGCTAGGTGGTTATAGGGCCGAATTTCTGAAACAGCCAGGTTTTTAGAAGCTTCCGGAAGGAGATATGGTGGGTCACTGCGCAAAGATGCGGAGGAAGGGTGTTCCACAATCTAGCTGTGTTATAGGAGAAGGAATGGCCTCCACATCTTGCCCTTTTCGTTTTAGGGACTAAAGCTAGGAATAAGTTAGCCAAATGTAGGCATCTCTTAGGGCGATAGACGGTGATGAGAGAATGATGATATGGGGCTCTTTTCCCCCCAGAAGGTCTTGTGGGCTAAATGCAGTTATCGCAGGTAGATGCAGTTATCGCAGCTACCTTCAAGTCGCTCAGAATTATAAGAAAAATAATGCCTCCATTACACCAGGATAGTCAACGTATTGTGATAACCTCCCTAATCTTATTAAAGTTGGATTCTGGCAATGGCCTTGTCAGTTTGCGGGTAATAACAGCAAGTAATAAATGAGGTAAGTAAAGACATTTCTTTTCATTGATGTCCTCGTATTTGTTTTGTCATACAACCTTGAAGGTTCACAGAGGGCAAAATAAATTCTTATTTCTTTCTTTTTAGGTCCTGGCAGAGTCCGTGGCGTGGTTCCTGGATGCCCTCGGAGAGAGAAAAGAATATGCTAGGGTAAGATACTTTACGTACCTTAAAGGGAAGTTTAAAAAGTATAGTGTTTCAGCCTTAAGGAGAGCATAACACCCATGCTCCAAATTGCATCACTTCCTATCAGTGCTGAATGTGATTAAATAGAGGGGAAAAAAATCGAAACAAGTATAATTATTGGCGTTGAAAGTTCACGCACTAAAGGCACGCACTGAGGGCAAACAAAAAGAGAGCCAGAGAAGGAGGAGGTGATGATTCAAAAATAAAAAAGGAGACTTACAGTCTGACCCCAAATAAGTCCAAGTCCTGTGCACACGTATTAAAAGTTATTAGGTTTTAGTGTCAAAACCAAGTGTATTCAAAAATGTTCATAGAAAGAGTAACGGAGGTCAACATCCAGGGTTTCATGTGGAAAAGATTTATATTTCAATTTGATCAGTACAAGAGAAACAAACCTGCCGACACGTGTTTCGTCACACCGTGCAACAGATGTGACTCTTTATGGGCTGTCGGTTTGATAGAAAGTTCGAGAAATCGCCAAACCGGTGTTAATTCCAACCCAGTCGCGGCCTGGTTGAGGGTTCAATATAGTTCAAGTTCAAGTTCAGGCATTTATATAGCGCACTACTCACCCGGAGGGTTTCAAGGCGCTTGGGGAAGGGGTTCATTCTTTGTCGAATAACCAGGTTTTGAGGTCTTTTCTGAAGGAGATATGGTTTTGAGTAAGGCGGAGGTGAGTGGGGAGTGAGTTCCAGGTCTTGGCAGCAAGGAAGGAGAAGGATCTGCCGCCCATGGTGGATTTTCGGATACGCGGGACTGTGGCGAGGGCTTGATTGGACGATCTTAGTCGGCGGGTAGGATTGTAAAAGGACAGTCGAGTGTTGAGGCATTCGGGTCCTAGATTGTAGAGGGCCTTGTGAGCGTGGGTGAGAAGGCGGAAGGTAATTCTTTTGTTGACGGGAAGCCAGTGGAGGTCTTTTAGGTGTCCGGTGATGTGATCTTGGCGAGGGATGTCTAAGATGAGTCTCGCTGATGCGTTTTGGATGCGTTGGAGTTTTTTCTGTAATTTTGCTGTGATTCCGGCGTATAGTGTGTTACCATAATCCAGTCGACTCGTGACCAGTGCGTGGGTGACAGTCTTTCTTGTCTCGCGGGGGATCCAGCGGAAGATCTTATTGAGAATGCGAAGTACGTTGAAGCAGGAGGATGAGACTGCGTTGACTTGTCTGGACATCGAGAGAGAGGAGTCTAGGATGAAGCCGAGGTTACGTGCATGGTCTGTGGGTGTGGGTGCTGCGCCCATAGCGGAAGGCCACCAAGAGTCGTCCCAGGCAGAGGGGGAGGATCCTAGGATGAGCACCTCCGTTTTGTCTGAGTTGAGTTTTAGGCGGCTATGTTTCATCCATTCGGCTACTTCTTTCATGCCTTCGTGAAGATTGGTTTTGGCGGTGTTGGGGTCTTTGGTGAGGGAGAGGATTAACTGGGTGTCGTCGGCGTAAGAGATGATGTTGAGGTTGTGTTGACGCGCGATGGAAGCGAGTGGGCTCATGTAAACGTTGAAGAGGGTGGGACTGAGTGAAGATCCTTGTGGTACGCCACAGGTGACTTCAGTGGCCTCAGAGTTGAATGGGGGAAGTCGGACTCTTTGAGTTCTCCCAGCGAGGAAAGAGATGATCCAGTCCAAGGCTTTTCCTTGGATGCCGGTGTTGCTGAGGCGTTGTATAAGGGTGCTGTGGCTGACTGTGTCGAAAGCGGCGGAGAGGTCGAGTAGAATGAGGGCCACTGTTTCTCCGTTGTCCAGTAGTGTTCGGATGTCGTCAGTCGCTGCTATGAGGGCGGTTTCGGTGCTGTGTTTGGCTCGGAACCCGGATTGAGATGGATCGAGGGAGTTGTTGGATTCGAGGAAGGCGGCGAGTTGGCTGTTGACGGCTTTCTCAATGACTTTGGCCGGGAATGGGAGGAGGGATATGGGTCGGTAGTTTTTAAGTTCAGAGGGGTCTGCTGTGGGTTTCTTCAGAAGGGCGCCGAGTTCGGCGTGTTTCCAGCTTTCTGGAAAGGTTGCAGAGTTGAACGAGCAGTTGATAACATCACGGAGATGGGGTGTGATGATGGAGTCAGCTTTGTTGAAGATGTAGTGGGGGCAGGGGTCGGTTGGCGAGCCAGAGTGGATCGAGTTCATTAGGCGGATGGTGTCTTCAGTGGTGATTGGGTTCCAGTCTCTAAGGTTGTTAGTTGGGGGAGAAGGACCTGGGGGGGGGTGGGGAGGGTTGGTCGCTGGGAGTATTCTCGAATCTGTTGTGGATGTCGGCAATTTTGTTGTAGAAGAAGGAGGATAATGCATTGCAGAGGTCTTGGGAGGGAGTGATGTGTCGTTAGATGCTGCGGTGGGGTTGGTGAATTCTTTGACAATGTTGAAGAGTTCCTTGCTGTTGTGAGTGTTGTTGTCGAGACGATCCTTGAATGCTGATTTCTTGGCGGATCGAATCAGTTGGTGGTGTTTGCGGGTGGCTGCCTTGAGGGTGGCCATGTTGTCTGTGGTTGGGTTTTTTCTCCATGTTTTCTCCCGGGTGCGGCATAGCTTCTTGGATTTCTTAAGGTCATCATTGAACCAGGGAGCTTTTTTACTGGCTGATTTGATCTGGTGCTTTTTCAGGGGTGCTAATTCGTCAGCACTGTGGGTGATCCATTGCTTGAGATTGGTGGCCGCTTGGTTTGGGTCCAATGAGAGGGTGGGAGGGTTTTGGTTGAGAGATGTGAGGAGTTGGTCGGAGGTGATTTTGTTCCAGTTCCTTCGAGGAATAGGTTGTGGGCGGTTGTGGTTCAGGGTGGTTTTGTAGCTGAAGTGAACACAGCTGTGGTCCGTCCAATGGAGAGCTGTGGTGCGATCGAAGGAGATGTGCTTGCTGGAGGTGAAGATAGGGTCGAGCGTGTGTCCGGCTGCATGGGTGGGGGTGTCAACAAGTTGTTTGAGTCCGAAATTGGCCAGGTTATCTAGAAGGGTGGTGGTGTTGCTGTCGTGTTTGTTTTCAAGGTGGTAGTTGAGGTCTCCTAGAAGAATGTAGTTCTCGGAGGCGAGGGCATGTGGGCTGATGAAGTCCGAGATGTCATCGCTGAATTGAGTACGGGTACCTGGGGGCCTGTAGATGAGGGTGCCTCTGAGTGTGGTCCTAGGATCGGTGTGGATCTGGAAGTGGAGATGTTCGGCGGTTGCAAAATTATCGTCGGAGCTGGTCGTGATTTTGATGGTGTTTCTGTGGATGATGGCGATGCCTCCTCCTGTTTGATTGGTGCGGTCTTTTCGGATGATCTTGTAAGCGTCCGGTATGGCTATGGCGATGTCGGGTGCTGATGATGTGTTCATCCATGTTTCTGTAAGGAAGGCGATGTCCGGTGACGCATTGTCGAGTAGGTCCCAGAGTTCAGTTGCGTGTCTGTGGACCGAGCGGGTGTTAAGTAGGATGCACTTCAGGCGGTTAGAGTCGGAGCTGTATGTGGAGGAAGTGGGTTTGGTGAGGGACCTGAAGCAGGTGAACTTGCAGGAGAGGCAGGCGAATGGGCCGTGGATACGTCCCGGGGCAGCTTCGCAGCATTGTGGTGTGCGTCCGGGGTTGAGGGCGAGGAGAGTTGCGGCATCATATGTGAATGAAGGGGGTTGGGAGCGGCGGGGACCAGGGGGACAGGCGCTGGGCGCGGTCCAGGCGCGGACGGGCGTAGACGGGCTTACCTTTGGCGCACCTTCGGCGCGGCCGCTGCGCGTGGATGCATCTGTCATAAGTAGAGAAGTGGAGGGGGGCGGAGCGTGGGAGGGGGAGCGTAGGGGAGGGACGGGCTGCAGGCACAACAAAATGGTGGACAAACAACAACAAAAAGGACAACAGGACGCTATGGGCGCAATCAGGCAGCAATTGTGCTCAGGGCGGCAATGGGGGTAATGCGATCTAGCGGTGGAGCACACAGGCACAATATAAATAAAATCACCAAACCAAGCAATGCGGAGCACTATGCCTCAGACCAGGTTCCAAATCAATTTAATTAAAGCTATGGCAGTGGGGAGGAGCAGCGCTACGCACCCAGGCACAGTTTAAATGAAATACACAATTAAAGCAATGCGGAGCGCTTACGCTACAGACCGGGAGCAAAATCAATTAGATTAAAAGTATGGCAGAGGGGAGAAGCAGCGCTACGACACAGGCACAATTTAAATAATATACACAATGTAAGCAGTGCGGAGCGCTACGCTACAGACCGGGTGCAGAATCAATTGAATTAAAAGTATGGCAGTGGGGAGAAGCAGCGCTACGATACCACTAAAGTGCTACGAGGTCGGGAGGAAGGGTGGAGCGACCGCTTCACAAGGAGTCAGGCTGGTCACAGAGAATCCCCAGCCGGGTTGTTCCTGGTGACTCGTGGGTGGGAGGGGGAGCTGGGAGGCGGGAGCGTAGGGGGAGGGACGGGCTGCAGGCACAACAAAATGGTGGACAAACAACAACAAAAAGGACAACAGAACGCTATGGTAAATATGGTAAATAGGGAAACGAATCAGGAATCCCTGGTGTTTCTGGTGCAGAGACAAGGAGGCAAACGGACAGGTGCGTCCAAATACTAAAGGAGACCAAGGCTCCCGTAGCGGTGTGTGGCAATCGTGTCACGTAATCCTGTAATGGACCCCAATCCTGTGTTTCTAACTTGGGTGTGAGACTCCTGACTGAATCCTCCTTCATCCATTCAGCCTACCAAAGATTCTGGCCCGTACCTGGCTCAGCCACGTTTCCATAGAAATGTGGCAGGGCTGTGCGCCTGACCCTGGACTCTGTTCTGGGTTGCCGGTCTCACGTCGCCACCACAGGCTATCGGTAAACAGGGATTTTACGTTCACCACTGCTGTAGCAGCGCCTGTATCACTTTCTCCACTCGAAGAGGAGGGAGGAATTCCTGATTACGGGGTTTGGGTGGTTAAACCGGTGTGGATTTTCCCTCTTCCAAGTTTTATTGAGAAAGTATGCTGGTTTTGGCCTGGTGCTTTTGTTTTACTGCTCTGGAGTCGGGTCTCTCTCGTGCTCCAATTCAGCATTTCCATCCAATAACAATAACTCTTCCTGCTTCCTGGGTTTAACAAGCATTTGCAATGCAATAGGTCTCGCATTGACTTAAGTTTGAGCTATTGGCATTGTAAATGACAATGCCTTTTTTTATGATTTGGTTTTTAAAACTTAAATCAAAGGCATTACCGTTTACAATGCCAATCCCTTAAACTCACGTAAATGCGAAACCTATTGCATTGCAAATGCTTTTTTGTTTTTTTTCATTTCGCTAAAATAAATGCACCGCTGTAATGCAGCTACCTCGAAATACAATTGTGCACTCAAAGCCAGACCCTTAATCAGGACGGCTCTGTACCTTGTTCTTCTGCAATGAATTGTTCTGTGTTTATTACTCTGTCCCCCTCGAGAGAAACTAGGCTTATATTGATGCATACATTCTAAATGAGATCACCTGTCCCGGCCCTCCCCTTGACCTTTTAAATCGCTCACTCTCCACAGGCTCTGTCCCCTCCGCTTTTAAAAGCGCTGTGGTGGTACCTATCTTAAAAAAACCCGGCTCTGACCCTGCGGTCCTGGGCAACTACCGTCCTATCTCCCTCCTCCCTTATCTGGGGAAGGTCTTGGAAACCTATGTCACCCGATGCCTGAGCACTTTCATCGAGGAAACTCATTTCCTCGATGACCAACAGGCTGGTTTCAGACCGTTCCATTCTACGGAGGCAGTGGTGGTGGCGGTTATGGACACGCTGAGACAGGGGGCTGACAAGAACATGGCCCAGGCCCTAGTGTTACTCGATCTCTCGGCCGCTTTTGACACGGTCGACCATGACATCTTGGTCGACCGTGTCAGAAATGCTGGCATCTCTGGCCTGGCCCTGTCTTGGATTGTATCCTTTCTCCAACTACGCTCCCAATCGGTACATCTGTCTTCCTTTTCTGCTCCTCGTATTTCACTTTCCTGTGGTGTTCCCCAGGGTTCTGCCTTGTCCCCTCTCTTGTTTAATCTTTATATGCAGCCCCTCCTTGTCTCTCTTCGTCATTCTTCTGTTACCACTTTTAACTATGCAGATGATCTGCAACTTATCTTTCCTATCGACCCCTCTCCTCTTTCTTGCTCTAATTTTCAAACCACAATGCTTAACATCTATGAGTGGATGAACTTCAGCCAGCTGAAGCTCAATCCGAGCAAGACAGAGTTGGTCCTGATAGGCGGGCCCCCTCACCCTTGGACTTCCAATTTCTGGCCCCCTGCCCTTGGTCCCCCTCCCTGCCCAGTCAACTCTGTGAAGAGCCTTGGTGTTACCATCTCTAGCGACCTTTCGATGCGGCCGCACATCAACGCTGTTACCTCGGCCTGCTTTTACCATCTCCGCAGAATCGGGAAGATCCGAAGGTTCCTATCACCAGAGGCTCTCACCCTTGTTATCATGGCCCTGGTCACCTCACGTTTAGACTATGCCAACTGTCTATACGTGGGGATCCCGGCATACCATCTCCAACGCCTTCAATTGGTGCAAAACCAGGCAGCCAGATTAATTTTTCAGCAGCCCAGACACCAACATGTCACTCCGCTGTTGAAAACTCTACACTGGCTCCCTGTTGCGCAACGCTGCATCTTTAAACTGGGATGTACTATTTTCAAATCTCTTTTTGCCTCTGCTCCTGTCTTTATTTCCCTCCGCTTGCACTCCTATGTTCCCTCTCGACACCTCAGATCCTCTGCTTACAATCTTTTGATCACTCCTAGGTTTAAACGCAAGAAACACGGTGGTGCCTGTTTCTCATTTCTTGCCCCGTTCACTTGGAATTCCCTCCCTCTCTCCATCCGGCTCAGCTCCGATTACTCCTCCTTTCGCAAATCCCTGAAAACACATCTGTTCCGCCTTGCCCATGGCTAGCTGCACCCACCCCCTTGTGCCCTTATCCACTGGTCTTTGAGCGCCAAGAAACCAATTGGTGTATGTGCGCGGTATCAAATTTTTTTAACATAACATAACATAACATCACAAACAGCATCCGCAGCATAAAGTGAGCTAATGTTCTCAAAGAACTTTTTTTGTAAAATTGACACGGCATACTTTGAGAAGTTACCTACGTGACTTTTATGGATTCATTGTTTTTTGTTTTTTTACCAGAATTCACTGGGGTAGTTGAAACCAGCAGGCCACTTCCGAGACTGCGGCGCTGCCCAAAAGTGACACATTCAGGGTCTGACTGGCACAGAAAGAACTCGACAAGGAACGGAAATAAAAGTGACTCCCACACCCCCCATTGGCGATTCAGATCCCTAAAAAAAGCCCACATTTGAAAATCGGGGCATTTTCGCACTTGTATGAATATAAACCCTGTATAAGTGTTTTGCAGGTTATGGGAGACATGTATTTGTCCTTACTACTGTTTTTTTGTAGTAATGTAGGCGAAATCAGCAGTAAAAAAAACAAGCTCAGTATCCGGCCTGTGAGGAGTGGGAGGGCGGGGGCTGCTTCCCATTCTTAAGTTTCGTTTTGAGGATCGAGTCCTTACTTTCACTTTCTGCCTTCCGGGACGTATATGCGCGTGGGGGGCGGGAGCAGGGCTGGCTGGTGACCAATGGCCTCTATTACATTTGTCGGGAGAGGAACAACACATGCGCAATCGCCGCAATGAGCTCACACCAGGGCAATAAAAAATGCGCGTTAGAGTGAGGTGTGTGTGGTATGATCATGCATTAGGCCAGGGGCGCGCATAGCCAAGTGAGTGAAGACAAAGCTGTTGTGATTACATGTTACAAAAGCCACGTCGCCACGCTCAGGTCAGGACTGTCCGACCGAAGAAGTCCGTCACTGGCGAGGCTCAGGTATTTACTATTTGCCATAATTTAATTAAATTGCCCGGCCCCTACCTGGCTAGCCTTGCGCTGCCCCCCTGAGGCTCAGCCCCCCTGCCTGCCTTCTGAACATCCTTGCGCCGCCCTAAATCTGAGCTGCTGCCTCAGGCCAGGCCAAGCCCAGCAGCAGGCCCGGCGGCCCTGAGTGAGTCTGTCTCCTCTGTGTCGTCACGGTGTGAGTTTGACCAGGATAGGCAGGAGCCAGGAGTGGTTCGGGTGGGGTGGGGGCGAGCGCGAGGAGGATTGACAACACTGCATGCCCAGGGTGCCAGTCTGCGCGTTCAAAGTTCCCGGCAGTTGCGTTTGGCTTTAGAAGAGCTCATCTCTGAACTGAAGTCCAATAGTAGCAGAGATTACGATGTCAGGCTAGTAGGCTACCTTCGACTGCAGCACAACACACAAGCTTTCTCCACCTGAGTGCAGCACCTAATGTTCTCATATGACCTCCAACTGCAGCACAAGTCACAATTTTATTCAAGCTGGTTCAGCGGCCAAATTGCCTTCAGCTGCTGCAGAGCCCCTATTGTCCATAAACTCCACTAAAGACCACAGCGCAGCCCTCGACAGCAGACTCGCCCTCCCCAAGTAAACCTATTGCAGAACTCTCTTGAGATGCCCCTGCTACAGCAGAGCCCTGTAAATGTCGACTCTTCAGCTTCAGCAGAGCCCCCCAAACTACATTGAAAGGCAACAACAGAATCCCTATCCCTCCCCAGCAGGCCCGGTTCTAGCGGGTGGGCCCGGCCCATCCAAAGATGAGCCTGGCCCACCCAAACAGGAGCCTTGGCCCTCGCAGTGAGGGCTTGAAGGCAGGCGTGCAACGCACAGGTCGTGTGTGTCAGCCCGGGGAGAAAGCTTCCCGGGCGCACACAGACAGTTTAAGATTATAGCAGCCGCACCAAAGTACTTAACAGGTCTTTAAAAGACCATTAACATGTTAATTAGGCTTTGTTTACTTTTTTCACCCCTTCATCTCTGCATGGTGAAAGGGGACAAATCCTTTCTCTGACAACGGTAACCTTTGCCTACTGTCCTGCTGCATTGATATTTCTTTTTCTATGCAGCGCAGCGGAAAGTGGTCTGTTTATTCCTAGTCACCCCCTGACCCCTGCAGCTGCTTATCACATAAGGCTGTGACACAAAATATGACTAATGGAGTAGGTAAGAGAATGTGTTACAAAAAAAAATTCTTTTTAAAATCTGCACAGGCCCAGCAGGACACATACTTCGTATGTGCTTCATTTAAACAGTTTTTATCATTTCATCATAGCCGATGCTGGTCAACAATAAAACAATACAAAATGGCAATGCCCAGATAAAGTTGGTGATTAATGATCCTGCTTTAGAGCAATCGTTTGTCTGTTAGTATTTTTTAGATGCAGACGCACTGTATTTTATGTGGATAGCTCAGTGGGTTACTGCCTTTGTCACAGAGATCCTTGTGTTACTTCAGAAGTTACAATCCTAACAAAAGGCAGTGAACAACGAACTGCCACCAAAGAGCTGCAAACAAACATGAATGGTATAATTAGAACTTCGCTTTTTTTGTTTTGTGATATAGTTAGAACTTCCCTAGTCTTTTCATTATTCTAATGTTGCTAAAATGAGTATGTTTGGGCAGATATACATTTTTATCAGTAAAGCTGACCCCCATGGAATACTCTTTAAATCCTAAGGTTGTGTTTCCCCAGACCAAACCCTCTTAAAATATACTACACCAGAATGGATGACCTATGATTCCTACACCTTGTAATCCTCATTGGCTTATGTGACATTCCCTGTAGACTGATTTACATACTTGCATGATTCATTGTCTCTGTAAGTGTGTGCGTGATGTAAAGTACTGACACACACTACATTGATATGAGCAGCGTTATACAACAAATTAAATGCATATGAGAGAGGGGATACGTAAACATGAGGGGCGCTGGTGGAGGGTGCCAGTGAGGTAATCCGAGGAGGAGGTAGTGGGAGGGACTATGGAGCGATGAGGGGCACTGTTGGAGGATGACAGTGAGGGAATCCGAGGAAGAGGTCATGGGGTGGAGGGGGAAGCTAGGGAGAGATGAGGGGCACTGGTAGAGGGTGGTAGTGAGGGAGTCTAAGGAGGAGGTCATGAGGGGGATGGGCTACAGAGAGATGAGGGGCGCTGGTGGAGGGTGGCAGTGAGGGAATCCGAAGAGGAGGTCATGGGGTGGAGGAAACTAGGGAGAGATGAGGGGCACCGGTGGATGGTGGTATTGAGGGAGTCTGATGAGGAGGTCATGAGGGGGAGGGGCTACAGAGAGACGAGGGGCACTGGGGGAGGGTGGCAGTGAGGGAATCCGAGGAGGAGGTCATAAAGGGGAGGGGCTATGGGGAGATGTGGGGCACTTGTGGCGTGTGGCAGTGAGGGAATCCGAGGAAGAGGTCAACAGGGGGGCATGGACGGATGAGGTACACTGTTGGAAGGTGGTAGTAAAGGTATTTATGGAGAAAGAGGTTTTTGGTGCAGCGCCAAAAAAGACTTTTGCATCAGCGCTGAAGCCGGCCCTGTCATGGCCTTTCTGTTTTTGTTTATTTAATTAGCAGTCGGGCCATAATGGCCACTGTGGAACATACTTTAAAGTGCTTGCTAATTATATTTATTGCTCTATTCAATGTTTTAAGTATGAAGGTGATTTTACTAATGTTTTTACCGGGAGATGGTGCCTGACATGGGGCGGGGCCCAAGGTCATCTTTGAGATAAGGTGCACTGGAGAGGAATAGTGGCTAATCAAGCTTGTAAGGGAGTGCGTTGAAGAGTCCGTGGTCAGGTGGAGGTAGTAATGAAGAGGGATTCTCCCTGAAGGCTGCTACAGAGGGAGCCAGAGAAGTGTCACTTGCCTGATACTCCCACCTCAGAAACCTCCTCATCCCATCAAAGGAACATTACATAGAAAACAAGCATTTGCAATGCAATAGGTCTCGTTTTAACGCAAATTTAAGCTATAGGCCTTGTAAATGACAAAGCCTTTTATTTATGTTCTAAAAACCAGAACGCAAAAATAAAGGGCATTATCATTTACATTGCTAATAGTTCAGACTCGCGTAATTGCAAGACCTATTGCATTTCCAATGCTTGTTATATCATTCGCTGTATGCATCTCCATCCACAATCTACAAATATCTTCACCACCCAAAGTGGTGTCAACTCAAATGATGCAGTCCTCTCGCATTTTTTTGCAGCCTTCTCGGATAGAAATATTTGTGAACGTTCATCAATAAAACAGGAAATATCCAGTAATTATTAAGGAACACTAAACAGTGCCTACAGGAAGAGACATGTTCACCTCCTATGGGTCTTCTGGTAACCATCAGTGACGTAAAAAGTAATAGGCGGTACTCCTACGGTTTAACAGATGCAGCATTCAGTCTGCTAAGAGGAAATGTTTTCAAACGTGATGTTATGCTGGAAAGGACAGTGCGCCTGTGTGCCCATAAACAGCATGGCCTTGACCTAAGTGAATCAATGAAGAGGCAATCGCACAATGAAGTTATTCACTAGTATGTTCAACAAATGAAGCAAAGCTACCATCTCACGAATGAAAAATATTGGTGTAAAAGGCAGCAGTGCTGTTAAGTCACTTGACAAACAGTGCAACTTCTGTGAACACGTGTTAAAAGTTGATGCATAGATTACTTACAACAGACTCCTCTACACGCAAAACGTGTGAGTCCAACTAGTCACCGAGTACTGTAGAAATACAAATGTTGATCAGACAACAGATTTCGCCATGGGATTTTAGGAGTGGGAACGAGGGAGAACCGAGTGACCCAAACAATAAAAACATTCATATTAAAAGGAAAGCAAACATGCTTTTTGCCGCACTGCAGCTACCGGTATTGACTGTCACGACAATGTCTCTTTGTTCGCACTTTAAGAAAAGAGCCCCAATGAAAACAAGCTCTTAGCATTGCTGTGGAGAGCGGGGGGGGGGAGGAGAAAGTGAAAGCGGGCATGGCGTGTTGTGCGCGTGAGAGGCACGGCATGGGGCGGCAAAGCAATTTCAAAGAGTGGGAGGGAAGGAGCGAGCATATGGGGATGAGGAGTGAGTGAGGGGGAGAAGAAGCATTTGATGTGGTGATGTGGTGTGCGAGGCATCTGTAAAGTAAAGTAATCTGTAAAGTATACCCTAACAAACATGAAGCGCAGTGTCCAGCAGCCACCGGCCGGCCACAGGGGAAGGAGGGAGATGAACGGGTGGGAGTGTAGACGCTTTACAAAAGAAGCTGCTAATTAAATACAAGAGCGGCCGGGAAGCGGCCAGGAAACACAAGTACGGCCGGCCACATAATTAGGGGAGGAGAAGCCGCACAGCACACGCTGGGCGAAGCCCTTTGATGTGCTGTGCGGCCGCGATGCGCGCTCTGTGCTGGGGGAGGGCCATTAGGAACAGGAACAGATGGCCATGAAAGTGTATGGGCCAAATGCGCGTGCCTGTACGTGCACTCGAAGAAAACGCCACGGACAAAAGTGGTGGTTTGACTATCCGATGGAGCACATGAATTCTCCCCCTTTACCATTGCTTCGCAATGGAAAAGGACGAGACCTAAAAACACTTTTTGTGAGTGATAACATTAAAAAGAGAATTGGAAAAGAGTGAGTTTTACTGGGCCTTGTAAGACTAAGAAGAGGTAAAGGAGGGCCCTGAAGCAGGCCTGCCTAGACATATATGCGACAAATCGAGCCCGCAGTGGCCCACCCAAATGCGTCCATGGCCCACCCAATTAAAAATTCCTGGAGCCGGGCCTGCTCCCCAGACACCCCCTGCTCCCCAAGGCCTCCAGCTGCAGCACAGAACCCGCTTCCGAGCCGAAATCCGGTGCGTTCCATCACATCGTGACTTAAGCTGCAGGAGAGCCCCCCCCCCCCCCCCCCCCAGGAATTCTGTTAGTTGCACGTGAAAGAAACACGGAGCCGGTGACCAACTCCAAGCTCCCGTGGAGGACAGGTGAGAATCACTGCCTGGTGCTCACCGGAGGAGTCAGCTGTGTGAGTGGAAATGCACGTACAATAACCTGCAAAGCCAAGCTAATAAACCAACCTCACTGCAGTGCTATGTTGGCCCCACAGCAGGGTTTTAAGCGGGATGAAAAAGCTGGGGGGGTCGCTCAAAGGAGCGTGGACAATCTAATTAAGGGCATTGCTTAAAAACATGTAAACTAAAAATCTGTGTTTAGCACAGTGTGCCACCCAACTTGTATTTTGCTGTTTCTGTCAGTGCATCCAGATATGACACAATAAGTAACATTATACCTACAAGTCTGGACTATTGGCTTTGTCAATGGTTGTTAGTTGCATAAGATTAATAAGCAGCAACTATGGCTTGTATTTAATATTGAAAACGCTTCCACTTAAAGCCCAGGTGACCCACGACAGTGTTGCTGCTTCTGAGTTTCAAAAAGAGAATGGAAATCCAGAGAGAAAATGAACCTCTTTGAGTGATTCCTACGACGCTCACCTGGCATGATGTCATGCCGTAACTTCTCCACTAATGCGAAGTGAGCAGAGCACATGATGTGCCTGCTGTCACTGCAGTCTGAAAAAAAAACGGACCGCCTGTGCTACGGCACAAAACAGAACCCCATGGAGACCCATTTCCAGGCCTCCTTTAAAAAACTGCCGGTGCTCAGTACCAGTGAGACCCAGCCCATTTAAAGCCCTGGCCCAGAGACAAGTTACCACTGCCTACCTCAAATAACTCAGCAAAATATCTAAATCGTTGTGTGTGTGTGAATGTCACCAGACATAAAACAGCTCCGTGATGTAAGTTGATATTTCCGAGATGTTACAATTATACCATCGGCATAAAATGATAAATGAACCTGTAGTTCTATAAAATCAATGGATCCGGCACTGGGTGTACGCTCTGCGGCGGAGTAACACTCTTCACTCATTCGGTCTTTTCTAGGACCACATACGTTGCTGCACACACGGCTGTAATCCACTGCACAGGTCAGGAGGCTTTCCACCTTGGTAGTGTGGGCCCCACATTCTATGCAGCCCAGTCCGAAGGTCTTTGCTCTGCAAGTCTTCAACCACTACCGGGAAGTTACGATCTCTGCACTGGGTTTACATTCTGCATGGGTTAAAACTGTGGTCACATCCTGTGCTGCCCAGTTTCACGTTTTGTTTTGCACAATCACTCATTCGAAGCAACCCGGTCCCAAATTCCAAGCTGCATAGTCCCACATTTCGCAGTAAGCAGTCTACCATTCTACCATTCTATGTAACTAGGTCCCTCTTCTGTGATACATAGTTCGCTATTTTCCTGCCCTATGTGCTACCCAGTCCCACACTCAGCGCCTGTGTTATCCAATGGGCATAGATGCACAGAAAGACACTTAATGCACAGCCACATCCTACGTAGCTTATTCTTTCTTCCGAGGGGCCAAAGACCACATTTTGCACTGCCCAGACTAGTCCAATGTACTTGTCTGTCCAGTCCCACATTCTTCTACGTGCAGTCTCACTCTCAGACTAGCGAGCCACACACTCTAGGGTGCATAGAATTTACATTATGCACAGGTGTAACATTTTGCCCTCCCAGACCCATATGTCGTACTACTACATCACACCTTGCACATTGCCTAGTCCAGTGTTTTGTGCTGCGGTCCCGCCCTCTGTGCAGTCCATTCCTCTGTACTGCAATGCACAATGCAATGTGCTGCATAGTGCAGTGCCCTCTCTCTGACCTGAATAGACTCGTATTCTGCATTGAGCATTCACCTTCAAATGGCTCTGTCCCATTCTCCTAACACGCGTACCC
The DNA here is from genome assembly GCF_964261635.1 of Lissotriton helveticus. Lineage (NCBI taxonomy): Eukaryota > Metazoa > Chordata > Amphibia > Caudata > Salamandridae > Lissotriton > Lissotriton helveticus. The sequence continues at coordinate 431,318,349 of NC_136057.1, forward strand.
TACGCTTTGTCTCTTTGTGCACCAGCGCTTGTCAATCAGTGTACATTACATACAAGCATTACGAGAAAGAACAGATTCCTTTAAAATAGACCAGGCTATTGATATGCCATGGGTGAAGTTCCCTCTCACATTTGCTTGGTTTTGTGCCCACGAGAACACTTTGGTGTGCAGTGTACCATGTTACGCTTTGTTCTGTGTGCCACTGTGATTGTTGTATTTCATTGTACTGTGCACTTCACTGCCTGTGTGTGCAATCATAATCATATAGTTTCACTGCTAACATATTTCCATCTACCCTGCCCTGCCTGCGCCTTGCCCTGTATGTTGAGAGTGTGTTCCACTTTGACTAGAACTTACAGAAAGATAATATAGAGGCATTTCATTTAAATGTTGGAGGTTTCAAAGCAAAATATGCTAGATTTCTGGGTGGTAGGGCAAAGTGGTACATGGTGGGGCGTGCCGCCGGGTGATGGGGGGCCCCCTCCATGTGCTTTGCAGGGGGGCCCCCTCAAGTTTCGTTACGCCACTGGTGTGTGTGTGTGTGCGCCTGCCTGCGTGTGTGTGTGCGCATGTGTATGTTTGAGACAGCCTGTATAAAACAATGAAAGTATTATGTAGCTAACTTTCATGCATTTATTTTTTCATGTATGTGTTTATGGCATGCAGCCATGTTGCAGGAAACACTTCAAAATGCGAACAGAACTGCGACAAGAATCTGCTGCATCACTAAAAAAATTTACGGACTCTGTAACTTAACACTGCTACATGGAAAGGCTGGTGTTTTGTAGGCCATGTGTACTTTCTAGTGTAGTTGATTTGGAGTCAGATGTAGCTTATGATGCTAGATAGAACTGATGTTAACTAATTAAGTTCTTAGACGTTGCACGTTTGGTCTATAGGTGGAAATATCGGTTTTGGTGGCAATTTGAATTTTCACATATGGTACATGGAGGTTGATTGTGCTTCCTATAAGTGTTGCACTGTATCCGAAAACATGAAATAACTAAAAGTGGCATGTGGCCATGTTGCAGGAAAACACGTTATTTATAAGCATCCTGTGTAAAAGAACGAAACTATTATGGCGCTATGTTTAATGTATTTATTTATGTTTCTGTAACATATAGCATAAACTTTCCCTAAAGGGTGTCTGAGCACTTCACAATACGAACATAATTGACACAAGAATCTGTTGTGCTACGAACATTTTTACTAACTTTGTAAGCTAACACTGCTAGATGGGGAGGCTGGTGTTTTGGAGGCCATTTGTACTTTCTGTTGTAGCTGATTTGGGGATAGATGTAGTTTATGATTCTAGATAGAACGGGTGTCAGCTAATTTAGGTCCTGGACGTTGCAGCTTTGGTCTTTCGGTGGAAATATTGCTGTTTATAGGTGGAGGTATCGTTTTTGGTGGCAATTTGAATTTTCACATATGTTACATGGAGGTTGATTGTGCTTCCTATAAGTGTTGCACTGTATCCGAAAGCATTAAATAACTAAACGTGGCATGTGGCCATGTTGCAGAAAAACACGTTATTTATAAGCAGCATGTGTAAAAGAACAAAACTATTATGGCGCTATGTTTAGTGCGGGGCGCTGTAAAGTGCGGGGCGCTGTAGAGTGCGGGGCGCTGCAGAGTGCGGGGCGCTGCAGAGTGCGGGGCGCTGCAGAGTGCGCTGTAGAGTGTGGTGCGCTGTAGAGTGCAGTGCGCTGTAGAGTGCAGTGCGCTGTAGAGTGCAGTGCGCTGTAGAGTGCAGTGCGCTGTAGAGTGCGGTGCGCTGTAGAGTGCTGTGCGCTGCGGTGCGCTGTAGAGTGCGGTGCGCTGTAGAGGTTGGTGCGCTGCAGAGTACGGGGCGCTGTAGAGTGCAGGGCACTGCGGGGCGCTGTAGAGTGCGGGGCGCTGTAGAGTGCGGGGCGCTGTAGAGTGCGGGGCGCTGTGGGCGCTGTAGAGCGTGGTGCGTTGTAGAGCGTGGTGCGCTGTAGAGTGCGGTGCGTTGTAGAGTGCGCTGCAGAGTGCGTTGCGGGGCGCTGCAGAGTGCGGGGCGCTGCAGAGTGCGGGGCGCTGCAGAGTGCGGGGCGCTGCAGAGTGCGGTGCGCTGTAGAGTGCGGGGCGCTGTAGAGTGCAGGGCACTGCGGGGCGCTGTAGAGTGCGGGGCGCTGTAGAGTGCGGGGCGCTGTAGAGTGCGGGGCGCTGTAGAGTGTGAGGCGCTGTAGAGTGCGGGGCGCTGTAGAGTGTGGTGTAGAGTGCGGTGCGCTGTAGAGTGTGGGGCGCTGTCGAGCGCGGGACGCTGTAGAGTACATGGCGCTGCGGGGCGCTGTAGAGTGTGGGGCGCTGTAGAGTGCGGGGCGCTGTAGAGTGCGGGGCGCTGTAGAGTGCGGGGCGCTGCGGGGAGCTGTAGAGTGCGGTGCGCTGTAGAGTGTGGGGCGCTGCGGTGCGCTGTAGAGTGATGTGCGCTGTAGAGTGCGGTGCGCTGCGGGGCGCTGTAGAGCACGGTGCGCTGTAGAGCACGGTGCGCTGTTAAGTGCGGGGCGCTGTAGAGTGCGGGGCGCTGTAGAGAGTGGGGCGCTGTGGTGCGCTGTAGAGTGTGGTGCGCTGTAGAGTGCGGGGCACTGTAGTGCGCTGTAGAGTGCGGTGCGCTGTAGAGTGCAAGGTGCTGTAGAGTGCGGGGTGCTGTAGAGTGCGGGGCGCTGTGGGGCGCTGCAGAGTGTGGGGCGCTGCAGAGTGTGGGGCGCTGCAGAGTGCGGGGCGCTGTAGAGTGCGGGGCGCTGTAGAGTGCGGGGCGCTGTAGAGTGTGGGGCGCTGTAGAGTGTGGGGCGCTGTAGAGTGCGGTGCGCTGTAGAGTGCGCTGTAGAGTGCGGGGCGCTGTAGAGTGCGCTGTAGAGCGCGGGCGCTGTAGAGTGCAGGGCGCTGTAGAGTGCAGGGCGCCGCGGGGCGCTGTAGAGTGCGGGGCGCTGCGGTGCGCTGTAGAGTGTGGGGCAATGTGGTGCGGTGCGCTGTAGAGTGCGGTGTGCTGTAGAGTGTGGTGCACTGGAGCGCTGTAGAGTGCGGTGCGCTGTAGAGTGTGGTGCGCTGCAGAGTGCGTGGCGCTGCAGAGTGCGTGGCGCTGCAGAGTGCGTGGCGCTGCAGAGTGCTGTAGAGTGCAGGGCGCTGCGGGGTGCTGTAGAGTGCGGGGTGCTGTAGAGTGCGCTGCGCTGTAGAGTGCGTTGCGCTGTAGAGTGCAGGGCGCTGAGGGGCGCTGTAGAGTGCGGGGAGCTGTAGAGTGCGCTGTAGAGTGCAGGGCGCCGAGGGGCGCTGTAGAGTGCGGGGCGCTGTAGAGTGCGGGGCGCTGTAGAGTGCAGGGCGCTGTAGAGTGCGGGGCGCTGCGGGCGCAGGGCGCTGTAGAGTGCATGGCGCTGCGGGGCACATTAGAGTGCGGGGCGCTGTAGAATGCGGGGCGCTGTAGAGTGCGGGGCGCTGTAGAGTGCGGGACGCTGCGGGGTGCTGTAGAGCGCGGTGCGCTGTAGAGTGCAGGGTGCTGTGGGGCGCTGTAGAGTGTGGGGCGCTGTAGAGTGCGGGGCGCTGTAGAGTGCGGGGCGCTGTAGAGTGCAGGGCGCTGCGGGGCGCTGTAGAGCGCGGTGCGCTGTAGAGCGCGGGGCGCTGTAGAGTGCGGGGCGCTGTGGGGCGCTGCAGCGTGCGGGGCGCTGCAGCGTGCGGGGCGCTGCAGAGTGCGGGGCGCTGCAGAGTGCGGGGCGCTGCAGAGTGTGGGGCGCTGCGGGGCGCTGTAGAGTGCGGGGCGCTGCGGGGCGCTGTAGAGTGCGGGGCGCTGTAGAGTGCAGGGTGCTGCGGGGCGCTGTAGAGTGCGGGCGCTGTAGAGTGCGGGCGCTGTAGAGTGCAGGGCGCTGCGGGGTGCTGTAGAGCGCGGGCGCTGTAGAGTGCAGTGCTATGTGATGTAGAATACTGTGCGCTGTAGAGTGCGGGTCGCTGTAGAGTGCGGGGCGCTGTAGAGTGCGGGGCACTGTAGAGTGCAGGGTGCTGCGGGGCGCTGTAGAGTGCAGGGTGCTGCGGGGCGCTGTAGAGTGCAGGGTGCTGCGGGGCGCTGTAGAGTGCAGGGTGCTGCGGGCGCTGTAGAGTGCAGGGTGCTGCTGGGCGCTGTAGCGTGCAGGGTGCTGCTGGGCACTGTAGAGTGCAGGGTGCTGCGGGGCGCTGTAGAGCGCGGGGCGCTGTAGAGTGCAGGGCGCTGCGGGGTGCTGTAGAGCGCGGGGCGCTGTAGAGTGCAGTGCTATGTGATGTAGAATACTGTGAGCTGTAGAGTGTGGGGCGCTGTAGAGTGTGGGGCGCTGTAGAGTGTGGGGCGCTGTAGAGTGCGGGGCACTGCGGGGCGCTGTAGAGTGCGGGGCACTGCGGGGCGCTGTAGAGTGCGGGGCACTGCGGGGCGCTGTAGAGCGGGGGCGCAGTAGAGCCTGGGGTGCTGTAGAGCGTGGGGCGCTGTAGAGTGCGGGCGCTGTAGAGTGCAGGGTGCTGCGGGGCGCTGTAGAGTGCGGGGCGCTGTAGAGTGCGGGGTGCTGTAGAGCGCGGGGCGCTGTAGAGCGCTGTAGAGTGCGGGTCGCTGTAGAGCGCTGTAGAGTGCGGGGGCTGTAGAGCGCTGTAGAGTGCGGGGCGCTGTAGAGTGCAGGGTGCCGCAGGGCGCTGTAGAGTGCAGGGTGCCGCGGGGCGCTGTAGAGTGCACGGCGCTGCGGGGCGCTGCGGGGCGCTGTAGAGTGCAGGGCGCTGCGGGGCGCTGTAGAGTGCAGGGTGCTGCGGGACGCTGCAGAGCGCTGCAGAGTGCGGGGCGCTGCAGAGTGCGGGGCACTGCAGAGTGCGGGGCGCTGCGGGGCGCTGTAGAGTGCGGGGCGCTGTAGAGTGCAGGGCGCTGCGGGGCGCTGTAGAGTGCAGGGCGCTGCGGGGCGCTGTAGAGTGCAGGGCGCTGCGGGGCGCTGTAGAGTGCAGGGCGCTGCGGGGCGCTGTAGAGTGCAGGGCGCTGCGGGGCACTGTAGAGCGCGGGCGCTGTAGAGTGCAGGGCGCTGCGGAGCGCTGCAGAGTGCGGGGCGCTGCAGAGTGCGGGCGCTGTAGAGTGCAGGGCGCTGTAGAGTGCAGTGCTATGTGATGTAGAATACTGAGTGCTGTACATTGTAGAGTGCTGTATGCCGCAGAGCGTTGTGTGCTGTAGAATGGTGTGTGCTGTAGAATGGTGTGTGTTGTAAAATAGTGTGTGCTGCACTGCCCCTGAACCAGTAAGAACAAAAACGAAACTTTAAAACTGCAACAAAGTAGCACACTGTAGAAGCTGTGTGTGAAACTGACATGCTGTTCACAGTTGACGCGCGGGACCTAATCCAAGTCAAGAGCTGCGCGTTCACATCGCTTGTCTGCTGTCTGTTCCCCTTGAGTCCTTGAAAGCCAGAATGATTACAATAGTCTCACTTTGTGACAGCAGGCCTTTGGCCTGCAATCGCAGGGCGAGACCTAAAAAGCCCTTACTTCTTGATGATTGGTTCGGGCTTATCAAGTGAGCAGCATCGTCGGATTCTGCCTTTTGTGTTATTTCCTGCGCTTTGAAGACTGCAGGCTGCAGAGGAAAAGGAGAGCATGCAGGCGAGTCGAGAATGTGCCAGGGAATGGGTTGTTCGTCAGCTTCCTCAGGGTCCTCTATCTCCCTTTCACAGGACTATATCTGGACATCCAAAAGCAACATATGAATAAATTGCAACTACTGCAGAATGCAGTAGCCAGGTTGCTCACCGGTATCCATAAATTGACACCAGTAGCTAAAGAGACGAGAAAGCTTCATTGGCTGCCAGTAAGGCAACGGTGAGATTTAACCGCATGCGTGCGGGCGGAATTCCGCTCGTACGCTGAGATTTTTAAAAGCGCACTTTACGTGACGAGCCGGGCTCGTCATCAGCGTGGAAGGGGTTAAATCCCTTTGCACTCCCTTCAAAGCTCTGCACGGAGGAGGACCAGACCACCTCAGACACTGTTTTTGGTGAACATACCAAAGAGAACTCTCTGCTCATTAGGAGCTAGGATGGTCACATCACCTCTTTTAAAAAAACAGTCAATTGAGGAGGTAGAAGCTTTGTTACCTGTACCGCCAGAACTTTGTACGAACTCCCATTCCATATTAGAGCTTCCCCTGGTTTGATGTCATTCAGCTAATAAACAATTTCAACACAAAAAAAGAAAGGCACTGAAAACATGGCTCTTTAGGAATTAGGGACTGCATGCCATCCTGCGATCTGAGTGTTTGAGCTACGCGCCAGGACATCCTTGTGTAACAGATGCGCTTTACAAACGGACTTAACATAACATAACCTTGAGATGAAATGGCAGACTCATGAAGTATTGTCAATAAACTGCTGAGTGGCCACCATTTTTAAATGTTGCTGCATGCTTTCCTCCACCAGCCATTCTTGGAGAGAAACCATTAGTTAACTTGTTAGCTTGTTATATATAGGCAATAGTATGTATTCTATAAAAAAGGGTTATGGTAATATAGCGCATAAAGGTAGTCACAAATAGCAAAAGAATGACGCGCTATATCACATTATACTTTGTGACGTTCAATGAACACAGTGGACTCCCAATTGAATACTTTTGGCGTCTCAACATTTTAATATGAAAGCAGAATAAAGTGGCCAGTGTAAAAGGCAACATTTTGAAATGGGGAGCAAATACACGTATCCCAAACTTCACGTTAATGTGACAAAAATAAGCAATCATTGTCAAACTACATGAAAACATTTGAGAGGTATTCATTGATCAACTGAGTGGTAAAATGTATTTCGCGTCTATTTTTGGAACTGATCACAAGTCTTGCATCAAATTTGTTTGGGATTTTTAGATGGTGTGAATCTGATTGTTTAGCAAAATTTTCCAATTGTTGCTGCATGTCCAAGCAAAATTAGGCTGCTCATATTGAGTGATATCCAACTATGCAACCAAATCGCCCAAGGAGATTCGTTAGTCTCAGCAAACTGACAGGAAAACAGTACACACGTATCAAAAGATGTTTATAAAAATAAATCCTCATCACAGAATCTGTATTCGTTTGATTCTTATAAATGAGATTAGAATTTTCTGAGCGGTATTCAGACAAAATATCTAGTTTAAAATATCGTCCTACAGAAATATAGAGTTTAAAATATTGTGACATGGAAATATCGTCAGCAAGAATATCGATCTCAAGAATATCGATTTGAAGGCTAGTAATATTGATTTTGAAAATATTGACGTTAATATCTTTTGCAAAAATATAGTTTTTTAACTATGGTTATCTATTTTAGTATAAGCTTTAAATGTATATGATGTTAATTTCTTGTACAATCATTGTTGATATTTTATATATTTTTTAGTAGTTAATACATTTAATTACATTTCTTTCGTTTTTGTTCTGTAGCGGGTTGTGGGTTGATAGGGGTATAGGGTGGGAAGTAATTTAATTATAATAAATTAATGAATATTTTTTTATTTTACATTATTTAATTAAAGATATATATATTTATGTTAATTGTGCTATTCATTTTTCAATGCAGAACTTAAGTGCGCATTGTGGGGCTTATAGGGCTAAAGAGTGGAACGTAACTAATTATTAATTAATAATTCGTTAATTTACATCAATTAATAATTAATTGTGTAATTTGTTTTAGGTGCGGGTTGCGGGGTTATAAGGGTAAAGGTTGGGAAGTAATTTATTTTTAAATAATTACAATTAGTTAATTAACATTAATTAATTAATAATTAAAAATGCTAATTGTGTATTTTTTTAAGTACGGGTTGTGGGGTTATTTGGTAGAGTGGGAAGTGATTTATTTTTAATTTATAATTAGTTTTTGATTAATATTAATTAACTGATAAATATTTAGAATTGTCTAATTTATTTTATTAGGTGCGGGTTGTAGAGTGTATTAGGGTAAAGAGTGGGAAATAATTATTTTTGAATTGACCATTAATTGTTAATTAATATTATTTAAATTTTTGAATTGACCATTAATTGTTAATTAATATTTAAATAATTGATAATTATGTTAATTGTTTAATCTATTTACTCTATTTACTAGCTGCAGGTTGTGTGGTTTATAGGGGTAAAGGTTTAGTAATAAATTAATATGAACTAATTCATAATTATTTAATTCAAATTAATTATTAATTTGATTATGTTAATTGTGTAAATATTTGTCTGTAAAATGTGTGTGTTGTGTGTTTTTGGGGGGTATATTGTGGGAGGTACATGAACTAATGACTTAATATTTAATTAATTATAATTAGTTTGTTGATATATATTAATAGTGTAAATTTGTTTTTGAAAATGAAATTTTATGTGCAGGTTGTGAGTCTTGTGAGGTTATAGGGTGAGAAGTTACTATATTATATTAATGTAATACATTCTTTTGGGTTAATAAATTTGGGCCCCATTAGTTGCCTCTCCCCCACCCTTTTCATGCAGGACTCACGCCATGAAAAGGGCAGTGAAAAGGCAACTCATAATATGCTTGGTGGTGCCGGCTGCTGTACCGCCAGCATATTCGTGCCATTTGCAGACCAGCGGGATCCTTGACCCAAGCGGAGGTGGTGTCTCATGGTGGTCCTACCACCACATTCTGAGTGGTTTCAACCATTTGTTTCACGGATAGTCACACGCGAACAGTGTGTTGTGCAGCTACTTTGTTTCGAGAGGGGACCGACTTATCATTGTTTGACCACTTCAGAAATTGACGCTTGTATAAGGGTTATCATTAGCTATTTGTATAAGGACGCTATTTACAGCAGTGCGCATTGAATTATAGGCCGAAGTTGGGGACTACATTGTAAGTTTGGGACTACATTATTTTTGACCAAGACTAACAGGGAACAGCTACATAAGGATATTTGATGAAATGGTATAGCTGCAGACTCGCCAGCACATAAATAAGAGAAATAACTGTTTTGAAGTGCGCTCTGATCTCACGAATTAGTAGTGCATATCATAACCCTACTCGTACGGATGACTCGTTGCGCTTTGGAACCTCAGCTTACAACATAATGATCTTGCCTTGAGAAAGTCTGAATACGGATATGTACAGATGAAACACGTGTTGGCTTCAATAATTGCTGGGAATTTCTTTTACATCAATAAACCAACTTTTTCAATGAATGTTGTTCGTGGATTATCCTTGAAAATCCCTACATGATTGGAATAGAGTATACTCGCCTTTGGACTTGAGAATTTGAGCACTTGTTGTCATGATATATACACGTCCAATATATGCATTTTGGATTTATCGTAACTAATAAGGGTGTGCTATTACGGTGCTTTCATAAACATTCTGAGTACTGTAGGCGGACTCTCAGTATGGCGGTGGTCGGACCGCCACCACGAGTATGGCGGTCCTGTGGCAGCATACTCATTATTAAGTTCCATAAGGGGGAGGGGGAGTTTAAACATACTCAATTTCACACCTTTTTCCACATTTACACTTGTAGAACTTTCCTTCTAGTGAAAAATGAACGTGCAAAATAGGAGAACTAACTCTTCTGTAGTACAGTCAGGGAATTCTTTAACATTTAATAAAATAAATGTGTACAATCCAGGCATTCTTAAACATTTCCTAAAAGAGATTTGCTGCAAACATTGGAGTAAATATCGACTTTTATTCCCTACCTTTTGTGAAACAGGTTGACGGTGCATGGATTCTGGGAACATTAAAGTCTCACTAACAATTCTCAGAGAAAAGGCCAATGATATTGACCCTTACTTGAAATGGCAAAATGCGTTCATCATACGGTTATAGGCATCTAAACAATAAGCGCAGAGAGTTAATCAGAGGCCTTGGGATGAAATGCTCCTTAAGTCTTAGTTGGATATTGTTATCAACTTTAATGACATCCTTGTGGATTCACTGTTTCTGCAATTCATGGTAGTTCAATACTTACATAAACTGTGACTATGCGTACAACACTATGGTATGTCCAGAATACTGTGGTTTGTACAAACCTTCCAGTTTTTTTCAGTAGCCTCCATGAACCTCAATCCACTCTTCACTTCTGCTGTCATTTCATACACATGTGCAATTGTGTGTACAGACCAGGCATCTCTCTGGTCCACAGCTAACGACTAAATGAAAAGAGAATAAAAAAGATATATGTATTTGAAGATGGTCATTTTCAATACACAGATACTTTACAAGTTTCAACAGGCACTTTAACAGTATACTAACCACTCAAACTGAATAAAAAAATATTTGTATAAACAACAGTAATACACTTTTGTTTTCAACTTGCAAGAGCACGGTCCCCTGAACATTACTACTGTATTACCTCACCTCTCACTGGGTGCTACCTCAACGAACAGGAAACTGTTTAGTAAATCACAATAAGATGATTAGTTTTGTAACACAATGGTGTTAGGGCACTTTACATCACAACAGATCAAAAAACATTTTACCAGAGACTTGAGTTTACGGAAGTAGAAAGGTTGGAACAAAAATTTCAAGTACGACTGCCTTATTTTAAAAAGATGATGAACAACCATTGAAATTCCAGAAGGTCTGGTCATAAATATCTTTTTGTTTGTGGTCTGTATTCATATAACATAGTTAGTTTATTAAATGTTAGGATATATGAATTGTTTGTATTAAGTTATGTAAAGAATGTGGGATTGAATGTGTGTGGCAGTGAATATATATGATGCAAAGAAGACCAAATATCTGTTATTTAAGACATGTTTTTCCAGCGAATATTAAAGTGGTTGTATTGTAAGAAATTGCTTGCAAAATGGCACATCAGTTTAACAACTAATTCCTGCATTGGTGGCCATTACGGTCACACCAGCCTAACCGTAAGTGTGATAGTGTGCTCTACAAATTGTATAACATAGCATAACATAACAAGCAGTGTAGCTCCCACGGTCTGACATGGTGCCCCAAGAAATGTGAACAGACATGCAAGGCAGTAGTACTTCACACCTTTTTGTAGCATAAGAAGGGAAATCTTGTATTTAAAGGTTTTGAAGAATAAAAAGAAGTAAAGTAAAATGCTGTATGCGAAAAAATATCAAAATAATGGGGATAGCCCATTTATTTAGGTCTCGTATGGTTGTGAGACGTTGTGTGCAAGAAGGGGCTTGACGACTGTCCATTGCTTACAATTTGTTAGCTGCTTTGTCACTTTAATTTGCTACCATGTAACTTGGCATCGCATGCCGACATCATGTCATGTGTCTTAGTTAGGCACGGGAGAACGCTGTAATTTTTCACCATGTACACGTTACCTAAATTGCCTTCCCTTTCACGCAATGACTTTTAAAATACATTTGCATGACAATGCTGGATTAGTTTCTCTGAAACCGCTACACTCACAGAGTCTACTTAGCGAGATCATTATCACAACTCGTCGAACACCATGTACAAGGCCTCGACACACATTGTGCAAATGTTGTTAATATTTTGTATCCACGAGGAGACACAGCTATCACTAGGCCATAACCATGTCGGCCTTCCTAAAGTCTCGGCTCAAGAGCAAATTATAAATAAACAAGCATTTCCGGGTTCAGGCAGAGGAGCACTTTGCTTTCATTGCGAGATCACTACACGCTGAATCTTCAGCCCAGCTGTTTGCTGATCCCTCGGCAGGGGATGTCCAATTTGTGACCAAGACACAGACTTAGATTCTTTCCCTTCAGGTAGTGGTGTTGAATCATCCAGATCAGGGGTTCTTGGCAGAACACACACACCTACACCCTAGGGTAGGTAACGCATGGCAGGAGTACAATATATATGTATATAATGTTTTATATGCCTGCATATTTATATTTTAGCAAGATGGTGGAGCTTTTTGTTCTGTTCACTATTGTTATATTGCTAATCACTTGTAGCTACTTATGTCTATTGATCATAGCAACACATATATTCTATACAAGGATCACATGGGGTCAATAAATATTTAAAAAGCCCCACTGCGTATTTCTTGTATAATTATCTGAGAGAAAAAGAGCACAAGTGACTGAGCGAAAAGGTTCTAGTTCTTTTAAAACGAGCCCTGAAAGGGGTTCAGGGTTGTCATGTTCTGTGGTTGCCAAATCCATTTGCTAACTGTCTAGGTTTAGGGGTGCATCTAGTGGCACTGTGAGCTAGTTGGTCTCTAGGATGACATACTGCGGGGATGCATGAAATCAGTCTAGCACCATCCCTAAGTTCATGTTGCCTAACAAACACGCAGTTTCTACTGAAAGATTGAAACTACATGACAATAACTGCGAATATGCCAACTCTGCTTCTGGAGCATGGACCAAGTACAGATTGCTTCTGCTTGATTGCTATCCCTTCGCTGCTCGAAGTACTATTATTTTTTTTATTATTCATGTTGCTTCTTGCTCCTACCACCTACCCAGCCCAGAGACCTAAAAAGCAAGTGCTATGACACAGCAAGCACTGGTCACATCATATCACTTTTTTAAATTGTCTTGTTGCCCTTTCCCTCTAACTCTCTTTGTGGTTTGTGTTGCCCCTTCCTCTTTTGAAACCTTAACATCGCAGGCTGCAAATGGAAGTAATTCACACACATTGAATAAAGTTTGGAACCTAATAAAAAGCGCCTTAGAAACCTGGTCTTGTTGTTTGGATGTTTGATGAGTGGAGGGCGACCAGGTCTTCTCTTCCCTCTGTTGCTCCTTTGTGAATATATGTGCTTTTTTGTGTTGCCAGATTCATTGCAACCGCCATTCAGCAGCAATGACTACTAAATAGAGACTAGATTCCCCTGTTTTTCACTTTAGTAAAAGTAATGCTTATAGCCCTCCCACCCTCTCATTCCTTTTGCCATAAGGTTAAAAAAACACCTAGAAAGCGTGCATGCGCTCTCTGTAAGACGTGTTGTATACAATAAAACCACTTTATTCCTGCCTGCTACTTATCATTGGTTCACTGCTGCTTTGCTCTTTTTAGCTGGCCCCCAAGTTGTTCACTCAGCTGATAAGTCACTTCTGGTCAAGACTAAGCAGCACCGGCCGAGCACAGTCTCCTTACTCTTTCTTTTCATATCTGTGTTTTAGCAAACTTTTTTTTTTTTTAAAGTTGCTTTACACCCATTGCTGCTTCCACCCTCCCACCAACCTCCGACACATATACAGTGTTTAAACGTTGCGGGGTGATTCCCGTTGTATATCATAGCCGCTTCATACTGTCGTTTAGGTGTGGGTGGACATGCACAGTTTATTGTTTTTCCAGTATTGAATGTTGCGCACATTGTGATCAAATGTGGCAGCTGCCTCCCGGGCTCCTCATATTGTCAGTTTAATGCCCAGTAAGGGAGCACTCTACATGAGCTGTGGCAGAGGCACTGGGCTTGGTTTAGTGTTTGGGGGGCAGCCTGTGTTGCGGTGTTTCTGTCCCCTCCCTCGCGTTGCTTCAACCCTCCCTGCGCACAGACACAGCATCACCTCCTGCCTGTCCTTCCTTCACATGGACAACATTATGTAACATAGTTGCCAACATTTGAAAAAAAATTCCAGGAACGCTTTGCAGTATAGGGCTGCCGCAGATAGAAAGTTCTTGTGTGCGTACCTGTGTGTAATAAAGAGGAACAGTTTCTGCAACAATATTACCCGGGACAGTCTACAACTTGCCGGGACTGTCCGTGCAAAAACGGGACAATTGGCAATGCTAGCATTGTGATTAAAAATGTATATAACTCGCGTTCATGCGCAGGGTCTCTTGCACTGCCTCAAAAATATAAATAAGTTAATAGATTCAAAGCACAAGGCTTTCTATAAGGAGAACATCGAAGATGGCATGTCTGTGTGCACTATAGCTTCCCTGTGTTTTCCAGATTCACTAGATGAACGTCTGTGCCTTTAGAACGCCAAACGTTTGTTACCTTTTCAATCTTCACATTTTTGTTATGCTCGGGTCATATTAAAGTTTGTAATTAGTACTCAGAAGCATTATAGCAACCATTTTTTTTTTAGTTTTACTGCCTTGAGGACCCGCTTTTAATTCACCATTGGTACAGCAGGCGATAAGTCCAGAATTAAAGTTAGTCGGCTCGCTTTGCTCCTTTCCCTGTGAGCACAGATTGCAGGCCAGCGTGGGCAGACAGCCGCTGCCTACCCCCCTACTGCAAAAGCTTGACTGCAGGGCACAGCTGCTCACTGTGGCACAAAACGAGGCTGGGGAGGAACTCAAGCACAAAGGGTACGCACACCAGGTGTTGCCTCAAGGCTGCTTTTTCCCAGCCCACAGAAGAGGATAGCGGTGGTGTTCTATAACAGGCCGTATATGGAAAAGTTTCCTTTAACGTTCAGACTACACTCTGAGGCGAATATGTGATCTTACAACGAATTCCGTTGCAACGCATGCCTTTACCACGCATGCGTTACAACGGAATGCTTTTTCTTCGCATAGGCTTTTCCTCTAATCCTTCGTGGTGACGTCGTACGTCGTTAAGAGGAAACGGAAGATTCTTTCCGTTTCCTCTTAAAGGACGCCGTTTTCCTGCACAACTCGACGTTTTTTTAAGGTGAGTTTCTTTCGTTGGGGGGGGAGACCCCCCCAAGCCCCCCTTTTTTATGTTACCCTTTACCATACATACCTTTACTACGTACCTCGTAGTAATGGTATGCGTGGTAAAGGCTTTCGTGGTAACCACGCATGCGTTGTAATGCATGCGTGGTTAACGTTTCCGTGGAAACGGCCGCGTTGTAGTGTCTGTTTCCCCTCTGAGGCCTAATGGTTCAGAACAAATGGACGCCTTCCGTGCGGTTCAGGTTAGTTTCATTGTACTTTACTAATTACTGCAGTGCCTTGTGGTAACTGCCAAACTGCACGACTTAATTCCTCATAGGGACGACTTCATAAGAAAACAGATGGTGTACTCTCACCATCAGGATTACTAGTTCTGGTCTGTGTGTGTGCATGTGCTGTGTGTCTACTGATGACAGCACTTAACAATTGCTGCCCGCCATTGGAACTTGTTGCCAGTTAAATGCTGTTTTTCAGCTTAACAGACACATACATCAATGCACGGTAATAAATGCATAATCACAGCTACTATGGCGCCATCATGCTAAAATCAAGTTCTATTGAAAATATTTTCTTTAGTTTAATAATTGCATTTCATTTGGTGGACGATGTGGCGTATGGCCTAAGCTGCCAACTTTGGAGCTGGAGAACCGGGGTTCAGTCATTATCTTCCAAGAACCTTTGCTTGATGATTGACTGAAACGTAGTAACAGTGCTATGCTGTTACTGTGTGTACCACGCTGCTCTGCTGAGAAACCTCCCACCTTCACCGTCATCATTGCGCCTTCAGCTCCGGTCTGCAGGCTTCCGGTTCCAGTTTCGGTTTCAAGATTCCAGCTTCCGGGTCAGCCTCGGCGGCGTCGGCGGTGCTGCACGGGCAGTGCTGGACGGGCATCGTGGAAGTGGTGGTTGGCTGCCCGCTTCTCCGCGTATCCGTGCGCTGCGCGGGAAAAGTGCTACCAGCATACGCGAGGAGCATCCACCCTCGTTGTCCCCCGTTGGCGTCTGATCTGAGGAGACGCCACGGTGAGGGCGGCAGCGGATTGCAGGCACCAACTGGAGAGACTGGTTATTAGCCGGAGGTCGCCCATAGCAGGACAGGGTGAGGATAGTGACCCCTGGACCTCAAACCTGCAAGGAAAGACACACAGGAGGCTGCCAGGATCGGGAGCACGAGGACTGGAAGAGACAGAGGAAAAGGTGGTGGAGGAAGAGAGCGGGCCCACAGGACAGAGGTAAGTGGGGAAAAAAAATTATAACTGGGGGAGCTGCAGCAAAGAGTTATTGCCAGAGGGGCTGTAGTGCACTTAGAAAGTGCGGGTAATCTAACAAGGGCAGAAAACTGCCTGGAAAATCTCTGCTCCCTTGGAATTAAGCAGAGAAGGAGAATTTAAAGATATGGCATTAAGAAAGAATAAACGACGTAAAATATTAAAGAACTCTAAAACACCAGGAAATACAGGTTCTGGGGTAGAGGACATAACAGAACTACCCAAAGACTTGGAGAGTGCAATAACGACACCTACCGGAAATAAAACATCTGCATTGGGGTCTACTGCATCCTCAAGTACAATTAAACAGAAGGGGCCGATGACCGCTAAGGCAGCAGGTGTAAAAGGCGGTCCTATAGTCTCAAAATCTATTAAAGACTTCTTTGGTAAACATTTTAAAGAAAAGGAGACACCAGAAAAAGAACTAAAGGCGGTGGAGTCCCCAAAAATGACAGAGATCCTGGTATCAGACGCCGATTCCCTGAACCAGACAAACTTCGACATTGCTAAGATCCCGACAGAACCTCGGCTGTCCTCCTCCCCACGGCTGTTTCAGTCAGTATTAATCCATGACCCAGAGATAGAGGGGGAGGAAGAAAATGAAAATCAGAGCGATTCACAGCCGGAGAGAGAAGCTGCCGACGAGGAATATGGATTTAATGGGAAAGACAGTTTGGAAAATGCAAATATTGCCCAGACTGAGTTATCAGGTCTACCTGTGAATAGTTTGGAGGTGACGGGTACCTCGAGCTCATCAATGCTCGAGGTTATGCTGATGCTCCAGAAAACTTTGCAAGGAATCCTAGAGGTTTCAGTTGTAAATAATGAAATCCTAAAAACCCAAAGTAATCAGTTTAAGAACATAATTGGGGAATTGATGCAGATCAAAGACCAAATGCCATCCCTTGTAAGAACGGTAGAGAACACAGCTGACGAGGCGGGATATATGACAAGAGGAAATATTCCTAAAGAGGAGGAGCCCACTGTATATATCTCCCGCTGTCCCATGATTATAAAGAGATATGGTGAAAGAGGCATTGCCTGAAGAGGAGGAAAGAGGAAAAGGTCCAACGGGTCAAACAGGCAGTACAACAACAGGTGAACAGGAAAAAGGTACTGCAGGACCTAAGGCCCAGGGACAAGGCAGTGAAAGTAGAAATAGATAAGTTAACCCTTGTAGACACCGGTGCAAGCACCCTTAGTCCCCAGAAAAAATCATGTTGGGACCTAGGTAAATGCTTGGCTAAGAATGTAAAGGCCCCTATGAGGAAGTCCAGGGGGAGAAAAGAGGGGTTAGAACCCATATGGGAAGTGGAGATGTCCACTGATGCAGGGCCCAGTAACTTATCCCTGGCGAATAATTGTAAGAATGGAGGTAGAGTAGAAAGTAATTTGAAGAGAAGGGATAAAAGACTAGAGGAAAGCCAAAAGACTTTACAGGCATCCAGGATTATGGACACCTGGCTATACCTAGAACCTATGGGTCAGGGAAATGGGGGGAAATGGGGTAAGAAATTAAAACCCCTAAACCGCTCGCAGTTACTGTTCTCATTTGCTAAATGCCCCAGCTTAAAATATGTCAGTACAAATGACCTAAAAGAAGTGGGGTTTTTGGTTAATGATAAAGGTGAAGAAATAACAAAGGTCCTTCTCCATTCAGCTTTAATAAAAGTTGCAATGGAAAAAGCGGAAGCTGAGATGTTAAGGGAAGGAATCAGATTAGTAAATAGAGAGGATCTGAAAATGGATAACCAAGGGCACCAATTCCTTAGAAACCATGCAGGGTTGGGAGAACGGCAAATACAAATTATCTCATCTGGATGGAGTAACAAGGAAGTCCTGGAAATTACAATTATTCCCAAAAAGATAGGGTGGGGGAGGAAGATGTCTTGGTTGGGAACAGGTATAGAGAGCTGGCTTATATCGACCAGGAGGAGGAGGGGAATTTGAGTAACATCGATTAGGAAACTGGGTCGTCGCACAGCCTGCGCATCTTGTCCTGGAATATTAATGGCTACAAAAGAACACAGCCTCAAGAAACTTTAAAAAATCTCCTCGGGAAGACCGATATTATGTGCCTACAGGAGACATGGCTGTGCGACGAAATCCCCGTTACGGAAGGTTTTGCTAATCATATAAAACCTGCAAGAAAGAATCAAATGGGTAGGGCATCAGGTGGCCAGATGACGTTGGTCTCCACAAGGATAGTGAGAGATATTCTTCACCATGACTAAATATGTATCTGGGCATTGGGTAGCAGAGTGTTGATCCTAAATAACAACATAGGGGGTGGAGATTTATGTATTATCAATGTGTACATACAGAAAGGGGAAAAACATGAGTATAAAACAGTACTGGACCGTTTAAAAAAGGATTTAGAGAACTTATATGAACTCTACCCAAGAGATGTGATTTTAATTTTAGGGGATTTTAATCATAGACTAAATCCCCTAAAAACTGATGCCCGGAATAGCAACTTGCTAAAAGCGTATAACAGAGTCTGCAATGTTTATCAGCACCGAGCTCTCAAATCAGGATGTGGAGCTTGGTCAGCTGCTGGGGGCCATGGGCTTGGTTTGTGCTAATGGTAGGAAAGAAACAGATCGGCCCGCAAAGCGCACATTTAAAATAGGACAGCAAATGTGCCCCATAGACTATGTCTTTATTCAGGCTTGGTGTTTCCACTTAATTCAACATTTCGAAATACTCCAAGTAGAGGGCAGCGATCATTTCCCACTATCTATAGAAATGTATGCTAATAAGGTTCCGCCGAGACAGAAGGTGTTACATGTAGAGGTTGAATATCCCAAGCGACTCACAACCCGGATAAGTGAAGAACATCTAAATAAACTGAAGGATCTTCAGATAGTAGTTGACTTAGGAAATTTTGCAAAGGGGGAGGAGATATCCTGGTATGAGGATATGATAACACAACTTGTAGAATGCCTCAGAATAAAAATTAAACGGGGGAAGCATAGCTTGGCAAGGAAATGATCACTACATGTAATTAGTAAACCATGGTTTGATGCAGAATGCCGTAAAGCAAAGGCCGCTATTAGAAAGAGTGAAAGAAGCCTTAGGCGTAGCTATAACGATGCAGCATTTCTAGCACTGAAGAAATTAAGGATAAAATACAAGGCATCTATTAGAGAAAAAAAAAGATCTTTTAAAGAAAATTGTTGGAAGAACCTACTAGTGGCAATTGAAGAAAAAAATGTCAAAGGCTTCTGGAAACTGATACAGGAATGTACGGGGAAAACATCAGGGTCCATGCAATGTTCTGTCCCAGAGGATAAGTGGGTAATCTATCTTGAGGAGGAGATCTACAGCAATTGGCCAAGGAGGGAGGTGATAGTACCATCTAGTTGGCCAGGAGTTAGGGATGAAGTAATGGAGCAGTTCTCTCAAGGCCATATTAAAACCGTGATAGGCAACTTAAATTTAACACGAGCTGCTGGCCCAGACAATCTACCCACCATTATCATAAAAACAAATATAGATTGGTGGGCGGATTTGTTCTCGAAGACGTTCTCAAGAATACTAATAACAGGAACGTTACCAGATAGCTGGAAAGGGGCCATCATTAGACCCATACATAAAAAAGGTGATGTAAACTCCCCTAAAAATTATCGCCTGATAAACCTCTTGGATATTGGGGAAAAAGTTTTCTCTAAAATAATTTTAGGTTTGCTAAAAGATTGGGCTGAAGATAACTGTATAGTACCTCCTGAACAGGGGGAATTTAAAGAAGGGCATTCAACGGTGGATCATTGTTTTGCCCTCTGGGCGGTAGAGCGGAAGTCTATAGAGCAAAGGGGTAACCTGTTTTGCTGACTTCCGCGCGGCATTCGACCTTGTGGGCAGGGAGCAGCTTTGGTCTACCTTGGTAGGCTACAAGATACACGCAGACCTGTTAGCCCTTATCCAGGCCTTACATACAGACAACTGGGCCCAGGTAATCCTGGATGAGGAGGGCGGATTATCTGGGAGGATCCAGATTGAAAATGGCCTGAGGCAGGGGTGCGTATTAGCCCTGTTGCTCTTCTCTCTGTTTATAGCGGACCTACCTCGGAATCTAAGAGAGGTTAGAGGGGCTAGTCCAAAGCTAGGAGGTAACCACATATCTTGTCTGCTTTATGCAGACGATCTGGTGATCATGGATCAAACGGAGATAGGCCTGCAGAGGAAACTAACTATGTTCCATGAATACCGCTTAAATAAAAAAATTGGTAGTAAATATGGAAAAGACCAAAATACTGTGTTTCGGTAAAAGCAAGACCCGGTTCCCTTGGCATCTAGGCACGGAATTACTTGAGAGGGTAACGGAATATAGATACTTGGGAATATGGTTCACTAGTAACTTGTATTGGACCACCCATCTGGAAGCATTAAAAATTAGGGCAACAGCTTCTATAAAGGGCTTAAAAAGATTTAATAGGTTCTACGGAGACATGTCAGATGGGCCGGTTATAAAGGCCTACCTAGCAATGCTGCCTGCGCAATTTCTATATGGATCAGAGGTTCTCCTCCTAAGTGGGAAAAAAGGTTGGGATAAAGAGGAGGGTATGATCCTTAAAAGCTTGTTCTCGTTGCCAAAATCAGCAATGGTACAAGCAGCAAGACTGGAGCTGGGAGTTACCTCCTGGGCAATTACAACTAGGATGGCACTAATACGGTTTTGGCAGCGTCTGGGGACAGGAGAGCCCCCCAGAAAAATATCACAGTGGTGTAGAGATGAAATTGCCTCTAGCGAGTTATCTTGGGCAAAAGAAACAAGAGCCTCATTAAAAGAAGCATATGGGGAGCTAGGAATAGAACTAGATACGCAGCTAGGACACGTCAATATAGGCAAAAAAGAACTACGGTCATTGGGAGCGGACGAGTCCCGTATAAGCGATCAAGAGTATCTCCAGCAAAAAATATCGGTGTCCCATATGATCCAAGTATGGATTTTAGAAGACCATTCCTACCCCTCCTTGGACAGGTTGCCGAAAAAGCATTTAAGAAGAGAGGTATTAAAATTGAGAATGGGAATAAATCCTGTTATGTAAATAGCAGGGTTAAAAATCTCATGATAAATAGTAATGGCAACTGTACTTGTACGTTAGGTACACCCTGTGATATTATTCATATTTTATTAGACTGTAGGATGGTCCTTGATATACGTAAGGAGATTTTAGGCCCGATATTAAAAAAATATATGACTATGAATAGGAAGCAAGCTGCAGACCTTCTGGTGGGAATGACAAATCTGGATATAGCCTGTGCTTTGGGGAAATACATGAGTAGAGTTAAGGGGATTCTCCAGAGTACAGAGTTATAGGTGTATGTAACCCACCCTATATAAAAAATTTTTTTTTAAATGAGATTGCATTTTAATGTATGTATTGTGTTTATTCATGTTAACTCATGTGATTTTAACAACCTAGGAGGATACTGTTTAATAACAAAGGTGTCGAGGTTATCTTCCGGGAAATGATTGAGTTGCAATTTTACAAAAGTTCCATATTATGTGTTTTTATAAAGTTTTATAAATGTATAGTGTATACTTTTATGGTTGTAACAAACTAAATAAAGTTTTAATGACTGACTGACTGACTGACTGACTAGTGCTGGTTTTCACTGCTCTCAGCCAACTTCTACTTTATGCTTCTCCAACAGTAGTGCAGCTCTTTGCTGCTGCCAGATTGTTGGTTTACGCTACTTCCAGGATGATGCTAAAGTAAGCTGCCTTCAGAGAGATACAACTTCATGCAGTGCCAAGGGGGCGGCTAGCTTTCACTATCCCAAGGAGCTGCGGAGTCATTTTAGGTTGTTCCATAGTGCTTCGCCTGCTTTATTCTGCCCCTGCGGAGCTGCCATTGGATGTTACTCTCACAGTGCTGCATATCTTCACTGTCCCTAGGTAATGCTTCCTATCATTGTTACTAGAGTGCTGCAACTGGGAGTGTTTCTATGTTAGGCTGTTCAGATGTGCTGCAACTTTACTCTGACCTCCAAGAAGCTGGTACTTTACATGCTGCCCTGAGTGCTGTTCATTTAAGAATCGGTGGGCCATGATCAGCTTTCCCCCCAAAAAAACCACATAAATCCAGTATCTTTTTGCTGCCTGGTAATGACCCTTTATTGTAGTCGGAGCCAGCCCTTGTCTGTTTTTTAAGATCTGCACTGATTTTGATAGTTTGTAATCCATGTTTGGAAAGCAATATTGGAGGAGTTTTTCCTTTTTTTTCCCTCCAATGTTTCGATTAATGCTTTACTTGAAGGAAGGGACGTTTCCTCACTGCTCGCCCTCGGATCAATGCAATGCACTCTTACCAGCCAGTTATAAAAAATAACACTTTAAATGAGTACTTCTCAATGCAGTTGTTGGAGCACCCAGGATACTATTCTGCATAGCTAAAAACTTATAAAGTCCAAAAGGAGAGATCTATTACATTGCAAATGCTTGTATAAAAATGTTACCATTACCTCCTGTTCTACACTTCACTGCCAAACCCAATAGCTTACCCATAGGCAAGACCTATTGCTTTGCCAATGCTTGTTTTGCAATGTACTTTAGGTGCGGAGGAAAGAGAATGTGGTATGCATTCTTCTGTATGCACACCTCCATGGAAGGGAAAGATATATCTATTTAAAAAAAATGACCCTTAACAGTGGAAGTGTTTTTCAGTTGAGATTGGGGAGACATACCTCACGCTGCAGTACTGTGTCAGCATATGAACATACTATAATAACAGGCTGGGGTATAAAGGGGAGAGGGCAAGGAGAGGGCCTCAATGTACAGAGGAGCAGAGGGAGAAAAAGAGAATAAAGTGGTATCTGTGGGTAACCAAAAATTATGAAGGAGCGAAGGTCATTGAGGAAAGAAACAGGACATTTGGTTTTAAATTGAAGTTCAAAATAAAGCGCTTTAGCTGCGGTTACAGAGATGAAACATCAAAGCAATAACTATTCCAGAAGTCCAAAAAGAATACATAAATAAAGTATAAGAAAAGCAAAAAGACAAGTTGCAGTTAAAAACTGCCAGCTTAAAAGGTAATAGATGAACGCCAAGTTAAGAATCAAGCAAATAGGAATTTGAATGTGTTATTGAATAGTGCATGACGGAGAATGTGAAACGGACCATACACAGTGTTAAAAATGGAAAACTTTTGATTGTCCATATATTTATTTTTCGGTGAATGATGTAAGTACAGCTATGTTTTCACAGAGACAAGGGAACCCGAAAGGTATGCCATAGGGACCTTGGGCAGTATCAATTTACAAAAACCAGTGGTCCCTACATGTGGACAAGATAACATACAAAAATCATTAATCATACACCTGATAAGTAGTATGTCTTTTGTCCAGCCGGACAAGAAAATTTATTTTAAATGTTCTGGTTGATAAAGTGAATTTTAAGAACCAAAAAAAGATAACAAGTGGGCACAGCCGTGACCCACAACAATCAAGACAAAACAACAAAGAAATGGCCAAAAGGGCAAAGCGAAAATCTGTCTGTATACTTGTGGTCAGTGCTACAGACTCAATCTCTTAAACATAACCATACCAGTGCATCAAATAATATAGCATTATCATATTGCATATGGGGTTTTTTAGTCGACGACGTTTTAGCCAGTTTATGTTCCGACCGCAGATATCGTAATCAGTCGGCCGTACTGCAAACCGACCTTGTAGGTTAGAAAGCTTCCGACTAGCGATCAGAGGCTTTCTGACCGACATCATAATCAGCGCCTAAATATTTGATTTGCTTCACCTCATGCAACATAGATGTACCATATTGCACCCTGTGTATTTTGGTGTTAACTTCACAATAAAATAAAATGGAAAACTGTATGAATTTAAATAAATACCTTTACGATTCATGTCCACATTTCAGAACAGGAAAGTGGCAGGTTTTGAGAAATGGATAGGGTATCTATTTTACTCATTGACTTCTTTTGAAGCATAGGCAATTTCAAACAAGAGACTGCTAAAAGAAAGCTTAAGAAATCTGGCGTCTCCCACCTGAATCAGGTTTGTTGACATGTATGCTGTACATGAACTCCTATACTGTTTATTTGTATAACTGAATAATGTGCTGACTAGTGAAAGGTGTTAAATGTGTATGCGTATTAGTAATGCAAGATTCGATTGGAAATTGGAAATTAGCATTGAACGTCTACCTTCTAGCATGGGTGAGTTGTATTTTTTCTTGCACTTGGGTGGAAATGATATGGCTAAATGGAGGAGCTGCGCGTGGGTGAGGTATAGAAAGCGACATTTTATGTTTGGAAGATAGAAATAGGGGTGCGTCTCACTGTTGATACCAGGATCAGTCAGACTACTGTGGGAACTGAACCCTCTATGGATAGTAACAGGGTTTGTAAGGTCGGTAAGAATGTTTCTGTTGTGCCTTACGTTACCCCAGGCCAATAGCTTTTAGGGTCGCCATCTCGGTTTTCATACGAGTCACTTCATTGTCTAAATAACTTCCATATAAAGTCGTACCAGAGAAAGAAATATTAATTATTAAGGCTCCCTGTTTTCTTTTTTTACTGATTTTTACACATACAGACAGAAAAACATTTATTTTCTTGTCGGTATTTAATTTTAAATGTGGATAAAAATGGAAATTGGGTTGTTTTTTGAGTGATGCTAAATACTGCCTGCCATGACTGCAAGGCCAACAGCTGCATGGATTGATAGATGGGGGGGAAAGAAGTTTTAGTAAAGAAGCTTTAACAGCAGTAGATCTGCACCAGGTTGATACTGAAATTCGCACATTTTCACATACGTGCATTGATTTATCTTCTGCAGGTGTTCATATCACTGAAACCTGCCAGCCATTCAAGCAGGAGTGCATATTCAGCAGTTAAATTAATATACCAGTTCAGATTCATTTTTTCTTTAGAGAGCCCAAAATAAATATGGATGAATACAGATAAAAAAAACAACAAAAAATTATATATAAAGACGGAAATGTCCCAAAAAATAAATACCATAATATCAGAGAGCCCTAATTATTATCTGCTGAGATTCCTGTTTGAGAGCTGGTAAAAGCCAAGAAGGCCTCCTTAAGGCTAATACGTGGCAGTAACCATGTGCCACCAATGAAGATGACTAGGCAGCCGCACTGATCACTTACACCATCATACCCTTTTCAGGATTTCAATAAAATCTTCCCTGAGATCTCTTGGTAGATGGTCTATGAGTTGCTGAGGGGAGTACAATAAGGATCGGTCGCCCCTGCCCAGTAGAGATGTAGCACCTGCAGATTTCATATTTGTATCTGTTGTTCTACATAATTTACACTCTAGAGAGTCAAGTTTGCTACTTTCTTTGTATGGTGGGACTAGATGACGGAGTAGAAGCATGGACTGTTTTTGTAGCCAAGACCACAACAGAATCTGGAGGGAATCTGAACATAGGAATAGAGGATCTTGTTCAATAGGTCTATATTTTTTCTGCAGCCTGATTGCAGAATGTTTTGCTGAAGTAGGCATAATAAATAATTCTAATAGAGTGGCTTAGATGATAAACACTGGTGAAGAGTTTCAAAAATCAACAACACCTTTGCTAACGAAAAGTTCAGTTTAGTAGCTCACCAGCTGTGCAATTCTTGAAATGTGTTAATGTCATTGATTGGTCAAAATCTTGTTGGAGAAGAGTCCGTCAAAGGAGGGGAAAACCTCTTTGTATCAGAGAACGTTGTTGTTAAGTAAGAATAAGACATGAACCTGTGTCTACGCCTAGATGAATATGAATGTCTTGAAGAAGAAGTATTTCTGGAATATCATAAATTGTGTCTTGATCTTGGCAATGATCTTGAACTGCAATGAAATCTGGACCTCAGTGTTGGAGATCTAGATCTATTTGGTGCTACAGGTGGTCTTGTTGGAGAGTGAGACCCCAAAGGCACTACGATATGAGGAAGAGGGGGAGTTGTAGGAGGAACTAATTGTTGCGACTGTTAAAGTTAAGAAGTATGGTGATCAGGAGAATCTGGAATGGCTGATGGGGCGAGAATGGCAAATGTGATTCTTGAGTATTCTGAATTCAAGGAAGTCAGAAGTCTTCTCAACTTCATTTTTTCTGACCCAACAGGCAGATATAGTAATGGAAAATGAATATTTTATGCCTCTCAACATTGAATGACCTCCACAAAGAATGTCTCATATGTCTCAACGAGACGGCTTCTCTCGACGTCGAATGTCTGTGCCTCAATGTAGAATGTCATCCCTTTCTTCAACATCTACCCAGCCCTAGACCGTTAACAGGTTGCCACTATACCCTGCCTCAACTTTGAATGGGAATGTAGTCTTTTTTTCTGTAGTGTTCCTCTTTTTGGATCTCCATCACACAGAGTCCTCAGAGGGTGTAAGCAGAGCCCTGGTAGAGGACTGACCCTCTCTTGGCTAATGCAATATCGGTCCAAAAAGCCCCTCATGCTATCTGTGTAGTTCCTCCTTTCCATGAAGGAGAATCCTCTCCCTGCCCCCAGGGTACGCCTGGAGAAGGTCCTACAGTAGAAACATTTGTGTGGTGTATACCGGTCAGAAAGACAACGTATGTACATATCTTGGCAATCTTATTTTACATGTTTTTCTGCCACAGGCAGGACACATGGCAAATAAAGATGGCATTTTATTTGCTTTGGATGAACATTTTCATACCAAAAGATGGCAGAAAAACACTTTACATGCCAAAACATGTCGAGTGAAGTAGTTTATTTTCTAATCTGGAGCAATTTATAATGAACAAAGACCAAGCTCAGTGCTCCAAGATCTTGTCACCCGAAGCAGAAAAAAAACAGAGGTCACTGCTATCTGCTGAGCATGATGTGATACTAGAAGGTTATGAGCCCTAAAAGGCATATCTATGTTGCCCTATTCCTTCATCCCCATTTCCTTAGCAAATGTTTTGTGAATGAGTTTTTTTTGGGGAAAGATTATTTTTTCTGTTAATTTTCCTATTTTTATTATTTGGCCTTTTTAAATGTAAATACAGCCTACTTAACAGGCTGTAACATTTGATTCCAATTATATGTTAAAACTTGACCTTCCAGAAGTAACACAAATATCAATTTAGGAAGATACATTTCAATGACGTGATCTGGGGTCCCACATATGGGCAGGATAATTTAGAACTTGTGCTTATCAATGGAGATACCCTTATGGATAAATCAGAGTTCATATGCCATGGGGACATACGGAAATGACAAATTAAATGTCCCAAGTAATCCAAACTGATCACTGAAAATGGCCAAATCTTCAAAGCTATCAAGTTAATTGGGTGTTTTTCTTTGCTGCACAGTATACATTTACTATCACTTACATTTGTGGTTCAAATAATGTGATGCCGATGTTCTGTTCCGGGACTACCCCCAAGTCATCACATACTTATGATCAACAGGGTCAGACTGGAACAGAAAGTAGGCCCAATACCAAAATAAAAAATATTGAATTTAAAAGCAAATTAGGTTAGTTTTGAACTTGTAAATACACACTGTGTTAGTGTTTTGCAAGGTATGGAAAATTGCTTGGATCTGAGCTTATTGTAATCAATTTTTGTTTAATATCAGGAAAATTAATAGTAAAAACGGCCCAACAGCCCATAAAACAGGCACACAACCAGCCCAAAAAACTGCCCTCACACCTTCCAGTCAGTTAGACCAGCTCGTCCGGTACTGTCTGCTTGCCCTATAGGCCAGTCTTGTCTATTCACTTTCCTGTAATTCACTTTTAATGTGTGGTAGCAATAGTTTAGCCATTCTTAGGTAGGCTAAAGATGGCATGAGAACAGATGGATGGAAAGGAATTAGGAGCTCTTCCTCTGAAGACAAGATTACTTGTATTTCAGCCATCAAGCTAATTTTGCACCAACTAAATAATTACAATCGGATGTTTTAAAAATGTCTCCTAGTCAGCCATTTCTGGTCTTCTTGGTGTCTGACTTTATTCCGATGTTCACGAATATGTTCTTGCTTGACACATGTTTTGTATTCAAGGATTGCCTCATACTATCATTTATGAGAGAGATACTCAATCCATTTCACGTTTTAGGAAAGCTTTGTATAAAACTGGGAGTTGAACAACCTTTCTTTTGAGTATCATTTAATGATTTATAGGAAAACAGTGAATAAACGTTGGGCGCAATATATACTGTGCTATTATAAGGCAAGAGAGAATTGAGTATCATATTTACCATAAGGGAGAAAGTTCTTACAGTAATGAACTGGTACCACCAAAGTTTCACCTTTCTTTTGAATCATCCAAAAGGTTTCCAACTTCTCCTCGCACCTCAACAGCTACTGGTTATCTGAATCACTTACAGAAGTATAGGCAAGTTGTTTCTGAAAGCTTATGAAGTTTTAAAGTCAAACTGGAGGAACATGCTGATAAATCAAGATCAAATTCTACTTCTTTTGCTCCTGAAGAGATAGTTGCACTGTCTTCTAGTTTTCATCCTGTCCTAAAATTGCCATTAAAATTTAAACAACATTGTTTGGTCCATTTGTGATAACTCATCAGCTGGTGGACTTTCAGTTGAAGTAGCCTTAGAAGACTCATTCTTTCATTCACCCCAAATGAAATTATGTGTTCCTGATCTTCAGCATCCGCTTCAGTCCACAACTCAGCCAGTGATGGTACAAAGACAACCAGAATATGAGGTTCAAGAAATGTATGATCCTTTGATGTTTTTGAGATCGGCTTCAATTTCCAATCCACTGGAAAGACCATCCTAACAGTGGGTGTTCTTAGAAATATTCCTCTTCAGTTCACGCGCCCTTAGGCCTCAAACGCTGAGCTTCAAGAGGTTCTATATAGCTACATCGCTGACATCAGCAGGGCTGAGAGAAAGCAAATTATTCTGAAAATATTGAAGTACAAAATTCTTAAGAGCTAGAATGACAAGAAGAAATGCAGTTCTTGGCTCGTGTAGTATCTTTCCTAGGAAAATGGAGAAGTCAATAGGATGATGAGAGATTAAAGAAACGGTTTGTAGAAATTGCACTCATGATCCTCAATCAATCAAGCAGTACTTATAAAGCGTGGCTAATCACCCAAGAGGGAATCCAGGTGCTGTAATGCGGGTATCCGTCAAAGAGCCAGGGCTTGAGTCCATTCCTGAAGTGAGCCAACGAGAGTGAGGTACAGAAGTGGTAGGAAGGGTGTTCCATGACTTGGCGGCAAGGTGGGAGAAGGAGCGACCTCTGTTGCGTCAGTGGCAGATGCGTGGTATCTGTGTGAGAGTGAGGTGAGCGGTTCTGGTGGTTCCTGGGAGTAAATTGGTGGCGGTTCATGTAGGCGGGTCCTAGGTTGTGGAGGGCTTTGTAGGCATGAGTTAGAAGCTTGAATTGGCATCTTATCTGGATAGGGAGCCAGTGGAGGTCTTTCAGGTGCTGGGTGATGTGGGTCCTCATAGGCAGGTTGAAGATCAGTCTGGCTGCATCATTCTGGATCGTCTGGAGTCTTTTCATGCATTCAGTAGTGGTGTCTGCATAGAGTGCATTGCTGTAGTCCAGCCGCCTGGTGACGAGGGCCTGGGTCACTGTTTTTCTGGTTCTGATGGGGAGCCACTTGAAGAGCATGTGGAGTGTGTGGAAGCAGCCTGAGGAGACGTTGTTGACCTGACGTTTCATGGAAAGTTTGTTATCCAGAATAATACGGTGATTGCAGGTGTGGTCTTTTGGAGTGGGTTTGGGTCCAGGGTTCGATTGCCACAAGGAGTCATTCCAGAGGGAGGTGTGTCTGCCAAAGACCAGAACTTCAGTTTTGTCTGTGTTGAGCTTCAGGCAGTTGTTCTTCATCCAGGCTGAGATGTTCTTCATTCAGTTGTGAAAGGTGATCTTCGTTGAGGTGGGGCATGATGAGAGCAAGAGGATGAGCTGGGTATTGTCGGCGTAAGAGATGATGTTGATGTTGTGGGTTCTGATGATTTCTACGAGTGGTGTTGTGTAGATTTTAAAGAGGGTTGGACTGAGGGAAGAGCATTGAGGGACACTGCAGATGGGAAAGGATGCCATTGATCTGAGCGCGTCGTCTATGTTTCCGAACTGGCGCAGTTGATCAAGGAGTGTGTGGTGGGAGACGGCTGAAGAGAGGTGGAGCAGGATCAGGGTGGCTGAATCTCCTCTGTCGAGGTGGGTGTGGATGTCATCAGTTGCGGCCATCAGGGTGGTCTCTGTACTGTGATTGCCTCTGAAACCTGATTGGGAAGGGTTCAGCAGACTGCTTCTCTCCAGGTGTTTGGTGTGCTCCAGAACTTTGGCAGGAAAAGGGAGTAGTAACATGAGAGGTAGTGGGGGGTAGTTCTGGAGCTTCCTGGGGTCTGCAGAGGTTTTCTTGAGGAGGGTCTCACCTCTGCAGTAGCGGCCAGCATGGATCGGGAGTGGCAGAGGTTTGGGGGAGGTGGCTGATGTAAAAAAAAACAAGCAACCTTACCTTCTCGCCGCTATCCCTTACATCATCTTAGTCGGGCTGGAACAGTTCTGAACAAACAAATTATTCTCTACAGTGAGTTCATTACTTACTTCTGAGGGTATGATTAACCTGCCCTGCTTGTCTTTATTTGGCATAGATAGACCGATGTTATTGTAATTTTGTTTTATCACAGAGTTGAACAGCGATTGGACAGCCTTCAATTATGATTGGTTTGTCTGCCTTTTTCAGCAAGGTGATTTTTACTTACCATTTCTTTGGTGGATGGTAGCACGATTGGTGTGGGAAGAGTCTCCTTCTCTCCATGACTTTTTCTTTCCTTTTTCTAACCTTTCAGTTTTCAAACTCTGTTTCGTTTTATAATTGCCACTGAGTGAATTTCTCGACTTTTTCTAGTTTTTTCCTCTGAAGATGCCTATACCAATGCCTGTATATATATATATTTTTTTTTGTACAGTTGTGTAACGCTCAAGTCAACTTCAAGTCCTGATGATGACCGTGTAGTAATTTTGCGGTCGAAACGCCGTCGACGCTTCCTGTGGCCCAAAAATGTTTTAAGGACACATTTATTTTTGTTTGTGTTGTTCCTTTATATTTGTAATGTTTTACTGTTAAGCCACGTGTTTGGTTTGTGATATATGTTCTTTTTGTTTACCAACATTCCTGTCTTGAGCGCAACTGTTCTTTTTAATTTATAAATTAGGAATATGCTACTTACCAGTATGCATCTGTTCTTGGCATGTAGGGCTGCTGACATTTATATCTGTGCATAGATCGCCGCCTAGTGTTGGGTCCGGATGATTGCACATTGTTGTCCTGGAAGAGTCTTCGAAGTATCACGAGATAGGTGGCTCCTCCCCTGGACCACAGTGCGCATGGGCATCCTCTCCATGCTCAGATTGTTTTTCGCCATTGTGGCAGAGATGGAGTATGATACAGTAAGTGATGACCATGCCTGAGAATAGTTCTGAGTGCTACAGCTGCGACAGGCACCGGGGAGGAGGGCGGGCGATATAAATGTCAGCAGCCCTACATGCCAAGAACAGATGCATACTGGTAAGTAGCATATTCCGTTCGAGGCATGTGGGCTGCTGAATTCATATCTGTGCATAGAATAAATAGTAGTACCCTCCTTAGCGGCGGTTGCCCGTGCCAGCTGCAGAGTTCTGAGAACAGCTGACCTACAGCAGCTTGCTGTTTGGAGTGTACATCCACGCAGTAGTGTTTGGTGAATGTGTGTATGGTGGTCCATGTGGCTGCTCTACATATATCCTCTAGAGGAATGTTATCTAGGAAAGCCATGGATGCCCCTAACTTGCGTGTGGAATGCGCTCTTGGGGGAACTGTTAATGTGCGTTTAGCCTTATGATAACAGATTTGTATGCACTTAACAATCCATCTGGCTATACCTGATTTTGAAATTGGGTTGCCTTTGTGCTGTGGAGAGAAGGCAACAAACAGTTGCTTAGTTTTCCTGAAATCTTTAGTCCTGTCTATGTAATACAGGAGAGCCCTTTTAACATCCAGCGTGTGTAGTGCTCTGTCTGCCACTGAATCAGGATTTGGGAAGAATACTGTCAGTTCAATAGTTTGGTTAATGTGGAACTGAGACACCACCTTGGGCATAAATTTAGGGTTGGTACGCAGCACCACCCCATTAGCATGAATCTGAATGAAAGGTTCCTGAATAGTGAGGGCTTGCAGCTCACTAACCCTCCTTAGTGATGTGATCGCTACCAGAAAAGCCACTTTCCATGTGAAAAATTGTATCTCACAAGAGTGAAGAGGTTCAAATGGTGGACCCATGAGTCTGGTGAGAACTATGTTTAGATTCCAGACAGGCGAAGGCGGGTGTCTTGGAGGAATTACCCTTTTGAGTCCTCCATAAAAG
Source organism: Lissotriton helveticus (assembly GCF_964261635.1). NCBI lineage: Eukaryota > Metazoa > Chordata > Amphibia > Caudata > Salamandridae > Lissotriton > Lissotriton helveticus. Next base: position 431,350,447 of record NC_136057.1, read on the forward strand.
CTTTAATGGCAGGCACTTTGAAAAGGGAAAGATGCTGTCTGTTTTGAAGATAAGCTGCCATTGCAGCTAAATGTATCCTGATGGAACTATATGCCAGATTGCATCTGTATAGGTGCAATAAATAACATATGATGTTTTGCGTTGATGCATCTAGCGGATTTACGTTATTATTGGAACAATAGATGACAAAACGCTTCCATTTGGCCGCATAGCACGCCCTGGTCGTAGGCCGTCTAGCCTCTTTGATGATGTTCATACAGTCAGGGGGCAGGTTTAGGTAGCCAAACTCTATGACCTCAGGAGCCATATTGCAAGGCTCAACTGTTGCGGATTTGGGTGCTGAATGTCGCCATGGCTCTGAGTGAGGAGACTGGGTGTGAGTCTGAGTCGCTGGTGGGGCACCACTGAAAGATGTGTCCGCCGTCAGTACTATCTGTGGTACAGGCTCTTGGAACGGTCGTCCCCTGCAAAGGTTTTGAGTGTTCCACCAATGCAGAGAGTTGTATGCACGACCGGTCACCAACACTAGGTCTTTTAACTGTCCCTGAGCCTGGTTCCACTGTTGTGCTAAGCATTCCTGAAGCGGACGTATGTGTAGCCTTGCGTGTGGGACTATAAAGATGCAGGAGGCCATCATGCCCATCAGTTGCAGGAACACTTGCGAGTGAGTGTTGGGGCCTGAATTTTTGAATTAGCACCTGCATGCTGTTGACTCTTCATGAGTTTGGCCGTGCTGTTGCTGTCAAGAGTGTTTATTTCTGCGCCTAAGTACTGTTGTACAGGTGCGGGTTGAAGAAGAGATTTTTGGTAATTTAGTGAAAATCCTAGACTGTGTAGGAGGTGAATTGTGCGGGACATGTGGCTGGCACACTGCTGGGCCGACTGTGCTTGGACAAGCCAGTCGTCCAGATATGGATAGACATGGATGTGCTGTCTCCGAAGGTGCGCAGCTACTGTTGCTAAGCACTTGGTAAACACTCTGGGGGCTGTAGTGACCCCGAAAGGCAGGACCTTGAACTGGTAATGTTGGTTGTTGATGGTGAACCTGAGATATTTCCTGTGACTGGGGTGAATGGGAATGTGGAAATATGCATCCTTCAGATCTAGGGTTGCTAGGAAATCTCCCCGACTGAGCAATGGCAGAACTTGTTGCAAAGTGAGCATGTGAAAGTGTTCTCACAGGATGTATTGGTTCAAGGGTCTGAGGTCTAGAATGGGCCTGAGAGACCCGTCTTTTTTGGGATTAAGAAGTACAGTGAGTACACCCCTGTACCCTGTTGTTCTAAAGGTACGAGTTCTATGGCCCCTTTTTGCAGCATGGAGATGACTTCTTGCTGCAATAAGTGCATGTACTCTGCGGACATAGGACGGTGCCTTGGAGGTATGTTGGGTGGAGTGGAGGTTAGTTCTAGACAATATCCGTATTGTATAAGCTGTCTCACCCACCTGTCTGTGGTAATGCCTTCCCAGACTGGCAGGAACTGCTGAAGTCTTCCCCCGACCGGTGTTATATGGTCCGGGGGCAGTGACAAGACGTCACTGTTTATTGGTGGCGGAGGATCTGGTATTATTATTTCCCCGTCCTCTGCCTTTGGTGCTGTTCCCACGGTATCCACCCCTACTGCTCTTGTTATAGGTGGTTTGTGTGCCGCCTTTATTGTATTGGGCTTGCTGCGATGCTTGTCCCCTAGAAGCCCCGGAGCGACGAAAGGAACCGCCCCTGAACTGTTGTGACTGTAGAGCCCCCATGGACTTGGCAGTTTCCGTGTCCTTTTTAGGGTTGTGTCTACATCAGGACCAAATAGAAAGTTAGGGTTAACTGGCTGATTAAGCAGAGTTGTTTGAATTTCTGACTTGAAACCAGATATGCGTAGCCAGGCCTGCCTTCTGAGCATCACACTAGTGTTGATGGCCCTAGCTGCTGTGTCAGCTGCATCTAACGCACATTTAATGGATGCGTTTGAGATTAGCTTCCCCTCCTGTATCAGCATTTCTGCTCCCTCCTTATAAGCATCAGGCAGGTGTTGCAGTAGCTGCTTCAACGTGTCGGAATGAGCCCTATCATATCTGGCTAATAGGGCCTGTGTATTTGAGATTCTCCAAATATTAGCCGCTTGAGCTGCGACACGTTTGCCAGAAGCTTCCAAGATCTTGGATTCTTTGTCCGGAGGAGGAGCATCGCCACTTGTCTGAGAGTTCACTCTCTTACGAGCATTAGCCACTACCAAGGAGTCCAACGGGAGCTGGCCTTTGATATACGTAGGGTCTACAGGCGCAGGCCGGTACTTCTTTTCAATCCTGGGGTTTACAACCCTTGCCTTTGTTGGCTCTTTGAAAATGTCACCAGCATGTTTGAGCACACCTTTAAGTATAGGCAAAGTTTTTACTGATCTTTCTGAGGTTGAGAAGGTATCAAACAGAAAGTCTTCCTCCACTGGATCAGCGTGCATGTCCACATCATGGTTAAGGGCTGCCCTTTCAATCAATGCGTTAAACGCAGCAGTATCCTCAGTAGGCGATGTCTTGACCGCATAGGACTGAGTGTCAGGGGTGGTGTGTGGTTCATCAGGGTCAACAGGGTAAGTCCATGGTTGGGACTCCTCTTGATCTGTGTCAATGGGATAATTAAACTGTTCCTCATTGTACCCTTCCTCCACATCCTCAGTGGCAGGTGTGGGAGAATAGGTGTAGTCCTGTCCATAGGATTGTATGGGTTCAAAAAGAGCAGGTGAGGTGGCAGAGTCCTTCTTTTTGAGTGGTATTTTGTATGACTCCATAGGATTTTCAGGAATGATTTTCCTTTTATAAATGGTGAGTCTACCTCAATTGGAGTCGATGAACAGTTTCGACTGGTTATCATAGGACGGTGCCTGGAACAGAACGTCCTCCTCCATGGGCTGAGTATTTGAGGCCACCGACGATGATTTGGATGCGTCGGTGCCCTTTGGGAGCTGGACCGTTTTAGGTTGTGCTGTTGGGGGCAGTCCGTATTTTATCGCGCCGTAAGCATCGGCGACGGACTGACCTGCTTCGAGGTAGGCGTCGTTTTTGATCCGACCGACTTCGACTGTTCAGCCTGCTGCTTGTGGCCATGCGTCGACTCGAGCCGTTGTTGCGCAGCAGGTACGCTCTTTTGCTTCGACTTGCTATGTTCTGTCGGGCCGAGTTTGGTTTTTGACTCGAAGGCCTTGACTATTAGTGGCTTCCGAAGCTTCGGATCGAGGGTTTTTTGAGTATCGAGTCCCTTGGAAGAGTCGCCATCTTTGGACCCCGACGTCGACGTGAGCGTGACGTGCTTAACTGTAGACACGGGCTTCGGCGCCCCGATCTTCGGGTCGACACCCCCTTGCGACCCAGAGGGGTCGATCACACGTTTTGACGTGTTTGGATCCGAAGTCGTCGAGCGATGACTGTTTTCACCAGTTTCGGTTTCGATTTAGTGTCTTTAGGTTTCGGTTTCGATTTCTCCACTGATTGTGGTCGATCGACCGATGGCTCTTTGGAAATGTTCTTAGCCTGGCCTGGATGCGGGGCTATAGAACGTGTACGAAGATCTTGGCTAAGGCCTTCCGACTATGCCTCGACCTGAGCCTTGGAAGAGCGTTTATTGGGCCCCGCTACTGCGGTTGGGCCTTGCTCATCGCTAGAGTTGTCGTCGACGGCTCCGATGGGTTGTGCGTCGTCTCCTACCTCGACGATGTCTTCATTATGGACGTAGATTTCCTCTTCGTCCTCATCGTAGTTGGAGTCTTGCTCAGACGCGGGATCCGACCGTTGATCAGGATCCTCCTCTTCTACACCCTCTTCGTCGTCAGCTCCGAAGATGTTCTCCGGGTCGGGCGCTGAGTCCCGCGCCGACTGTCGTGCAGCGCGTCGAAGCCGAAGAGTTTTCTTTGACCTGAAGCGAGAACAGGCCATGCAGCTGGCCTCGTCGTGGTCCGGTGAGAGACATTTATTGCACACCGGGTGCACATCGATGTGAGGGTATTTTTAGTTGCAAACGGGGCATTGTTTGAACGGGCTCCGTTCCATCGTCGATCGTTGATGGGGCCTTTGGTGTCGAAAAGGCAAGCGGCCTTTGACGTCCTGCTGGAAGAACTGGAACAAGTACGAGGCAGCGAACGAAAGACAATACCAACGCCCCGAAGGCCTTTTGGGCTTGAGATAAAGTTTTTATATATATTCCGAACGTGAGTGTAGAAAGTACATCCGAACCCAATGGCGGAAAAAAACAATCTAAGTATGGAGAGGATGCCCATGCGCACTGTGGTCCAGGGGAAGAGCCACCTATCTCGTGATACTTCGAAGACTCTTCCAGGACAACAATGTGCAATCATCCGGACCCAACACTAGACGGCGATCTATGCACAGATATAAATTCAGCAGCCCACATGCCTCGAACATTATATTGTTGTTTGAATATTAATTTTTATTTACTGAGGCTTCTGTTTTTTTTCATTTTCTCTTTCTTACAGCTTTTTCTCTGGATTTTAACCGTATGTATAACGTTTCATAATCTATCTGATCTCTTCTCCTGAACCTTTTGTTAGGTATACTGATGGGCTGGAACAGGAAGCAGCAAGGCTCCCTCCCCTAAGTCAATCACAATGCAGCGTTGCGATTGGTCTGAGCGCCTGGGCATGTTCTCCGCGCAGGCTGTAATGCAGCTTGCATGGAGATCATGCGAAGTGCGCATGACTGGTTTGGACGGCCCTAGAGGGCTGGTCAAACAGTCATTGCGCACTTGGAGTGAGCAAACCACTCCCCTCCCCTGCTCTGACAGCAGAACAGCCCCGCCTGCCCTACAAAGCTACATAGCAGGAACACATACAAGGATAATAACCTAGAGTTATTATCCTTGTATTTGCTCTTTCTTTCACTGCTAAGCAGCAGCAGCGGGGCGGTGCCCCTCTGCCTTAGCGGGGGAGCCGCCACTGCACCTCCATTTGTTTCCAGGCGTCAGGAAAGGTGGCTGTGGCGATGGAGGCATTGAGGATCGTGCTGAGCTGATGGCTGATCTCGTCTCTGCCGAGGTTAAAAAGTTGGTGGGTGCTCCAGAGTGGATGGAATCATTAGGGTAATTGTGTTTGGTGTGCTTCGTTGTTCCCATGCTGTTCCTATGCTGTGAGGGGGTAGTCAGCAGTAGTGGCTAATGGGATGATTGGGAGGTCGGTGGTTTGGGGTTCAACGTCGCAGAGTTCCTGTGATGAGGGGATCGAGTTTTCGGTGGTCTGAACTAATTATTATGGGGATTGCAGATATATGTTTTTAATAGAATGTTGCCAATTGGATAACAGAGATTTTCTGAAAAAGTTTATGTGGCCTAAGTTGCAGAAAAAAAACCATTCCATCTAGTTAGAAGTGGATTGTACATGGCTGTACATTTAAAGTACTGAAGGATGCAGATATGTGATACAGAGTAGCAGAAAATGAAGCATTAGGTTGTTTCTCGGTCATTAACACATTAAGGATATTGCAATGAAAAAAGATCACAAAGCAACAATGACTATTTGAACAAACAATAGCTTAAATCAATGATTCAGCTTCTATTTGCAAGAGGGGTAGGTATTTAAAATACATTTTGGGGGAGTGGAGGGCAAGATAGCAGAACTGTGAGTTGCTCCTTAGGGCATCATGTGTGCCCAATTTGAGCTAAAATATCTCAGATCCTGCAGCGATGTGGCTGCAGGGACAGTGTTTGCTGCCACTAGACCCGGAGGAAACCGTGAGACAGCACTGAGCGGTTGCGGCAGCCTATGAGAAACAACCGTAGCCTGAACCAGAGGCTGTGGTCACACAGTGTGAGTTGACGGATGCCCATCAGTGGAGGCGTGAGGTGTGAGGAACTATGTTGGACAGCCGCTGTGACCAGAGCAGTCACCCATGAGCTCCACTTGCACCTCTGAATGTGAGGATTTATCCCTGGTGGAGTAGACGGCCTGACGCCTTGTGCAAGGACCTGGGATCGGCATGGTTACCTGGGGAACCGGGTTGAGGCAGGCTGGACAGAGCTGCACGGATAGTGGGCCAGGACTGTATTACACAGTATATGATCCGGGTGGTGTGAGGGGACCCAGCACGTCAGTTCACATTCGAGACCTCCAAGGGTAAGTGGCGGAGAGGTCCTGGGCCAGATCGCCAGCACACCCGAGAGGGGTAACAACATTCCCCGACGAGGGGACCCCCCCATGCAACAGTGAGCACTCCCTCCTTGAGATCAGCAACACGGTTGAGCTGAGTGGGTTTAAGAGCTCAAAAAGCAGAAGCAAACAGACCGCACCGGAAGGACCGCACAGCAGGGGCCATGACCACATCTGGGTACTGTTAGACATGCACCCCCATGACCTCTTGAGACATATGACCCAGCGAGATACACCCTCCAGGTGGCGTGGAGTGGGGGGTGACGTGGGTCGCCCTCAGCACTTGGATTCCACCCTGGATTTCATACGCTACTGCTGTACTGCCTCACCTTCAAGCGGTGGTGCCTGTGCCAGTGGTAGAGATCTCTTTCATGCCCCCTTAAAAGAAACCCCAGACATACGGCATGTTTCTGGCATTCTTAATACGGTGCCCAACCCAACACTGAGCAACCACAGGCTAATACCTTTAACAAAGAGCATGGCGGAGCTCTGCAAATACTTTAAGTAATGCAGATGGAGCTCAGGGATGAACTTAAGCAGGATTTCATAAAGAGCATGGCGGAGTTCCGCACATACTTGGGTATCTCTTCACAGTCCACAGAGGAGACCTGGACTGAGTGGGGCAATGCATTGTAGAGACTGAAGCACACCTGTAGTCCATTGCGGCAACTCACGCAGCTAAAGAGACAACCTGCTCCGTCGTTGAGGACCAACTCATTTTTATTTTTTTTGTTATTTTAAAGTTTTATATAGCGCTAGCTTGACCCGTAGGTATCAGAGCGCTTTACATAGACACTGTGAAAAACAAAAGGACATTCCATTACATAGAAGGCTGTCAGTAAGTAAGCAAACCAAGGATAAAGAATACAGCATGAAAAATAAATAACAGTGCACTGGAGGGGGAGAGAACAATAAAAAGAAAAAGGTGATTAGCATCGTCCCTTCACCAACTATCCTTGAATGGGAGTCAACTCGGGTATTGAAGTCTAGGTTAGTTGACGTTGGTCAGGAAAGTATTTGAAATAGGGAAAGGAGGGGTTGCATTTGAGGACTCCAGGGAGAGCGTTCCATATACTGGGAGCGTTGCCAGAAAATGATCTGTATTGGATGGTTTTCTTTTTCATTTTCGGCGGAATGAGAAGGAGTGAGTTGGAGCTTCTCAGTGTTCTGGATTGACCTGCTCTTACCAGTTTGTTGTTCAGGTAGTTTGGGGCCGGAGAGTGGAGGGTTTTGTGTGTGATGCAGGCCAGCTTGTAAATACATCTCCCTTCCATGGGAAGCCATTTGAGGGAGTTGAGAGCTGGAGTTATGTGTTCAAATCTTTTTACTACAGATACAAGTTGAGCGGCCATGTTCAGCACTGCCCTTAGAGGGGCTAGGTGAGCTTCTGGAGTCCCTGTAAGCATTGCGTTCCCGTAGTCGATTTTAGAGAGAACTAGGGATTGGACTACTGTCTTGAGGTCATCATGGGGAAGAAAAGGTTTACATTTCTTAAGGTGTTTTAGAGAGAAAAGAGCACTTTTTGCAGAGTTTTTGATGTGGGCCTCCATTGATAAGTTCTTGTCAAGGGTGATGCCAAGAGACTTAACTGAGTCGGATAAGACGAGGGGGCAGTTTAGGGCAACCAGATTCTTGAGCCACTCTTGGATAGGACGATGGTTGCTTTTTGGAGAGATTAGGATTAGTTTAATTTTATCAGGGTTGAGCTTTAAGTGGTTAACGTTGAACCAAGTTTGGAACTCGGTTAGAGGGGTATTGAGGTGTTGGATGTCACTGGGAGACTAGATTTTGAAATAGATTTGGGTGTCATCCGCATAAAGGTGGTAATTCACTCCAGCTTTTTTCAAGATGATTGTGAGGGGCTCCATGAAGAGATTGAAGAGGGACGGGGAGAGGATCGAGCCTTGTGGTACCCCAAGTGTGACTTTTGTTGGCTTAGAGAGACAGGAGTTGATTTTAATTTGTTGCGAGCGATATTGGAGGAAGGAGGTGAACCATTTTAGTACTGTACGATTAATGCCGTAGCGCTTCGACAAGGTCTCCAGAAGAGCTGGATGATTTACTGTGTCAAATTCCGCAGATAGGTCAATATGGATGAGTAAGGCAGGCATCACCATCATCTGAGGCCATGTGAATGTCGTCAGAGATGTTGAGTATAGCTTTTTCTGTGCTACAGTCTTTCCTGAATCCAGATTGAAAGGCGTCGAGGAGAGTTAAACTCATCAATTTGTTTATTGAGTTGGTGGAGAATACATGTCTTCAATGTTTTTGCAAGGAATGGGAGGTTTGAGATAGGTCTGAGGTTGTTAAGATTATTAGGGTCGGCCCCAGGTTTCTTGAGAATGGGTGTGATTTGTCCTAGTTGAAGGGAGTCTGGGACACAGCCTGAGGTGAGAGAGGCGTTGAAGATTTTTGTCCAGAAAGGGGAAATGGTGTGGTTGAGTTGTTTTATAATTGTGGATGGGAGGGGATCCATGATGTGGGAGGAAGGTTTTATATTAGAAATTATATTGAAGACCTAGTTTTCGGACATTAGCTCAAAGTTGGACCAATGCGCATTGTTTTTTAGCTGGAGGCAGGTCTGATTGTCCTTATTCAGTACTCTTTCTGCGTGGTCAAGGGTGGTAGAAGTGGGGAGGTGAAGGGGGGAGGTTAAGAGGGAAGGAGGGTTTATTAGTGAAGAAGGTGGCAATTTCTTCACATCGCTCATTGGTGGCTTCGATTTCTTGAGAGGGAGTGCAGTTAGTTTGGCTTTTGACAATGCTGAAGAGTTCACTCAGTCTGTTTTTCACCAGATCTAGTTGGCTGTGGATAAAAGATGCCTTTTCTCTGAAAATGTATTTTTTGTATGCCTGCCGAGCAGATCTAAGTTGCGATAGGTGTAAGGTCGAGGGGTTAAGTCTCCAAGACCTTTCCGTTTGTCTGAGTTGATGCCTTTTATCATTCAGCTCCACGTTAAACCAGGGTTTACATTTGGTTCGCCTCGGTTGTTTGAGTGGAGCTACTTGGTCTAAAACCTCTGTAATTTTTGAGTTAAAGTGTGTTGTGAGGTCATCAGGCGTCCATGATGAGGGATGAAGTTGAAGATGGGGATGAATCATGGATTCAAGTTCGGATAAAGGGACTTTTTTGATGTTTCTGGTCAAGAGTTTTGGTTTGACATCACAAATAGGTTGGTGGCTGACAAGTGTTTCAATCCTGAACAGAATGAGGTGGTGGTCGGACCAGTCAATGGGAGAGATCGCTCTCCGAGAGACCAGTTCGTTGTTGGTAATGATCGCATCTAGTGTTGCACCTTTGATGTGAGTTGGTTTATTGCAGAGTTGTTTGAGGTTATGTACTTCCAGTAGGTTGGATAGGTTCAGGACAGTGGAGTCTTCTGGGTCGTTCCAGTGGATATTGAGGTCACCCAGGAACATGTCTTTGGTGTCTGTCATTGGTGTGGAATTTGATGGGGGAGGTGCCCTTGGTGGTGAGATCGACACCCAGGTATTCAAACGATAGGTATTCTGCAGGTTTGAGTTTGGTAATCTGTATTCCAGCTTTGTGGATGTGTGCTAGTCCCCCCCAGTTTTTATCGGCCTGTCTTGTCTGATGATGTTGTACCCCTGGAAGGGTGAGAATGTCAAGAATGGGCGTGGAGTAGACATTGAGCCAGGATTCTGTGAGGAAAGCGATGTCAATTTCTTCAGCGAGTAGAGCTTCAGCAATGTCAGTGGCATGTTGAGCTGCTGATCTACAGTTTAGGAGCATGCAAGAGAGAGGATGGGGAGCCTCGATGATGGGGGGGGAGTTAGGTGGATAGAGGTGTATTGAGCAGGAGGTCTAGGCGAGTGGATGGTATTAGGGATTCTGTTAGTGCCGATAATAACAGGGATGTGGAAAGGGGCAGACTTCTGGTTCGAAGCGAGGTAAGAGTCATTGATCATCAGGTTTCGGTACCGAAAAGGGCTGGCTATCTCAGTTGGGTCTAAGTGCCTGACTTGCCGGTGGATTGGGGGGTCGAGGGGTGCTCTGTGGGGCCATGGGAGGTGTATTGAGTGGGGCCATGGGAGGAGTATTGAGTGGGGTAGGGGGCAAAACTACCCGGGTGCAGGGAGCACGGTGGCTTGGTCCTGTTGAGGAGGTATTGTTGTAAGTGAAGGAAATCAGCAGCAAGGGAGTTAATTTTCATCTCCATTCTGTTCAGTTGCTGTGTTATTGAGCTGAAAAAGTTTAAGGTTTTAGGCAGGGGTCGAAAATGACTTGGGTCTACGGAGGGAGATTGTACAGGGGTCAGGGACTGGATGGCATCCCTGGGATTAGGAGAGGTTGGACGCAGGGAGCCGGATTTGTAATGTTCCGATTCGAGGAGGAGAAGTGGGACTAGTGTCCTAGTGAGGAGGGAGAGACATTATAGGAAGGACGTCAGAGTTCCGGGCATTGTCAGAGAGATTTTTAGTGGAGGCAGGCTGTGTATGTGGGAGTGCAACAGCAGGGGCGGTGCAGTGGAAGAAGGGGGAGAGAGACCACTGGATAGGAAATTACGTTGGACAAGTGGGAAGTGAGGGTCGAGGAAACAGGGTCTGTGTAGGTGGTAGGGGAAGATTGTGAGGGAGGGTTCAGAATATCAGGGGTAGAGAGGGGAGGGCATGTGGGGTCCCTGGGATTAGGAGAATTTGGACGAAGGGAGCCTGATTTGTAATGTACCCATTCGAGGAGTTTAGAGGAGAAGAAGTGGGACTGGTGTCCAGGTAAGGAGGGAGTTCTGGGGCATGTCAGAGAGATTAGCGGTGGAGGCAGGTTGTGTATGTGGGAGTGCAACAGTGGAAGGGGAGTGTGCAGAGGTAGGAGGGGGGAGAGAGACCACTGGATATGAAATGGCGTAAGACCCAGAGGGAGTCGGGGTCAGGAGAACAGGGACTGTGTAGGGGGTAGAAGATTGTGAGGGAGGGTTCAGATTATCATGGGTTGAGAGGGGAGTGTCTGTGGGGATTTCAGTCGCAGGAGGGCTAAAGTTAGAGACCAAACTGTCACGATCGGCCTTGAGGGGATTGTTAGTTGCGAGTCTGTCGCTCCTGGCGTGATCAGTTGATGTGATACGGGTGTGTGTTTGGCGACGGAGAGTAATGATAGGGGTAGTGTGATTGTAGTGAGTGATGGTGAATGTCAATGAGTTGAAGAGAGGATCTTCAGGGCAGGGAGATTGGATCAGTTCTACATTATTAGTGAGGGTGGTAGGGGATAGGGAGATAGGGTTTGATGGCTCAGTTGAGTTAACGAGGAGAGAAGTGGCGGTCAAAAGTGGTGAGGTGCGGGTCGGTGGTCTGTATGAGAATGGTTCCAGTTTCTGTACATGGAAATGGTGAGTTCCCCTTTGAAGGTCGGGGATATGGTAGTGGAGATTTTTTCCCCGTAGGGAATGATTACTGACTTGGTGACTTGAAGGTGAAGAGAGAAGGCGTTTTTCCATTTAGCCGGGCGATCAGTGTAAAAAATGAAGTTAGTTTTTGTGCTGCTGTTGAACGCTGAGTGGTAGTTATCTACAATGAGTGTTTCCGGGTGTTGTTTTAGAGTACTGTGTTTGAAGTTCTTTTTTGCATTACTGGTCATTTTGTTAGGGTAGTTAATGGACCAGGAGTTGGGACCGTAACGCACAAGATTGGAGTTTCGGGTGGGGTTAGGCGGGTGCATGATTGAATGGTAGAAATGTTGAGACGTAGTCAGCAATCAAGCAGTAGGCTGGGATGGTGGATTATCCTCAGTTGAGAAGGTAGACTGTGATTGGTGAGATTGTTTTGACCATACTACTTTGTGTAACTAGTTGAGAAATATTTATCTGGCATATGTACAAGAAGGAGGCCTGAAGGTGGCTTTCTCCCATTCAACTTTGTGTGACTTCTTTGAGAATTGTTATCTGGCAGATGTATTAAAAAAGTGCCAGAAGATGGCGCGGAAGCCTTATTTGTCTTCTAATCTGGTTTTCCTGTTCTAACAGTGTGCACTGTTTTTGGAGCGAAGGGAGACAGAGATGAATTGTTTTCGGAATTAACAAATTAAATTGCTACAGATAGCTCCTACAATTGGCAGACCAGTTGATTTAGAGATTGCTCGGTGTAATGCTTTTCTTTGAAGGAAGCTAGACAATCCGTGTCATACTGTGCCGCTTTCACATAAGACATCCATTTGGATAGGGTGTGTCATTATTAACTTTTATAGAGTTGCCTCAACATGGTTCAGGATGAAGGCAGCTCTAGTAATTAAGGTTGTGGTGCGGGACTGGTCAGACGTCCTCACAAATGTATTCTAAGATGGGGGCTCCCGTAGAAAATTGAGTGAGTAGAGGGGCAAAAAATGCTGGTGGAACCGACTGCCCTGCTTCAGCCTCCAGGCTGCGGAGCACAGGGAGAGACCCCCATCTCGATCACGGAGCAGGCAGCGGAGAGGGGGGGTGGGGCACACAACCTGGGAGCCCTCTGTCGCACTCAAACCCTGGGGCACGCTGTAGGGGAATCCAACTCAGGATTCCAAGTTCCGGATTCAGAGAGGGGCCAAGAGGAGCGATTTCACCAAGGGCGGGCAACAGGGGTCTGTTGTTAGTGGCCTGGGTGCAATCAGTCTCGGGGAGCCTAGGCTGCATCAATGCTCCCGCCAGACTTACCTTGGTAGATGCAAAAACGAATAGTCCGTGATGGGAGCGTGCGCACCGTAGAGAGCATTCACGTTCGGGAGGAAGGCTGTGCTGGCAGTGAGTTCGGGCGCAGACAGGCCAGAGTCAATGAAGAGCTGACTTTCACAACGTCGGCCATGTACTGGGGCAGGAAGGCTCAGAGGGTCGAGGATGCAAACCACAGCTGCAGTCAACAGGAGCGGCAAGACTTACGCTGTTAGCAGACTGTTGGACTGTCAGACAAGCAACGGCAAGCAGGCGGAGGTGAATCCATCGGGTTTGACGAGGGGAGGGATCATGAGGTAGCAAACGGAGCGTTAGGTAGCACTTCGCGTAGCAGCTTAGAGCGTAGTTTCGTGTGAGATCCGGTAGGCTCAAACCGGGCCCACAGGCCGGAGAGACTTTGGGACTGTAATGCGGGCAGGTTCCGACTTACCGGAGTCTGTTGGCGATGTAGAGGAGCTGAATTGCGGGACCACTCCGGGCGGTTGGTTCTGGGCGCCTCAGAGGGGCTCGATCCTGGCCCACGGGCAGGAGAGTCTTTGGCTTGTACGCAGTGTTGCCAGATTTTTAGACCCGGCCCAAGCCCAAAGCCGCTCAAATATAAGCCTAGAATAAGCCCAATTATACCAGTTCCAGTCCAAAAACCAGCGCAAATTCGCAAGTCTGAAATTATGCACAAATTATCATCACAAACAATTTTAAGGACAAATATACATTGTATTCAATATACAGTTGGTGGGAGGGCGTTAACTGGGCACCTGCCTTAATGCTACTCAATTTTAAGACCAGTCCTTACTGTGACTTTGTCAGCCCCCTCCCGCCCGCGGGCCGCCGCTCCCGGCCGTTGCCCCTTGGCGTGGAGTCTCCGCAGCTGCCGCGCTGCAAGGGTCCGGTCTGAAGCCTAGGGCGCTGATAACCGATGCGCGCGCTGCCCTGTCACAAGGAAGGACAGCAGCCCTGCGAAACGCTGCTCCTGTGGGCTGTACTGGCACTGCGTGTGAACCCCTCCCCTCTCCCCCCCTCTTCGCAGCACTGCCCGGGGAGCGCGGGAAGGGATGCGTTGGAAACTTCTTTTCGATTAAAGGCTCGCCAATAAAATGCCAATAAAATTCATTATGACGGGACCTGTGCCCCCCTCCCCCTATTTTGGGAAATTTAGGTAATTTAGAAAAAATTCGGCTATGACAGCAGCATACTTTCGAGTATGTTTTTTTTTCTTCTTCTGTAGAATAGTTCGTCCCCACAGCCTTCCACTCTCCCCACATACTTACACCCAAACAATGATGGAGGCGCTGATTGTACGAATCTGTTCTTAGTGGAAGGGCCAAAGTGAAAAGATAGAGCTGGAAGACAGAGGGCGGACAGAAAGACATATGATGTTCAGGTGGGCAGGTGATCATAAGAAGGGCAGGAGGGAGGATACTGAGCACCCGGCCGATTTGATAGGTAGGTGGGGAGATGATGGACTGGGGGTCAGATGATGGATAGATGGGCAGATGATGGATAGATGGGCATGGCACGCACGAAGGTGATGGGCGCTGGGCAGAGGATCAACAAATGGGCAGATGCCAATGCATGGTTTTCTTCATCAGAAGACAGGGTGTTCTCGCCAGTAAACCCTGGTATACCTGCCCTGCCTGCATAGACTGGCAACTACAGAAAGCGTGCCCTTCCCAAGGCTGCCCACCCCCAAAAGGCCAACCAAAGCAGACACTGCCTGCCCGCAATGGCTGTCCTCCACCCACCTCCCCCAAAACTTTGAAGAGTCCCTCTCTGCAGAGCACCCCGCTTAGGTAATCGTGATAAAATCTGACTTTTTGGAAAAAGTATTTGGCCCACCCTTAATTGTCTATTTGTCCCAAACCTTGTCATTTCGTAACCTACCTGGCCCTCTTTACAACCCTCTTGGTACCTCCATTTCATGTTTCTAATGAGCGGAGTTTCCCGCTTCAGAGCTCCGCGCGCTGTGCTGTGTTCCATAGAGTTTCCTGAGGTGATTTACATTGGACAGTAAAAGGTTCCTACCTGGGAACTGAAGGAGCTCTCGAGCCCAGACCCGCGGACCTCAGCTGCTGCTAGGGCTTCTTCATAGGTCTTCCCCCCGCTCCTGCCTGGGTCTGCGCGCCCAGAAAAGCAAATGAAAAGTAAAAAAAAAAATGATTACAGGCCTGCCCCCTCGCAAGACCATTGGTCCATTCTCTCTGGGGGCAGGCCATCAACAAGAAGCAGGGCCCTCATACGTAACGCATTCGCGCTATGAATGATTGACGGCCCTATTACCGATTCTCTGTGGGTGCCGCACAACCACTTATTTTGCGCACACTAGTGCAAATGTCGCCCAATTTCCCGCAACCCGCCAGGGTAGTTTTTTCCCCGCACAAATGGGAATAATGTCGCCCAATTGTGCGGGAAAACGCCCAATCTGGCAATACTGCTTGTACGGCGGGTAAGTAAAGGGGGGTGGGGATTGGCGGTAGTGTGGAGTGCTGCAGGACCGCCCCGGGGGGCTCGTTCACAGCGCCACCAGGCCGGAGGGGCTCGATCCAGGCCCACGGGCCGGAGAGGATTAGTGATTGGTGAGTCTGAGCCTGCCCGCAGTTCAATCAGAGTCAGTGGATGGAACAGAGCTGCAGTACCGCTCCAGGGGGCTCGTTAACGGCGCCACCAGGCCGGAGGGGCTCGATCCTGGCCCACGGGCAGGAGAGACTATGGGATTAGGCTGCAGGCTGGATCCGACTCACCAGAACGACACAGGTCTCTAGGTGCAATCAGGGTAACCGTTACTAGATGCGATGAGGATTTGGGGCAGGTGATCGGGTATAAACTGGGATATTAACCGAATTGTTGATCCCAAACCCGGAGCTCCAAGGGAGAGCTCCTACACCAGAAACTGGAGGGCTTGGAAAACCACTCAAGATGTGAAAATCTGAGGTGGCGTGGCCTGGCAGCCTAAGATGGCGGACGTGCTTCTCTAAAGCTCCGTCCCGGCTGTTCGCTAAAGCCACGCCAATTGCAATGGGGATCCTCTCCTTACTCTCCAACTATCGGACCGCCGAGCTGAACACCCCAGGAAACCCCCCAGCGCCACGGCGGCGCGATAGGACACGGGGTTCCCACAAGAACGAGGCGGCCAATCTGCGGCCGGGAGGAAACTAAAAATGGCGGCGCCCTTGTGAACAACCTGCGACGGAGCCTAGCAGCGACGGATCCGGGTCTCCCCATACAGGGACAGGAGTGACCCCAACTACTGGTGTGTCCTGAACGGAGGGGGCGGTGACGTGGATGTAAGCCCCCCCCCGACGTCCCCTGACCAGCAGGTGAGAGCGGATGCCACGGCGGCGCACCGGGCCCTGCTGGTGGTGGGCGACTCGCGCAGGGAACCCCACCTCTGAGCCACGTTGTCGGGGATGTTGTGGGAGCCCTCCCACTGCCCTGCGGAGCCCCCCTACCCACCTGCTTGCTGCGGGGAGGATCCGGATACGAGAGACTCCGGGCCACGGGTCGGTGGCCATGCTGTGGAGACACTGCTCAGCCTGACACCCCCTGTGCTGCATTGCCGCCGGAGTGCCTCACTGAGACCCCCATCGAGGCCCGTCAGCCCACGGCACACCACAAGCATGGGCCGCACTAGGCCAGTGCCACTCCAATGGCACTGTGAAACACCCCCCCCCCCCGATCGGCGCTAGGATTCGGAGCGCAAGGTGGGGAGACAAGGCATAGCAGTGCGAGCATAGGCGGGGAGGCAGCACGGGAACCCCGCCACACGGCGCCCTCACGCAGGAACAGCAGAGCCCCCTACACAGGCTGCACCTCAATACTCGGGGACCACGCAATCAACCGCATACCAGAACGCAGCTGGGTCCAGAGGGTGGAGTACCCCACCGTAACACGACCACACCGCCACGCCCGGACCCGAGGTGCACACGACGCAGGCCACAGTGCATGCCCGCCACACAGCCGGAGGCCCTTGCACGCCCTACACTCTGCCTCAACACCGTGCTAGCGTTGGACGGCGCCCCTGGTCCTCCCCTCCCGTTCGGCATCGGGATCCAGGGTGTACCGAGGAAGGCCGTGGACACCGCATAGTACAGACAGGCACGGGTGAGTGCCCCACATAACCACAGCAGCCACACCAACCATCGGCGGCTGGGGGGCGACAGACCAGACCAACACACTCTTGTCCCGAAACGCAGCGTTTGGCGCCAAAGAAGATGGATTCCGGCGCCGCAGCTACAGTGCCTCGACGACTACCCACAACTTGTCACACCTCGCGAGCTATGAAATGAAATGAAATGAAATGAATAAAAACTTATATTGCGCTACTTTGCCCGAAGGCATCAAGGCGCCTATGAAATAAAATCATAACAGGCAGGGCCCTAAAACTAAGGGTAAGTTTTGGCAAAGAGCCATGTCTTCAAGGCCTTTCTGAAGGCTTGCATCGATGGCAGGGACCTAATTTCACAGGGTAAAGTATTCCACCATCTAGGGGCAAGGCGCGAAAAAGCCTTGCCGCCCCACTTAGCTCTTCAAACTCGGGGAACTGATAATAGAAACTTCTTGGAAGAACGGAGGTTTCTAGAAGGAGCATATGGGAATAACAAGTCTTTTATTCCTCCCATCTCTTTTCTGGTCAAGGCCCCGTAGACCAGGCAAAGAACCTTGAAGGAGATTCTGGCTTCAATTGGAAGCCAGTGCAAGGACTTTCTAGCGGCCGTGGCTGATGACCTCCTGGGCAAATCCAGCACAAACTTAGCCGCAGCGTTTTGAACCGTTTGTAGGCGCTGTATTAAGCACTTATTTATTCCTGCATTGCAATAATCAAGCCGAGAAGCTATTAGTGCGACCACAATTTGCTTCCGGGCTTGGAGAGACAAATAATGCTTGATCTTCCGCAGGATCTTAATAATGCCCCAACACGTGGAGATAGTCCTATTTACTTGTTGACCCATTGCAAGGACCGGGTCAATCATGACCCCAAGGTTTCGGGCCAAGAGCGTAGGAACAGGGCAAGACCCCAGCGATGAAGGCCACCATTCGGCAGACCAAATGTCATCCTTCCCGCCGAACACTAAGATCTCTGTCTTCTCGCCATTCAGCCTAAATGAATTGTCAATCATCCATTGAGCAACTGCCTCCATACAGTGTCTAAAATTGGAGGCAGGAGACTGGGCAGACTGGGCGAGAGACAACAGGATCTGAGTGTCATCGGCGTAGGAGACTACCTCCATCCCAGACGATCTAATAAGCCTGGCAAGTGGGGTCACGTAGATGTTGAACAGGGTCGGACTTAATGCCGACCCCTGTGGGACCCCACACTGCACAGGCTTGGATTGAGATAGAAATTCCCCCAGCTTGACTCTCTGTTCCCTCTGGTCCAGGAAAGAGGCCAACAAACTAAGGGCTGGCCCCTCCACCCCTATCTCCCTCAGCCGAGATATTAACACCGAGGGAGACAGGGTATCGAACGCAGCCGTAAGGTCTAACAGGATAAGTAGGGTACTCATGCCCTTATCTACTGTAGTGCGGATGTTATCGAGCACTATGGTAAGGGCCGATTCCGTACTATGGCCCCTTCGAAATCCGTGCTGCGAGAGGTCCAGAAGACCAGAGGTTTCCAGAAAAGATGCAAGATGTTTATTAAGATGCGTTTCCAGCATCTTTGCAGGAGCTGGGAGCAGTGCAATGGGGCAAAAGTTTTTAAGAACCTCCGGGTCTAGGGAAGGCTTTTTCAACAGGGGTTTAACAACCGCTCTCTTCCACTGAGGAGGAAAAATGCCCACCCGCATTGCCCTGTTCATGATTTCCAATAGCGGGTGCAAGAAAGTCTCCTTACACTGTTTAAGGATTTTAAGAGGACAAGGGTCAAGAGGAGACCCTGATCTGGTCTTAGTCAGGAGGACATCCAGTTCCTGTAGGGAAAGAGGGGGAAAACTAGACAAACCTACCAGAGTAGAAGGCCCAGCAGATACTAGGGAAGAAATAGATTGAATGGGAGGAGAAAAAATTGAAGCCCTTTGTAGCTCTAGAGTCGAGACAATCTCGGTAATCTTTGTATGGAAATGAAGGGCAATATCGTCACAAAGCTGCTGAGTACAGGTGACGGGGTCCGGGGTCTGCAGGGAGGTCAACGAGTCAACGATCTTAAACAGCTCTTTAGGCGAAGTAAGGGCGGTGGTAAGCTTCAAAAAATACTCCTGCTTAGCTCTCGTGACCTCAACCTTATAGCCCCTCAAAAGGATTTTGTGGGTTTCCCTATCCTGTGTATCCCAGCTGGCCCTCCAGAGTCGCTCCTGCTTCCTGCACCCCTGTCTTAGACGTCTTAATGACTCCGAAAACCAGGGAGCAGACGGCCTTTTTCTGGCAGAGTAGCGTAGGGAGGCAGGTGCCAGTTAGACACCGCTGAACACACAACCTCGTCCAAAGCAATCGACGAAATGGGAATCAGGGGAGCCAGAGAATCATTAGTTATATTCTTAAAATTTCGCCTAAATTCCATTTTACTAGGGCCCTTCGGGATGTTGTTTACAGAGGTGACCTCCAATTTCAAAGGAACTGCGAGATGATCCGACCAGGTGAGCGGGATAGGGGCCTCGACGGTCAACCGACTATCATTCGAGAAAACCCCGTCCAACGTATGGCCCGCCTGGTGGGTAGAACCCTTAACTAACTGCTGCAGGCCACAAGCAGATAAAGTATCAAGGAGAGGAAGAGTTTCGCTCGCCTCTAGGTTTTCTAGATGGAAGTTAATATCTCCCAATACAGTTACATGCTCACAGCCAAAATGAGGTTCCAAAATACCGAGCAGATGCTGTCCAAAATCTACTCTAGGCCCAGGAGGTCTATATATAAGAAAACCCATGCATGGAACAGCATATAATGCATTGATGGAGAAATGGAGAGCCTGAAAGGCTGCATGAGGGGCTGATACTGGGGTAATGCGACATGAGTAAGAGTCCTTATACAAAATACCCAACCCTCCACCTATACGTCCCACTCTATCCTGCCTAACTAGAGTATAGCCCTCCGGTACTGCCTCAACCAAATCCGGTCCCGATGAATCTTTAGCCCATGTTTCTGTAATGAAGACCCAAGAGGGTCTTCTACCAAAACGAAATCCTTAAAAGACACATTGTTTTTTATCAAGGACCTCGCATTAATTAGAAATCCATGGTCCCTACTTGTACTCTGCATAGATTTACTAATATTGCCTGCATTAGTGGGTCCAGGAGGCACCCCAGCTCCCATACTGCTTGTCCCAAAGCATCTACAGCCGGGGGAGTTTTGGAAAGCCTCAGGGGAAAACGAATAATGGCACGGCAGCCGAGGAGGTTTAAGTTTCAGCAGGTCATGATGAGAGTACCTGTTACAGCCGAGTCCGCCCCCAGTAGAGCTGATCGCCCCTTCGTCCAGCTCGTCCTTGGCGCGGACGGGCGCAGACGGGCTGGACTCTGGCGTGACTCCGGCGTTACTACGGCACACACGCCGTGCGCATGCGTCGTGCGCATGCATATTCAAGATTAAGTAGGGCTCTAGCCAGTCAGCCTGACTGCTAGAGCGCTAACCACAATGGCGTCCGGCCGACGTCCTCTTCAGACCCCCACGATGGCGAGGAGACTCCAAGGGAGTGCGCAGGTGAGCCGCTAAAACCGCGGTGTGGGATACAATTATGGTGCAAGAATGTGGAGGAAGATAAAAACAAGGGAAAACAAAAAGTATATTTAAATTAAGAGTAGACAAAACGGGGATTTTAAAATGACCAAACAGCGCTAGAATGTCACAGCGTTACGCGCAGTAAAGGGTTGCCTTGTCAAGACTGACCCTGCTTTCACTCCGCCTTAAGTAAGTCTTTCGGTTTCCTCTAGCCAGTCAGACTGACTGCTAGAGCGCTAACCACAATGGCGTCCGGCCGACGTCCTCTTCAGACCCCCAAGATGGCGAGGAGACTCCGAGGGAGTGCGCAGGTGAGCCGCTAAAACCGCGGTGTGGGATACAATTATGGTGCAAGAATGTGGAGGAAGTTAAAAACAAGGGAAAACAAAAAGTATATTTAAATTAAGAGTAGACAAAACGGGGATTTTAAAATTACCAAACAGCACTAGAATGTCACAGCGTTACGCGCAGTAAAGGGTTGCCTTGTCAAGGGCTATAATCGTACAGCAGCCCCGGAGCCTCCCCGCTGCTCCCGGAGCTAGGGCCCAAGGCGCAAAACAGAGATCCAGATCGGAATTATTACCTACGACATCATGGGACGCCAACTCAATACAGAGACCACACAAGTGCGGAATCGCAGGCAGGATTCCCCGAAACCCACACATTCCTCTGCGGGCGAAAGGCCCTCTCACGAGCCATCCACATCAGACAAACTGGATAAAGTCCTCGCCGCCATTGAACACTCCAGAGTAACGATGGAGACTAAGTTTGGAGAGCTAGCAACGGACATTAATATCCTAAGAGATGACCACCGGAAACTGGCGGACAAAGTTAAGCATGCCGAAACGACGCTTCAAGTTATGGAACAACAGGTATGAGCACACCAGGATGCGCTGACAGACATGCAGCGTAGAATACAACTCCTTGAAAATAAAACAGACGATTTGGAAGGACACTCTCGGAGGAGTAACATCCGCATCTTGAATCTGCCGGAGGGCTCAGAAGGGTCCCACCCAATCACACACATGGAGGCCTGGATAAAGTCATTTACCCGACCAGAAGACCTAACTCAGTTTTTCTCCATAGAAAGGGCACACCGAGTACCAGCTCGTAAGTTAATACCAGGCGTACCACCTCAACCGTTTCTCCTGAAGCTACTCCACTTCCAGGATAGAGACACCATCCTTAGGGCAGCCCGGGAGAAGGGTGCGCTACTCGTGGAGGATAAACGCGTCATGCTATTCCCGGACTATTTAAGAGCCGTTCAACAACAAAGAGCCACCTTCCTGGCGGTCAAGCGAACCCTACAACAGAAACAGGTGCAATACGCTCTCCTTTTTCCAGTCCGTTTAAAAATCATCCATAAAGGCTCTACACATTTTTTCACCGACCCAGCGGAAGCAAGTACCTGGATAGACCAGCAACTACCCGGAGCGGAAGCCAAAGAGGATTCGCCACGCCGCCGGCAATCAAACCGCCCCAGACGACAACATAAAAAGGTCACCCTCACACTTACCTCCCACTCGAGGTCGCTCACGCATAGCGTCCCCAATCTGGAACAAATTATAGCAGCGCGCAGGAAGGCCCTACAGGCTGCGGCAGCGAGAAGGGAAGTTGAGAACAACTCTGATATAGAAGAAGCTCCCCACATCTTCAAGTCAGACGACGAAGCCAGCGATACACATACATCTCATGACGGATCTGGCACGCCACCGCTGGTCATCCCACAAACGGCAGACACATTGACCTAGACAGCAACGAGAAAGACTGATCATGCTAAAAACTGCAACGCCTTGACCGATGTCTGTCCCCCTACACTGCCAGTATACACGCTGCAAATATGGTTGGCGAGACTAGACAACCCCGAAAGCGACCTACCTGGGCTGGATACAACACAAACTGCAACATGCGCAACACCGAGAGAGACTGTTTCCCCAGCAACATGAACTGGTCATTATGCAGCGGGCAGCCGGACGGCTGGAGATACCCGCAACCGAGCAACCACCCCCTTCCACAAAACGACTTAAAGACAGTACATGAAGTACAGTTTGGACATCCCGTTTCCGACGCTATGTCCCTCTAGTTGGGAAATTTCCAAGACATCCAAGTTTTGTATCCCCGTTTTACAGGTTCACCCTATACCCCCTGCGGATCAATCTAATGGTAAGATATGCACCCAATGGACTGTGGGCGGAAGGAGGAGTGGGGTACAGGAGGGAAAGGTGGAGATGATACACGGAAGCGATAGGCCCGAGGTCTTGACATGCCATGACACATAGAGCCCCTAACACAGATCTAAAGATCATTACCATAAATGTCAGAGGTATGCATACGGCTAGCAAACGTTATGCTGTCTACGCATACATCAAACGACAACAGGCACAGATAGCGCTCTTACAAGAGACCGACTTCTTTGCACAAGAAGTGACCCGGCTACACAGGAAATAGCGTGGTATAGTATGTGCCACTACCTACTCGGCATATGCCAGGGGCGCCCTCATCTGGATCAGGCCAGGAGTCCCGTTTAAACAGCACACTCGAGTCACAGATAATGAAGGCCGTTACGCCCTCTTAGAGGGCTTGCTAGAAGGCCAGGCTCTCCTGCTGGGAAGTATATATGCCCCTAACGTGGACCAAGACCACTACTGGACACGCCTAACGGGAGTACTTACCCAATACATCTCAATCCCATGGCTCCTGGGCGGGGATTATAATTGCTCCCTGAACCTCCGGCTTGATAGGTCTCACCCCCCACCGCTACACTCACCGGCACAAAAACAGACGGCCCAATATCAAACATGGGTACAACACTGGAACCTGCTAGACCCGTGGCGTGAGCACAACCCGGACACACAACTATCCTCCTTTCACTCCATACCTCATAACCTACTCGTCCGTCTCGATAGATTCCTCTGTTACCACATGTACAACACTCTGACTTCCCCGGTAGAGTCCTCTCGGATCACGATGCACCTGCCCTGACACTTAGGTGGAGACCCCCACACCTCCCTGTGCCCACCTGGAAACTGACAGGTAATTGTCTTTCCGAGCAGGTATTCAGACAGACACATGACTCCTATATCCGTGAACACTTCGCGATCAACACAGGCACAGTAGGGTCTAGCCTAATAGAATGGGATGCATTTAAAGTAGCAGCCAGAGGCCACTGCATACAACCAATACTTGGCGTTCGCAAAACGCTCAACAGAACTCTACAAGCAGCGGAACTGACACTGGCGACACTCACGAAACAAACAGACACCACTGACGCCACTACCGAGCAGATAGCGGAAGCTAGAACCACCTATGCAGAGGCGCTACGAGACCTGCGCAAATATAACTTTAGAGCCTATGCTGCCGGGACACACAGGGAGGGCAACAGGGGGGGCGCGTTATTGGCATGGCTAGCCAGACAGGAGGTGACCGCAAGCCCGATCACAGAACTACTAGACCACACAGGTGCCTCCAGACACTCACAAATCGATATCTTACACATCTTCCGAGATTACTACTCAGCAATCTACCAAGCCCCAACGCAAACGAACCAACGAGAAATAGCGCAATTCCTCTGCCCCCTACACATCCCCCGCATCCCCAGAGCAACCTGGACTCTAAGATCAAGGCCCCAGAGATCACCCAAGCCCTTAGACAACTGGCACGACGTAAGGCCCCAGGTATGGACGGATTCCCGCTCGAATACTACAGCACATTCTCAATGCATCTTGTTCCCAAGGTAGTGACCGTACTCGACGAGGCGCTGGTCCGGGAGAACTCCCGAAGTCACTCCAAGAGTCTATTATTGTAACTTTTCTCAAACCACATAGAGACCCTGTCCTCCCTGCCTCGTATAAACCGATAACACTCCTAAATACAGACTGTAAACTATTAGGGAAGGTCTTAGCAAACCGATACACCCAGATCCTGCCGCCCTTGGTACACCCAGACCAAAACGGTTTTGTCCCGGGGCGAAACACCTCACAGAACATACGTAGGCTATTTCACATCCAAGATAGTGTGAGAGCACGATACCCCAACGCAGCCTGCTTGATCCTAGATCTTGAAAAGGCGTTCGATACTTTACTCTGGCCATACTTATTCGCGGTACTGCGCAGAGCCCGGGTCGGGCCTGTTCTGTTGAAATACACCAAACTACTCTACCATGGCCTCACATCTCGGGTACGGGTAGGCAAATACATTTCGACCCCGTTTCAGATAGAAAGAGGGACAAGACAAGGGTGTCCCCTATCCCCCCTCCTGGTCGCCCTAGCAGTCGAACCACTTGCAATTAAATTACGTCAGGAGGGGCAGACATGGGGAATACCGATTGCAGACGTAACACACTGCGTGTCAATTTACGCGGATGATCTCCTAATCTATGTCAGAGACATTACGAGTGATTTATCTACTGTCTGGTCGACGCTACAGAACTTTACTGTGGCCTCAGGTCTTAAAGTCAACTGGACCAAGTCCACAATATTCCCTTTAAGCCCACATCTAGCTCCACACGACCTACTGGTGGGCACCCATACGCTCACTTGGAGTACAGCAGCGCCTCGATACCTAGGGGTACAATTGTTTCACAACCCCACGGATCTATACGATGGGTATCACCGTAAGGTCCTAGCGGGACTGCGAACATCAGTATGATTCTGGAAAACGTTGCCCCTAGCCCCCATAGGCCGCATTGCACTTGCAAAGATGATAATGGTCCCACGACTTCTGTACCATTATGCCAACCTTCTGGTGGTACCACCACGTTCTTTTTTTAAAGAACTAAACACACTCCTCACAACCCTGATCTGGGGAGGGGGGGAGACACAGAGTAGCCCTGTCCACGCTTTACCTACCTACTACCCAGGGAGGACTCTGAGCCCAGTCCTTTGAATCATACTTTCTGGCGGCACAACTCCAGTGGTTGTCGTACTGGACAGCGGAGCGTCATATCGGGTAAAAACACTTACAGAGCACGGGCGGATCCCCCTTCCGGCTATATGCATACTATTGCTCCCAGGCACAAAGCCCCTACGAACATACCCCTTGCAGGTAACTGTGGCCCGCACATGGATGCTAAGGATCCACCGACTGTCCAAAGGGAAACCCCCATACTCGCCGTTACTTCCATTAGTAGGCCTCCCCCGTAATGATATTTATTATACCACCCGCGCTCTCCAGGTTTGGACAGACCACTCTATCACAGACATGGCGTCCCTTTTCGACGACGGACAGTTAATGACGTGCGCCCAATTGACCGATCTCTATGACCTCCCACCTGGGCAATTCCTACTACACCGACAGCTCATAGACAGTTTCCGCCCGTTCTGGAAAGCACGGGAGGGTGAACCCCCAACACACCCGGTAATACACACCATCATACATATGGGAGTGGGTAGACACCTGGTCACATGGTTATACAAGGCAATCCGAGAGCTTCTTCTTCGACCCCTGGACTCACAACGACAGACATGGGAGGAAGAAGTTGGTTGGGTATTTAACGATAAGCAGTGGGAAAAAGTCCTGGAGTACCCAAAAACAGTCTCTAGAAACGCCCGATTTTGAAACATCCAATTTAATATACTCCATAGAGCGTACCTCACCCCGCAGCGACTCCACCGATTCTACCCCAACATGCATTTTGCCTGCCCCGAATGCCAGGCCCTCGAAGCTGACTTCAAACACATGTTTTGGGATTGCCCCGTCATTAAACAATACTGGAACCAGGTGCATCATATACTACAGGAAGTAACTAGTAACTCAACCCTGTCCACATGGGAAGCTAGTGCCCTAGGGTTGTTCCGCAAAAGGAAAACCGAGAAAGTACCATGCCGATTCGCCTCATTGGCCATTCTTCTGTCAAAGAGGGGGATAGCCATGCACTGGCGAGCCCTGGATGGGCCCCCAGAGGAAGCATGGACAGGAGCAGTGAAGAAATGGGGGGCGGGGGAAGAGGAAGTGTTGTGAGACGAGGAGGTGAAAGGCATACGAAAACACCCAATCTCATTTGAATGGGCGCAACTGATGCACCTATTCACCTATGTTACAACGCAGCCACCCTCCCTACCCACTTCTCAGACACAGTCCGCATTGGGCTCCCCAAAAGGGCAGATAGGAGAGATCTCACGAGTAAATACTGGTCCCTAGAACATAGGATAGCTTGACACTAGCCCCACCCCCCTCACGAGATACACAGCTACCACCTTCTGCAACTACCACCCATTACGCACTAACCACAGTCCACGCCTCTTACCCGGATTTAGAATTTTTTGTTTTTTCCATGTCTACCCGTAATGGTATATCCGCATCAATATCCCCCAGTTCATTCCCCCAAAGTTAATAGTTCTCCTCAAATATCGGAAGTTCCGATTCCGATACACAGTTCTCAGGAATACATGCACCAAAGGCCTGGTAAGGGACACCACAGAGATACTTAAGAGGTAACACACAGAGTCCCCGGACACCCCAAATATTGTCGACCACATGATCCGTGCCCTCCACAGTGATACACTAAAGGGTGGACTTGGGTCTATCCACACTGAGTAATGGTTACAGATATGCAATGGGACTAGTTTGGGAAGATATCTCCAACTGTCGAATTGATATCCTACCGCTGTTCGATGTATAGGTACTAGTCATGAATTACTGAACTTCTATGATATCTTAAAAACTATGTACGCTTGCCAGGATACTTGATGTAATGTAATATAAACCTTCAATAAAAATATTCAAACAAAAAAAAAAAAAAGATGTGAAAATCTCCACCTCAGAAGCCTGAGTGAGGAGAGTTTGCATGCCAAACCTGGAGAGCTTTGTGGTAGGAATGCTCTCCTTTTTGTTTGGGAACACCCACCCTGAAATAACTGTGGATCAGGTACATCTAGCAGGCCCCAAGAGACAATCCCTACAACAGCGTTCTGTTTCACAACCACCTCGAGAATGAGAGGGCTCTACAACAGAATAGGAAAGCTTGTAAGGTTTCCTTTCAGAATTTCTCCTGAACTGCCTTTGCGGACCTATCCCAAGCTACACTCCGGCAACGTGCAGCATGTCAACCCATCATAAAAAAGCTTAGAGATGATGGCATCCGATACAAGTGGGCTTACCCTTTGGTCTCTCGTTTGAAATAGGTGACAAGCATCATTCAGTAAGGGAGGGTGGTCGAGCAGTGACAATTTTGGGCATCGTCGAGACATTTCTCCCAGTAGCCCCCAGCACCATAACACCCAGTCTGTGCAGCCAGGGAGATGGAGGGAGGGATCCTAACACAAATGATTATGCCTCCCATTGAGCCTCTCGGATACAGTGGGGCCTGGGCAACAGGGTGCCGTGGGTTCCCCTGGGACAGTGCAAAGGGCCCGAGCTATCAAATGGTGGACTCGGATCCAGTTACATGGAAAGGTCCTGAGAGATTAAGAATGGCTTCAACTTGATGAATTTTGACCTACACGGGCTATGCCCCTCAGTACCAGCTAGGTTGACTATGAAGGCCCACAGCCTCCTACCTTGAGAGACGGGGCATTCCACCAAGGGAGGAGACTTGCAGACCAGGAGACCCCGTTGGAGGACATGGCGCTATGCCTTGGGAGGCATTGGAGGCTGGTGGTCTTTATCTGTGCAGAGCCTACCATGGACGTTGAGCAAAGGAAACATGTTCTTGTAGCGTCAATTTAGTTTGCAGGGCAGGAGGGATGTCCACAAACTCTCAGTAACAGACAGACTCTAGCTAAGCAGAATATTCGGTTCAGAGGAATCTGGATGAGACGCATAGGGGGGCCTCTTGCCCCTGTGCATGGTTATGGGACGCTTTTACTTTTCCGCCTCCCTTCCGAGCTTGCCTAAGGGCAACTGTTGATTACTGTGCGCTATTGTTTTTGCTTTCATTTTCTAGTTGCAACTTATTGTAAGGGAGGGAGAGAAATACCAGTACAACATCAATCATTCTTTAGTGATTTGCGACACTTGAACACTTCTTACTAGGGAGCCACCGTGACCCAAATAATTTCATTTCATGCACGAGGGCTGAATCCCCAAATAAACGCACAGCGGTCTGGCGAGCATTAGAGAATTCCACACCTGATGTAATATGCCTTCAGGAACCTCAACTTCTCTGTAAAGATGGAACCTGGGGTATACCCCTCGGGGTACCCTGCCTTGGCTGCCGCAAAGCATATGGGGGTGGCAATATATCTGAGATGCAGACTCCCTTATGCAGTAGCCCATACCCGAGCGGACGAGGACGTCTTTTATCTCATCTTGGTGGGGTTCCTGGGTATCCCTTCACAATAGCCACAGTATATGCTCCCGGGTCCGCCCAAGGCGCTTCATTTATTGACTTCCTTGAGAAACTGGCAGGTATAGCACATGGGATATTATACTGACTAGAGGGACACTCCTCAGGAGAGGAGAGGGGGCAGACAGTGCTTAATGTGAGCCAGTGGTTTCTGGTGGTTGGCACTAGAGCTTATATGTCGGCACAACCACTTAATTGTTAACACCAGCACTTATGACAGCTACCACATGGTGCCACTGTTTGTATTATTTAGAGATGAGCAGAACATCAGGTATTTGTTAATTCAATGTACAACAAAAGCAACGAATACCTGCTCTCCAAGTCATTCTTATAGTTTTAGGGGCCTGAAATTGTCTGGATTGTCCCATTTACTTACAGGTTCTGTCATAGGCAATGCTGGCACAGGTTGTGGGTGGGGCATGCTGCTGTGGCCTCCTGACGAGGGCCCTGGCACTGACTTTTTTTTACAAATTAAGCACTGGAGTCAGACTGCCGCTTTGGGGGGCCTTCTCTAAAAGACTGAATAGGGTGCTGGCTGAGCTGGGCTTAGAGGATATGTGGCTGGTAAGACATCCGACCTTAGCAGCTATCACCTTCTACCCTCCTGTACACCACACACGCTCAGGGATTACCTACATATTGCTGAGTAATTCCCTCCTAGGACTGACCCACAACGCGAACATTGGACTAATCTCGGTATCAGTAATGCATCGACCACTGTCCAGAGTGACCTTGGGATGAAAAAGCCCTGGGGAAACTGGAGATTACACCTATCTCTGTTTAGAGACCAGGTCACCAAATATGACATAGGACAACCAACTGATGAGTACTCTGAACACAATGAAGGAGGGGGGTGCCCACTCAGGGAGCCCGGGACACCTTTATGGTCATTAGATGCTGATTTATAGCAGTAGCTGCATTATGTAAGTGTGCCCACGCCTTGGAAGTGAGGAAACTAGAGGATGAGATTTGTGACTTGGAATTGCAGAATATCTGACAGCTTCACGAGCACCAGAATGACTCTAATCTGGGCCTTTTCATCTTTTTAGAAGAACCAGACAGGGTTGCCTTTTGTTGCCTCTCCTTTTCACCTTTTTTATAGGACATGCTTGCTTCATTCCACAGATGCCAGCAGTTACACGGATTGCATTTGGCCCCTTGGAAAAGATTCCCTTTATGCTGATTATGTTATTCTGACACTCCGTTCACCAAGCACTTCACTTACAGCTGTACTGACTATACTTGAAGTCTTCCATGTTGTGTTTATAATGCGTGTGTCCCTCAGAAAGTTTTCAATTTATAATTAGAATGAGTGAGTTAGCAACCGGTTGCATATGGAATCTATCACCTCCAGAGTCGTTTCTACGTGCTGGCAGTGTGCCAGTTTTAAAGTGGGAAGAGTGGAGGGACTATTTCCTCAACTACATTTCCACGATCGAAGAAGATGCAGAATTGTAACCTGAAAAGAAGTACAAGATGTTAATGCACAATTTAGGTGCTGGAGGAATAAAAGTATACAATTCCATAAACAAGAAAGCAAGAGGTGTAAATGATGGTGATGTGTTCTCCAATGCTATTGATGACCTGAATGCGTACTATAAACCCACAGTTTGTGTTGGGGTAGACAGATACAAATTTTTCCATAGGAAACAAGAGAAGGAGGAGACAATAGACGACTATGTTTCTGCTCTTAAAGACCTAGCAATTAACTGTCGATTTGGAGGACTACACGATGAACTAATAAGGGATCAAATAGTTATGCAAGGCTCTAATGAAAACATTCAAGATAATCTTTGGGCGAAGGGGGAGTACCCTCTGCAGAACATAATAGACATAGCTAGGAAAGCTGAACTCACTGGACGTTGTGCCAAGGCTGTGTTAAAAGACGATAAGATAAAGAAAGAATGTGACAAGGTCAGCAAAGTGTCCGATCAAAAGAGTTGGAAAGTTAGCAAGCACACTGTAAGAAAGGAAGACACTATCCAACCAGAAAGCAGACAAGAAACGAGGGAAAGGATATTGTTACCGATGCCTAAGCACTGCACACATGGCATATGACTTTAGATGCCCCGCCCGTGAAGCAAGGTGCACGTTCTGTGGCCTAATTGGACATTTCAACAAGGCATGCAATAGGAAAAAACCACAACATGTAAAAGCAGTGGAAGATGATGAAGATGAGTCGGATGATGACACAGATGAAGACATCAACATGTATATCCTCAACATAGAAAATGAACAAGAGGAGGTAAAAGAAACAGGAAAAGGAGCTAAATCTAGAAAACCGATGTGTACTATGACTATTGGTGGGGTGGTAATAAGCGTAGCGGCAGATTCAGGCTCGCCTTACACCATTGTGAACGAAAAAGTATGGGAAGGAAAATTCAAGGAGGTGATCGGTGAGAAACTCTACGTACCTGATATATTTATTAAATCATTCAATGAGGAACCTGTTGAAATATTAGGGTACAGAAGTCTCAGGTTCATGTTCAAGAGTAGAGAGGCTCAATGTAAACTCTATGTATCAAAAGTTGGACCATCTGTACTTGGATGGAAGGACCAAGGAAGTCTAGGAATCAAGCTGGATCCTAACAGCCGTGAGCCCGTGCTTAGCATGTCGGACACCGACGACTACGCAGAATTACAAAGTAGAATGCCTATCAAGACCGACAATGACACTGAAACAAATGGAGTGGGTGAGTTATACCTGGGATATGTATGGGAACGTTCCAGCAGAATAACAAGGGATGAATGGATGGAGGAACAGATGAAGGACAAAGACACAGAAATGGTAATCCGTATGGTCAAAGAAGGTTGGTCTAGCGAGGATAAACTAAAAGATGGAATGAAACCTTTCTGGGAAGTGAAGGATGAATTATCCACAGAAGATGGACTACTTATGAGAAGCGGAAGATACGTACTGCCGATGGATATCCGGGAGAAAATATTGGAAGAATGCCATGAAGGACATCTGGTCGTCGCCAAAAGTAAAAACAAGGTGGGTAACATGTATTGGTGGCCTGGCATCAGCCGAGACTCTGAAAGCAAGGTGAGAAACTGTAAGTTATGTGTGGAGGCAGACAAAATTCAAGTGACTTACAGACCTCCCCCGCAGCCAATACAGTGCCCATCCATGCCTTGGGAAATTATTGGCATTGACGTGATAGGACCAGTGTCTGATCGAAAGGAACTACAATACATAATTGTTTTAATTGACCACTACACGAAATGGCCAGAAGTAAGGGTCACCAGTTAAGCTGACTCTAAACGCATAGTCCAGTTCTTAGAAGACACTTTTACGCGTGAAGGATTACCAAAAAAAGTTGTAAGTGACAACGGTGTTCAATTCACCTCTGATCTATTCAAAGAATACATGAAGAAGCACCAAATTGAACACATAACAACGTCAGTATACCGCCAAGCAACCAACGAAGCCGTAGAAAGATTTTAAAAAGTACTTGAAGGTACCATTCTGATAGCCACCTCAAACCAACTGGACTGGGAGAAAGAAATGATGAAGACAGTGTGGGCTTATAGAATAATGCCGTGTGAGTCTATTGGCCACAGCCCATTCGAACTCATGCGCGGACGGACTCCACTCACGAAGGACAATGTGGGTTGGGTTAAGGCTGCCCGCAGAGTACACTGGTCTTCAGAGGTGGTGAAGAAAACACTGGCTCAAGCACAATCTAGGAGCAAGAGTTACTACGATAAAAAACATGGGTGCAAGGAGGTGGATACTAAGGCAGGATACGTGGTGAAGGCAAGAAGAAGCGGACACGTCGGCAAGGGCCAAGAGATATACACCAAACCCCTTACCGTTCGTGAAGTGTACTGCAATTCTGCACGCTTGAGTGACGGGAAGGTCTGGCATTTCTCTGCGCTGTCAGCTCACAAACATCCTGGGAACGATGCAGTGGACAACACACCTTTTGATGCAACTGTGGAGCAATCCAGTACATTGAGGAGAAGTACAGCTAAACCATATTTTTCTGACACTGAATCTGACATTGAACTTCCTGCAACCCCAGGGCGGAGAAGTGATAATGGTGTGCACAAAGACACTCAACCTGAGGATCATTCAACCTTTTGATCCGGACCTGCTGGCACAAGGCGCAGGCTACCCACCATTCTGGACTGTGATCTGGCGCAACCTGTGGAGAGAAGCAGGGCTGGTAGACGGTGGGGACCGCCAGCTAAACTTAAGGACTATATATATGGATAGCGGAGCCTTGTGCTTCCTTCCAGTCTTTTGGTTCTAGTCCTCCCCTAAGGAGGGGGACGTGTTGTGTTTATAATGCGGGTGTCCCTCTTGGGACACCATACCCAGTGCGCTTGCCTGTGTCCCTGTGAGGACACCTTACCAGCAGTGAGGTCATCAGCTGATAACTGTCACATATGACAGTTACCAGCTGATCGCCGAGCTGACTGCTGTTTCGCTCCAAGCCTGTAGGAGCACTGCGTGTTGGCTTATAAATAAAGAAGTTAAGTTAACGTACAAGCGTCGAGCATTCTTAACATTCCAATGGGCTGCTGGATAAAGAATAATCGTGACGAATTCTAAATTCAACTCTGGAATAAGAGGAGGTGGAAATCCTGTCTCCTTGCTTTCCCTTTCAATGGGCGCAGTCTTCTATTAAGTATCTCGGAGTTCGACTTACAGGCACGATCTCAGAGCTTTTTGCAGCTATACCCTCCTCTTCTTTTCAACATAACTAAAGGTTTACAACCCTGGGGGAGTCTAATGCTGTACTGATTTGGCAGAATTAATGTCGTCAAAATTAATATATTCCCACACCTCATATTTATTTCAAGCACTTCCAATATGGCTTGACCCTTCACACTTAAAGTGCATCCAGTGCAAATTGATGACCTTTATCTCAGCCACTGTGGCGGCAAATGGACCACAAAACATCACAGAAATCTTTTGGTCTAGATTAAATGAGGCAAACAGTCAGGGATACCAGAAAAAAAAAATCACACAGGGATAACTGGGATAATCCCTTTCAGAGCGTAATCCCTCACCCACCGAAGGTGACATGCTTCATCATCTGGGATTCTCCTCTTGGCGGAAAACCCTAGTCCA
The DNA here is from genome assembly GCF_964261635.1 of Lissotriton helveticus. Taxonomy (NCBI): domain Eukaryota; kingdom Metazoa; phylum Chordata; class Amphibia; order Caudata; family Salamandridae; genus Lissotriton; species Lissotriton helveticus. The sequence goes on from NC_136057.1 coordinate 431,384,256, forward strand.
ACCAAGGGCTACAACCCCTTCTCTCAGAGGGAGAGCTCAGGGATGTTTTCATATATCTACTCTATAAAGGATATTCTAAACACAACAGATGAGACAAACTGGTTATGATGAGGGTGCAGCGCAACAAAAAATAACTGTGTAGGGAGTTATGGTAAAACTAACTAGCAAGAGCAAAAATATTAACTTTATTAGCTTATTCTCGCTGCCAGGATTAAAAACAGCGCCCCTGCAGTATGGATTTAAAACTGCATGTGTCAAACGAACAAGAGAGGTCTACATGTTTCAGCCATAGAGACACATGCCGTGTCAAGGCTTTCGTCAGGACCTGGATGGATGCTGCTGCACAAAAACAAGTGAAGAGTAACAAATAAATGATGCAGATACTAAAATACAAAACCACTGGTATAGTTGTTTTCAGTTCACAACATAGTGATTGTACCTATTAGAGACAGATACAAAAATATACAAACAAATAAGTAACTCTCAAACAAGTTTTCAGAAAAACCCAGATACTAAGGTGGGATACAATTTACACCATATCTTTAAATGCAACTAGCATGTGTTAATAGAGTAAAGTTTGCTTACCCGTAGTGCCCAGATAAGATACCTCACCTCTACCTGGCGGTGTGGGAGTACTCCGAGAACCAGAGTTCTGTGCTTCAGTTAGTCTATGTTCTTTTGACCGTCCCATGTTTCTTAAATTAATTTCCGGTCTTGCTCCAGATGCCTCTAACTTCCCAGTGCTTGACGACTTCATTATCTGACCAGACAATTTCAACTCTCCTGGCTCCTGCATAGTATTAGAATGCTGTTCCTCTATAGCTCTTCAGCAACTATTTACTGCTCCCATGCATGCGGTGGAACATAGGCTTAATCTAATTTTTACTTCCTTTTACTTTTGAACTAATCAGTCTTGTCCCCTTATTTGTTGGTCAGCCTATCTCACAATTTTACTCTTTCTATAGTTTTAAATGCTCTGCATGCAACTACCATAAATCAACATATCCCACCAAACGTGAACTGGCAAAGGTTACCTCAAATAACCTCTCTGTTCAACTCACACCATGATAAACTGTATCCTTGAAACTGAGACCCCTGTCAATAATATCCATTCATCGACCATCAATGATTTAGAAGGTATTACACCTTACTGCTAACCTGTTAATTACCACCAAATGCTTTCTGCCCATTGGTATACTCCGGTTTTTGTAGCTTGAAAGAAAATGCAAATTGCTTGAAACTCAGTGATGCCTCAACCATTATGCAGAAACAAAATCTGCTTACTCCTCCACCAATAAGACCTAGTCTGCACGAGCACTTTAACATTTTTTGAAGATATTAAATAGTTTAACTTTGTTCTTGTGATTCCAAATCCGTCTCCAGAATTCTTTGAATCTCAAGTGCAGTTTTCCAGCTCCAAAATACACAATATTCAATTCCCTTCACCACTTCTACCCTTACCAGGATCCCTCTACCTTCATCTCTCCTGCTTTGCACAATGCTTCTATTCTTACCCACTTTAACGTACCAGATAGTGCCACTACCAAAGATGCCATTCTAACTGCTAGATCCAATTACCCTTCTGACTCGTCTCGCTCGAATTTTCCATTCAGCTGTAGATACTCTTGCTTCTGTTTTTCACAAGACGACTAACAAATCATTTGATTCTTCTACTATTCCAGGACCCTGGAAACAAATTGCAGTACTTGTCTTATGAAATGGGCGTGGCTTACACTACATAAAAAATGGGAATCATCACATTTCTAACTTTATTACTAACTCATTATTTGATCCATACCCAGCCAGGTTCCGACCCTACCACACAACAGAGGTGGCACAAATATCAGTTAAGAATCAACTAAGACTGATCCAACATCTCAGGCACTACACCGCCCCCACCTTGGGTTTACCGGACTATGGCCTTTGATAGTGCGTTGAACGCAATTCTTCTATGGAAATTGAGGGTGGCTGATAACCAAGATAAAGCATTTAGTTGCTTTACTTCCTCCTTAAGGTTATATTGTCAGGAAACCGCCTTACCCCTTACAGATCGTCATTCCCATCCTGTATATTTGGCGTACAGCAAGGATCTTCCATGAACCCGGTACGATTCAATCAATATGGAGCCCACTTGCAAACTTTATGAGCTCCTATAATCTGGAATTAAGACACCATATTGATGAAACCCCGAATAGGAATTCAGCCACAACTCAAAATAACTTCTAAAACTGCATGATCCAGTTGCAAATGGAGAACTGCAAATGCCTGAAGTTAAAGACCAACAAATGGAGGTCATTGTCATAGGTAGTGCCAACTCAGTCTAGTCTAATCTTTAATGGGCTGCTAAACTAGGTTCTGTCTCACTCCAGCACCTATGGTTCACACCTAGGTTTCAAACTTGTTGAACAGTTGGACTAATAAGCACACATTTTTAAAGTCACCTCTTGCTTCAAAATACTGTACAATCTGAGGAAAATTCTTAATTTTCGAACTCCTGAACATCTTTTCAAACATACAGGCTGTGATTGGGTCATGTCTGAACTAATGGAACGCCCTCCATTTCAGTATTCCTAAATATCAAATCCACCACCTTCACCTTATCCACAATATGGCAGCTTGACTACTTTTTGGCCTCCTGCGCTATGCTGCCATTTCACACAACCTACGGTAACTATATGGACTCACTGTGGCCAATTCTTGTCTTTCTTTTTTTATATCAAATCCCTCTTTACAAAAGTACCTTTCACGCATGGATCTCCACTCTAATTTGCCTTTCTTCTGGTTCCATCCAAAATCCGAAGAGACCGCAAAGGTGCATGCTCTTTCTGCTGCCTTGCAGCCAAAGTCTGGAACTCCCTCCCCTGTGTATAATCAACTCACATGCAATGACATGAAATTCAGAAAACAAATCAAAGCCTGGATATTTGCGAACTGATCTCTACTGGTTGACCACAGTCACCCAATAGAAACCATTTGTGATACATTTTAAAATAATCAATCAAATTCATACCACCAGCTGAAAGGAGGAAAACAATTTTGTCTATAGCACATGAGGGTTTAAATAAGCATGGCACGCACGAGACAAAGGGTACACACTAATCATTTGTAGCTAGGAATACACAAGTTAATAACTGTGACATGGTATAGCACAAACACCGCAACTTAGCCTTTAGCTTTAGGTTCTTGATGTGTTGTTCAAACCCTGTTGTTCAAGGGGGTGCTTTATTTTGTGAATGTACTGCAAGATTAGCATTCATGATAGTATGATGTGTGAATCTCCACAAGTAAGGGTGACTATGGTACATTTAAGGATGAAAGCGATTCAGAGAGAGGGCTTCCCTCAGTTGATTTTGTGTTATAAATGAGCCCAGCTTTCTTCAAGCTTGACTGAGTCATTATTTAATAGTAGTGGAACTGAATGCTGTAAATCATCTCACTCAGATTACAACTGCATAGCTGAAAGATTTAGTAGAATGATTAAGGAGTGTGTAAGGTTTTGTAGGTGCGGGGAAAGTGGCTGGAAGAAACGCGTGCACTGCAGTATACCAGAAGCCTACATTTTACACAGCATGCAAATGATGAGCTTCTGCTTAAGGCACTGAGAGGTAGCATGCTGAACTTCAAGTGGTGTCCAAGATAGATAAAGGAAATATGATATTTGAAGAAGTAAAAAAGGGAATTACTAAAAGGGGAGCAATTTAAATGAAAAGTGATAGTGAGTGGAATGTTAACAGTGTGGTGAAATGTAAGCTAGATAAAGTAAGTTGGTAGAGAAGGAGAAAATAGGAGTATGGTCCATTTAAGTGGAGGTGAAAAAGAAAAAAATACGAAAGTGGGCTGGGATATTTGAAAGACTGGGGTTAAGTTTGTTGGCATATTATAGGTAGGCAGGGGCATGGTGGCTTGGCAATGTGGAATGGATGATTACAAGGCAGGTGTTGGGTTATGTGAGGTAAACCTCCTTTAATGGTTTTCGGTTCATTGTGGCTGGCACTTTAGAAACCATTCTAGGCTTCAGGCTGTCCTCTGGAGAGAGCTTTGCTATGTATAACAATTTCAAAAACTTCTAATAAAAGGCCATCACGAGGACCTCACTACATTTTTGTCCAAAGATATAACAAACCAATTTTTCATCTGAGGGCACACCCTATAACCTTTTCATAAACCTTTGCCATTTTAGGGTAAAAACCTTAATGCTCAGGGCACCTAACACCTTTGTGTTTCCCAACCAATGAAGCAACAGGAAGAACCACATTATCACAAAAGAATAAAAGCGTGCACTGAAACCTTTCCATGGTCTGCACACAAATGTTTATTTCCATATTGGAGGGAGACAATAGGCCAGTGATGTTCCTCAAAACAGAGACTCACTTTAAACCAACGGTGAGGAACTGTCTTCTCAGGTTTGACAGCTTCCATCCTCGTCACCTAAGAGAGAATCTGCCATATGGACAGTTCCTTCGACTGCGCCGCAATTGTTGCGACATAACTAAGTATAAATCCCAAGCCCAAGACCCGAGTAAAAAACTCAGACAAAGACGAAATCCAGCCAAAGTTATAAACCGTGCAATGAAAAGGGCACGGAACAACAACCGTGAGGCGCTCCTGGAAGACAGAACTCCAAAAGACAACACATCGAATAGAACGGTCTGTGTTACAACATACAGTTCAGTCTCTAACCAGGTCTCCAAACTGGTGAATAAACACTGGCACATTCTTACAAGCGGTACCCTAGATCTGGAAAAACCTTTGTTTGCCCACAAGAGGGGTAAGAATCTTAAAGACATCCTGGTGCACACAAGACCCCAGTGACCCAACAAACCCGGTTACAAGGGCTGTATGGACACTACCCGTGCGGGAACTGTAACAGCTGCCATCTAACTGAAAAAAGTCAGACCCTCACTTTCAAGAACGGTACAAAGTGGGAACAACGAGCATTAACGAACTGTAACAGCAGGAACGTTGTTTACCTCATCACGTGCCTATGCAACATGGAGTACGTGGGTATGACCACACGAGCTGTGAAGACCAGAATAAACGAACATAAGAGCAATGTGAGGTGTAGGAAATCAACCACAAAAATGGCAGCACATTTTTTGGAGGCACAACATTGTGTCAACGAATTACACTGGACTGTCATTGAACAACTACCAACGGATGTTGGCCTATTTGAGAAGGAACAGAGGTGGTTCTTCCGTCTTGGCACAGACACCATTGGACTCAACGACTCCATTCCATGGAGCCAGTTGCGATGACCTGTGGGCTCACATCTCTTATTTTTGGGCAGTAGCTTAAGCTTTCCTCAGCTTATAATCCAACCCCACTTATACATATCTTACCTATCCTACCCTCCCTGGACCCCTGCCTTCACATGTTTGGTATGGGCGTTCCTGGGTAGATTTCGGGATGACGTGCATATCAATCCCTATTTATGAATGCCCACGTCCTTTTTTTCACATCTTTAGGCGATCTTTATTAAGTGCAAATTTTTCTCTGTAAAAAGACCCCGAGTTTTGCATCTATTGCCTTTCTTGGGTTCCAGTATTAACCACGATGCCCCACCGCACTTGCGCGGGTAGCGAGTGTTTGTCTACGCATGCGCGCAACTAACAGTGACAACTACCCAGAGACACTTCCATCACGCGCATGCGCATTAGAGTAGAAAACGCCCTTCACTCGCGCGCAATACCGGAACATCTAGGAAGGACACACTCCTTCTTTGGGCAAAATCCGTTTCCAATCAGTACTAATTAACCAACATTCAGGCAATATATAAGGGGTTTAGTTTGAACTACTCGACATAACGTCGGAGCCGCGTTGAGGGGAAGGCAGCCTACCAGGTCTAGCAGAATCCGTGAGTTTTGGTTCTTTGTCATACAGGGCACTGGTATCCACTTTACCCGTGAGTATCAGCAACCAAGATCCTGAACTGAGCCTTTTAACATCTTCTAGGTTGCTGTACTGAGCAAGAAGGAAGAACCCCCAATACCATGCATAGACTCATGAGGCCCACTAGCCTTTGTCCATAAGTAAGCATTATCTATGAATCATGCCTTTTCCCTCCTGAAATCTAACTTAGGGATTATCATGGCGTTTTTTCCTAATATTATGTATGCCTTTGTCTGTGTGTATGTCCATGTTCTTTCTTTACAGGTTTTGTTGGACCTCATTTGGTTACACACTACCCTTCTTTATATTGAACAGGTCATTGTTCCTGACTACATCGACGTCTGATTGTGATGTGATGGTTTATCATGTTTTTTGTCTTTCACAGGTTCTGTTTTATTAACGCCAACTGGGCGCAACAGACTCTATTCTTATAAACACTATTATGTACATTGCACCTATTTTTAATTTTTGTAGAGTTCACTTTTACATTTACACTTCATGTGAGTAAGGTGAGGATAGTTGTGCATATCTTTGTCCTGAAGAAAGAGTTTTTACACTCCGAAACATGTCGACGCACTTTTGAGGTTGACGTACCCTAATATACAGTAAACAACCTCACCCTGCACCCTTTTAATGATACCAGCCGAGGCCTTAATACATTTTTTTTTATTTTTACACCTACGAGCCAGGTATCTTTTAATCACCACTTTTCACCACCTCACTACTCACACTTGTTTACCTCACACACACCAACACATAGTTCACTTTCAGTGCTCCTGCGTAGTCGCGAGTCGCAGCACGCCGCATCCCGAAGAGAGATGCGAAGACCCCAATGATGAAGCATGACACCAAGGGGCCTGTTGGTGTGTGTGAGGGGTATTTAAAACAACACTGTGTGCTCCCGACCACTGTAGGGATCACTACCACTGCCAGAGTGGATTCCATTTTGTTTATGCAAATTGCCAGAGGAGACCGAATCCACTTTCCCTCTCCCTCCCTCCTTTTGTTGTATTCTTGCAACAGGAAGAACCACATTATCACAAAAGAATCAAAGCGTGCACTGAAACCTTTCCATGGTCTGCACACAAATGTTTATTTCCATATTGGAGGGACACAATAGGCCAGTGATGTTAAAGATCAATAAGCAGTTGCATACTTTGTAGTAGTGTACTAAAAAGGATATACTGTATATTTTCACATTTTAGAGAAACATAATGGCACATTTAAGACCAACAACAGTGCAGTACGTTATGGGATAGGTACTCCACTGATAGAACAGTGGCTACGTTCAAAAAGTTCTAGACACCCACATAGCCTCAACGTTTGCTAATAAGACACCTAACTGAAGATCATTGCACATGAACAACATATATAAGTGTAAATGATACACCTTCCACAGCGGGAATTTTTCGATTGACTGCCCAGGCTCGACTTAAAAACGGATTGTGAATTTAAGCTTTTTGAGCAAATATGTTTCAACCTAGACCTTTACTCTTTCATTGTGGGTGTGGCCTCTGTGCTCCTGAACAAAGGTGGCATCAGCTACTCGGAGTACGCTGCTTTCCTGTACGTGCCACACAGATCCTCTCCCCACTTTTTAGAAAGGATAGGACAGCTTCAGTACAGCTGGAAAAATATTTGTATTCAACTAGGTCACTCAACTGATGCATTTCGGCTATGGCTGAGCCTTCGTCAAAGTGCGGGATGCCATTTTGTTCCAGATTTTATTTTCATAATCTCACAGGGCTCCATAGACACCAAACAAAATACTACAATTGATGATATTCTGTTATAACCATGAATTTAAACATAAAAAAGTGTAAAACTAAATATTCTCCTTGATGTTGCCCATATATACGCAATTAGAATAAAAACATTTTTCAAATTCATCTACATAACCATGCCCAGTTGCCTACTGGGATGTGTAGTCTTACTTCCCTTCATGCACCTAATTAATATCAGGGCACTGTTAATCATGTTGAATTCAAAGGACTATCCACCTTGACAGGGGTCTCTTCTGCACACGTTTCCCTTTCTTTGCTCCACAAGAATCCCACAATCCGTTGATTGGCCACTCACTGGCCCCCAGTTCGATCAACGTACATGCTTCAATCTAACTGTTGGAGCCTCTCCTCCTCTTATGAGTGGGTGGTGCAAAGAACATGAGTAGAGTGTTGGTTTGCCCACCATGGTCATGACTTTTGGTAAGAGTGTTGCCCTAGTATTCAGTACTAACTTGTCTGGACAAAACATTGTGTAGGGCAGGTGCCCAGACACTGCCTGGAGTTCACTCAAGTTACAAGTTGACATAATTGCAATGAGGAAGACAATCTTCAAGGTCAAGAGATGCAGGGATAAGCTATGCTTAGGCTCGAACGCCGTACAACTTCGGAATGTCAAAACAAGTTAAGATTCCACTGTGGCATAACAAATGCTTGCGAGGAAATGTGTGTTAAATCTTTAATTAATCTCCTTACAACATGACATGAACAAGAACGGTTAGTCTGGCAAACATAAAAAGGCCAGTAGGGCTGACAAATAACCTTTTACAGTAACCTCTGGAAGGCTTTGTTGGGTTAAAGACAAGAAAAAGATGTAGGACAGCTTTGCCTGCAAGGGGTCAGTTTTCTGCAGACATGGCACCAGGTTACAAATCTGTCCCAAAGCCCGGTATAAATCCACCACTTCAGGCAGGAGATCGAATGGAATCAATTGCCACCACTCAGTCTCCACACACTCAACTGTAAATTACGTAGATTTAGGTGGAGGAGGGTGACCTGTTCCTGTGACAAAAGAAACCAAGAAGTGGTAGCATGATCAGAAGACAGGTGTTTCATGACCAGGAGATCCAGGTACCATACTCTCCTTAGTCAATGTAGGGCCACTAGGATGACTGGGACTGATTGTTCCTGATCTTCAGAAGTCAGGACAAGAGAGGTAGTAGTGGGAAGGCATATGGGGAGCGAAGTCTTCCATTCAAGGTGGAATGTTCCAAATATTCTTGTGGAAACTCCAGTGTGAAAAATTGTTGATGCTGCTAATGGTGGCAGACGGATAAAGATAGAGTTCTACCCACTAATGAAAAAGACATCCTGTGCCACCTTGAGACATCTGCGCTGGTCATATGCTCTGGCATTCAGGAACAGCACCAGGGGGTTGACCCAGTAACAGGCGTACCTCCTGCAGCAGAATGAGCAAATTACCTTATTTAATTTGATTTGGTGTGGGAGGAATACTGGGGGAGAGAAGAGAAAAGGTAGGGTGTATCCTGTTTGAACTATTTGCAGGACCCATCTGCCAGACACAATGATTCGCCAATCCAGGAGGAAATGCCTTCCACTGGGTGAACACCTGCCACTAACAGAATTATAGGTGTAATGTCTCTGCTGACCTTAACGTTGTTTATCAGTTTGGCACCTGCTACCCCAAAAGGACTGGCTCATCTATTGCATCACTGGCTGAGAAGAACATCTTTACCTATACGCCAGTGCCATGGAGTAGCCCCTAAATTTCCTGAACTGGTAGGAAAATTGCTTGGCAGCGGTCAACAGCCCCATAGTATGCCCTGTAGGTTTGCTGTCCCATCAAACTGCATAAACCTTAGTGAAGCCTTAACATTATTGGAGAAAGTGGTGGAACGCATTCAGGCACGTGTGCAGGGTACAAAGTTGGTGCTGATTGCTCTACCAGTGCAGTTAGTTGAATTCAGATGGCTAAAAAAAATAATTGCCCATGCCCTGCCCCTCGTGTATCGCCTGAGCCAAAGACGCCTAAAGGTCCTCTGGGACTACTAGCATGATGTCGCTGGCCAATGTCCCAAAGATCATGCGTGTAGCATCTAAAAAGGCAGACCGTGCTTACAAAAAGTGGTGCCAAGCTGGTGGGAAAATATACATTTTCAAAGCTTCAGTCCTTTTTGATTCTCTATCTAGAGGATTGGTTGGAAAGGAGTTTTAGAAGGAAACCAAGGCATTCTCAGAAAGACTTTAAACAAGAGGTAAAATGTCCAAACAGTACAGACCTATATAACAAGCACAGTTTTTCAATTATTGCAAAACATATGTAAAATGTGCTTAATTACAACATGTGATTCATTACATATGATTTATCAGACTTGTATTCTTTGGAAAAAAACTAACGCCCAACACATGTTTTATCACTTCGGGACTTCTTCAAGGCTGTAAAGTGTTTACAAAAGAAAGCTTACATTTTTGCAAAACATTGACAGTACCTGCCAGAGAAGAAAGTATATTAAAAAAAAAAAGCAGATAGACTTTAAGCCCAAAGACGAGAAAAAAAGTGAGTCAGATGAGAAGAAAGATGTACTCCCTAAGTACTATTTTCCCACTTTACTTTCGTTTCGTACGATGTGGGATAACTTACCACTACTACCCATTTGCTTTATTGTTTGGAAAGGAGTTGGGGTTCACCTTTTTGGTTGAGGCATGTACAATAAGACTCTTCAAAGTAGGTTGCATGGTCGGAAGACTAAAGTGCCACCTATGACACAGGCTACCTGCCAGATAGCAGCGGAAGTACATGGCTTTAACCAAGTAGCCATCAAGGTATACATGAGGGCATCATTAAATAGAATTAAGGGATCATATGTTACTGGCCCAAGCTGTAGAATTTCTGTTAGAACATTTGTTTTACCCTCAATGGGGGAGGGGGAGGGGAGCTGTAATTCAATCATTTTGGGTGCCTTCTAAACCACCACTGCACATGAAGCTGTTGGTGGTCAGTGTGGCTGGTCAAGCGTTGTCTCATGAGAGGTATCAAGTTCACTAGTGTTTTGCAAATCAACATAATACATCATCAGAGTAATGAGAGGAGAAAGCCGCCTCACGATCATCATCATAATCACTAAATAACCTGTTACAGAATCATAATCAAAGCCAAAACCATAACAGCATTCAATCTAAAGCTGTAACGTAGTAGAGGCACCAGGTTAAAGTCAGAATGCATGACAATGGGATGTGTCTTTATAATCCCATGATGCAACACCAGTCAACCTCGAGACTATAAAGGCCCTGGGATCCAATATGGGTGTTGACAGTGGATTATCCTGCAGCGGTGGTTGCGTCCAGGTGGCGGGAGCCAGCATAGATCATGGGGACAGAGTGGAAGTCTGTACAGGTCCCGTAACACATCGGAAGGGGACAGCTGGAGACATTAAGGGACCCACCAGTGGTAACATGACTGGAGGTTTTTGTGATTCCATGGGGCTTGAATGCGTACCAGAGGGAGCCAGAAGTATACTCAAAATTTGCAGCATGGCTTCCTTGAAGACCTCAATCTGTTGCAGGGTTGACACAGTCTTGGAAAATCGGGGCACTATGGGACTAACAGGGGACCTGCTTCAGTGACCAATGACTTCAATAGAATGTGACTCACATTTTGATGCCCTCTCTTGCGAGTGGGGTTGAGGGGTCGAGTCCAGCTTTGCTTTCTTATGCTTAGACTTCGATTTAGTTAGAGCAGTGGCGCAGTCACAGGAGCAGCCCAGAGACCAGGCACACAACTTGGAGTTTGATCTGCACAAAGGCTGAAACGTCTTCTTGTGTTTGGTGACAAACAACTTTGACTACCAGTCTCGAATAGCGAGTGGGTGAAGTACGGTGCACTTGTCACACAACTCCGAGTCGAGCTTAGGCACCAAAGGCACATCATGTGAGGGTCTGTGACCAACATTCACTTCTTGCATTGCAGCAAGGTTTGAAGCCTGTTGTTTTTGGAGAGGACATCATTCCCTAGCACAGTGTGAAGAAAGTTTTAGGAGTCGTCAGAAAAATTGGCAGCGCAGCTCCAGATCCACATCAGAAGGCACTGAAATAAAAGAACAGACTTAACTGTGCATTGGTGGTGCTTACATGAGGCACCACTCTGTCACTTCCGGGATGCATCCTAGTGGTGCACGGGAACAGTGCTACAAAATTCTCTGGGTCCAGTCTGGGGCCTGGGATATGATCCAAGGAGAGGAATGTGTGGTTAGTAGTATCCATCAAACGTTTTCAGCTGTTTTAAACACAGACTTGCAGTGCATTGTACCAGCTACTGCTGTTAAGCATGTTACCTTTTTTATACAGCTGAGGATGGGAATATCATCTCATACAAACTTATGCCTTTAATATGTACTTTGTGCAGCTGTGCAAATTCTTTCCACACATTTACAGCTGACATTCTAAAGTGTCAAATCTGCCAATTTAAACATAGAAAAGATTTGATTTTGTTTTGTTTTAACCACAGCACTAGCAGCTGTGGACTTATTAAAAAGCAGATGAAACAGAGGTCAAAATACCAGATCCAAAGGAAAACAAAATTAGGGGGAAGTGGCAAAATTGGGGATTTCTAGGCAACAAAATAGAAGGTTTTTTATGTATCTCTACTGCAGCTATCCGATGGCTATTAATTCCAAACAAAAAGAAAAAATAATATGTGCATTGCCCTCCATTCTCAATAATGGACAACAACGATGAGTGACAACAAGTAGCACATCTGCACAGCATAAGAGTTTTCACACAACAGTCGGTCGTCGGTTAATCTTTAGGTCCCAGAGGACTGTGTAAAAGGTAGGTGAATATGCAACACCATGCATAAATATAGGAGAGGAAAAAGTTAAAAGCAGTATACACTTGTGTGACTCATTAATATCAAATGTGAATTTATCCACTAGATAAGGTTTCTCCAATGAGTAGCATTGAGCTACTGGTAGATCTCCAGCTACCTGTAACTAGCTCTCGTGTGTGCAGACCAGCATCTTAAAGTAGAGGCTTTTGGTTGGTTGGATGCATCCCAATATTGAAATGCATATATTCAAAACAAAAATGTGTACATTTTCAGAATTCATAAGCTGATATTTGGAAAAATTGGTTGGATTTCCAAAATATATCTAAGCTGATATTTGAGTGATAAATCAAGAGGCGTTGGTGGGAATTATTTGCATAATTATTAACTTGGTGTCAGAGCCAATGCAGTTATTATTGTCGTCATGTACACACAATGTTGAGGAATTTTAAATTGATGAAGACTTTCACAATTTCACAATAATGCTGGCGACCCTCCCAGATGAAGTGAAGTGATCACTACTCGTAACCTTGCATGGAGTGGCCATCTTGTCTGATGTGGTCACTATGATCATAAGTAGCTCTTGTTCTAAAGAGGTCGGAGATCCCTGCACTAGACTGACATCACAGCATGGGCGAACACTTGAGATCATGCTTCTGTATCAAGATATAAAGAAAAAGTAGAATAAAATCCTACCCTAAATCAGGTTATATTTACAATGACCATCAAGAGAAGCAGTTTAAAAATGCCTGGGCGTAGTGGTATATTTCCTGCTGGGTTATATTTTATGTTGGACCTTTCAAAAGTTGATGATGTGTAACCTGCCAAAAATGATTATTAAAAGGCTTCTGTAGAGAGAAACCACAACGAAGGGGAATTCCCAAGACTGGAAGTATTTTTGGGTGTATTCAATCTTAAAAACCTAGTGGACTATTCTTTAGAGGACGGATAGAACATTTACAATGCCAAAAAGAAAACATTAATTTGATGCTAGATAGAATACTGGGCTTTTAACCCTTTACTAACAAAGAGAAAATTGATAACTGAAGTCAGAGAATTTAAAGGGTTATCAGTTTATAAACCACAACTGGAGTAAAATGTGTTTTACACATAGCTTCTTGGAAGCCATTGAAGATTAAACACTGGTCGTAGTCAAGGAATATTTACATAACAGGATTGTCATGACACGAAGCTTAGCCTTCAAAACACCCCTTCGGATTAAAAACACTTACTGAAATAACTACCAGGCGGCTGGACTTCCAGGATTTAATGCTACCATGACAGGGGTTAAACAGCAACAAATTGATTATCTGTTAATTTGATTAAACACTGTCGAAATAACACAAATTGCACTATATGAAACATTAAAGTAAATGACAGCAGCTTACCTCAGTGGCTATCCTGTAAGCTTGGTCATAAAAGTTTGTTTCCATGAGCCCAAAAGAGTACATGCCCCTCACATAACTAAAGAAACACAAGCAAAACCAGTTGAAGACTCATTTCCTATAATTCAGCATTCAATTGTAAAATGCATTGCTTTAAGCATACAACAGTTTTTTAGCACTGGGCAATTATACGCCTATGAGCCCACAATGACCGGTAAAGTGGGTAGCCACTAATCTCTGTTCTAATAGGAGTTACTGCATCTGCAGATTCAAAAAATCTCAATTCAGTCCCAGTGAAAACGTGTTGGAATACAGTGAATTTCTGACATTTTTAAATGTGTTTTAGTGAATTCTTCTTTTTTTTTTTTAAAGGAACATTAGCACCTGAATGCAGACCTCAGCATAACCAGAGTATCTGTAGTACCTCTGTAGGTATAGTCACATCATTTACAAATACGAATCTTTAAAAGCTAATGATCTGATACATCAGCATTTAAAACCTTCTAAAAAGAACAGTTCAGTCTGTCAGATCTGAAAAACCGTTTTAATAAGTCAGGGAAAGCAATAGAAGAATAAATATGGCCCATTGGGTTGTACGTTGCCTACAGCAGAGGGCCATAAAATTAAAGTAGTGAAAAAATTACAAAGTAAAGTGTCAGCAAAAAAGTATACCCAGACAATAGCTCATGAGTCTGGAATCCTTGACCAGTCCACATGCTTTGGTGAATTTGAAACATCACAATACTAAGCTATTCCAGAGGTCTTTCCCACAAAAGTCGTTCCTGCAACTCTAGATTGGCATCCGCTACGCTCCCATTAGTTTAACCTACTACAAGCTTTGACATCTTTGCCTCATTTTCTATGACTGAGGTTGACAGGTTATGTATTAGGAGCAATGCTGAACCACCTGTGGAAGCCATGGTAGGCCAGCAAGTTCAAAAGCAGAATGTTTAGCTCCTTTCACTCTTCAGATCATCAAGGACCTGATTTCGATCTTGGCAGACTGGTTACTCCGTCACAACGATAATGGATATGTCATCTGCCGAAATATAAATCCCTTATATCCTATGGGATTTATATTTCGGCAGATGGGATATCCGGCAGCGTTGTGACGGAGTAACTCTACTGCCACGATCTAAATCTGGAGTGATGTAGACTGACTTCAAAAAGACCACTGTTTGCCACTTTAGCCAACTCTTGACCTTACTGACTCTTTAACATAGGTCAATATTTCTGCTTCTTAACACGTGCAACTGTTTGAATGTGCTGCCGCTGCCTAACTTCAACATTTTATTGAATCAGCAGGCATGTTTCATGACTCACAGGCACAGACAATCCAGTAATGGTTTAGGGATGGACACTGTGGCGAGGTCAGTCATAGATGAACGGAGAATAATTTTAAAGTTGGTGCCATGCCATGGTGGGCCTCTTAAAGGCTTTCAAGGTTTTCAAGATCCTCAATCAGATTCTCAACGATTACCTCTTACTGAGGGATTAAGAATAATGTAATCAAGTGGATCCGATATTTTATCAGTGACCAATTGCAATCTAGTCACCAGATAGCTTTCAATTTCTCATCCAAGCCCTTATATTGTGGTGTGCGACAGGGATCAGCACTCTCATCCTTACATTTTAAACTGTATTTGTATCTTTTGGGTGATAATCTTCACTGTCAACGCATAACATTTTTATGTATGTCAATGAGACCAAGTTCCTCCTAGGAAGGTACCATCTGGATTCAGCTGACAGACTTTCTACTCTGTTTAAACATGTTAAGATTTGGGCGAAAAGAAACCTTTTAAAATTCTATTTGTCCAAGTCGTTACTGATGGTCAGAGGACATAATCCCTCTGGCCAGGACGTACTTCTTAAGCCTCCATCTTTGGGTCTTAGTCCCAAATTAGTATCTGCTAGGCAGAACCTGGTCAGACTTCGATTTCTCAATGGAGGTGCCAGGTGGCTATGTTGACTGTCATGTTTTTATCAGCTACAGACAAATGTGTGGGATCTTTCCTTTTTTTGACATGTGCACGTAGGGTTATTCCCACCAATGCATTTCGAGAATTCAATCCATTGGGGTTTACTCAAAAAGAGTGCGTAGCAAGACAGTACTATGTTCAAAATGCAGCAGTCAGACCAGTTTCCTGCATTAGGAAATATGAACATGTTTCACATGCTTTCAGCTTCCCTTTAACAAAGACAATCCACTTTACTCCAGTGTGTATTCTTCATCGTGTTTATTATAGGCAAAAACTGTGCATGCTCTGTTCAAGGTTCACCAAATATGCCCGATTTAAATATCTGAATCTCTTGAACAAGTCCCTCTTAGATGAATGATACACTCATCAAAATTCCACACTTCATAAAGAAATTAATATAAGTCAAATTTATACACACAATTACGATACCTAAACTATACATTGAATTTTTATAGATACCAGTACAGGTCCGAATAATTATAATACAACTACATTAAATTAACACATTGACAGCCTGGGTGTCAACACACTGCTCTGTGCCCAACACTTTCTCTAATCTTTGTAAAAATGATGGAGGAGAATTGTATTCACTTCTGTGTCTGGTGCCCTTGATGTATGTAAGTGTAATAAGGGAGCTCCGGATACACCCTTTTATGGCATCTATATATATATATAGATACATATGCTAGCAGCTTACATTTTTAACCTTTGTACAGGCGGGCCCAAGGTCTGAGTATATAAAATTTACAACAACCGAGGTGACTACGTGTATGCTAGTAGAAGAAAATATAGTTACAAGCCCGAAAACTGCTTTTATTGCACTGACTGAACAAGGAAAAGTCACTTTGCCTTGTGTGCTTTCCAGTAAGGAAAGAGTAAAACAAAACAATGCTATGATCAGAGTTGAACTGGGACAGCACTCGAGTGAATAACAAGCATTTACAATGCAACGGTTTCGCCTTTGAAAAAGTTAGAGCTATTGGCATTGTAAATGACAACATTTTTATGTATGTGTTGGTTTTGAAAACAGATAAATAAATGACACTGTCATTTACAATGCAAATAGCTTAATCTCTCGCAAATGCCACACACAAACACACAGACCCACACAGAGTCCCACACACATACATACCTACAGAGCCACACACAGAGCAACACACACACATACACAGAGCCACAGACACAGACACACACACAGCCCCTCCCCCCCGTCAGGACGCACCCTCCAGGGCCAGCATGGACGGGAAATCCTTGCAGTTTGAGATGCCGGTGGAGTCGGTGATGCAGGTCTTCCACAAGTTGGACCAGAAGGTGGCCGTGGTGATGACTGTGCCGTCGATGCTTGACACCTTCTAGTAGTCGGTGGGCAGAGTGGAGCAGACCAGCACCCAGCCCGACAGGGCCAGCAGGACGGCCACGATCTCCCCCGCCATGCAGTCACTCACAGGCCATGAGAATCAATGGCAGAAGTGGGCTGACCCATTGTCACATTCTATATGCTAACACGTCACAAACAGAATGTGAGTGATATTAGAACAGACCAACGAAAAGGAATGCTTCATGGTCCCTCTCGAAATGTATATGGATGCATGTTTTTAATAAATTTTTCTGACTACAAGAGCCTGGAAAATAGCTAAATATGACAAGCCGGACCAAAAAAATTGGATTAATATACACAAAGCTAAATTACATGCATAAAATTGGATTATCACAATGAAAATCTACTCAGGGAGGCTTGTCAGACGGGGCTAAACACCAAAACTCTTGCTGACTATTGTAATGTGTGAGATTCCATGTTCCAAAATACTTCTGCAGACTTTACCACAGTGTAACAAAAAGCCACCCTTAAAGACCTGTTAGCTTAACCTTATGCTTTTCATAAGAAATGTTAGACTACTGCATTTTTCAAACCATTTCATAATAAACAGATTTAATCTATGGCATCAGACATCATTTTTCGATAGGAAATTGGAAACACTCATCTACAGGCTTGACAACAGTGGAATAACAAGCCACCCGTAAAAGCCTTTCAACTCCATTGCCTTTGTTTTAAGGTTCCAAGATTACCAGATCCTGGGCATCTAACATGGCATAAATTGTTTATCCCCATAACGAACTTGAGGTCTAGGCTTTCCAATACGGCATAAAGTGCAATTTAAGCACTTTTTTGTAGTGAAAGAACACATCTCCTGCCCAGTCATATCCTGTATTGAAGATAACCAACATTTAGGCAGGGCCAAAGCTCCTCTCTCAGTAGTGTTTCTTGTAACTCTTTTATGTTAATTACATGAGGTAATGAGACAGCTGTGCTGTCAAGCCAGCTCTAAAAAGAGACTCCTTATAAAGTTACATCGGTTTAGCGAAGTTTGGGGGATGGACACACATGGGATTTAATTGCTCCACAATGTATATTTGTACATACTTGTGTAGTATAAACCTAGTCGAAAGTGAGTAGAGTGCGGTACTGAGTCAAAGGCAGAGACACAACCAGAAATGTAATCTAGACAACGTTCCGGGTTCTGACAGGACAGGAGTACTAATTATAGTTCGTTGAGGCAAGAATCTACTTACGTGACTCAAACACACAATAATGGTCACCATGTGTTTTTTATCTGGCTGCTGGGCACACCACAAGGGGGTAATGCACATCATGCTGAATACCAAAAACTAGAAACAGCTGCCAACAGCACGGGCACACGGACAGCGGGGAGGGGTGGGGGGGCGGGAAGGGGAGGTCCTGGGGGGGGCTATGGACGGAGCCTGAACTCACCTGTGCGATTTATTTATCTTTGTTCACGGCGGCAATCGTAAAGGTGCACTGAAAAAGTTAATTGATCTGCTCGGTGTTTTGTTTAATCCAGTATTTAATTTATCTTGTCTTTAGGATGCGATATGTAGATGGACGAAATGTATACACTTGTATAGTGCTTCGTCCACAGGCAGAGGAGTACTGTATTAGGATAACAGGCGAAGGCGAATGAGTGCTTGGAGGAGCATTGCTGCTGCAGTCACTCACCGTGGGGGTGTGATGCAGTAAGGGCTGCCATACCCCATGACAAACTGGATATCCTGACGTTGGCATGATGAGTATGCTTGTCTGTATTTAGGCTGAGCCGGAAAGGTGGTGTCTATTGATCAAGAGACAGACAGCAGATGCGTTTAATGCAATGCAAGAATGTTGGGAATATTGTCGGAGAAGAGGCGGCTTTGGAACTGTAGAACCAAGTTCGAGTCCCTGTGACATTCAACATCCTGTGATGGTAGAGCACAATTTCCTCTGTCAGATAGATATATTAATGGGACTTTGACATCGAGACGGTGGAGTGGCCATATAGGGGCATTCCCCTTTAAAGTGAATTGACCCCGTGAAATAAAACATGCACGTGGGTTTCTTGATACTCCAACCCTGTGGTTACTTTGCTTCCGCATACGGACGGGAAAAACAGCACGGGCACACGGACAGTGGGGAGGGGTGGGGGGGCTTCCGCTCTCCTCTCTTCGGACGGGGCAGTCCTGGGGGGGAGGGGGGGGACGGACGGGAAAAACAGCACGGCCACACGGACAGCGGGGAGGGGTGTGGGGGGCGGCAAGGGGCAGTCCTGGGGGGGCTATGGACGGAGCCTGAACTCACCGGTACCTGTGCGAGGAGGTGATGGGGAGGCCGAGGGAGCCCCTCGGCCGCTGTAGCCCTGGCTTCCGCTCTCCTCTCTTCGGACGGGGCAGTCCTGGGGGAGCAACTTCAAACTCGCCAACCACTTCGGCCAAAGGCTTTTCCAAAATGAGGACAACATCAAGGGACAAAAAAAAATAAATACACGCCCACAGCCACATGACGTCAGAAAAGAGGCAGGATGAGAAAAACCTCGCCGAAACGCCACGAATCGCCTCGAACGATGACAGGCAGATCTCACTTCCAATGGCTAGCCTCCATTTTTGGAGGTAGCCAATGGGAGAGTGAGGCGGTGCCCAAGCCACAATACTCTAACAAAAGATTTCGACCTGCGCCGAAAAGCTGCGCGGCGCAGCTTTTCGCCAGGTCGAAACCTAAAAATGACCCTCACTCGTGAATCGAATAGCTAAAAAGGTGGCCCATATTTGCGAATTTGAGTCGTTTTGAACTTGCAAAGGTACTCTGTCTAGGTGTTTTGTGAGGCAGTAGAGACTTCTGTGGTACGGTTCATACATTCTCAGTCAGACTGTGCGTTGGAAGTCTCAGGGATATCAGTAACGTCATCCACATCTTTTACAAGTGCTGGGACTTTTCTGTTGTGAGTCCTGCATTCCCTAGGGGAGCCAAAACCAGTCCTGGGCCCTTGGAACTGAGTGTTTGGCCTGTAACCTTCATAAAAGCTAATCTGACGTAGTCCCAGACGCCGCTGCTTCCAGCGAAGCCGTGGTCATCCCTCGAGAGGAGCACGACACAGACCACAACATCGCAGCCCCGGCCTCACTGATAATATTGCTCCATGGCGCTGCCTACACCGAAGCAGAGAGCACAGCTTGGGAAGAGCAAAACACATCTCCTCGATGACATTGCCACCCCAGGTGTCACTGCAACAGTGCCAATAGGCTCCACCCTTGTCTCTGATGCTGCTACCTGCACCTTGGCTGAGAGCACCGCTCTTGAAGAACACGACGCATCGCCCTATCTTATATTGCAGCCCCTGGTCTGCCGATGACCGCAATCATCACAGATGCTGCCTGCATTGAAGCTGTGGTCACGGCTCATGAATAGCACAGCCCATCGACCGAGACAACATCAGAGCCTCAGCCCCACCAATGCCAGCACTCCGGAACACGACGTCACATGGCTTGAGCCTCAGCGCATGTGACTCCAAGGCCTGAACGACTTCTGCCCAACTTTTGGAACTGATGCTGGTGACGCCTAATCTTTGGATTTCAGCGCGAAATCCTCCAGGTCTCTTCACTTCCAAAGGTACTGTTTTGATGGTCTGTCCGATGCCGTATCATTGAACTCTTGGATTTGTGTTATTCACGCCGCCCCAATAGCCCCGGATGGCGCGATCAACTGACTTCAAGGAACTGTATTTCAAAGTTTATTCTTGCAAAATTCTTATCTATACTTGTGTATGTTAAATTTTTATTGTTTTTCTGAGATAAATATTGGCTATTTTTGTGCACTGGTGTGGAGTGTGTGGTTGAGGTGTGGTTGTGTGAGTGTGTGTGTATGGTTGGGGTGGGTGTGTGTGGAGTGGGGTGGTGTAAGGGGTGTGGTGTGTTTTACAGATTACTTTCGAGATAAACCTAATACTTATGCCAAGCTACCAAGGGAGTGAGCAGGGGTTATCCTATCTGCGTAACGTACTTACCCTGATGAGAATGAGGGTGCCAACTTGGACAGGGTGCATACCGAAGCCCAACTAGACACACCATTTCTAACAAACAGGATTCAGCTGGGTTGGAATTCCGGCATGGGGCTACCTCAACAATGTCAGCAAAATGTTCCTCTGTCTAAACAAAGGAATGATGTCATTTATATAATAAACTTCACCCATGTTACCATGCCGAAGCCCCAATCAGGCAGCTATTATTGATACAATCCTTGCAGAACTGTCACCGAGTGGACAACATACATCAACATTTAGAGCAGTGAACTTAGTCCTCGTACAGAATGTTCTGATAAAATGCCTACAAAGAAATGTAAATGTAAGCAAAGCCATTTCAGAGAAAATGTTCCCATACGGGCACGCAAGCAAATGTGTGTCAAGTGTCAACATTCAAGAAAGATGTCAACTTTAAACATGAGAATGTAAAATAGTGGTGTTCTTTCTCATGGCCTATGTGACCACATAACACTGCATTCATTTCTGCTTGCTGCAGGCAATGTTTGTGGCACAATGGAGAAATGAACTGTAAGCATTGGACCAACATATAATGAACAGGCCCACAACTTACCAAAATACTGGACCACACACTGACTTGTCAGACCAGCTCCTTAGGCATTGCCTTATTGCCCTAAAGTCCAGTCCGACACTGGCTATGACTAAACCATGTTCTTCGCGCTTGAGCTTTTCCCACAGTTTGAGGTGGCACACAGTAGTGTACACAGCATATCAATAAAACTCCCTACCAAGGAAATACAGAAGTTACTGCTGTAAGAAAAACAATAATCATCTGTCATGACAAGTCCAGGCCCAGTCCCGTCCAAGTCTCTTCTGTATTCCACTACTATTACTTGATGAGATGCTGAAAGTGTAGCACAGTAAATATAGATGCTCTGGGTTAAGGAGCACAAGAAAGAGCAGTAGGAGCACATGCGTCTTATGAGGAGGACTTGGGATATAATTTAAATTTCCAGTAACTGGAATAGTTCAACTATATTCGTGTACGAGCAAGAAAGATGCAATGCCCTTGGCATCTTTTGACAGTAAGCCTAGCTGAAAGTACTTTTAAAGTAATTAAACGGGGAATAGGGTGTGCTCTTCTAAAGAAGAGAAAAGGAAATGATCGTTTCCTATGAATGGTTTAATTTACTTTCTTGCATATTTAGAATTATCTAAACAGGCAACCAGGATATGTCCTGTAGCCAAAATAGCACAGGTTACAAAGGCTATAAAAGGGCCCATAAGGCAGGGACCCAATCGGATCTAGCGACCCCGACAAGAATTGTGTACATTCAAGACAGCTAAATCCTTCTAAAGGGCAACATGGTGTCACCATGCCCAAAAGAGCAAGACCAAACAGGTGGTGGTCTGAGGCAAAAGGGATGGCTAGTGTTGTGAGGATGATTTTAGGAGTCTCTATCATAAATGTTGTAAATATTGTTGCAATCAGGAACCTCTTTATTTGAGTTTGAGGTGTTTGGCCTATGTATATTATCTACTTTGACTTGTTGCTAAACGCTAAACCCACAGCAGTCATGCTCCGTAAGGGAAGATGTTGTTTTCCAGATAGAAATAATGCTTTATTAGGTTTCATCAGGTTTTTATAACAAGAGATTGCTAGTTGGAGGTACTTCTCATAGAATTACTTAAACCTACAGTCTTTATCGTATTAACATCTACTACCAAGCAGCCCAAGAGTATTATTCACATTCACACTTCATTTTGTCGACTTCGTGAAAATTCAGCACACACATTCCATTTCTTTTTTTTTTTTTGGAAAACCTTTATTTATATAGAAGTGTACACCGCTATTTAGCCGAACATCCCGGGGGCACGGCAGCATATCTAAAGGCATAGTATCATGGCATACATCGTTCACGTTTCCGGATATATGAGGTTCAATTTTACTATTAAATCAGGATGACGTCAATAACATAAAAAGCTGCAATATAACGTAAAGAGACGTGGGTGTCGGGTGCCTAACCGTAAGATATAGTCATACATCGGGCGAACCAAGCCAAAAGTTCCACATATTGAGACGACCACACAGAAGGCATGGATCACGTAGCAGAGAATCAGGATACACGTGCATTCAAATATCACAAGCACCGAGTAGACGCCCGCCCAAGTACACCAATAATGCAGCAACAGTTAAGGCATGAATCACAACAAATCAATGAAAACTCAGGGAAGTATCCAACAGACCGATCCCACATCCGAAAAAGGAAGAAAGAGAAAGGAAAACCAAAAGAGCGAAGGAAAAAGGCCATAGAAACACAAAAAAGAAAAATAATAAACCCCAACCCCCAACCCCCCACCCCGCACACCTGTAGATGGCTACGGCCTACCCCCCTAGCAGCGTGCCTGTCGCCCAGTAACTAAACCCGAAATATAGAAGAAAGAGAAAGTAGAATAGAGAGGAAAATAAAGATCCAAATAGAACAATAACACTGGAGGAAGGATCCTAGAACATACAAGCAAACAAAGTCAATTTCGGAACGAATCACGTAATAGGGTAGTCGCCTTCGGTACCAACATAGAAACCCAAAAGAGTTACAGGAAATACGTGTGAATCAGAACGAGCCAATATACAATAATAGCATGCTAACCCTTTGTCTACCCAGCAAGGTCAACAAATATAATACGAAAAACACAAGCGCACATCGCCAAATTGCGACCCAGAAAGAACAAAACTGGACCCCCCATCTAAGCAGCGGTGTGGAAAGAACAAGAAAGAAATACAAACAAAGGAAAAATAAGGGCCATAGAACAAAAAGAACGAAAACAAATCCCATCCCCCACCCCGCATACCAGCAGAAGGCTACAGCCCACCCCCCCTATAGGCATGCCTGTCGCCCCAAGCACTAAACCCCAAGTTACAAGAAAAAGAAGGAGGAGGAGCCCTGCACCCCCCCCCATCCCCCCCCCCAACTCCCAGAAGAAAAGGGTAAGCTCCCCAGGAGAGGAGGTAACCATCATTATGTGTCCGTTACATATCCCCACAATCACAATTATACGCCAAACCCTGTGTCATCAGCAAAAGCACCAATACAGCAAAACAATCATGCGACGTTCATCCCTGGCCAGTTCGAGTAAAAGTAAGCAGACACTCCAACACGGCAGTTCCATAGGCAAGCAATCCCGGCGTCCAAAGATGCATCCCAGGAGACACCCAGGCGCTCAGTAAAGGCAGGTGAATGGCAACAAGTCCCCTTCGCCAATAGTCACTGTCCAATATTGAAGGAGCCCCGTGGCACTGTTCGATGGTGGGTAAATAGAACAAAGATCCAGCAGGAATGTCGGTCGCGCAATGCAAGATGGCAGGCACACTGTAATCAAAATCCCAAACCTCTCGCCCCAAAGAATCCACGAAGACAAACGACCGATCAGCGACAGGCGACCGGTCCAACATATTTCCATCTGCGCCCCCAGGTCCCATATCAGGAACAAAAGACGCCAGCGAGTCATAGAGGGCAAACAATATAGAGCTCAGGGAGGAATGAAAGCCTGCAAGAGCCAGAAGAACATCCCCCAGTGTATGCTCCCTTTCTCCAATGTCTGCGGTGGCGACGTTCCTCGCCCCTGGGGGCCTCCCAGGCAGGATAGCAAACATCATATCGGACGTCTGGAGGGCCATTGTCGCCAGACAGGGCGTGTTGGGATCGGAGCAGAGAGAGACAGGACCCCAACTGAGTCAGCTTCACCAGCCTCTTACCCGCCATGTCCAGGAGAGATCCATAATCCAACTCCCACCGCAGCCGGCGATCGATCTGACAGGGGCCGTGTCACCCCGGCAGCACATCAAAGGGGCGATGCGGGCGGCCGGATCATCATCCGGTCTTGGGTTCTGCGGTGTCGGGAAAATCAGCCAGATGCGTACCGTGAGATCCCAGGCACTCGCATCTCACTCCGCTGGCATCCGTCAAAAACCACGAAGCGAGACTTCCGCAGGGGCCGACCGGTCTCTCCTGCTGGTTGCGTCCGTTGTTGTTCACTTCCACTTCGGCCACGTCACTGCGCAAGGTCCTGGCGTGTGGCTGGCGCAGGCCACTTTGTTTGCATCGACGTTACTCGCCCATCTGAGGTGATCGCGAACCCGGAGTTGCACGGGAAGGCTCCGCACTACCTCCGCCGTACGGGGGCATGGCGTGGACTCAGGATCAAATACAGGATATAAGGGAGGGAGAGGGCGAGCAGCGGAGCCGGGCTTCTAAGCTGCCATTTTGGATCCCGTCTTGGCTCCTCCTCCACACATTCCATTTCTGACCTTATAGTACATAAAATGTTGGGATTTAGTTGTGGCAATAAGTGAATAGAAGATTTCCTTAAGACAAAACAATGGTCAGATAAAGATGATCCAAATGTACGTACATTTCACGGCGGAGTTTGAATGAATTGAGGTTTAGTTGTCTATAGTACCGTTTTGCTCCGAATAATCCCAAAAGGAAAGCTTAATCAAAAAGCATTCAGGTCATGATCATTTTCCAGTCTGGAGAACTCAAAACCTGCAGCTATATCAATTTGACTTCCAGAGGGCCTGAAAACTGCCTGGAAATGCCTCCCAGATGGGAAGCATTTTTTAGCATTCCAAAATGTACTATCCTCGAGCAACTCCGTCTCCACTGCCGATCAGCTTCACTTCAAGATCCAGACAAGCCCTAGTACCACACTTCGCGACACCCTCGCCTAGAGACCTCCTGGTCCCTGCACTTTGTTCGCCACCACCATCACCGACCTCATCATACCCCACGCCATCACCTCCATGAACTACATACTCACAGACCTGAACTTCCACCTCGACATTCCCAGCGATCCCAACTCCACCACCCTCCTGGACAACCTCACCAACATTGGAATGAAGCAGCTCGTCACCACGCCTACCCACAAGGCAGGACACACCCTCGACCCTATCGTCACAGAAGGAAACCTCATCCACTTCAGCCACAGCACGCAACCCCATGGACAGACCACTACTGTGTACACTTCAACATAGACAAACCAAGCCGCCAAAACCTGCGCTGCGCCCCCCACAAAGGAACCGGAGCAAAGTCAATGAAGAGCAGCTCAACTCCACCCTCAACCACGACACCCCCAAGATCGCGAACAACGCCAATTTCGTAGCCAGGCAATTACACAAATGGATCTCCAGCTGCGCAGACGAGCTCGTACCCCTACACAACCCCGACAGAAAATGCCCCAGGAAGGCCGTCTGGTTCACGACTGACCTCCAAGAATCCAGACGCACCTGCAGACGCCCAGAGAAGAACTGGAGAAACAGCAAAATGGCAGAATACTGCACCACCTACAGAAAACGTCATGACTGAATAGCACCAACGCATCAGAACCACCAAAAGGACCTTCATTAATAACAAAATACTTGCCAACTCCAACAACTCCAAGGAACCCTTCAGCGTCATCACATCACCCCTTCCCAGGACCTCTGCAACAAGCTCAGATCCTCATGCCATCTGAAAAGCAAGAGCCTGTTCAACAATTTCAACGACCAGACAGCTGACACCGCAACCATCCCCTTCTCCAGCAATGCCAGCCAGCCCACCATCTCCTCCTGGACAGTTGCCATGACCGAAGAGACCATGTCGACCATGAAAGGCATACACTCAGGGGCCCACAAATACCCCTGCCCACTGCACATCTACCACAGCGCTGCCACGGAGCCAGGACTACGATGCACCATGAACGCCATCTTCAAGACCGGCACCTTTCCGATGATTGGAAACGCGCAAAAGTCAGACCCCTGCTCAAAAAGCCTTCAGCAGACCCCACGGACCTCAAGAACTACTGGCCCATCTCCCTCCTCCCCTTCATGGCAAAAATCACTGAGAAGACCATCAGCGCACAACTAACAAGGTTCGTCGAAGAGAACTCCATCCTAGACCCCTCCATATCCGGATTCCACAGCAATCACAGCACCTAGACCGCCCTACTCGCCGCCAGGGACGACATCCGTACCCTCCTCGACCAAGGACACACTGCGGTCCTGATCCTACTTGACCTCTCAGCAGCGTTTGACACGTCTCCCACCGAACACTCGCCACCAACTCCACAACGCCGGCATACATGAAACCGCACTTGACTGGTCCGCTTGTTCCTCACTGGATGATCCCAAAGAATCACACTGCCTCCCTTCCTCTCTGAATTCACGGAAAACAACTGCGGAGTAACCCAGGGATCATCGCTTAGTCCCACTCTCTTCAACATCTACATGGGCCCCATCACCGCCATTGTCAGACAGCACGGTCTCAGCATAGTATCCTAAGCCAATGACACCCAGCTTATACTCTCCCTCACCAAGGACCCCACCACCACCAGACTCAATTTCCAAGAACGTATGCAGGACGTCGCATCCTGGATGAGCACCGCTGCCTGAATCTCAACTCAGAGAAGACAGAAGTCCTCGTCCTCGGACTCTCCCCCACTGCATGGGACAACACCTGGCGGCCCACCGCCCTCGGCAGCCACCTGACCCTCACGGACCACGCCCAAAACCTCGGCATCGTACTCGACTCCTCCCTCTCCTTGAACCGACAGGTCAACACCGTCACCTCCAGCTGTTTCAACACCCTCTGCGGCCTCCGAAAGACCATCAATGGATCCACTTCCTTCCCCCCTCCCCCGAGTCAAGGAAGACCGTCACCCACGCACTCATAACCAGGATTACGGAAACGCCCTCTATACCGGGATCAACAAGGCACTACTCCGCAAGCTTCAGACCATAAAGAACACAGCAGCCATACCCGTTCTCAGCATCCCTCGACACCAACACATCACCCAACGCCTACGGACCCTCCACTGGCTCCCAAATGAGAAACAGTCACTTTCAAGATACTCCTCCACACCTACAAATGCCTCAACCCAACACCAGACCCCAATACCTCAACAAGAAAATCTCCTTCCACGTACCCAAAAGAAACCTCCGATCCACCAACCTCGCACTCGTTAAAATTTCCTGCATCCACAGAGCCAGAACAGGAGAGAGAGCGGCCAAGACCTGGAACGAGCTCCCGATCGACATCAGACGCTACCCTTCCCTGAACAGCTTCAGGAAGACGCTCAAGACCTGGCTCTTCGACTGAACGGACCAGCTTACCCCCTCATCCTCAGCGCCTTGAGACCCTCATGGGTGAATAGTGCACTTACAATTCCCTGATTAATTGATTGAGGATAGACTTTACGGTATGTAAGTCCCAATCATCAGAGATGGTGCCAGGAATGATAACATCTTGAAGTGTCAATTTAAAAACAAAACGTATTTGTAATGTTTCTGTCTGTCCAAATATTTAAAAAGGTATTTTATCTCAAACAATTCCATCAAGTACCGAAACCGCTAAAATGTTTATAAGAGACAGGTCTCTTTGCACTTTTGTGTGATGACGAATGCGGTTTCAATACCTCGACTACAGGTTCAACCGTAGAGCGTTCTGGGTGATAGTTCCAATTTAAAAGTAAAAAGAACACAGTTACAAAGCCCATCCACATTAAAAGAAAAAGCAATACCAGTGAAATCCAACATAAATCCATGGTGGAACAAAATGTATTGTTTTGAGCTCAAATATGTTTGCATGGGTTCGATGTGACGTGTCTGACGGAGCTGAAGAAAAGTAATCAAAATCCATTAAATAGCCAGAAGCAGTTTCTTCAAAAACAGGGACATTATGTGGTATTATTAAGCATGTAGTTTACTCCAACGGTGGAACATTGTAAACAACCTTGTTACTTACATTTGTTGATAAATTATTAATTTTGGGGAGTTGCGTATGAAGCTTGAACATTGTTAGCTGATATGACTGGAAGTAGCTTAACTTCAGTGTCAGATGTCCACAGCGGAGGTGTAGCAACTTCAACAACGGTTAAAGGTTGTGACTGGATTTCCCGTCTGTTAGAGAGAGGAGGCAGGTAACTACTCAGGATACCTCGGGACATACTGTTTAGGACTGGCCACGTGGTGTGGTTTGATCAGACCGATTGACACAAACCTTTTGTTTTTACAACCAGCAAGAGGCAGCAAAAGTACAGTTCTGGTACCTTCAACCGCCAGCACAGACACAAGTGCTCTGTACAATAGACCAAATTCTTTTTTGTTCACAATCTTTTCTCAGATCAGATAAAGACAGGAGTTGCAATTTGTGGCCCCACAACCCCAGTAGCTGAACATTTCTTCAATTTGGTGTGGTTGTCTTCATGGAAGCCATTCAGTTCCAGTAAGACAGCCAAACGTTCTCTCATTGTAAAAGACGATTCCGCCGCCATTGGGACAGGATTGTCTAGGTCAGATACATACATAGGGACCCCCAACAGGACCTCATAGGAAGTACAACCGCCCAAGTATCTTTTGGGCAGATTATTTAAAGCTCTCTGAACACCATAGAGGTGATATGCATCCTTTGAACCCAATACTCTAGCTGTTAAAAACTGCTTTATGTCACAGTTCTTCCTCTCCACAACAGAACTTTCCTTGGGATGGTAGTGGGAGGAGTACAGCAGTTACACCAAAGGCTTCCATGGTATCCCGGTAAACCTTTGAGGCAAAAGCGGATCGTCGGTCCGCATGGAATGCAGCTATTGCATATTTCAAGGATCAGCCGATTGCTGTTTCCAAACTCATAGGAATCAAGAGTAGGAAACCACTGCTGGTAGTATGAATACAAAACAGCCTATTTATTGTAGTCGGTGTTTGTAAAAGCATGCACTTCTCTAAGAAAAATTGGCGCTAAGCTTATGCCTTCATTTGACAACTCGTATCCCAGAATAGGACACAGTTATGCCAATTTGTGATTTAATTTATTTTTAATTTGCATCCAACCATAGTAAATCCCAGGATTATATGATCTACTCTGACCAGATGGGCGTCTAAGCCATCATCCTTAAGGTATAGGTCATTAACATAGGATAATGCTTCATTGTTCAGTCTTTATAAAAGGTCTGTTACACAGGTTGAGCACAAACCTGGGCTGTTCTTGTACCCTTGTGCCACATGGCAGAATTGTTTTTGTGACCCTAGGGTGGTAAATTCTGTCATATACCTGCTTTCAGGAGCTCTGTTTCGGCAAAAAAAAATGTCTAATGTGGTTTCATATTTTTTGCACACTATGTTATTAATTAGTGCTGCGCTGTGCACATTTTGCACTGCAAATGTTTAGTGTGGCTGTTTAATGGTCTATAGTCTAAGACTAATCTGTATAGGTGATCTGGTTTTGCTACCGGAACAAAGTATTGTCATTGGTGAATAACTAGGCTCGACGACCCTTGATATTCAAGTTGTGTTAATATTTCTCTAACTGCTTTTTGCATCATATTTAATGGGGTACTGAGGTTGCATTTGTGGGCTGGACCGTATGAGTATTATGTCATAAGGCGAATCCTTATCCTAGTCAACATGACTGCAATATAAATCTAAACCACAAGATGGTGCACTTACAAAAAAGTCTAAAGTTCTTTTTGTGGGTTGCTTACTTCCTTTATTGAGAATATTATATTTTCTTTCCTTAAAATACAGCCAAGGTTATAGCCAAAGCATTTTGTTCAGCTAAACGTAACTTAGTCAGGTCTTATTTTTGAAAATGTATATCAAATGTCTCTTTTCAGAAAATTTCACAAAGACTCCATCCTGATGCATGCCACCTTTTTGGATTGTTGCAAAAGAAACAATTGATTGACGGAATGCTTGACAATGCAAGCATTCACCCCCAGTCACAAGGATTTGGGTTAAATCCATCATTCTTTTGCTCACCACACCTCCCCTTTTGGACCCAGGCATATGCAAATCAGTCTTGACCCTGTGGGAACAGTCCAGCCCGAACTGCCAAGCCAGGTCCTCCCTGGACCAGAAACAAGCATCCTGGAACTGGTTTCAGGGCATCACCCTTCATCAGCCAGGCTAGCTTGAATCAAGTGGTGTAGTGAGCACAGGACCCACGTCTGGGCATACCCTTTCCACTTAGGGCAACATATTGCTGGCTGGACCTTATGGGTATTATGTCATAAGGCGAATCCTTATCATAGTCAACATGACTGCGATATAAAAATTAACCAAAAGATGGTGCACTTACAAAAAAGTCCGAAATTCTTTCTGTGGATTGGTTACTTCCTTTATTGAAAATATTATATTTTCTTTCCTTAAAATACAGCCAAGGTTATAGCCAATGCGTTTTATTCAGCTAAACGGAACTTCATCAGGGCCTATTTTTGAGTATATATCAAATACATCTCTTTTCAGAAAATTTCACAAAGACTCCATCTTGATGCGAGCAACCTTTTTGGATTGTGGCACCAGTACCATCCATTTGGGCTTGAGTTAGGAAATTACTCCCCAATTACAACACCTGAATCCGTGTCTCCTTTCATATGGTCACAAACTCCTTAAGGTAATCACCCGCAAATATAAAAAGTCTATTCCTTGGCAAACGCATTTTTAACTGATTCTGGAACAAAGCAAGAGAAAGCTGGATGCATCACAGATTCCCCTCCTGGGGCTACTGTTACAAAATGTATGTGGCCAATCTTTTCCAGCCAAAAGAATGTCATGGCAAAATGTCAGGTTCTCCCAAAAGAGAACTTAATGGTGTGCTCTTTATCACCCTCAATTTGGAGTTGCAATTCATATAACATGCTTGGAGAGCTGAGTCTCTGATCTGGTGTTTACAACTGAAGAAACTCATCAGTTGCTCTCGCCACCAGAAACTCTTTGAGATTCTGGTGAGCTATCAATACCTCTGCTGCGCTGTCTAGCACAGTCAGAGGCCAATGGACGTTCAGACGCAGAGTCCTCAGTATTTGTGGCCTTTTGAAACCGAGATACTTGCCACCTTCTTTTTAAATTGGGGCTTTTGTTGTGGGTGTTATTCTTCCTATTTAACAAATAAGTCTGAAGAGCATTGTGAGTCCTTCTTTGGCTTCACATAAGTCTGCTACCTGCACTCTGATTGTCCTCTTCTCTCCAGCTGTTTGTCAGATGACTTCTGAAAGGAACGAGAAGGACGTGTACCAGTATACAGATAACTATCAGGATGTTTAAGTGTTTCAAGATTTCAGAGATTATTGCGCTTTTCAGAAAACTCCTGTGGAGTAGACCCACCCTGTGGTTAAAATTTTTCTTATTATACCAGCACTTTTTTACAAGACTCAGGTGCCTGTTTGGAGTTATCCTTTTCAGAGTTCCCTTTAACTTGTATTTTATTATGTTTGGCTTCTAAACTATCCCAACCTATAGATGTATAGGTTTCTGCAATACGTTTTGGTAGTTCTTGCTCCAGATCCACTAATGAAACTTGCGCAAGATGATGGTGTACTGCCAGTGCTGCTGCTTTCCCTTTAATAATACAGCAGTTTCATCCCCAAGTCCAGGACTGGGGCTGCCTGTATGCATTTTGAACCTTTAGCACATCAGGGAAAACAGTAATGGATGGTGTACTATGTGTTGTGGTATACACAGCAGTGAACACCATGCGCCATGTGGCACAATCTTCTACCGGAGGAACCATTGCTAAAGGTAGGCATATTGTGAGAATTCTGTGTTTTTATTTACTTCCCATATAGCTCAAGCTGATTTGTTTATTTTCAGCAATCCAGACCGGAATTTCCTCCTCTCCCGTGGCAATCTTCCATTATCGAATTAATAGGTCCCGGTCTAATTTTCTGCATTGCTAAACATTCCTCGCTGGGTTTAGTGCCATTGTTTGCATGACATGCGGGTTCATAATTCTGTATAACCTAACTAGACTTGTGCATAATACACATAGTTCTAGGGCGTTTAGGTCTGCTATGTGTGGATACTGTGAGTAGCCGGCCAAGAAGGGCCATGTTGCCATTTCATTGCTGAGGGGACCCAGTCTGAAGTTTGCTGCAGTATGTGGGAGGTCGCCTTGGAACCAATTTGCTTGTTCCCGATATGTGAGCAGTATTTCTAGATCTGCATAAGCTGTGTAATTGTTGAAAACTGCTTGTACAGTGTATTCATGGAACTGTCTAAATGGTCTGTTAATTGCCAGAAACGTTACCCATCTATAGGTAATATGTATATACTTTGTGAGCCCATACTACGAAGGTAACATCTCCAGCTGTAGCTTGGAGTCCATGATATAGTAACATTTGTGTTACGGCATGTCTAATATTTACGAGTATGTTTACTGGTTGCGCGTTAGCCATGTTTATTTATGGAATTCAGAGAAGGTAACTATAGTGGGGTGATCCTTTGAAAAGTTCAAGCTTGAACAACCCCCAGGCAAAAAAAGGGGTTCCTTATTTAGCTGAGAAGGATGTATTCCTAACACCACAGTCTCTTCCAGTTAATTAGTGAGTAGGGTCTTTGGGCATACTAAAGAAAACTACTCGCGAGACCCATTAAATAAGTGCACTGGTAACAACAAGAGAGGAAGGGAACGGATTCAACGCTCCTACACCCCTTGGGAGAAGTCAAAGAAACAACTAAGGAGCGTCATGCCTTTTAAAAAAGGATAAACCTGAACTTTTAATCTTGGTCCTTTATCATACACTTCTTTTATACATATCCAATTGGCAAAACTAATACAACTTCTTTTGACACAATTTGGATATTTTTAAATCACTTAATTCACATTGCACACATCGAAAAACCCCAGCTCCGCAGTAATCTGGTGTTGCTGCACACCGGGGTGACATTCGGCCACTCCTGGTGGGGCCCGATGATGAAGCATGTCACCAAACAGCTTGGCGAGTGAGGGCTTTCTGTACAACCTAATAAGGTACCTTCTATAGTTGATCCCGGACATGGGTTACTATTGGATGCTTGCTCTTCTATTTTCTTTGGCATGACGCTCCATTAAATAAGTGCCCAAACTAGAACGTTGGGGCACTCTGTCGTACAGTTTCTACTTTTTCAGTAAAACTGTAAAATCTGAGCAACATAAGAGTCAAAAAACTTGGGACTGAGTCTGCACATACCATCAGAATATGTGGACTTAATTCCTGGGTAGCTCACAGTGCGCCATCCGGGTCCATAAGCTGACAGGGCACCGGATGGTGTCAGCAACCTCAGAACATGACAATCCTAACGCCTCCCCCACCATCCAAAGAAATCATGGAGACAAATCTTGCCCTTTCGTTAGTAACTCAGGAGTGCCCAAAGAGGTACACAAGAAATACACACGTGGTGTTTCAAATATTGCTTGAGCAAGACAAAAACGGTATACAGGATGAGTAATTCAACCATTGTACAACTGCATTAGATTATATGAATACCTAAAATTGCACTCCTACCTAGATTTGCCTATCCTGATAAGTATAGGTGTGCTCATCTGCAAGATCCCCCAGAGTGGTCTAACTCCTCATTTACCCGTGTACTTTTACCATCCGACAGCCAGGTCCGGTGTAGAGCAGGCTGCCATCCTACTCGGGATAGGGATGGAATCCATCTGGGCTAGGATTCAGGCACAGCGTGACCATGACAGTTGTGTCAAAATGCCCCTCTGTCTAAGCAAGGGCTCTTGAGGTTTATATAATAATCTAAACTCATGCATCCAGTGCCTGAGCTCCGGACTAGCCCCATCTTAGTTATTCTACCCACCCAGACAACACCCCATAAAATAGTTTGCACAGAGTACCGGGGACATTGTACAGAGTGTTCTAAGAGACGATAGTGTGACTACAAAGAAATGTACAGGCAGGCAATTATTTTCAGACCACACTGATGAGCAAGCGAAGTGTGTTACAAAGTTCACTGTTTAAAAAAATGCCAACTTTAACCGTGCATATGCAAAATGGAAGTGTTTGTTCCCAGAACCTATATGCACCTACACGTCAATTGAATGAGTGTGGGCTTATAGGGGACCCAAATCATATTTGCTTGTCCTGCCCACTAATTGGGGGTTACTCTAAAGAGGTTCTAATGATCATAAAAGGCATAGTGCAATACCCTATTGGACCAAAGCCCTAATACATGGCACACATCAAAAGAATTGAGAAACTGGACAGAGATTGTCTAACTTTTTGTGACAGAAAGGCTGGCCATTGAGAGCAATTGGAAGCTAAATCTCTCAACCGTGCTGAATATGTGGTAAGTAAACTATGGTATACAGTGGCAGGGAAAAGAATGCCACACCACCTGATAAAAGACAAAGGTGACTTCCCATCAATCTGGTGTCCATACTTGCACTTTTCAAGAGAGGATAATAGCAACCTAATATGCTCTTCACAAGTCTTTACTAGGGCTCTTTACATGTTTGATTAAAACACATGCAGGTTGGTGAAAGCTAATGAGCATGGAAAAGAAGGCTTTTGTTAAGGTTATTTTTGGTGGCTACAGAATTTACCCTCTGACTCCTCATCTTCTCCCTCCAGGAGTGAGGCTGGTGAATTAAAAATGTCTGCAGCAAGGATGAAAAGCCCATCAGGTGCCACCATTCGGATTCAGCAGTGATTCTACCTGCCAGACATGAGGACACCGGAATATATGAGGCATAATGGACCCAATCATGGTGTACACAGAAGAGCCAAAAAAAAAAGCACATAACATGTTTGCATAACTTGGGATCTCATAATCACATCACTAAATGATATAAGTATATGTCACTGCAAACTTGAGCCTTGAAGCAGTAATGTTAGGCACCAGCAAATGTCCTCTACAGGAAAGCCTATGGAAACAGCCATTGCGCTGGAAGATTGGGCAAGGATGCCCTTCAGAATGTCTTTCGGAATGTCTTTCTTAGCCAATGCGTAGCAGACCTCAAGATAGAGTAAGAAACAATGAGAAATTGTAAATTTGGTCGCTGACTTGCCATGTTTGGCTCTTGCAATGTCCACAAAGAGTTGATAATCCTCAATGCCCTGTTGAGTGCAAAGAAAGTAATAGGACAAAGCACTCCTGGATGCAGTCTATATAGCAGCTTCTCCTCTTTGGTGGGATAAGGAGGGTTAAAGGAAGGTGGAAGACTGGCCCAAGTGAAAGGCAGATACCATACTGGGTAGGAAGGTTGGACAGATAAGAAGGACCAAAATAGGAATAGCTGGTAAGGAAGATATACATAAAGTTGAAACAGATAATTTGATTGTGGACACTGAACTAATTTATTCCAACCACTCACATAGATGGACATCTTAGCAAGTTTCTTAGCACCCAAAATCGGTCACTTAATCAAGGAGGCAAAATAACTCTTGCTGGCACTGCTCAATATTCACATGCACGAGCACTGTGTTTGGGGATTTGGACTTGGAGGAACTGTAGACCTTCCTGCAAGATAAGGTACACCCTGTGCGAGAGAAGAAAAGGTGACAGGATGCCGGGTGCTAACAGATCAACGTACGTCCTTACCCAATCTGTGGAATATACCTTCAGCTGTGCCTTATCATCCCACATCTTATGTGGACCAAAGTGAAAACAATGAAATGGAGTAAAGATGGCACAGAGAAGAGCTACAATTGAAGGGGCCATTCAGAGGGAAGTGTATGTCACAAAACCAAGAAAGCTTACTGTTATTGGGTGTGGTGAACAGATCCACATATGGATACCCCTATCTGAAGAAGATCAATTTCTTCACTTCATGATGTAGCCCCCATTTGTGTTTCTCTAGCGAGAGGTGGCTGAGAACATACACTCTCTCTTTGAGGGCACTTGCAAGATAAACAGCTACCAGGAATTGTCTCCTATCATGTAATTCACAAACCCACATCGCCCTGTCTTGTTGATGTACTGGACACTGATGGTATTGTTCGCTAGAACCTGAATTGAGATCACTGACAAAAAGGAGAAATGCCTTCAAGGCAAAGCAGTCGCTTACAGCTTCAGCACATTTATGTACAGGAGCTGCTCTGAAGTGGACCAAAAGCCTTGTGCCTTCACATTGTTCAGAAGGTCACTCCAGCCTAGAAGCGGCATATGTGACCAATTTAGATTCCGCATGTGGGAGCTGAAAGGGTGATTCACTAAAAGGTAGGTATGGTCCATCCATCAATGCAAATCCAAGAAACCAATGAGAGAAGCAGCATCTAACCTGAAAGGCTCCTGTGATGTCGGAGTGGCCATTTATCAGCAACTAGTAGCAAAAGTATGCATGAGGTCATGAGACCATGCTCACGTATGACCTTCAGAAACAGAAGCTGTGTGCAAGTCAGAAATCTATGACTTATCACCCAAACATCCAGAATTCTCTGAGGAGAATGAATAGCTTTCATTTGCGTCATGTCCAGTACCGCACAGATGATGATCAACTTCTGCACTGGATTAGATAAAACATTTGATAGCGAAGCTCAAGTTGTGGAGAAGCATAATTGTGCAGTGAATTTGTTTCTCGACCAGTGCCGGGGACTCTGATTTTACTAGCCAGTCATTCACATATACAAATACATGGACGCCTGACCTTCGCAGTGAAACAGCAAGCACTATTTTTCTTTAGTAGGGTTATTTACCCATTCACAGTTTTTTCACTTCATTGGTCCTGAGGAAGCACCAGGGATCATTACGACCTTTTTAGGCCGCAAAACATGTCGACCGAAGAGATACTGAGGCCCATTATTGCCTAGTCAGTAACACACAACCTACAGGTTTTTAAAGCAGTCAGGGGAACCCAAGGATTAATTAAGATAACTTCATTTTGGTATCCCCTAGCCAGTTTTAATCAAATCATTCACTCACTCACCGTTTCTTACGAACCCTCAATCTCACACCCTCACTCATCATATGGCGTTCTCAAAAGATCTCCACTAAAGCGACACTTCGGGGGACTCGTAGGGCATTGCAGTGCCGGCCCGACGAGGAGCAACGCCCGATGATGAAGCATGACATCCCTTGGGATGTGTGAGGGCAACAAGAGACAAGACTTGGGCTTGCCTCTATTCTTTGGGGTTTATACCTAGTCCTTTCTGTTCCTTTTTCTAGTTCTTTTTCTCTGTGGACAACTATTGTGCCCACACTGGAACAGATGGTTTGAAACAGCAACCACTGCCAGCACTTCAGTGAAAACACACAGATCAGTCGTCAGCCAAAATTGCAAGACCTTGAACTGATACTGCTGAGATCCCAAGATGATTCTCAGGTAATATCTGCAGGAGGGAAGAATTGAAAGTTGAAAATAGGTGACTGGGTATCCAGGGATGGTAAGAAATCCCCATATATGGGACCAGTAAGACTTGGCTCAAGGAAAGCATCTTTAACTCGTCTTGCTGAAAGAATATGTTTAGAAAGCAGAGATACAGGATGGGCCTCAGACCTCCATTTTCTTGTGAAAGGAGTAGAATCCAAAGCGCCTTTTTTCCAGAGGCACCACCTCTATGTCCCCTTTGTCCAGCAGAGCAAAGAATATTGCCTCCAAAATTAAGGAATGTGTCAGACAGCACATCCTGGAAGAAGATGGGGAACCAGAGTGAGGAACAGAAAGGGTAGGGTGTAGCCAAAGTATATCAACTTGATGACCCCGCAATCAGTTGCCATGGTCTTCCGATCTGTAAGAAACTTAGAGACACCCCGCTACCTGAATATGGTGGTGTAAAAAAAGAAGAGAGGGGGAGATAGTAAGGTTTTCAGGCAGCATACCTGACACAGAATGGGAGAGACTGGATCTGCTGTTGCTCATGTTGGCATTCACTAGATTCATCCCTTCATTGAAAGGTGAAGGCCATATGGTGGGATGTCTGCAATGGCTGAGAGGGTTGTTTCTGTATCACTCTGGAATTGGCTTGAAATGTTCTATACTGTTTATGGAACTGTCTCATTAAGGAAGCTAGGAACAGTGAGTGAGCTGTAGCTCTATCTTCTTGATGCATTCATGTGAGGAGTCATTCTTCTCTAAGGTCAGCTGGTAGCCAACAACAGCTGGATATCTTCAGAAAAATGCATCCAAGCATCACAACACAGCATAACAACTAAGCCCGTGAATCATGTGGCGCTATTCATTGAGTTCAGACTGCACTTCAGAGTCTGCTTGGAGGCATCTATGCTGTCATTGACCAAATTGGTAAACATGTTTTTAAAATGGCTTGCAGGGACATAACTGTTTGTTTGCCAATTACCAGAGCACATGGTCATATCAGCTGAGCAGGCAGATGGCGTTCAAAGTGCAGTGCGGAAGAGAGCTCAGAGACGCAAAGACTTTTCAGTCTATAGAATTAAGTTATCAACTCCCTATGTGTGGAAAAAGCATTCCTGCTTAGCTGTGAGGAAGAAGCATGGAATATCAGAGTTTTAAGTGAAGCGTAGGAGGACGAATAGTGTGGGTCACCTTGGGGCAGGCCTATGGCATCTAGCAAATTTGTCTGTGGACCGATGGGCATGAAAAGGGTTTCTCAATGGGTAGGACGATTTCCTCAAGAAAGAAGAGGACTTCTTCATATGGCACTTTTGTTTTTTGAGTGTAAGATCATGTCGGAGATTGTTACCTGCCAAAGAACTTGCGTGAAGGCGAGTATGATCGCGCATGCGTATCCTCGCAGGTTTTTGCCATCAGCTTGTCCTCACACTCCACAAAGGCCTTCAGAGCACCGAAGCACAAAAGTCATAGGTCACTGCCATCTGTTAGGAGTGTAAATATCATAAGCAGATGTGATGTGGCTCCAATAATGACATGATCTTGCAGCATCTATAAAAGGGTTTAAAACCTAGATTCTTTGGAGGAAAGATTTAACAATTCCCTATCAAAACGCTGAGGAATTTGTCAGTGAAGCAGCTAAAGAGCTTTGAACCCTCGTCGATGAGATGCAAATAAAAAATTAACTGAAGCCAGCATGCCAGTTTGCACTTAATATATTCCGATGTCGATATGCCAAGCATGCTGAAAGCTAAAGCCACATGGTGCCACCAGGGCGCGATCAAGAGCCATTGTGGACGAAAGGTTTTCCAGACTAGTCAGAGGCCTTGAATTAAATTCATAAGGTGAGAAATCTGCAGCATAATGCATTCATCAGAATGATATCAGATTTGAGACCAAATAACTTACATACCAGAATAACCCCACACAGGCAGGAGGGGAGGAATTTTTTTGGGACAGATAGTGCATCGGGCTTGCCTTTTTTTGCTTACTTGTTGGCATATGTTTTATATCTATGTCAGTTGAGACAAGCCTAATATGCATATATTTGTTCAATTTGCTTTTATGTTGTGTAAATACTTGAAATGCGAAGTAAGATTTGGAAATAATGGATAAAAAGCTATGGAGAATAGCTGTATGTGATCTTCACATGACTATTACACAGTGATAACTAATTGCCAACAGATTCAGAAAAAGGAAAATGCTACTTACCAGTATGCATCTGTTCTTGGCATGTAGGGCTGCTGACATTCATATCTTTGCATAGATCGCCGCCTCGTGTTGGGTCCGGATGATTGCACTTTGTTGTCTTGGAAGTGTCTTCGAAGTATCAAAAGATAGGCGACTCCTCCCCTGGACCACAGTGCGCATGGGCATCCACTCCATCCTCAGATTGTTTTTCGCCATTGTGGCAAAGATGGAGTATAGTAGAGTAAAGATGGCCATGCAAAGAAAACCCTGCAGCTGCGACAGGCCCCGGGGAGGAGGGTGGGTGATATGAATGTCAGCAGCCCTACATGCCAAGAACAGATGCATACTGGTAAGTAGCATTTTCCGTTCGAGGCATGTGGGCTGCTGAATTCATATCTTTGCATAGACTGTATAGCAGTACCTCCTCTAGCGGTGGACGCCTGTCCCAGCTGCAGCAGTTTGAAAAAGAGTTTTGAGGACAGCTTGGCCTACAGCAGCTTGCTGCTTTGCTTGCACATCTACACAATAGTGTTTGGTGAAAGTGTGTATTGTAGTTTATGTGGCTGCCTTACAGATGTCCTCTAGTGGGATGTTTCCCAGGAAAGCCATGGATGCCCTCATTTTGCGCGTGGAGTGTGCTCTTGGGGGTACTGTTAGAGTGCGTTTAGCTTTTTGGTAGCATATTTGAATGCATTTAACTATCCATCTAGCTATTCCTGATTTAGAGATGGGGTTACCGTTATGTTGTGGTGAGAAAGCAACAAACAGTTGCTGTGTCTTTCTGAATGGTTTAGTTCTGTCAATGTAATATAACAGCGCTCTTCTTACATCTAGTGTGTGTAAGGCTCTTTCAGCTACTAACTGCTGGTTTTGGAAGAAAACGGGCAGTTCAATGGACTGATTGATATGGAAAGTGGAGAGGACCTTTGGCATGAATTTAGGGTTAGTACTTAGAACCACCTATCTGCATGTAAGGTTCCTGAATAGTTAAAGCCTGTAACTCACTTACTCGTCTGAGTGAAGTGATGGCAATTAAAAAAGCCAACTTCCATGTTAGAAATTGCAGTTCACATGAGTGTAGTGGTTCAAAAGGAGGTCCCATAAGTCTGGTAAGTACTATATTTAAATTCCAGACCAGTGAAGGAGGGTGTTTGGGAGGGATTATCCGTTTGAGCCCTTCCATGAAAGCATTGAATTCTGGAACTCTGAACAGAGACAGGTGTTGTCTGTTTTAGGGGTAAGCTGCTATAGCTGCAAGATGAAGTCTAATTGAAGAGTATGCTAGATTGCATCTTTGAAGATGTAACAGGTAACAGATAATGTTTTGTATTGAAGCGTCTAATGGATTGATTTGGTTATTGTTGCCATAAATTACAAATCTCTTCCATTTGGCTGCATAGCATGCTCTAGTGGTTGGGTGTCTTGCCTCTTTGATAATGTTCATGCAGTCAGGAGGCAGATTGAGATATCCAAATTCTAAGACTTCAGGAGCCAGATTGCTAGGTTCAGTTGATTGGGATCTGGGTGCCTGATTTCTCCATGGTTCTGAGTTAGGAGATGTAGCGATAGGTGCAGTCTTTGGTGTGGAACCACTGAGAGTTCTAGGAATGTTGTGTAGTGTACCATGGTTGTCTGGCCCATGTTGGAGCAACCAGGATCAGTGTCAGAGACTGCTGACGTAGTTTGCCTGCCACTAGCGGAATCAGTGGGGCTGGTGGAAAAGCGTACGCAAATCTGCCTGACCAGTTCATCCAGATCGCATTGCCCTGTGACAATGGATGTGGGAACCTGGCGGCAAAGTACCGGCATTTTGAGTTTTCGTTTGTGGCAAACAGATCTATCTCTGGATGCCCCCATTCTTGGAAGAATGGTCGGAGAACTTGAGGGTGAATCTCCCATTCGTGTATCTGTTGGCTGTGTCTGCTTAACAGATCCGCTATTTGATTGTCTTTCCCTGGCAGGTGTTCTGCTAGAAGAAAGATGTTCTTTGGAATTGCCCACCTCCATATGCTCTGCGCTAGGTAAGAAAGCTGTAGAGAGTGAGTCCCTCCCTGTTTTTGGATGTAATACATGGCTGTCATGTTGTCTGTCCGGATCAACACCGCTTTGTTGTTCCGTATGTGGTTTTGGAACGCTTTCAGTGCCAGAAAAACTGCTAGCAACTCTAATTGGTTGATATGCAGTGTATTTTGCTTGGCTGTCCAGAGTCCCTGGACTGTGTATTGATGTAGGTGGGTCCCCATCCTGTTAGTGATGAGTCTGCTGTCAATACTACTTGTGGAACTGGCTCTTGGAACAGTCGCCCCTTGGAAAGGTTTTGTGGATTCCACCACTGCAGAGAGCTGTATGCGCGACTGTCTACCAACACTAGGTCTTTTAGTTGTCCTTGAGCCTGGTTGCACTGCCTTGCTAGGCATTCTTGTAATGGACACATTTGAAGTCTGGCATGGGGGACGATGAATATGCAGGAGGCCATCATGCCTATGAGTTGCATGAACACTCGAGCTGGTAAGGAGTGTTGTGGCTGAAACCTTTGGATTAGTGTCTGCATGTTGGCTATCCTGACTGGATTGGGATATGCCTTTGCTACTGGTGTATCTATTGTAGCTCCCAGATATTGTTGTATGTGGGAGGGCTGCAGATGAGATTTTGGGTAATTTATTGAGAAACCCAGACTGTGTAGCAGCTGGAGGGTTTGAGACGTATGACTTGCACATTGGACATCTGACTTGGCTTTTATGAGCCAATCGTCGAGATAGGGAAACACGTGGATGTGTTGCCGCCTAAGGTGTGCTGCCACTACAGCTAGGCACTTCGTGAACACCCTTGGAGCTGTAGTTACTCCAAAGGGGAGACCTTTGAATTGATAGTGTTGTTCCTGTATTGCGAACCTGAGATATTTCCTGTGAGCTGGGTGTATAGGAATGTGGAAGTATGCGTCTTTGAGGTCTAATGTGGCAAGGAAATCGCCCTGCTGAAGCAGTGGGAGAACTTGTAAGGTTATCATATGGAAGTGCTTTGATAGTAATTATTGGTTCAGAGGTCTGAGGTCCACAATGGGTCTGAGCGACCCGTCCTTTTTGGGGATTAGGAAGTATAGAGAATATACTCCTGTTCCTTGGTGTTGAAAAGGGACTGGCTCTATGGCGCCTTTTGTAGCATGGATTGGACCTCTTGCTGTAACAGTGTTATGTGCTCTATGGACACGGGCCGGTTTTTGGGTGGTATGTTGGGTGGAGTAGAAGTGAGTTCCAGGCAATAACCATACTGGATAATTTGTCTCACCCACCTGTCTGTGATAATTGCGTTCCAGACAGGTAGGAACTGATTGATTCTGCCTCCGACAGGTGTTGTGTGTTCTGGAGGGAGTGTGGTGAAGTCACTGTTTGGTGGCAGTGGAGGCTCTGGTGTTATTGCCTCCACGTCCTCTGCCCTTATTATTGTTTCCTCTGTAACCTCCTCTATTGGAGCCTTTGTTAAAAGTACCCTGGGTATTTGACTTGAAGGTGGAGGAGGTTTGCGAAGTGCTGCCCCTTCCTGCACCTCTATATGAGGAGTGACGAAAGGAGCCCCGGTGTTGTTGGAACTGAAGTGCCCCCATTGACTTGACAGTTTCAGTGTCTTTTTTCATTTTATCTAAAATGGTGTCAACTGCAGTGCAAAACAGCAAATATTGGTTTACTGGTGGATTGCACCTCGCCCTTAAATCCAGATATGCGTAACCATGCATGTCTGCGTAGTAGAACGCTGGTGTTGATAGACCTGGCAGAAGTATCGGCTGCGTCTAGCGCGCATTTGATGGAGGCGTTTGTTACGAATTTGCCTTCCTGAATGAGGTCGTTGGCCTGCGCTTTAAAGGGTTCTGGTAAATGTTGCATTAGAGTCTCCAGTTGGTCGTAGTGTGCTCTATCATATCTCGCTAATAAGGCCTGTGTATTAGCGATTCTCCAAGAGTTAGCAGCTTGTGAAGCTACTCTTTTTCCTGATGCCTCTAAAATCTTTGATTCTTTATCAGGAGAGGGGGCGTCTCCTGTTGTTTGCGAATTGGCTCGTTTACGAGCGTTTGCGACGACTAAAG
Organism: Lissotriton helveticus; assembly: GCF_964261635.1. NCBI lineage: Eukaryota > Metazoa > Chordata > Amphibia > Caudata > Salamandridae > Lissotriton > Lissotriton helveticus. The sequence goes on from NC_136057.1 coordinate 431,428,695, forward strand.
AATCTAAAGGCAACTGTTGTTTTATATAAGTAGGGTCTGCTGGTGATGCCTTATATGTTTTCTCTATTCTTGGATTGAGCACTCTTGCCCTAGTAGGATCCTTAAAGATATCTGGCGCGTGCTTGAGGAGCATTGGAAGAGTTCTGACATTTTTCTCAGAAGTGGGGAAGGTGTCGAACAAGAAATCTTCCTCTATAGGGTCAGTGTGCATATCTACCTTGTGATATTTAGCTGCCCTATCTATAAGCTGGTTAAACATGATTGTGTCATCTGTAGGTGACGGTTTTGTTGGGTATGAGGAAGTATCTGGGATGGGCTGATGCTCGTCATCATCCTGGTCAACCCACGTGTTATCTTGTTGATCAGGATCCCCAGTGTCATCATAATTGTATTGAGGATCCTCCCCCATGTACTCTCGCTCATTGTGATCAGAGTGTGTGGGAGAGAAAGGAACGAAAGGCATATCAGGCAGAAAAAGAGGAGGAGTGAAAGGCCTTGAGGGGGAGGTGCCAAAGTCTTTTTTCTTTGGAGGAACTGGAGAAGGAGTGTCTTGTGGTAAAGGCCTCTTCTTTCTGTGGTAGACTATGACGTGTCCTGTATCTGGATCGATATATAATTTAGCCTGCTCCTCGGACACTGGATGTGGGTGGAGTGGTTCTTCCTCGACAGTCCGTGGCTTTGGCGTCGAGGGTTTAGGTTTATGAACCTTTTTTGAAGTCTGTGGTTCGGTGCTTTTTGGTGTCGGCGCTTTATTGGGCTCGACAGCTGAATGAGGTCCGATAACTTTTTTCGGTTCGACTCGTTCTTTGTCTTTGTGTTTTCGGCAGCCTTTTTAGGTCCGCCTGTATCAGTTGGATAGACGACCTTTTTCGGTTGGACGATTTTCTTCGGTTCCGATGTCTTCGGCTCCGATGGTTTTTTCGCCTCGACTGCTAAGCCTTTTGGTGCTGAGTGTTTTTGCGGCGTGACGCTCTTTGGTGCCGAGGGTTTCGGTGCAGATGGTTTGTCGGCGTCTATAGCTTTCTTAGGCTGTACACCCTTTGGATCGACTACCTTACTTTTTGGGTCGATGATCTTTGGTCGGGCCGCCTCTTTTGGTTGTGCGCCCTTCGGGTCTACCATTTTTTTTATTTCGATGACCTTTGGCTGGAGAACTCTTTTTGGCTCGATGACTCTCTTCGGGCCTAGGCCGCCTGGAGGCGCTTGTTTGTGCTTCGGAGCCGGGCCGAGAGGTGGGGTCTCCGAAGGAATGTCTCGATCTTGGCTAAGGCCTTTCGGCGATGCTTCGACCGGAGCCTTCTTTTTAGAGCTGGGTGGAGTGGGGGGCTGGGTACTCACAGTTTTTTGCCCCGGCGTGATCTGGTGATCGGAGTCCGATTGGTCCTCAACGGTGACTATCTCGAGATCGGAGCCGGCCGCTTCGGGAAGCTCTTGGTCGTCCTCGAAGATATTCTCCAGTTCCGGTGCCGACTTCTGCATCTCTTGCCTGGCAGCCTGTCTATTCCGGATCGTTTTCTTGGATCGAAATTGGGCACACGCCGGGCAATCCTCTTCTTTGTGTTCAGGTGACAAACACTTGTTGCATACTGTGTGTTTGTCAGTATGTGGGTACTTTGAGTGGCATTGTGGGCACCTTTTAAAAGGACTCCTTTCCATCGACGGAAGTCGCACGTGGCATCGATAAGGCCCAACAGCCCGCGTCGACGACCGGATCAAGATGGAAATCTGGATAGAGTCGAGGGGTACCGAGCGAAAACAATACCGTCGAGTTTGAAGGCCTTTTGGCCTTAAGGAGTAGTTAGTTTCGATTCCGAGCTGGAGTATAGGAAATAACATCCGAACCCAATGGCGGAAAAAAAACAATTGGAGGATGGAGTGGATGCCCATGAGCACTGTGGTCCAGGGGAGGAGTCACCTATCTCGTGATACTTCGAAGACTCTTCCAAGACAATAAAGTGCAATCATCTGGACCCAACACTAGGCGGTGATCTATGCAAAGATATGAATTCGGCAGCCCACATGCCTCGAACATGTATATTTGGTATCCTGGCACCACTCACAGTATTTAAGGATGTTATTTACAGTTGGGCAGCAATGACAAATACTCCGATTTTTGGAGGAAGTGCTAATTCTGGAGAAGAAGCAGCTGGTGGAATTTTCTCTTTCATACTGCCCCTATAGTTGACTAAACTCTGCCAGCAGGTTCTCGTTCAGAAGTCTGAGCTGCTTCTGTTACCATCGAACTCTAAATCAAAACCCAATTCAATTGGTTGTGAATAAAATAATATGGAGTATAACCTAGATTCCTTCCTAAAACAATCCCTTACCTACTAAAAGGGATATTCAAGCTCCAGTAAGGCAGAACCCGTGCCACAGAATCTCTCATCTGAATACTCGTTCCAAGGTAAAAGTAAGTGTCATGAGCAAACTTCAGAGCCAGCAGATCTGTTGGGTGCTCTTGAAGGATCTTGTCCCAAAGAACAGCAGCTCTGGGTAAGCACCTAGAAAGGAAAAAAAGAACATTCGAGAATTACTGCAGGTAAGACTCATTGTAAATTGGGCTCAACCTGAAAATCCAGCAGATCACAGCTTACACTATACATTTTGAAACACATATAATTTAAGTAGAAATCAATAAGCTACTTCTTGTACTTATAATGATCAAGAAACAATGACAGAAATCTGCACCTTAACCCTATGACCTCCCTTGAGTAACTTTGTTCAAAGAATATCTTTTGCTATGCAGAGCAGAGTCACAAACCTGTCTCCAATGTCCTTTGCATTCCTTCGATCTGAAACTTTGATTTAACATGCCTTAAGAGGTTGTGTTTAGATTTGGCGTCTCTGAGTTTGATTCCAGATAAGACTTTAACCTCCACCAGAAAAACACCCTTTTTCCCCAGTACATATTGTGGTTATAAATGTATCCTGTTCTAAGGGACTGGCAATGGGATAAGAGGTTCATGGAAGGAATATGCAAAGTTCAGGCCTGGAGACTCGGGATCTGTTTCAATTGTAATATTTGTCCTGTAATAGTGCCCATTCCAAGAGTATACATTCTGGCTGAAATGTGATGCACAGAACACCACACCCAAACAAATATTTTGTAATAGCGAAAAAGTAATGTTAATTTCTATTGAAAACCTAGAGGGAATACTTTAAATGATTGTGGGCCACAGCCCTCCACCAAAAGAAATATACAGGTGCTTTTTAGTACTTCTCATACAAATGAAACAAAGAAATACCCAATTAATAATACAAAGGAACAAATGATAAATCCTCATAAAGCAAATACAGTATATATGTGGGACATGTGGACCTAAAATCAAATGTATTCTATAACTGCTATTTTGATCACATTATATACTGTTGAAGTAATCCCTGCCGTACATTATAAGAATATTGCAGGGCGTGTGTGTGTGTGTGGGAGGGGTGGGGGGGTTCAGCAACAGGGAGCTGGGCAGTTGGGGGGCCAGGAACAGGGAGAGTGGCTGGTGGGGGGCCAGCAACAGAGAGCGGGGCAGAGGGGGGTCCAGCAACAGGAAGCGGGCAGGTGGGGGGGGGGTGGGCAGCGGCAGGGAGCAGGACCGGTGGGGGGATTCAGCAACAGTGAGCGGGGCAGGTGGGGAGCCAGCGACAGGGAGCTGGGAAGGTGGGGAGCCAGCGACAGAGAGCGGGGAAGGTGGGGAGCCAGCGACAGAGAGCATGGCAGTGGGGAGCCAGCGACAGGGAGCGGGGCGCAGGTGGGGGGCCAGCGACCGGGGCCAGCGACGCAGAGCGGGTGGGGGGCCAGCAACAGGGAGCAGGGTGGGGGGAGCCAACAACAGGGAGCACCAGTAACAGGGAGCGGGCGGTGGGGGGGCCAGCAACAGGGAGTGGGTGGGTGGAGAGCAGGTGGGGGGCAGCAACTGGGAGCTTTCGGGTAGGGGGGCCAGCAACAGGGAGCAGGGTGGGTTGAGGTTCCAGCAACAGGGAGCAGGGAGGGTGGGGGCCAGCAACAGGGAGCACCCAGCAACAGGGAGCACCCAGCAACAGGGTTCAGGGCAGGTGGTGGGGCTAGCAACAGGGAGCTGCGGGGTGGGGGGGCCAGCAACAGGAAGCATTCAGCTACAGGGAGCGGGCCAGCAACATGTAGAGGGGCGGGTTGGGCACACCAGCAACAGGGAGCAGCATGGGTGGGGGGAGCCAAAAACAGGTAGCTGGGCGGATGGGTCACACCAGCAACAGCGAGCGGGGCGGGTGACCTATTACTATCAATTTTGTTTGAGATATGTATTTGGTATGAAATAAATTTCTTCCGTTCCATGGCGTCAGTCAGCTCCACAAGATCGCGTCAGCATAGTCCACGTCACCTGTACAGGCATCATCTCAACACGCTGATGTCAGCTACTTTTCACGAATTTCCATGCCAAGAGCTCAGAGCCATGAAGTACAATGGCAGTGGTATGTCCAAACTAGGGCCCTGAAATGGATCAGCCCTGACCAGAAAGATGATCAATAGACCTTACTGTACTATATTTTGCAAATGTTTTTCACTGACAGGTGTACATGGACTTGGTAGAGGGACGCCTGGGTGCCCAAATAACATTACAGACTTTGGGTGGAAGGATGAATGGCGTCAACTACCACCGCTCAATCTTCAGGCAAGAAGGCCTAGAGGTGACAGAATCAGGTGGAGGACCCTTCTCTGCTGCTGCAACAGAAGATCCTCCCTGAAGATATATGCTCAGTTGAAGCTGCTCGGGATACCAGACTCTCCGTGCTGGTTCCAGAGCCACAAGAATGACTTGGACCCAGTCGCTCCACATTTTCCTGAGCTATCTGGATAAGAGGTATTGGCGAAAGGGCGCACAAGAGGCCTGAGCGCCACTCGAAACTAAAAGCGTCGTAGAGCGCATGCTGCCTTGGAAACTCCAGGGCACAAAACCTGCTGCTGTTGCACATTCTTGGTGGAGGGGAACAAATCTAGCCAAGGCTCTCCCCACTCATGAAAGAAATCATGCAACACCTCTGGATTGAGATGCCATTCAAGATACGCTAGGCATCAAGGGCTGAGTTTGTCTGCCCTCAGGAAACCTGCCAGGTTTTGAACCACCAGGGATATGCCCTAATGTCTAGAGACGCAGGGTCTCTTGGCAAAAGGTCCATGACCCCACCCTGCCCTGTGTGTTGCAGTACCACATGGTGGTGGTTTTATCCGTGGAACACCTGACCCAGCTTCCCCTTGATGGAAAGCTTTCAATGGCAAGCGAATTGCTCAGATCTCCAGCAAGATGATGTGGGGTCCGAATTCTGCCTGAGACGATAGTCCTCTGATCTCCACACCTCCCAGATGGACACCCCATCCCGGGAGTGACAACTCTGTGAATACTGTGTGAACTGGTTGGGAAAGGGATCTGCCTCTGACCCAAATTTGGTTGTTCAAACACCACTGCAGGTCCTGTGCAGTTCCCTCTGAGATCTGAACCATGTCGGAGAGATTCCCCTGATGCTGTTCCCACTAGAACTTCAGGTCCCACGGCAGAGCTCGTAAATGCCATCTGGCATGTTTAACTAGCAGGTTGCAGGAGCCCATGAGGCCCACTAGCCTCAGACTCATTCTTACTGAAATCCTGGATGGAGGCTGAAACATCGGCATCATAGCTTGAATATACTGGACTCACTGCTCTCGAGAATAGGCCCGAAACTGCACTGTGTCCAGAACATCTCCGATGAAGGGGAGCATCTGAGAGGGAGTCAGGTGTGACTTTGGCCCGTTGATGGTGAATCCCAACGAAAGTAGAAGATTTGCTGTAGATTGGAGGTGGGCGAGGACAGTCTATGGTGAGGTCGCCTTCAACAGTCAGTTGTCACAAAAAGGGAAGACTGGCACCCGTGATCTGCGCAGATGAGCTGCAACCACCACCATCCCCTTCGTGAATTGCCGAGGGGCGCTTGCAAGGCCAAGGGGGAACACTTTAAACTGAAAGTACTCGTGGCCTACCATGAACTGAGGGTAATGAGAACGGCAGGCAGGATGTGAATGAGAAAATAGGTATCCTGCAAGTCCAAAGCTACCATCCAGTCTCCAGGGTCTAGGGCAGACAATGCTTAATTTGTGCCGGAGCTTTCCGGTGCTTAGCACCGGAACTTAATTAGCAGGGCCGAGTCTACACACATTTTGTGCATGTAATTGATTTTAAAGTCATTATTTACCTCACTACGGCACTTGGCAGTGGCATTGTCTGGCGCTGGCGGCCCAGCGGCCGCTGCTTAGTGTTGTAGGCCGCCCAGTGGGTGTGGGGTGCGAGGGACACTGAGCAGGGCTGGATTTGGGCTTCTGTGGAGGTTGGGGCTATGTGCAGCATCAGGCACACATTTTTTCTGAATGCGCGCGCATTCGCTGCTCTGCCACGCCCCGGCATACCCACAAGGCCGCACCTCACCCACCGCCGAGTCTCGTGGTTCAACGGCCCCTAGCAGCAAGTGCGGACGGACGATGTTGTTGAGGTCTGGAGTAGCCGCTGCCACCAGTGAGTACTGCTACTGGCCAGTAACAGCTCCGCGTTTCACTGATTGACTCTGAAGGGAGTGTGCGCGTTATTCCATAGACATATTGACTCTGCCTTGGGTACTCGAAGTAGCACACATCAAGAGGGCCAATTATCTGCTGATGGCGGACATATTACCAGCGCCCAGACAGCGGCAGAGCAGGACTTCCGGGAAGCCTTTCACTCGGAATGAGTGGCGGCCAAGTGACATCCAATGTCCATCTTCCTTCCTAAACAAGGACTTCACTGACGTGAGACATGCTCTGCTAGTACTGACTCCCACAGACTGAAACAATTTTATTGCTTTCGCTGTTGCATTCATGCGTTTACTGCAGGTTTGTTGCGTGCCGGTGTTGGAGGTGCCTTTTGGGAGCCAGTGTGGTAGGTGCACGCTTCTTTCTCTGATGTGCCACTATTGCTCCGGACTGCCCAGGCCTGACAGCACCGTGGTTTTATTGTGGCGAAACTTTGCAAAGTCCTACGGTGTCCCACGAGGTCCAGCTTTCCTGGTCCTGCAGTGCAGGGTTCTCTGTTTGGGGGAAACTTTCCCTGGTAGTTTATCTCGCTCACCCAAACTGTCCTGACCTGAAGCAACCGGTCTCTTGAGCAAGACCCTGTAAAAATTACTTACTGTACTATCCATTCCGAACACTAGAAGTGGGGGGCCCTTCCCTGCCGGCTGCCATGCCCAACTCAAATAAATCTACCTATCCAGTAATTCCATTGGCCTGGGGCTCAATGTCCATGTGCTCCATCTTGGACTGTGGCGTAGTAAGGGGTGAGCATGAGTAACTGTGGCTGGCCTGGCCGACACAAAGAGTCTCTGTTGGGTGGTCTGGCATTGCGTGCATGCCACCCTCCACCACTCGGAATCCATCACACAAAACACACAGACCCTTAATCTTATAGCGTGGGGGGTGCATGCAGGGCAAATGCCTGCCTGCAGTTGCATTTCTCTGGGTTGCTTCATGTCAGGTGTGCAACGCCCATTGCCCCCCCCCCCCTACACCCCCTGTCGTGTGTGTCAGCCCAGCTGAGACCGCTTCCCGGGCACACACACAGCCGCACCGAGTACTTCACAGGTCTTTAAAAGACCATTTATTCGCTAACAAGGCTTTGTTGTGTTTTCACTCCATCTTAGAGCCCCAGCATTTCTACACTGCATATTGCTGGAAGAATCAGCCCTCCCCTCCTCAAAAATTTTTGTAGCCCGCCCTCGAAATCTTTCTCTAGTTGCGCAGTGCAAGTCAGTCTACTCTAACTTATTAGCACTAACGGCATTAATGAGGAGGACACACTCTGTCAGGGTGAATTTAAAGTCTGCATCTGCCTTTCAAGATTGTATAAAAGCAGGAAAGATTCCAGATGATTGGTATTGCTTGCTGACAACAGTGATGAGTATTATTAGAATAAGATTGTTTCATTATGTTATTTTGTAAGCAGGCTGCATGGCGATAATCTAGCTAACTCAGGACCCGTAGGAGCCTGGGTAAGGAGAGAGCCTCTTGGGATGGAAAAAACAGGAACCTGGTGTTCTTAAATTTACATATTGTGTACCGGTAAGGAAGGAGTTAAACCACTGTAGGCAATGGTAGATGTAGCCAAGGCAAACTGATTCCTGACTAACTGGACAGTGGTTGCCTGTCCACTGCAGCAAGGTCTGAATCATTGATTCTACTTTGGAGTAGTTTGTGATATGTGGGTTTGAAGCTGGTTTACTATTGCACTGTTAGCTACAGGAAGTTTACAGATCATTGTACAAGATTTACGTTCATGAATCACATCTTGAATACTCACTTCCTTAAAAACTCTGATAGGGTAACGTGCACTGAGATTGCCGAACAAAACGTAGGATGAAAGATACTGAAACTGCTTCCACCGCACGCAGCATTAAAAGCCCACTAGCAAGTAAACATGTCCAGCTGGAAAACCGTGTTCAAAGTAAGTATATCCTCCACAACATCATGAAATCGAAGCACATGGGGTCCTTTCTTGGGTTGGCACTTAATACCTTCAATGTAGATATTCGAGCGTTAGCAAATGGATTTCCTGACTTTTGGCAGATCCCACCGGGGCCTGAATCTTTTTTTCTACCGAATTTATATTTGGGTGGAGGCATACTTGAACCAGAGACCACCAAAGCTCCACAAAGGAGGAAGCCATGTGGGCTTAGGCTTATAAATGCCCTCCAGAAAGCCCACCCCGACCCAGAAGTTACTTTGGGGGGCATACCCATGGACATGCTGCCCCAACCACCCCCTGCTCACACCCAGATAAGAGATGCAGGGCAAGAAGAAAACATAAGGAGAGTTTGCGGGCCCGGGAATGCATCACTGAAGGCAACCGTGACTCCACTACATCATTTCCGGGGCGGTAGAGGGACAAAGTGGAGCCACATGGCAACATAACAGTGTGCCTCAGCAATGCTACAAATTTCTCTGGACCTATTGTGGTGCCCGGGGTATATTTTAATGTGAGGATTCTGCAGTTAGAGTATCCACCAGAAAGAGTGTCAATATTAATTTGTTCTTTCGGTGCACCGCTGATGCTTCTTTTTCCTAGGTTGTAATTTGTTTGTTTGATTTGTCTCAAAAGCATGCATTGATTGCCATTCGAAGATGTTTTTTGATGGCTAATGGGGTGCTTTTATTTGAGTGTGGTTAGATTTTTGTGATATATTCTTTTACATGGGAGGAGACGTCAGTGATGTGTTCAATGTTTTCCAGTGCATGGCTGAGGTGGTCCCCTAGAATTTTGTTAGGAGGTTTTTTCAGGATCTTCTTTTGACATTTTTGGATAGTGTGATATGGGTTCACTTGTTTTATATTGAAAGGGTAGAGGCGATGATAGGGCCGTTGACCTTGATGATCTGTGCAAAAGTTAGATGAAAGGGACTGTTAGATCTGGGGGTCTCTAGTTGGCAATGGTTATCACCTTCGTCCAAATAGGGACCCTTACTGCTAAGTCAGGACAAGGGGATTACTCTCCTTATTAACCCCTGATCACCCCCTTGTTAGCTTGGCACGAGCAGACAGGCTTATCTCAGAGGCAGTGTGTTAAGCATTTGTGAATATACACAGTAATACAGTGATAGCACTACAAATGGACACAACACAGGTTTTATAAAAATAGGTGTTCTTTATATAGACTTAAACACAAGACCACAAACGACAAAAATCCAAAATACTATACTAAAGGTTACTTAAAGGATTATAAAAGTCTCTTAGTTCAAGTTGTTGGTAAATGCGACAAAGTTCTCTACAAAGTTCTTGGATGCGGCACACAAAGTAAAGAAAAGGCTCGCAGAAGGGAAGATGCGTCGGTTCCGTGACCCGGGGGAACGGTTGCGTCCTTCCTCAATGCTTGCGCAGAGTAGGGGACTCGTTGTGAGCCTTACCGGTGCGGAGGTGATGCGTAGATTCTCGACCTGTTGCGGTGCGCAAGATGGCGCCCTTGATGCGGCGATGCGATGACGCCCTGGCAGCCTTGCGACGACTCTGTACTTTGGAGCCGCGACAGGCCCTGCGATGCGCTTCTCCGGTGATGCGATGACAGCTCTCTCGATGCGCCACGCTTCTCCAGCGATGCGACAGCAGACAGCTTCGATGAACAAATGCTTCCAGGGAGATGCGACAAACTCTCGCTTATCCGGCGTTGCGATGATTTCAGCTGCGGCGGCGACACGCTTCTTCTCGATGTGTCGCGCTTCCAGCTCCCAGCGGCACGCAAGTGACTGGAGTCAGAATTCCCAGCAAGGAAATCCAGGAGGGAGCTGGGGGTGAAGTCTTTTGGCCCTGAGACTTCATCAGACAAGCACAGTTCAAGCCCTTGGAGAATATTCTGTAGATGAAAGTCCTTACAAAGTTCCTTCCCCTTTCCCTTGGCAATGAAGTAACCACTGCAAGTCAACCCAGCAAACAGCACACTGGCAGAGGGGCAGTCCAAACTCCTGCAGCTTCCTTGGTTCTTATCCTTGGTAGAAAGATTTCTTGTTACAGAAGTGATCTAAAGTCTGTGGGACTGGGTCCCAATATTTTATACCCCAAAATCCTTTGTTCTCTGAAGGCAGAGAGGCCTCTGCCTGGTTCAAACCAGTTCATGAGCACTGTGTTTACATGACTCTTCTCTTCCTTTCACTGTGCAGGGCAGAAACATCAGACGCCCCACAGGAGGTGGAGCCAGCACAGGGGAGGGAAGATGCAGCTCTGGAGCACTCTGTTGACAGGATTCCCCTTCTCCTTTCACTGTGCAGAGACATCAGACAAGCCACAGGGGGTGGAGCCAGCATTGTGGAGGGAAGGCCCAGCCCTATTCAGGTCCCAGGTGCACTCTCCCCCTCCCATCTGGAGGTAGATCTCCCTATTCACCACTGGGCTGTCCCAGACTGTCTCCTGGAATTTCCCCAGCCCTGTCACACACAAACCCAGAAAAGGAATACACAAGTCAGCAGAGGCGGGCTCAAATGGTTAGGCAAGCAAATACCTACTTCCTATAAGTGGTATTTGCAAACACAGAATATTAAAATAAACTTTACTAAAATATGTATTTTATTCTTCTGAGTTCAGGCATACTAAACTCGAATTTCTACCATGTTCCCTGAGTCAGTTAGGATTGTAGGGATGTAATAATCTTCACTGCCCATTCTAGTCTATGAGAACAGGTAGCCTTCAATAGGGAAAAATCGAAAATGGCTGTAAGTCACTACTAGAACATGCTACATACAGCAGAGCATGTCCTACCTTATACTTACAATGCACCCTGTCCTTGTGCCTACCATAGGGGTGTCTAATAGGAAGCAAAGGGAAGGTTTAGGGACTGGCAAGTGAGTGCACTTGGCCAAGTCGACATGGTAGTCACAGACTACACACAGGCCTTGCAATGGCAGGCCTGAGACACACTTTACAAGCTGCTTCTGTGGGTGGCACAACCAGTGCTACAAGCCCACCAGCAGCATTTGCTCTACAAGCCCTGGGCACCCATGGTGCACTGTACTAGGGGCTGACAGTAGATCAAATAAGCCAATCATGGAATCAAATCGGTATATCAATTTAACATAGGGAGCACTTGCACTGTGGCACAGATTAGCAGTGGCAAAGGGCCCAAAACATACAACCAGCAAAAATAGGTCAAAACAGAGGAGGCAATCCGTCAAAAATGGCAGGGAGTCTCACGCCAATGAGGTCAGGTCTAACAGGGACAAGGATGACTAGTGTTTTTCTGGCTTTGTGGGAGGTGGGTGCTAGTGGGTCAATGAAAGTTGAATTTCTTCACATGAATATTGATGTTACAGGAACCCTTCTTGTTTTTCTTTTCCCTCTTAGTGCTGAAGTCACCATGGATGTTATTTTCTGTGGAGAGCATTTGGCTGTCCATGAGAAATATTAAATGAAGTGCTTTGAGAAATCAACTCTGTTTTCTAGGAGAACGTTAGATAATTTTGACGTATGTTCTTTTGGGTGGCAAGGATCTGAGGCTGATTTTGAATCCTTTGAAGAAAAATTAAAGGTTGTGGGCTTTTTGATAATGCGTTGTGCGTACGTGGGTGGAGCCAGTGGAGGGAGTGGGTGGAGCCAGCGAAAAGTAGGTGTGGCCTCCGACAAACACTTCAGCACCTGCACTTCATATTTTACAAATTAAGCACTGAGGGCAGACAAGACCTGAGCCAAAGTGAGCATTTTGAACTTTTCCTTTTTGAGGAAACCGTTGAGGGCTCGTAGATCTAGAATATGATGATGGCCCTTGTCTTTTTTTGGGACCAGAACATAGCGGAAATAGCAACCAGAGCCTACTTCGGGTGCCAGAACACTCTCTATGGCTGCCTTGGCCAAGAGAGTCCTGATTTCCTCCTGAAGCAAGTTCAGGTGGTCCTCCGTCAGCCGGTCGTAAGTTGGAGGCATGGTGGGAGGGGCAATCTCTTAGGGGAGGAAGTAGTCCTTTCGGACCATCTGAAGACCCCACTTGTCCGATGTGACATTTTGCCAGTGAAAGTTGATCCTGACATCAACTGGCCGCCCATGATCCTGAAGGGTCAGACTAGGAAGGTTTAGAGGCTGCAGGGTTGGACTGACTTGACCCCTGGCCATCCAACCCACGTGGTTGAAAGAAGCTATGTCCACACAGCGTAGAGGTTGCTGTACTTGTGCTGCCTTGTGGCTGGGATATGGCTGGTGCAGCTGAAAGCCCCTACCGTGACCACAGAAGGGGAGAAAAGCTGACGGGGACGGGTGGTCACTGTGAGGCCGAAGGACTTGGCCGTAGCCAATGAGTTTTTAAAGCTCTCCAGGGGCCATGTCTGCCTGGTCTCCTAAGAGATGGATGCCATCAAAGGGCATGTCCATAAGGGAAGCCTAGAAAAGCCAGAAGTTCTCAGCCAGACGTGGCGTCGAACAGACACCGTCGATGACATCACTCTGCCCAACAAGTCAGTGGTGTCAAGCCCACAGCGAATGGTGAACTATCTACTATCTACTATCAGATACTCCTTTGGAGAGAATGGCTTGTGCCTCTTCTTGGACCTGTGGCAGCCCTTGCACAACAGTCAAGGCCTTGTTGAAAGGCAGGAGGGGTTCTCAGAAGGAGACACCCGGCTGCAGGTTCTCTGTCAAGATGCTCGTCTTGACTTCCATCAAAGGGAAATTAAGGTCTAGGACCTCTGCTGCCCTTCTCACCACCAGAGCATATGAAGATCCCTCCTCCATAGCCATGGTAGGAGGAGAAAGCAAGCCATAATCTGGAGAAGTATCAAGTCCACTGGCCTCACTCAGTTCCTCATACCAATCCATTTCGTGCTCAGGCTGGTGTTGTAAAGGGTCCAGCACCCCTCCTAATCTTCCTCAGTTCCTAGCCCTTCAAATTAGGGAAGAGGAACCAACCTAGGATCAAAGGGTGTCATTGTCACCGATCCGGCTCTGGTCATCAGGGATAAGAATGGGGTGGGCACCGCCGGGGGTGCTGGAGTCCCATGTGGGGGCTGGGAAAGGTCACAGTGGCACGATTGGATCCATTGGGGGGTGCCGGGGCGAAACCCAATGGGGCCCGAAGGCGCACCGGGAGGGTCAGGACTCCCAAATATGAAACACATGGCATCATAAAATTCTTTAAGCTGGCCAGGGGTTCACCATGGCTTTTGGAAAGGCAGGGAAGTACAGAGCAGACCCGGGCGCAGGTTCCACAGAACGAGGCCTAGAGCGTCGAGACTCCTCTGTCACATCGGCTGACGGATGAAGAGACGTTGAACCACACTTCGACTTCTAGTGTTTCTTATGCCTCTTACTTGACCGACCCAAAAACTTGGAGAGGGAGGATGAGGACTTAGAACTCCCGGAGCGGTGCCCGGACCTTCCTCTTGACTGGGACCGAGAACGAGACTTCCAGGGCAAATGGTGTAGAGCCAAGCATCGGGCCGCAGCAGCTTTAGGGACCGCTCCCTCAAAGCTTTCGGAGCCATGCCCGGCAATCAGAGCACAACTGAGTCGTGGTCACATTCCAGGCACCCAAGACAAATTAAGTGTGGGCAAGTCACCGACATGGCATGATGGCCAGTATCGCGCAGATTGAATGTAGAAGTCTTCGACATTGTGGAAAAAACTGCACACCAAAAATCGTTGACAAAATGCTGAAAAAAGCCTGTAAAAAATTACAGAGGGTAACAAACTGATGTCAGCGCGCTGAAGTGGCATCTATATAAGTGACGTGGACATCACTTTAGGCGTGGACGACGCAACACGAAGACGACGGACACTACCTAGCGGTGCGCAAGTGTATTGCTCGAGCAAAAGTCTTCTGGATCCAGCCGGACGCCTGGGAAACTCTAATGTAAGGAATATGCGGCTAGATGTCTCTATCAGATGATATGTTTAGTAGGTACCTTGAGACAGAAGGTAATATGACTGAGACTACTGGCATTATCACTGTCCCCTATACATACTTGTGAACCACCTCTCACTGTGGGGAACCTGTACTTACTTGTCACTGTAACTGAAAGTACAGCATATGAGCACACAAGCACAATCCACATTTTTTAATATCCACTGTGTATCTTGTACCAAAGTTCTCCTCTTAAGGTGTGGCTTGACAGAGCAGATGTGTGCAAGACCTACTGCCCATAGACAATAGGACTTGCCTAGAATGGGCTTTGGCTCCATCTAGAGGAGCATTTGTTTCAAATTACTAGATACTTTGGTGAATCTTTTCACCTTCAATGAAGCACTGTAGTACAATGCATGCACAAGTAACTATTTTACTAGTAGACTGAATCACCAAACTTCAATTCTTCATGTCACTGATGCATTGCATTAAGAAAGCAATTGTTTTCTTTGGCTTTTATTTCACAGTAGCAAGCTTTTAAATGTTTTAGTCTGGACCTAGGGGCTGGTTTAGAGTTTGAATGAGACTAATACTCACTCACAACAGGCATGGAGTACCCTGAGCATCAAACTTAAGGTCAGCCCACCTGAATTACAGGTCACATTCATACTCTTTAGATGACTTGATTGAGTAAGGGCAGTCAGAGGTTTGGCTATTCGACCACCTGCCCGCTTAAAAGAAAGGGACAGTAAAAACTTTTTAATGCAGTCTGCGTGGCCTCAGTCCCCCAAGCAGCAGCGCGGGAGGCATACACAATCTCGCAGGAGGTGTCAATCCCAGAGAGAGGTGCCCAGATCATCGAGCCTGGCAGCCCACAGGTTCAGAGGTTTTCCTAGCCCTTCGGGCTCTCTGCCTCCCCAAAGACATCAATTGACCAGCGGCTCATCTAAGGAACCTCCCTCATCGGCCCACCAGGACTTACAGAGGCCACAGACTCGGACTTGTCCGGTAGCCCAACAATCTGACACTCATGGAGACTAATGCCTGGTCTGAGGGGTTGACGCCACTTCTCAGTATGAGGTAAAGTCGGTGAACCCTGCTCAGGGGAGTGCTTCCTGTGGCCACTGCGGGCGAGGATCCCACCAACGTTCTGTAGCACTAACGATCCTTCTCCCCAAACCGCACAGAACTGTAACAGGGCCTTCTTACAGCCCTGTACAGCTGCGCCCGGACGTACTTGGGCTTCCACTGCTCTCTCCAGGGACATGCCCCCACCGACATACTGGTAAGGCGCCACAGGAGACTTATTGCTCCACTTCGCTTGTCTTTCTGCCGCGACACTGTTCATCCTTCTACAAGGAGGGGTCCGCAACCCAACCCAGCCCGAGCATTCTAGTTTCCTTCCTATTTGTTGCAGTTGGGCCGACAGATGCTTCCGTTATCCAAGTATAGGGTGGGGGGAAGGGGTGGGGGAAGGGGATGGGACAATTCTCTCATCGTTGTTTTTTGTTGTACTGCTACTCCAGACTTATTGATGCACTTTACGTTGTTCCCATGTACTACTTGCAAAGTGCCTTCATATACGCAATCCTGCACCTGCGTCAGACCCCATATGCGCCCACGACTATTCAGGGTGGGGCGCACCATCACCCCAACAAACAGCCACCATGACTGACACCTATCCTGGGAGTTTCCCTCCGCACACTGTCCTGGAACGTTAATGGGCTCCTAGACAGACTCAAAAGAATGGCTGTCCTGTGCGACCCCCAACGCCTGGGTGTTGACGTGGTCCTGCTCCAGGAGACCCACCTGATTGGTAACCACTGCCTCTTACTGGCACGCTATGGGTACGATAGAGTATGGCACTATGGTTTGCCCGGGGTTCCCTGGGGTGGCTTGATGCGTACTCTTCCCTTTGTGCTCCCTCAGGCCACTCATGACCCTCAGGGAAGGTCTGCATCTCTCAGCAGAACGCTGGGCGGAAATCCCCTTAATCTTGTGTCCATCGACTCACCCCCCTCGATGCTCACATCGACCCTGGAATATTCCACCGACCACCTCACCTCCCTGCCCTTAGGCGCCACAATAATCGGGGGAGACTTCAATGCAGTTCCTAACCCACACCTCGACACAACAGGCCCACCGCTTACCTCTAGAATTGCTCATGCTAAACAATTAATTAATTGGTCCGACTCCCTGGGTCTATGCGATGTGTGGTGAATCTGGCCCCCTCACACCAGACAGTTCACTCATACATCTGCAGCACACCACACTCAGGCGCGCATAGATGCTCATTCGTCCCATCCATTGATTGCCAAATGATCCAGGATATCGTATACTTCATAGAGGTATCTCTGACCTCTCTCCATTGCTCCTTAGTATTGAGGCCCCTCCCCCCTCAATGCGCCCAACCTGGCGGATGAATGCCTAGTTCCTCCAGGAGAAAGAATGTAGGAAGGAGGTGGGGGTGGAGCTCCAACAGTACTTCCTTGCCAACGCTGGCACTGTTCCTTCCCAGGGTACCCTATGGGAGGCAAGCAAAGCCACCATCCGTGGCTTTGCCAAGGGCCAACTCAAAAGTCAGCAGCAGACCCTGCTACATCAGATCACCTCGTGTGAGGCACAAGCGTTACTACTTGAATAATCCCCCCCTGTTGACGGCATAACACCACCCTGGAGAGACAACTTGCTCGCCTTCAGGCCGAAATCAAGCAGCTCTCCTTGGACGCCGCTAAGCTCCTCTGGAGATCGTCTGTGTCTAGGGTGTACGAATGGGGCAATAAGAATGGGAAGACTAGCCACATACCCAAGGGCCAACCGCATTATCCTTGCCTTTGCCTTCTACTATTGCACACTCTACACAGCGTAGAGCCCCTTAATGTCCTTCTCTGACCTGCTGGACATAGGCCGTGCCCACCTCCCTCGTCTGGGCCCTGCGGCAATAGCTGACCTGGATCTCTCCATCACTCACGAAGAAATTAATGAAGCGATAACTCATGCCTTGTCAGGAAAAACCCCGGTCCAGATGGGCTTCCTCAAGAATATTACGTACATACCGAGAGACCCTCATCCCACGCCTCGCAGATCTCTGAAGAGGCCCTGGAGAAGGGCTCTTTTCCACCCAAGACGGACACTGCCACCATCGTTGTTCTCCCTAAAACACAACCTCTGTCTCCTCGAAGCGCGGACTACTGCCCAATTTCTCTCGTAAATACGGAGGTTAAAATATTCACTACAATTCTCGCCCAATGGCTGAGGCCCTACCTTGCCATGTTGGTCCACCAAGACCAGTGTGGGTTTATGCCCATGAGAGGGACTAGGTACTGCCTCCGTCGTCTCCTTCTGGCCCTGACACATTGCCACTTGCTTACTCCTTACCCGGCACTCGTTGATTTCTAGAAAACCTTTGATGCAGTGGATTGGCAATACCTAGGTGAAGTGCTGGACATGATGGGTTTCGGCCCCCGCTTTCGCAGTCTGGTAAAGGTTCTGTACGCCCGGCCCCATGCCCAGGTGTTAATCAACAGGGCGCTATCAGAGGCCTTGTTGTAAACCATTTTAGGACACTATTGTAAATTTCCCGATTCATGCCCTTATATAGGTATAAATCACTATGTCCTTATATAGGCATAGGAATCATAACCATATTTAGTAATAGCTCATGCAGTCCAAATACGGCAGGGCTACTTCCACTAGTTTCGAAAATCTACAACGATTTCTTGGAAAACTCGGCTTCAGCAGCTAGGGACTTTCCCTTGCTCGAGAACTGACTTGTCCAAGAACTCATGGAGTTTTCAAAGAACTGAGAGTCTTTAATGACGTTATTATGTCCACCTTTACGTCAAACTCGGCAACTTCAAAGTATAAATATGCCCACACTTACCTTAGCAAACACACAGTGGTTTGGAGCAGTTTCACTATCTACTTGCCCGACGCATCCTGCTACAGCAAGTGCCGAAGGAAGCCGACCCTCCAGCAGACGTACAGAGAGACGCTGTCTTTTCTCCTGCCGAGAAATCCAGCTCCAGTGTTTCCATGCTACCCCTTGCAGGTTGTTGGGAAATCGAGTCCCGAGACTGACCTTCATTCTAAACTAAGGTACAGAGCTGATTAGACTCTAAGAGAAATCTTGGACAGACTCTAGGCAAAAGACGACTACATTTATGCTACACCTCACTTACTTCCTCCCTCGTACTAAGCATGGGTTAGGTACATTGGGGTAGGCGTATTTTAGAAGCACCAGTTGAGTACTTTTAGCCTCTGTTATTTATGTATATATTTATCTATGGTTTAGGAACCATACAATGTTCTTACAGTATTATTTTATTCTATTCTTTATACTGTTTGCATTATATTTTACAACCAGTTTTACGATTGTAGCAGTTCATTTCTTATGCTTGAGAAAGAAGACTGTTCAATAAAACCTTTTTATTGAAAAACGCCTGTCTATCTATTTCTCTGCACCTATGGTGAAACGAAGCATGCACGATTGACTGAGTGAAATATCTATCTATTCATTCCACGACTCTGATGATCAGTTTTATCTTGGGGAAACAAAGTTGTCATGTTTATGTGGTTGTCAGAAACTAATCCCTTCTTGTTTATTCAAGAAAGTTTCTAGTGACCTCTGAGCTAGCTGGCACTCACAATTAAGTCTAATATATTTGATAGAGACCTAGTCGACCTCAGTCCTACGTTTAAACTATAGGATATATTATTCCAATGCGCAGAGCCTATTGGAATATACGAACTACACTACATGGCACCCAACGTTAGGTAAGGCACTAATTTAACGCTAGATACTAGAGTAACTCCGTCGTGCTTTTCACAGAGACCCCTTTTTTCCTGTAAAAACTCATATAGACATCTGGAGTGGGTTAAAGGATAAAATATCCGCCTTAAACTGAGTAGGACGAAAAATCCTATGTATTAGTTTCTGGTTTTGTTCAACGTTGAAGGATACAGTGTTCCAAAATATTGTGCACCTTATCTTTATTTTCTTGAAACTTGCTCTGCAAACTTTCATTAAACAATAATGAATAACGACAACACCGAGGCCGGTGGATCTGGAAATCCTCGAACAGGTTTAGACACCACAGGGTTTAATGAAGACGACGCGGATGCTATAATCATCCCAGAAAACGTAAGAAAAGCCATAGCTATAAAGCTTATAGAAAATGCCTATAACCGAGAGGTGGTACGGTTATATTCGTCATATAGGCACATGAATATCGGCAGACAGAGGTATTCTATTCATGGATTGTCTTTCCACAAGCAAATCCAACAACACATGTGTTCCACTTCTACAAGATGGAGGAACATGCAGCAGAATACGTTCCTTTTGAGGACGTTGAAATTCCACTAACATACCAAGAGCATCAGCTCTGGTTTAAAGGTGCCCTACAACATTAAAATCACATTACCAGGCTCGGTCCACTGAGTAGACCAGGAGCTACATGGCCGGTACTAGCCAGCTATACACCACATCCTAACATTGAAAGAATGTCAGATGTAGAACTGTTAGCTCAGCTAAAACAATTAACTAAAATACATAGACAAATGGTACAATATGTCATGCGGACTTAAACAATCCAACCTGCTACAAGAATTCCACAGCACACACCTCATCAGGGGAACACAAACAAAATCACACCACAGACTATACATTCCCAATAGTACACCTCATGAGAAACACAGGATTCTAACAATCTGTTTACCAATGGGGATTGCACCACACGTGGAGGACTGTGACACTTGGGGTACAGTCTTTGCCTCAATCTACACAAAAACACAGTGTCCTGTCTATGGCGGTAATACTAGACATTCTGAGACAGATTCAAAATGAATGCGGACCAGAACCGGCCTTGAATCTTGGTATGAAATTATTGAAAGATTTCAAACAGGTCTCAGCTATCTTATTAGCTAACATTAAAGGGGAAGCAGCATCAGTGGCAATCCGCCAAAAATTAAAAGAACCCAATATTACTGAGCAACCGTATGAACTTGCCAGAATTATTTAAAAATCCTATGACGAACTAGGAAGAGATAGTTTGGGAGGGAAACCTGTAAAGCCCGAACAGAAAAGCCTGAAAAGGTTTTTATCAAAATAATCTAACTACTCCTAAAAAGAAATGGGAAAATAGTAGACAGTCACTTCCTAAAGAGAACGCTCTCAATCCAGAGGTAGATCTCCTCAAAAGGAGCACTCTGAAAAGGAGGTATAACCTTAGAAATAGGGATAATTTAAGAAAATCTGATAGATATCAAGATACTGATACACGATCCTGTCGTACCTTTCAGACTTCCTCGCAGAAATCCGAAAGAAGAGGACGATCAGAACACAAAGAAGAACGCGTGAAGCCCAAAGACGATCAACACGCTCCAAAAAATAGGAAAACTCAATTCTCCAGAAAGAAGATAGCAAGTATTAAAATCAGACATGCCGAGGATCTTGAGGACACAACTCAGGAACGGGGAGTGGGCCCAGACAATGCTGGACAGCGCAGCAGAGGTCACCATAGCTCGCAGGATCCTGAGAGATCATCTGGAGACAGTGGAACTGAATGAATGCATTCAGGTTGAAACTGCCGACACCAGGGTTAGTATACCCCATAAGTTATATGAAGTAACACTCCGGATAGTGGGGGATATAACTAGGAAAATAAAAGCACTCTTGGGAAAAACTATCCAAGGGTTATGACATCCTTCTGGCTGAAAAAGACTGGCCACCTGAATTTGTCAGGGAGAGGCCACATGGCGAAGAGATCATTATGCCAGCCTTCTCCAATCATATTCCTATTCTTAAAAAATATACCTAGGCCAGAAAATGGGCTGTAGCCCAGGCTCCAGCATTATATAAAAAAATCATGTGGGATGGGATGAGGACTCTCCTCACCATAAAATTCAGTTAAAAAATCAACCTACTGCTCAGAGGCAGTATCCAGTAAAGCAGGAAGCTAAAAAGCAAGTCAGGGAGATCTTAGATCAACTTGAATACCAAGGGGTGATTGAAACATGCACCTCGTCAATGAACAATCCTTTGTTTCTTGTCTCCAAATCAGACGAAACATATTGTCTAGTTTTGGATTACTGACATTTAAACTCTTGTTGCAAAACTTTTGCAGTACAAAATTCACACATTGCAGCACTGATGAATAACATCGTTCGGAAGAAATATAAAACTACATTAGATATTTCAAACGGTTTCTTCTGACAAAACATTGCAACAGAAAGCAGGTACTTGACTGCTTTCTCAATAATGGGGACACAACGACACTTCTGTCGTCTCCCCCAGGGATTCAAGAACAGTCCTGGATTATTTTCAGCCAGAGTAACAGTTACTACAAACGTATGATGATGAGGCATTATTTTATGTCGATGTCATCTATCTTACAGATGATGACTTGGACAGGCACTTTAACAGGGTGAACACCATAATACTTGGATTCGCCTCTGAAGGGTATAAATTCAACTTTGAATAAATCAAGAATTGCCCACCTCAACGTCCTATTCTTGGGATACGAACTTTCAAGTGAAGGCAAAAGCCTGGCAGCAAACTTTTTAGAAAAATGTGCGCTGCTCCAACCTCCAAAAACACTGAAAAACTTAGTCAATTCTAGGATTCCTAAACTTTGGAAGAACTTATATTCTGAATTACGCAGAAAGGGTTAAACCTCTCTACGAACTAATCAAACCTGGTTTCAAACCTATTAATTGGACTCAAAAACACACAGACATTTTGCGTTCACTACAAACAGACATGTTGGCAACAACACACTTACAAACACATGACAATCCAAGCAACCTTGTAATCCGAATCATCCCAGGGAGATGCGGATTCACATACCTAACCTTTAATGAAGGTGAAAAGGTACCAATAGCTTACAAGTCACACTTGTACACACAAGCTAAAATGAAATTCACTTCAACAGAAAAAATTCTGACAGCGATTCAGACAGCTGTAGTAAAGGAGAGAGCCTTCGCACAGGGTAAACGCATTAAAGTCGTTACACCTGTACCTGCCTTAGAGGCAGTTACATAGGCAAGCATTCCAAATGCAAAAGCTCTACATCCAAGATGGATGCAATGGGTTAATTCTCTTGCTGCAACAGACGTTGAATACGTTTTTGATCCTTACTTGAAGACACAAGAATTTCTCCAATACGAACCAGAATGTCCTCTGCCTACTGAAATTCTACCTCTAGAACATTACGGCTGTATAATATATACAGACGGATCAGCACAGCCTGAAATTGAGGGTAAACAAGCTTATAGTGCTGCGTGCGTGATTGTTAAAGGTCGCTGGCGCGATGGTAAATTCAGACCTATGGTAACAAAAACTCAATCACTAGGAGACTGTACAGCTCAGCGAGCTGAACTTCAAGCTTTCAAGATGGCGCTTGAAAATACCGATCTCAGAGTGTGCGATTCATATAACTGCGTCCGGAATTACAATGAATATCTGCAGACCTGGGTTCAAAATGGTTTTAAAAACACAAACGGTGACACAAACAAGCATAAAAAGCTTTTGGAACAAGTAGTTCTTTTGTAGAAAGAACTACAAAAGACTCACGTGATCCATACACTGAGGCATCAGCGTGATGGCGTTCTCGTTGAAGGGAATTCATTGGCTGATGTAGCCGCGAAGGCGTCTTCCGTAGCTACAATCAATCGTTCAAAAACAACAATTGACGGTGAAACCATGCTCGCTGTCAATGCCAGGAGCAAAGGCAGCGGAGCCGCGTTACCTCTAAATTATCAACTCAAATATAGATACATAATTGACGCAAACTCTGTTCCTTTTGCTCGAATCCCTGGAGTGGGGGATAGGGTAATTCCAAACAGAAACCGGAGAGGTGCTCCGATTCACGAAGCACACACATGTGGGAGAGGGTCTGATACATCAAGGGATCTCTAAATCTCTATTAGAATTAGAAGAGATGTACTGGTGGCCAGGGATGAAAGTACAGACACCACTGTTAGACAGCATAAGGCTTTCTACATGCGGATGTCCGAATGGACTGATGCAGTCCCACAAATATTAAGACAAGATTCATTTATTTGATGTGGCCTCAGCGCTCGGCTGAAGCCCGAACTGTTATAAAAGATTTGCGAGTCTCTATCGGCACATACGCAATCGGCACGCTACATTCTGACCAGGGTTCTGCGATTAGCGCGAGGGCTTACAAGGAGGCCATGGCCAGCTTGGGCGTTGCATTGCAATTTTCGAGTCCTTTTCATCCTGAGGGAAATTCGGTTGTGGAGAGAAAAAAATGTGACATAAAGCAATCTATAACAGCTAGGGTATTAGGTTCGGGTGATGGGTGGGTCACACATCTAACAAAAATGTCCAACGTAGTATTAATAACCTGCCAAGAAATTCTCTGGGTGGAATCACTCCATATGAAATCCTTTTTGGTACTAGAATGTTGGTTGAAGATCTTGATCGTCACACTTCAGTGGTGGAACAAAAACCCTTTGATATCAAAGATCGTTTGGCTGTTTTACAGGACTTAAATGAAACAAGAAGAAGTCTAAGCAATACCAGCGAAAATCCAACAACCACTGAAGAAAAACCACCTGTCCCAGCAAGACCTGTCTGGATTCCAAAGATTGGGGATCTGGTCAGGGAGAAAATAGGGGACAAGAAGGAATTTGGGCCTTCTTACAGAAAACCAGTACCTGTACTAGCAATCCACGGATCAAGAACAGTGCTACTGCCGCCCCTTGCTGGAAGAACGGAGAACCGGTCTGTATCAATTGACCTGGTAAAACCACACCATGTGGCCGATAATAAGTAGTAGGCCCAGTGGGCTCCCACGATGTAGCAGACGACCAAATCTTGCTACTATCCAAGAGGTTCAAACTGAAAGACTCATCACCTTTGAAGATTCTAAAGTGAGAGAAGAAGGACTATGCAACAAAGCCATGGAACTTATGTCTCTTGAAACCCAAATAACAGTTCATCAAGAAACTCCAGTCTACAATGATGTAGCAACTGACTATACAAACATGTCAAGGGAACAAACAGCTCCAGCGATTTCAAAGAATCCGGATGCAATACCAACTATTGACAGAACTGCCTCTGGCTATTTCATCAATTTTGATAACTTTTCTGAGGATCCCAGTGAGCCGGAAACAATGCCAGCAAACAAATCTTTCAAGGAAAAAGTAAAGGAACTTGGTCAAGAGCCTGCAAAAACATATCTGGTTTCACCATGGGTTGAATTATGGATTGGGTTAGGTGTATTGTATCTCCTGCTATGGCTCATTCTTGTTTTAAGTTTGGGAAAGCTGATAGATGGAAAACACATTAAAATGGACACAGCAAGTAAGAACATCAACTTGCTCCTGAAGCCACACAAATCATCTCATCGTGAACAACAAGACCGGTCATCAGTGAACATCACAGCGATTCCTCTACCTGGTGGAATAGCAGGGATACAACTGATTATGACATTTATGGCCCTGTCGAGCTGCTGAAAATTCCACACCAATTTAAGGTTTCCTTGAGTGATTTAGTTTCACCCAGCACATTTTCTGATGATTGGGACTTTGAAACTGTTAATAACATGATAGCAGACTTAAAAATGTCAGCAACATTTACAAAACATGAATACTTAGAAGGTTCATAAAAATTATGTAGAAATGTATTGTTTTAATCATTTTGGCCATCATTGCTTGCATAAATCTGCGAACCCTAGAAATGTTTTAACTGATAATCAATGGGAACATTGCCCAACACCTCCAAAAGGTAGTTCTAAAACATTTATTAGAACATTTCCATATTTTACAGGTTTTAATCTTACAAACCCAGAAAGTTTTTACTTTAAAAATGTGAATAAGACAGGCATGAAAAGTATGTTGACAAACACTAAACAATTTTATTCTGCGCCCTTTTATGCTCAATTGTCCACCTTAGGCTTTGACTTTTGGAAAGACAACATTGAGACAAAAACTGTTTGGGGCATAAAAGACTGGCAGGTACAAGGTTTAGAAGCATTCTTCAGAGCCTGCATCATCTCAGAACAAATTATGTTCTTAAATGACACTGTTCAACGGACATCTTGTCTTGGCCTGGCTAAGATAAAAGATTTAAACAAACCGTCCATACCTAAGCCCACACCTGATAGTAATAGGACTACAGATGAGGAGGTAGACGTAAAGTATATTTTACAACAGAACAGAAGAAATCCTGAATGGAAGAAATGGTTAATCTGGCCCACAGACACGAATAACTGTCAAGATAGATTCCTGAACTATACACAAGGGATCACAGTAACTCGGCCAGATCCAAGATCTATCCAAAGACAACATACAGGGATAATAACAACTTACCGTGTAGGAAAACTATGCCTTGAGTGGTTGCAGAAATCCACACTTCCAGAAATAAAACAACACTTATCTTTATTTAAAGATGGCGTAGATTTATGAGAATTCTTACTGGGACCTAGTAATCCACGATGAGTGGGAGCTCGCACAGCGTTGATGCGATTTGTGGGTTGTAAAGAATTGTAGCGTGCCACTGGATAGGGACACTGTCTGGCCAAGCAGTGTGAAACTTTGAAATCTTTCACACAGACTTCTTTGATTATAATGTTTATGGAATAAGACTACGGTCCTTTTGCTGTGCACTGGTTAGTTCCCCTCCCAGCAGGGGGACCTTCGTATTACCTAGTAATCCACGTCATAAACGTTTCATATACGCCGGTATATACGCTGCATACAATGAAGCATGGAAAGTCACGTAAATTCAAACAGATGAAAGAATACGAGAAATTGATCGTATTAACTTTGAGAAAAAAATCACTCTCTGTAGTTGACAATGGTTAACAACTCCGTCGTCCAGAATATATTCTTTGCACAGCATTGTATCCTCTGCCATAGACATAATGGAACAGGACTTGCTAATGTTACAACATGGCCAGTCTCAATTACGTTCTATAATGCGGTTAGGCTGGACGTTGCAAAACCTTAGTTCAGGCTATGTGCCTTGGCGTCTAATCAACAGTACGTCATTATTTACATTATTTAACCTTACAGATGAACAAATCTCATTGGCACAGAGGGGAGCAGACTATACGGTGCTGAGTATAGAAAAACTAGAGAGATTACCATTGACCGTTTCTGAGAAACCATCAGTTGAATCGATAATACATGGCAACATCACAATACCAGTGACGACTTTCCAGTTTCAGTATTGCTTAAAACACATACCAGCAGGCCTGTATGAAAGGTTGGGTAAAGAATACATTAAGTCAACCTTGGATTTACCATACACACATAAATGTTGGAGTGGGGGAAAAGAAGTATTTCTTAGTGGTAAAAATTGTGAAAACTCACTAAGCGGTACACTATTGTGTCAAGGTATTAACTTACACGGAGCCTGCGAGGGTTCTTCCAAAAACCTTTCTTGCCACCTGCAGGGTTCGCCAACAGAGGGGATAGATCCAATTTTTAGGCAGCTTTCCAATGGTAGCTACATTATGTTAAATGATCACAGCTGTTGTAGAATGATGCCAGGAATAGGCTATCTCGTTACTGTGTCAGCCAGGGTCACTTGTTGTATGCAAGTATTGTTTTCGAAAACCAAGACAGACGGGGAGTCGCCACTATGGCCTTCACTGAACATCTCTTCTATACGAATTGATACTTTGAGCAGAATGAAAGCCATTCTTTTACAAAAAACTGTGCCACTGACCTTGTCCAGAGAGATGTATGAGCTGCAAGTTCCTCTGCAGAGATACATGCATTAATATCAACAAACTGCCCAGTACATTTCGCAGAAATGTTAGGTCGTATATTTAACATGTCTGATACCAGCGGTATTGCACATGTATTTAAGACAATTTTTTCGGGATTATTAGCACCCTTTGAAGCAGTCCTGGGCAATTTTCCTAACTTCGTACACTCTGTGTTCGGCGGCCTACCTCTCATTTTGGGACTCGTAGCAGGGATCTTATTTTTATTCCTCCTGCTCCGTTATGGCAAATCCAGCCACCACCGATACTCAAGTCAGCATGGAGCATGCGCTCCAGGCCATGAGGTATCGAGAGAGAATAACACAGATCCTTGGCTTGGCTCGTTTGAGAGATCTGAATACCACATGGTTTCTGTCATTCAGACCAATCTGGCAAGACTGCATCTTACCTGTTCGACGATGCCTGCTTTGTGGAGAGGAATGCCTGTTAGATATCTGTCTAACACTACCATTGGTTAGGCCAACAAAGGAACGCATTACTGGGTCCGGAAACGGCTCATGTGTTGTGTTGCCCCCAACGGCTACCAATCCTGAGGGCATTCATTGAGATCTCATCGGCAAATCCAACTGGAGGTGAGATACACGGACCAACAGGTACCATCTGCTATGAACATTGCTAATGCGGCTGACACTGACGGCGATGCTTCACATCTGTGTACAATCGACCTTCTTAATGAAGTGGTTGAACTTTCATCTACTGTGGTAGACGATTTCTTTGCCAGCCTTGATGACTTAATGTTTTCTTCTGACACCGAAAATAACTTTTGAAATTAGCACACAGCGTTTTTTCTAACTCTGAAATTCGACCTTCACTTTTTTCAAAACAAATGCTTCCAAGTTTGGAACTCTATTTCACTACAGATTTATTTGACTTTTTTCCAAAAAACAAACTGAACTTTGGCACGAAGAAATCTGCTTAAAGTAGAACTATTCTTAGAGAACACGAATTCTTTGACTACTTCCTAGAAACAATATTGACCTAATACATAAATCAAACTAGCTTGTATATTCTGCTATGGGATGGTCTCGACCTTTTTTTCTGTATTTAGAGCCATTTCATAAATGTAAATTTCGTGATTCATTTGGTTAGCATTGCTAATATCATATCATATGCTTACAATTAAATCATTGCTTTTAGATGAATACTGTACAAATGATCATGTTGTGTACGACCATTTTTTAAAATACTATGCCGTCTGAGGAGGGAATAACCGGGAAGGCGGGTGGATTAAGAAATGGGTCATTGGACAAATATTTTTCTAGGGTGATGGTGATAAGGAATCCTCTATGGCTGAGCGTAGGGCTGAGCGTCGACGCTCTGTTGAAAGTATGAAAAACAGGTCCCTCACCGATACCGCTCCTCATCCTGTTGCCCAGGAGGGAGGCTCACCTAAGATTAGCGAGGATGTACTAACCCAGGATGGCGTCCCTTTTTTGTTGCGGGATTGTACTCCCACCCCCTGTTTGCCTCCCGATCAGATTGTAAGTGTCTCCCCCCCTCCTAGTTTCTGTTGTACGGCTGCTGATCGAATCACCCAGACCCCTATCGCAGTAAAGCCAAGGAAGATGAAGCCGAAACAACTAGTTGTGGTGGAGATGCATGGCCCACCACCTAGTAAGAGAAGAAGGAAGTTGAGGGAAGGGCAGGGTAAATCCAAAACTCCCCACTCCGATTTCGGTAAAGTATCTAAGCCCCCTTTCACCCCTGATATGGCAATAGTGGAGGTGCCAGAATCTCCTTCAACTCTGCCACTACCGCTAGTGGTGGCTTCACCTGTCATGGGTACCAACACCACATACCATGACAATATTTCTGGGGATCCACCACCGAATGCATTACTTCCCGCCACATCATTGGGGAACTTGGAATTTTTACTCAGGTCACTGCTCCTGCCCATTAGTGAGAGCATAAAGAAAGTTGAGATTAGACTGACCATCCTGGAGACTGCCATAAGTAGTATGGTTACTCTAGCCAAAGCCCAGGTGAGTGGGGTTGCTCCACCCGCAACCTCGGTTAGTTTATCCTCTACCAATGCTCCTATTGCTCCACCCCAGCCCCCCAAACCGAAGTCACAGCCCCATGGTAGGGCCGACCCCGTCTTCCAAAGACCGCACCCTCCAAAGCATATAAATATTCCAGTAGCAGGGCCAGTGGGTGATTCCCAAAGGGGACCGAAAATGGCCCCCACAGGAAATAAGCGGGAGGAACAGGGAAGCGCCAGACACACTAGAGCTCCAGTGACCAAGGGGCCACAAGTGGAGATACCTCCACAAGCGGTGCCTTTTGTGGTCGTCTTGACAGGGGTTCCGCCGTTACCAGATAACAAGAGGGAGGGCTACGCTCAATTGAAAAATAAAATTATACACTGGTTGAGTACTTATAGGCCCATTTCACATAACATTGATGGGGACATAGTGCATGTCAGGCGGCTCAATTGGTCGGGTAGCAGATGTAAAGATATTGAGGGTGACCTGGTGGTGGTTAATTTTAGTGGATTACATATTAAATTGGCCCACTGGAAATGGGGACAATTGCATTACCCCTTGGGCTCTGACATACTTCTATCCTAGATCAGTGGTGTTTCCCCTAACCCATGTAAGTGGGCTCTACCCCTCCAGACCCAACCCTCCGCCATTATACAGTAATAGGTATGCTCCTTATGGCCAGCACCCCGCCCAGGCCCTTTACCCCTCTGGAGACAGGCAACAGGTTCTCGTTGTTATCCGGTATGGAAGACTGCGACTGATGTCTACAGTCTAAGGGGGAGAGGGGTGGCCGACTAAGTGTGGCTAATCCTAAGGGCATAGATTTAGAGGCACTAAGGGTGGCAAGATGTAAAGACAATAGACAGGTGGGCCCCTTAGTAGCCCAAAGTACGGATGGCAGTATTACCAGAGTCTCTACGGATGTATTGTGTATAGACACCATAGATGGTAGCATTCCATCCCCCAAGCCATCTATCTGTGTGGACACCATTCCCATGCCCAAGGAGGGGGGAAGGTGTGGGAGTAAGGGGGTCCCTGGTATAGTTCCTATGGGTCACAGGGTAATACACCTGTTATCCTGGAACGTGGCAGGGTTAAAAAGGAAGATGGCTCTACCAGAATGGCACACATTTATTGAGAAGTTTGATGTTTGCCTGTTCCAGGAAACCTGGAGTCTGCTCCCACTACACAAATCTGGCTACACTACATATTTTTCCCCAGCAGTAAGCAGTGGGAGGGGTAGACCAGCGGGAGGACTATCGGTTTGGATTAAAATTGATTTGGATTGGGATGTTGTCATTCATGATTCAGTGTGTAGTGATGTACTACACCTCTCCTCTAGGGGATACATTGAGGGGAGCAGGCTCGAATTATTTAATGTCCACGCTAGAGGGGCATCGGGGGATACTGCCTCAGTAATTTTAACGAGTCTAGACTTAGCATTAGCTAAGTGTCCCCCATCTGCTAAAATTATAGTGGGCGGGGATTTTAACTGCACGTATGAACCCCTTTTAGGGGATGATCCTTTGGGTACCGAGGAGGAAGATTCTAGATGGTCTATCCCAGCCTTGTCACTACCCCCTATTCGAAAATGGTCAGCAAGGGCAATACAAATTTATGCCCTCACTAGGGAACACAATCTAAGAGCACTCAACGGCAGGACTATGTCCGACAGTGTGGGTGCAATGACCTTCAACAGGCTCAATGGTCCGTCTAGAATTGATTACATCTTACTGGACGTTAGATTGTGGAAAGACCTAATAGATATGGAGGTGGTGGCTACTCAGGATAGTGACCACAACCCCCTCTGCTCTAAGTTTAGGTGGGGTAACCCCAAGGGTAGGGGGGCGAGTGCTCCCCTGAGGTTAACCAAAGAGGTCGTCCCTTACAATAGTAACCGTAGGTTGAAATGGGACAAGGCCCATTTGCAGGAAGATCAACTTGGGAGTATAAAATCTCTTGTGGTAGATCTGACCTTGGACCTGGCGGTATGGGAACAGGGAATGGGAAGTGCCCCGGAGTCGCCCATTGCCTTTGATACAGCCTACAAAACCACAATAGAGCAAGTGAGCCAATATTTTTTATCCAAAGGGAAAAGCCATAGAGTTAATAACACACCTCCCATTTCTAGTAATCCCTGGTATTCGACCCAGTGCAAGGGAAAAATGAAAGAGCTAACAGCTGCCCTACTTAAAAAAGATCCTTCACTAGTTAGAGCGGCTAGGAAGGACTATTTAAGGGTAATGGCACTGGCCAAACGAGAGTGGGAGGAACAACATTGGCAGGACCTAAACTGTGCTGTCAGCATGAGGAATTCAAGGTTATTCTGGGACCTTATTAATAAAGCTAGGCAGCAGAGCGCACAGCCTTTAGCCGCCCACATAACAAGCCAGCAATGGTTTGACCACTTTTCGGCACTATATGGTGGAACTGAAGTCCCCTCTTGTCCAATGGTAGCTAGAGGTAGAGAAGGGGAACTTATAGGGGAGCTCGAGGACCCATTCTCGCCCTCGGAAGTAGTAGCGGCCATCAGACATCTGACCCCGAAGAAGGCGGCTGGCCCGGATGGGATCCCAGGGGACCTTTTGATAGAGGAACCTAGGGCTTGGGCCGAATTAATTGCCATTATAATGAATCTGATTGCTAGGGGTCACCCCGTGCCAAACTCTTGGAAGGGGGCAGAGGTGGTCACTGTGTTCAAAAAAGGGGCTAGAGAGGACCCTGCCAATTACAGACCTATCAGTCTGATAGACGTGATTCAGAAAGTGGTTGGCAGGGTCATCATCTCAAGGGTTGGAGCATGGATGGAAGAGGAACAAATCCTCTCCCACCTCCAAGCAGGATTCCGCCAGAAGGTGGGTACGATGGACCAGGTCTTTCGCTTTTTTGTCATCTATTGGAAGTCAGTTACCATCAAAAGGGGTAGCCTTTATATGGCTTTCATAGATCTCAAGACGGCTTTTGACCTGGTCCCTCGAGTAAAGCTGTGGGAGACACTGGAGAAGATGGGTTTCTCCGGTTCTCTTCTGAGTTTTATTGTAAGGCTCCACGAGGGGAATTATGCGAGGATCAGATGGGGCACCCAGGGCCAGCTGACAGATAGGGTGCCCGTGAGGAGGGGAGTACGCCAGGGATGTGTTATGGCACCGACCCTCTTCTCTCTGTTTGTGAATGGAGTGGTGGATCATTTAAGAGAGGAAGAGGCGGATGCACCATCCCTGGCGGGGGAAAGAATCCCCACTCCACTCTTCGCGGACGACACCATACTGATCTCTAAATCCCCGGTGGGACTCCACAGGTTCTGCACCGATTCAGCACCTTTTGTACAGATAGAGGACTTACCATTAACACCTCGAAAACTAAGCTCATGGCTCTTTCACCCTCCAAAAGATTTAGAAATAATTTTACGCTCAATGGGGCACCCTTGGAGTTGGTTGATTCATTCGACTATTTGGGGGTGCGGGTAAATAGTCGGATGAATTGGAAGGACCACCTGGCCAAAATGTTACTTGGCCATAAAAGAGTGTCAGGGGTGACCTTGAGGGAGCATCGGGAGTCAACGAGTAAACCTGTGGCACCGGTCATGGCAATCTATGAGGGCCAGATACTCCCGGCCGCATTATATGGCTCCGAGCTGTGGGGGTTTGAAAATGTTTCTGAACTAGTTGCAGCGGAAAACAAGTTTCTGAGGGACTTGGTGGCTCTTCCTGTTTCTACCCCGCTAATTCCTTTGCAGCTAGATCTGGGCAGGCGATCCTTCAAAGATCTAGTGCGGCTGCGCCCCCTATTGTTTTGGGCTCGGTTGCGAAGGACCAGGGAGCTCGCCAAATATGCTGCTGGGCTGGATGAACTAATATTGCTCGACATCGGTAACAAGATCGGGTGGTTGAGCAACATGAGGCAGTTGGTGGTGCAATTGGGCCTGAGAGATGTGTGGGCGAGCCAAATGCCACCCCCTAAACCGGTGATTAAGAAGTTATACTGGGACTGGGTTCAGGCAGAGGCAACACGCAGTGGGGTTGGGGGTTTACTTACTGAGCGGTTTTTAGAGTTTAAATGGTCTAGGAAGCTGGAACCCTTTCTCGACCTCATAGCCAAGCCTCGGGACAGAGCCCTTTATTTAAAACTCAGGTATGGGACCCTTCCGGTGCATGAGTTCACCGCGGGGTGGTCTAACGCTGGTGGTCCTCCGCGCCCCTGCCCCGGGTGCGCGGCTCCAAAGGAGTCTGTGGCGCATTTACTTTTTGCCTGCCCCGCTTATAAAGTTGCCAGGAAGGTCTGGTTGAAACCAGTATGCATGGGGTTGGGTTTGAGGTGCCATAGAATGGCCCTACGAGATCTTACCACTGACCCGATATCCCCTGCCATGGTATGCGGGGTGGCTAAATATCTGAGCAGTGCATGGCTGACTCGTACTAAAAGGATGAAGCTATACTCCACCCCGCCAAATTGCTAGCAGGCCCTTATAGGCAGGACGCTATGATGATGACTGGATGGATTTGAAGTAATTTTAACCATTATGCAATCGTGAACTGATGAGGATGTTTGGCTGGGGTCTCATAAT
Source organism: Lissotriton helveticus (assembly GCF_964261635.1). Taxonomy (NCBI): domain Eukaryota; kingdom Metazoa; phylum Chordata; class Amphibia; order Caudata; family Salamandridae; genus Lissotriton; species Lissotriton helveticus. The sequence goes on from NC_136057.1 coordinate 431,462,341, forward strand.
AATCACCCAATGCACTGTATAATGTGTAGGCTTCAACTTTTAACAAGGGAATTTTATCGTTGATAGTTTTTACCAATGTTTCATTGTATAACATGTATTCTTTTATGGTGAGATTTTTTACCGAATAAAGATTATATACAAAATACGGTTCATGTATTTTTTAAGTGGGATTGTAAAAGCACATACTCTGGCTTCTATGTTTTAGTATTTACTCTTAGATGAACATAATAGCGTGGAGTGGGTGTTGTAAACCATTTTAGGACACAAATGTAAATTTCCCGATTCATGCCCTTATATAGGTATAAATCACTATGTCCTTATATAGGCATAAGAATCATAACCATATTTAGTCATAACTCATGCAGTCCAAATACGGCAGGGCTACTTCCACTAGTTCCAAAAATCCACAACAATTTCTTGGAAAACTCAGTTTCAGCAGCTAGGGACTTTCCCTTGCTCGAAAACTGACTTGTCCAAGAACTCATGAAGTTATCAAAGAACTGAGAGTCTTTAATGATGTTATTATGTCCACCTTTACGTCAAACTCTGCAACTTCAAGGTATAAATATGCCCACACTTGCCTTAGCAAACACACGGTGGTTTGGAGCGGTTCGACTATCTACTTGTCTGAGGCATCCTGCTACAGCAAGTGCCGAAGGAAGCTGACCCTCCAGCAGACGCACAGAGAGACGCTGTCTTTTCTCCTGCAGAGAAATCCAGCTCCAGTGTTTCCAAGCTACCCTTGCGGGTTATGGCAAAATCGAGTCCCGAGACGGACCTTCTTTATTCTAAACTAAGGTACGGAGCTGATTCTATGTCAGGAGCGGAGGCTTCTGATTGGGCTGTCACTTTCTCCGTTTATTGTACTCCAGCAGCCCCTAAAACATTAACATATATCACCAAACTACATTTCCCATGAACACCCGGGAAATGGAAACAAAAAATGTCCCATCAGCGACTGTCCAATCCCAGGTCAGGGCTCCTCTTATCCTCCTCTGTTGGCACTCTATCCTCCTCTTTCTTCGCTGCTCCAGCAGCATTCAGATGAGTGTTTTTCCTTTCTTACTCTGACTTTTTGTGGTGTATGAACTGTATTGTTTTCTAATCAGTGCGGGGTCGCGCAGATTGGCGCGTGTGCTTGTCCTCTTGTGGGGTATTGCTGATCTCTGCGCTGTTGCCGCGGTAGCGTTTTCCGCTCCTTTCGCGGTTCTCGTTCTGTGAGGCTCTGTGCGCGGGCGGCCTCCCGCCGCTAGGGGACCGCGCGTCCTTTCGCTACTGCTCCTAGGAGCCTTCACCCCCCGGTGGGCGCGAATCGTTGAGTTCCGCTTGGTCTGTCGGGAAAAGCGGCTCAATTTGACTCGCGCGCCACGGGGGAAGATTTACGGTGCATATTTCGGCGTCTGGGCAGCGTTAAGGTTATTTTTTGACAGAGCCCCTGCCTGGAGCCTGAACACCCGCGCGGCGGGTAAGACTGTTTAGTGTGACTTCAGGGACCGCCCAGGCAGGTTTGTCTTCACGGTGCCTCATAAGTGGGAGGCTGTCTGGTCCCAATATAGCTATTGAACCACGCTGTGTGGGCTGAGTTTATAAGGGTTCTGCCCTTCCATAACCCCTACTTGTGTTAGCTGGCTGCTATTCCAGTGCTTATGGAATACGACGAATATTACCAGGAAGAGGAGGAGGAGCAGTTCATGTACCTGCCGGTTGATGACCACTTTTGCCAAGTTATGGACTCTTCCATTTTGAAGGCTGTGACGCGGGTGGTTGCGCCACTGGAGAAGAAGATAGACCAACTTCAGGCTCAATGCCAACCCCTCGGGCAGAGGGAAGACCTTTCGGGGCAGACACCCCCCCTACCTCCAGGCCAACCATCCACGAGCAGAGTAGATCCCAAGAGGAAGCGTTCGGCTGACGCGGGAATGGACTCGGACGCGTTTTCGCATTTAAAAAAGGCGTTCTTAGATGCGAAGACCTCGAAGTCTCATTCAGACCCAAAGGAGGCGCCGTCTGGATTCGCGGGGGGTCCGGATGATGCCACCTCGGTCGATCCGGATGAGTTCCCCCAAACCTCGGATGGGGACGGGGAACCAGAGCGCTTGTGGCTTCCCTCTCATTCCGATCAGACGCCCTCAGAGCCCAGTACTGACATGCTTAATCCGGACGAGCTGCTTCACCCGCGCTCGTCGCAATGGGTTCCCGCTGCCAAGGTGGCGGCCTACATGGCAGCCAGGCTTCGTAAGCCTTTAGACCAGGAGGTTCGGAGCTGCCTACGGGCAGAGTGCCCGCGCCCCACATGGGAGGGCAAGGTCACGGCTACTCCAGAAATTGACCCCAAAGTGTCTACCTTTCTAACCAAGTTCATGAAGGACCCCAAGAAGGGCATAGATCGATCTTGGAGGGCGTGCCAAGATAAACTCTTGGACGTGGCGGAGCCTTTGGCTAAGATTTTAGACATGGCCGAGGATGCCAAGGCCTCGGGCTCTCTAATTTCCCCTGAGACGCTTTCAGGTTGGGCGCAAAGGGCAATTTTCCTGGGGAACGCTAATGTGGCGATTTCCACTGAGCGCAGGAGGTCCATTCTAATTAAAATCGACCCGAAGTTAGGGGAGCTGGCCACATCCGAAGCAGGCATGATGGCAGAAGGTAACCTCTTCGGGGACCCGTTCGTTAAAGAACTGGGTACATTTGTGAATACATTCAATTCCATTGATAAGGCCCAGACGTCTGTAAAGCGTATTGTTACCCCCCATGTTTTTGGCGCAGCCGGTCGTGGAAGGGGGCGCTCGACCGGCAGACCCTATAACAGAGGCTCCTATAAGCAGGGTGACTCCCACAGGGGTCAGTACCAAGATCCCGACAAGTTCGGCAACTTTTACCAGACCAGAGGTTACCCCCGCCGTCGTGGTGGAAGAGGCAGAGGAGACGGCGGCTACAATAATCAAAGAGGTGAGGATTCAGAATGCGAGTGGTTTGCGAGTGGGGGGCATGCTTCTGTGTTTTCTTCCAGCCTGGTCTTTGCTTACCACCGACGCCTGGGTCTTGCGGACAGTCGGAGGGTTCCGCATAGAGTATTCGGGTCTTCCCAGGCAACCTGTTGCCCCCGACCTATAACCTTCACGCCGGCCCAATGTTCTCTGATAGACAAAGAGGTCACGGACCTTCTCCAGAAAGGGGCCATTGTGCGGTCGGAACTACACCCGCGGGGTTTCGTCAGCAATATCTTTCTCGTGGAAAAACAGGACGGAGGCTATCGCCCTGTGTTAAACCTCAAAGAGTTCAACGGTTGGCTTATATACCGCCATTTCAAGATGGAGGGTATTCACCTACTACGGGACCTACTTCAGGAAGGGGATTGGATGGTCCGGTTGGACCTGAAAGATGCTTATCTCACGATCCCCATTTTCGCCCCACACAGGCGTTTTCTTCAGTTCCAGTGGGGCCGGCAGGTTTTCGAGTTTGTCTCCCTGCCTTTCGGCCTGTCTTCCGCTCCGTGGTGTTTTACCAAGGTGCTGAAACCAGTGGTGGAGCCGGAGCGCCTCCGTTCGGAGGGCATCCGCTTAATAATTTATCTGGACGACATGCTCCTCTTAGATCAGTGTCCACAGAGGTTGCTGGTCCATCTTCAGAGGGCTGTGTGCCTTCTAGAGTCCTTGGGGTTCATCATCAACGAGGACAAGTCGGAACTTCTCCCATCACGGAAGATGCAGTTCCTAGGGTTCCTCATAGACTCGGTGGAGGCCACCTTGTCCCTACCTTCTCGGAAGCTCTCCAAGATCCGGCACGAGTTGAGGCGCACTCTGGCACGTCCTACGATCTTGTTACGGCATCTGGCCAGGGTTGTAGGTCTCTTGTCAGCCTCCATTCAGGCGACATTCCCGGGCCCCTTGCACTACCGGGCCCTTCAACGCCTCAAGGCTTATCACCTGCGCAAGGGTCTCACCTACTCCCAGGTCGTTCCCCTAACGGAGGAGGCGAGGACGGAGTTACGGTGGTGGATCGAGCATATGGATGCTTGGAATGGTCGGGCGATCTTCGGATCCAAGCCGGACTTGGTAATAGAATCCGACGCCAGTGGCGTGGGCTGGGGAGCGCGTTGCGGCGCAGCTTCTACCGGAGGAGTATGGTCATCTGCAGAAAAGTCCCTGCACATCAACTGTTTGGAGTTGATGGTGGGCTCGTTCGCAGTGAAGTGCTGGACGAAGGACAGGATCCAATGCTGTGTCCTGCTGAAGATGGACAATGTGGCAGTGGTGCGCTACATCAACCATCTCGGGGGAACCCGGTCCAGAGCATTATCGGACCTAGCCCGCAGTTTGTGGGAGTATTGCCTGTCCAATGGGATATCCCTGTCGGCGGAGCACCTTCCCGGCTCCTCCAACCAAGTGGCGGACTGGTGGTCCTGGAACTGGAAGGACACCAGCCTATGGCAGCTTCGTCCCGATGTGTTCAAGGCGATCAGGGCCAGATGAGGTCCGTTCTCAGTGGACCTTTTTGCATCTCGTCTGGATGCCCAGCTGGAACGCTATTTCAGTTGGCGCCCAGACCCGAAGGCAGTGGCAGTAGATGCTTTCCTGCAGGATTGGAGCAAGGAGAGGGGTTATGCGTTTCCCCCCTTCGCAATGATTATGAGAGTGTCGACCCAGGTAAGGAGGCAGCAGGTGGATCTGGTGGTGGTCACCCCGACGTGGAGATCGCAAGCCTGGTTTCCAGTTCTGATGGAACTTTCCTGGGATTTTCCAATCCCTCTACCCCCCATTTCCGATCTCCTCGGGTATCCTCAGGGGGAGCCTCACCACCTTCTGGCCACGGGCACTCTGAGTCTGATGGCCTGGCGGGTTACAGGCAACGCTGGCAAGTCCCGGGACTTTCGGAGGACGCTGCCAGGCTGCTGGCCAAATCCTGGGCGGACAGTACCAACAAGAGGTACCGATCAGCCTGGTCTCGATGGAGTAGTTGGTGTCTGCGACAACAGATTGATCCTATGGGGGTAGACGTTGTCCATGTCCTGAACTTCTTAGCCTCGCTGGCAAAAGAAGGTTTGACGTACAGGTCAATAAATACCTTTAGGTCGGCGATCTCGGCGGGCCATGCCCCTCTGGATAATCATCCGGTAGGGGAACATCCTCTGGTTTGCAAATTGTTGCGGGGAATTAGGTTATCAGTCCCTCCGGAGCCCCGCTATACAGTTTTGTGGGATGTGAACAAAGTCCTTAACTTGTTCCGAGAGAGGCCCTCTCATAAATACTTATTGAGGAAACAGATCTCGGCTAAGCTGGCGATGTTGCTCTGTTTAATTTCTTGTCGCAGGGTCTCGGATGTGAGGGCTTTAGACCTTACAGGTCGCGTCTTTACTCCAGACGGGGTTACCTTCCACATTTCTAGGCGTACCAAGGGTGATTCACGTTCTATTTCATATCCTGCATTTCCGGATGTTCCGAAGCTATGTGTGGTTAGAGCGCTTAATGCCTATGAAGTGGCGACAATCGATATACGCCCACAGGGTGTCAAGCAGTTGTTCATTGCTCTTACAAAACCACACGGGGCGGTTTCATCCCCCACTATTGCGAGATGGGTACGCTGGGTCATGCAGGCTTGGATATCGCCCGTTTCGGGGCGCATTCTGTGAGGGGTACGATGGCGTCTAAGGCTTTTGCCCTGGGGCTCGTCTGGAGGATATTCTGAAAGCCGCAGACTGGTCCTCAGACTCCACCTTTAAAAGATTTTACTTCAAGCCAGTGGCGTCGCTGGCTTCCTTGGTGGTGGATAAGCTTTAAACTAGCCTAATCAGAAGCCTCCGCTCCTGACATAGAATATAAAATTTCCTAGCTAACGTGCAGGAAAGTTTCAATTCTATTAAGGAGAAGGAGGCGAGGATTAGCCCATCCGATCTTCTTCGAACCCTCCCAGAATCTCTGCGCTGTGGCGGTAAGTAAAATCTTTATGATGAAGTGTTCATATGTATTCTGTGGCAGGCTATGTTGCTTCTTATGTCAGTTGCTTTACCCAGTGTTGCTACTTGACTTGACCAGAAGGTATTTTCCGTGTGGCTCACCTAGTTCACCTGTTCCGTAGGTTCTGATGCTGGCAAGCAAGAATAACCGACAAGGGACTATGGAGGTGTCGCAGGAAGAAAGAGGAGGATAGAGTGCCAACAGAGGAGGATAAGAGGAGCCCTGCCCTGGGATTGGACAGTCGCTGATGGGACATTTTTTGTTTCCATTTCCCTGGTGTTCATGGGAAATTTAGTTAGGTGATATATGTTAATGTTTTAAGGGCTGCTGGAGTACAATAAACGGAGAAAGTGACAGCCTAATCCTTGCCTCTGCCTCCTTAATAGAATTGAAACTTTCCTGTACGTTAGCTAGGACATTTTATATTAGACCCTAAGAGAAATCTTGGACAGACTCTTGGCAAAAGAATACTACATTTATGCTATACCTCACTTACTTCCTCCCTCGTACTAAGCTTAGGTACATTGGGGGGCGTGGCTACGCAGGCGAACGGAATGGCCGCCTGACTGTAGAGCTCCGCCGGGCGAGAGAGGAACGGGGCCGTTCGCAAGAGATCCGGCACTGCACTGGGGTCGATTTCCGCCTGCAAATGATCCTTAACGCCATCTGATGCAGCCTGCCTAGTCTGGAGGACGGGGGACGGCGAGAACGGGCGGACCAGCTGAGGGGTGCTGAGGCCAGCAGGGCCTCGCGGGCCGTTACTTCGCAGCACCGGAGCGCCTGGTGAGTTTCCCTGATTGCCTCCTCGTTGTCCCCCTCGTCCTGGGGCCGCTGTTGAGCTCTCCCGGGTCCGCTGCACGGCCCCGGTGGTGTCCGTTGGTGGAGGTGCGGCCCCTCGGTACGTGACCGGCACTTGCGGCCTGGTCCGGCCTTGGGAGCCGGGGCCTCGATTTTCGGGGGCTGCCCGGGAAGTGCGGCGGCGGGCGGGGAGCGCTGGCAGCGGGCTCCGGGGTCGGGGGGCGATTGACGGGGAGCGTGGCCGGTGAGCTCCTGGGCGCTCTGCGGACGGCCACGCTTCGCTGCACTCGGTGGGGGCCTGTCACCTTTGCCCCCACCGCTACCGTGCACCCCAGACCCGCGCCTGTCCCCCTGCAGTGCCTTGCCTTCCACACTCTCCTGCTCGCCTGCTGATGTGATTGGCCATGTGTATCAGTCGTCTGTGCACCGTTACAAGGCCGGCGCTGGCTGCATGACCTGCGTGATATCGCCCATCTGTGCTTCGGATGCCAAGAGTTCCCGACTGCCTGGGCCCCACACTACGCTATCCTTGGCTGCCTGTCTCTGCGGGACCCTGGACCTGCCGGCTGCTGCCCAGAGATCGCCACGGCCGTTTGCTGACCCTGCTTCTTGCGCAGGGCCTCTGACGCATTGATCCAACCGCATTGATCTCCTGACGACCGGTGTGCGTCTGCCTTGCTCGGCCCCGGTGCTGGGAATCAGCGAGTACCCCTGAATCTTTGGTCCTGTCTTGCCCGCCTTGCAGTCGGGGGGCCCCATCGCTGTACTCGCCTCTCTGTCATAGGGTCCTGCGCCACTGGTGCTTCGCCCGCCATTACTTCCAACATGGTAAAGAAGGATGTTAACCAGAAGAGACTTACCTTCAGTTGGGCGCCCCTCCGTACGGCTGCGGTCTCGCCGGCAGCTGAGGCGGACACCGGTGCCCAGGTGGCTGCGAAAGATACTGCTGGTATGGTCGCTGAGATGATGGGTGAGATGCGGGCTGGATTCAAGGCCTTGGACTCTCGCTTTGATGCCCTCGAAAAGAAAATGGCGGACATGGGTGCGACGATCCAACTGCACGATAGGCGCCTGGACCTGGCGGAATCCAGAGTTTCTGACATCGAGGACGGAGCTGCGTCGACGCTGAAAAGGTTGGAACGTGTGGAGAAGATCCTTAAAGACGTCGCAATTAAGAACGAAGATTTAGAAGCGCGCAGTAGGCGCAATAATATCCGAATAATTGGTGTGGCGGAGACGACAGCTACCGGGCGCTTTGACACTTTTGTGGAACACCTCCTAATCGAACTTTTTGGCCGTGACACGTTTACAGCTGGCTTCGTGGTGGAACGCGCACACAGGTCGCTGGGACCCCGGCCCAATCCGGGCCTGCCTCCCCGACCCATTATAGCCAGGCTCATGAACTTCAGAGACAGGGACGCGGCGCTGAAGGCCGCCAGAGAGGCAGGCGAAGTTAGATGGCAAGGCGACGTGCTTTCTTTCTACCCGGACTTCACGGTCATGGTCCAAGATGCGCGCCGTAAGTACACTGGTGTCAAGGCTGCTTTGCGCAAACTGGGGTTACGTTATGGAATGCTGTATCCTGCCAGGCTCAGGGTGGACGTGGATGGCAGGTTTCGCATTTTTGACTCCCCTGCAGAGGCACAGGAATTTTGTCGATCCTACAAAAACAGAGGGTCGCCGCGAAATTCAGAAGATGCACAACGATCTCCGCCACACACTGACTCGCAGGCTAGTGCTGACCTGTTTAATGAAACCGGCCAGGGTTGATTCATCTCCACCATATTTTTCTCTGGACAGGCTATTTACCTCAGCGTTCTGCATCTGACCATGCAGTTCATTTTGGCCTTTTTTTCCTCTTTTGCAGTGCTTTCCATAATTGCTGAGACTTGAACGTTACCCCGATTGTGGTTCTCGCATGGCGGAGTGTCGCCTACCCCCATGGCGCGAGCCGTATTGTACTTTTCTCTTACGTTGTCTTTATTTTACAGGTACATTATTGGACTACTGTTATTGTCTGTTGCTTTAGGTTATCTCCGTATGGGTGGGATTAGCCTCCTAGGGCTTCAGGAGTGGCTGGGTGGTGGGTGGTTGGGATGGGTTTGTTTACGCTGTGGTTCTGTTGTTTGTGCACACGCACTATTTTTCTCTTTGAATGATGCCTGTTTTGCGGGGTGGGGCGGCGGTGCTACACATGCATGTTTTATCATGTTTCCATTGAGTTTGAATGGCTAAGGTAGGGCAGCGGTCTGGTCCTTCCAGACTTATTTCCATGTCTTGGAATGTCCGGGGTTTAAATGACACGAGGAAAAGACGGCAAGTTCTAAACTACGCAGCGCGACATGGGGTGGATGTCCTATTCCTACAGGAGACACACTTAGTGGGAGCTGATTCTTCCTCCTTTGCAAAAAGCTGGGGAGCGCACAGGTTTTTTTTCTAGCTATAGCAGGTATGCAAGAGGGGTGGCGATCTTGATACATAGACGCGTCCCTTTTGTGCTCTCGGACAGTGTCTTTGATGTAGATGGCAGATATGTTGTGGTTACGGGGGTGCTTCTGGGCTTCAAGATCACCTTTGTTGGAATTTATGGCCCCAATTCGGACTCCCCTGCTTTCTTCCAGGGTCTCCAGGATGTTCTGCTGCGTCTAGACACTGATATGATGGTAATGGGAGGGGACTTTAACCTGCTGCTGAACCCTACCAGAGATAGTACCTCCTCTTCCCCGGATTGTAAGCCCCGTTCCCATGCTGTACTGGCTGATATGTGCGCCCACTACCCACTGATCGACATTGAGGCCCGTTTACACTCTAGCACACCCACCTTCACCCATCACTCGGGGTATCACAACACCAGCACCAGAATAGACTACTGGCTCCTTTCCCCAGGGGTGGCCGGTTGGGTGGGAGACCATACGACACTCCCGCGCACGCTTTCTGATCACTCTCCCATAGTGCTTACCCTACTGATCCCCAGACTGGGAGGGTATGAGAGGCAATGGCGCTTTCCTGGCAAAGCGTTATCTGATCCGGTCTTTAAAGAAGACATTCGTACTGCCATAGAGGAGTATTTTGAGTTCAACGAGGGCTCTGTGGACACGTGGGCTACACTGTGGGAGGGGTTCAAGGCCACTATTAGAGGGGTTTGCATTAACAAACATGCAGGGGCTTTGCGCGACATCCGTGCCTCCCTGACCCGTATTGAGACGGAACTTGCCGCGCTAGACACGGACACGCTCACTAACGCAGACGGTGGGGTAGAGGCGAGAAGACTAGCACTCCTGCAAGAGTTCAGAGACACTGCAGACAGGGAACTGACATATCTCTGCACGCAACACTCAGCTAGACAATATGGTGAAGGTGATAGGCCTGGCAAGCTCTTGGCCCACTTGCTCCGTCCCCCCCGCCAGGCTTCATACATATCTGACATGGTGGACGATCTGGGTATTCGTCATCAGACCACCCCTGCCATTTGTGATGCCTTCCTCTCCTACTACAAGGGATTGTACACCTCAAGCCTGACGGCTGACTGTCGCGACCCTGGCCCTTATATTAACGAAATCTCTATGGTGTTCCTAGAGAAACATATGCAGGAATTTCTGGCGATGCCTATCGACCCGGACTGCGTTGTGGAAGCCATTGATGCTTTAAAGGGCTCTTCGGCGCCGGGTCTGGATGGTTTTTCGGCCGACTTTTATAAGGAGTACAAGGAGGAACTGGTACCTCGCCTGATCGAAGTGTATGCCGAGGCACTGGAGACAGGGATTCTGCCACCCACGTTGCGGGAGGCAGTTATTATTTTACTTCCCAAACCGGGACGGGACCCCACTAGGTGCGGATCCTACAGACCCCTTTCCCTACTGAATCTTGACTATAAGATTTTGGCGAAAGTCCTTGCCACTCGACTGTCTTTGCTTATGGAATCTATCATTTCGCCAGCCCAGTCCGGGTTCGTCCCCCATAGATCCACCTCCTTTAATCTGCGGACGCTGTTCTCTGTGCTCCACAGGATTGACCCGGATACACCGGCAGCTGCGGTGTTTTTGGACGCCGAGAAGGCTTTTGACTCCTTAGAATGGTCGTTCTTTTTGTCCGTCATGCACCGGATGGGCATGCCGGCCTTGTTTGTCTCCACGGTTGAGCTGCTTTACACTGCCCCCAGAGCAAGATTGCGGCTTAATGGCACGCTTTCTGATAGCTTCCCTCTTTCCCGGGGTACTAGACAGGGATGCCCCCTGTCCCCCCTATTATATATTTTGGCCATGGACCCACTGGTGCGCCACTTTCAGGAGCGCCACTTGCACCGCGGGCTCCAGTTCCGGACGGGTCCGTTACTCGTCTCCCTCTACGCAGATGATACCATTCTCTATGTCAGGTCTCCGGAGACCAACCTATCGCCCTTGCTGCTTGAGGTGGACCGCTTTGGGAAATACTCCGGCCTTCGTATTAACTGGCACAAATCTGACATCTTTCCGCTCACCCCCTCCACTGCCCGCTGGGACTGTCCGTTCCCGCTTGAGTGGAATACAGACTCGGTGAAGTATCTGGGTATCCACGTACATCTGGACACGGTATCCATGATTCGTCTCAATTACGGACAGGCGTTAGACTTTCTGGAGGATAATCTCGCGCGTTGGATTCGCCTCCCTCTTTCGATGGCCGGCCGTATCGCCATAATTAAAATGATTATACTTCCCCGTTTTTTGTACTTATTTAATAACATCCCGATCCCGCTCACTCAGGTCTTTTTCACCCAACTACGCTCTCTGTTGTTGCGTTTGGTGTGGGGGGATAAAAATCCTCGAGTTTCTTGGCGCACCCTGACGCTGCCTTATGAGCGGGGTGGCTTTGGAGTGCCGGACTTTTATATTTATTACCTAGTCGCGCAGTGCGCCTATGCACATCCTTGGTTCCATCCAGACGCTCGGATCCCATATTTGAGACCCGAGGCGGACTTGGTACTACCGCTTACCCTCAACTCGATATTGCCCAAAGGTGTACCCCGAGACCCACTTGACATACAAACTGTGTCCACTACATCATGGGCCTGGTTGCAGTTGCGTAGACTGCTCCAGTTAGACGTGCTGTACTCCCCGGCGCTTCCATTGCCAAACCCACACTGGCTCCCCATCACCGCGGAGGCAGTGGTCCGCAGAACGTTGTCCAAATACCAGCTCGCCACAATAGGGGATCTGTTTCCGGACGGCCATGTTTTTTCGGTGTCCGAGGATCCGCGATTTGCGGACCGAACGTTCATGGACTCCTTTGTCCTGACCAGGGTGAGGTCCATGCTTAGAACACAGTTTCCCTCGTTCCCACTGCCGCCAGATGACATGGCAGCATTGACTTTTCTGCTCCAGTCACAAACAGGAGCCCACATGGTCTCCAGGTTGTATGGACTCTGTGTGGCGGCCCTTCCTGCTTCGGACGCGAAGGTTCGTGCGGCATGGGAACTTGATCTTGGTGGCCCCACAACGGACGCCCAATGGGATGCCTGTTGCCGCTCCACTAAAGAGGTATCTGTCAACAGTAGACATAAACTAATACATTTTAAATTTTTGAGGCGACTTTACTTCACACCGGCACTGGCCCACAGAATTGACCCGAATAGGCCTCATCACTGCCCTAAATGCACAGCTCCACATGCAGATTTTGCACACCTCACATGGACCTGTCCGAAACTGCACACCTACTGGCTACAGGTGCACCATATCTTGGGCGACATTTTAGAATGCGAATTGCAACACAAGCCGGAAATTGCACTGCTTGGCTATGTCGCTGAGTTCCCCCGGACCACGCGTAAGCTTGCTGCCATAGGTTTCTTGCTGGCGAAGAGGGAAATTGCCTTACTTTGGGGGTCCAGGCGAATCCCTGATTCCAAGTCTTGGATGCGCAGCCTTGCCCAATGCAATACCAATAGCGTAGAATACTCCACACAGGTCCCAACAGCCTCACGCCCGATCGACATCTGGGGCCCATATCGACAGTATCTTAGCAAGATTACACGGGATGCACACTCCCAAGCTGCTAGCTCTATTGTCCCGGAGGGGGTGGGCTAGGTGGTTTTGGGTACCCTAGCGTGCGCTAAACACTGCGTTCCACAGTGTTTGGCATATACACACTCTCGGAAATGGATATGCATGAGCTGCTGGTTTTGGATTGCATGTTGGTTGGGGCCGAGATGTTTCTCTCTTCTGTTCCCTTGCATACCTTGCCCCGGCTGAAATGGTTGCTTCCCCCTACTCTTACATCTGTCGTTTTACCCACCCTTGCCTGCCTGCGCCTATGCCAATTCCATTTTCCTTGTCATTTGATGTGTTGCTCGCCGCTCTCTCTATCGCGAAGGCTCATTCATTTTCGTTCTGTTTGGTAACGGTTGTATCTCTTTGTATCATCATTCCGCGTGTGCAATTTTCCCTCAGGTATGGAAAAGTGAAAATGAGACTTTGGACTGTGTTACACTGCTTGTACATGTCATTGGTCCAGTCCTCCATCTGCTTTTTTTGAATAATGACCGCTAACGTTTTCATTGTAACCAGTTTACTGTGTAATTGTATGCTTGCACGGACCAATCTGATGCTAATAAAGAGATTTAAAAAAAAAAAAAAAAAAAAAGCTTAGGTACATTGGGGTAGGCGTCTTATAGAAGCACCAGTGAGTACTTTTAGCCTCTGTTATTTATGTATGTATTTATCTATGGTTTAGGAACCATACAATGCTCTTACAGTATTATTTTATTCTCCTCTTTATACTGTATGAATTATATTTTACAACCAGTTTTACGATTGTAGTAGTTCATTTCTTATGCTTGAGAAAGAAGACTGTTCAATAAAACCTTTTTATTGAAAAACGCCCGTCTATCTATTTCTCTGCACCTCTGGTGAAACGAAGCATGCACAATTGACTGAGTGAAATATCTATCTATTGTTTCCACGACTCTGATGATCAGTTTTATCTTGGGGAAACAAAGTTGTCATGTTTATGCGGTTGTCAGAAACGAATCCCTTCTTGTTTATTGACCTCTGAGCTAGCTGGCACTTACAATTAAATCTAATATATTCGTTAGAGACCTAGTCGAACTCAGTCCTACGTCTAAACTATAGGATATATTATTCCAATGCGCAGAGCCTATTGGGAATATAGGAACTACACTACAGCCTTCCCTATTCAAAGAGGGATGAGGCAGGGATGTCCCCCCTCGCCCCTCCTATTCGCCCTGGCGATGGAGCCCCTAGCGGCCCACATTCGGTCAGAGGACCGCATCCGGGGATGGGAATGGGCCAACTGGGAGGTGGACAAAATTTCCCTTTATGCAGACAATGTTTTAGTCTTTCTTGCGGAACTCGCTCAGTCAGGCCCTCACTGCCTCCGGCTCTTACACTCCTTCGGGCAAGCCTCTGGCCTACGTCTCATCCACAGTAAGTCAGTCCTGTTCCCTCTACACTTAGCCAGGGACTGCTACGACTGGCAATCCACAATACCCCTCAGGAGACAATCCTTCAAATATTAAGGGATCTGGGTGCCCTCCTACCCGACCTCAGCTGGTCCCTCAAGATCACCCTGCTGGTGAAAAAAGTAAAGAAAGACCTCCACAAGTGGCAGGTGCTCCCCCATCAACCCTCTAGGAGGGTCGCCCTGTTTAAAATGATGATTCTCCCCAGATTCCTCTATGTCCTCCAAAACACATCTTCTGCTTTCCGCGAGCTTGGTTCCGGGAACTAGATAGTACGGCCACCAAATTCCTTTGGGGGGTGGGAGGCCCCTTTTGGCTCTGACCCTATGCCGGGTTCCCCCCTTCGAAGAGAGTATGGGATGACATATTTATATTTATATTACCTGCTCACCCGCCTCCTCACCATACACGACTGGTTCAATGGGGGATGTCTGACCCGGCAAACAGGCTCGAACTGAGCAAGCTGGGTCTGCCCAAAATTCAATCTCTGATGTACGGGGGTTTCATACCTTCCACCTTGTCAGAGGGGACACGTACAGCGCTTCTGGCCTGGCGGGCATCACAGCGTCACACCCACTGGACACATAAGCTAACTCAACATACACCTCTCTGGCACAGTACCTGGCTCTGGGAAGTTAGTGGGCTGAAGGGATTCCGGTCTTGGGACCTTATAGGGATATCACAACTCGCGATGTGTGGGCTAGCGGACACATGCACTCCTTCCAGGAACTTCAATCCAGCTACTCCCTACATACGTCACAATTTTATAAGTACCTGAAACTGCGCCATGCCCTCCAAGCGCACATATCATAAGACACAGCAGTCCCGGAACACAACCCTCTCGAAGCACAAGTTATGTTAGGCAATTTGGGGTAGGGGGGTATCTCCCGCATTTATCGTACACTAATCAACAATACCCCAACCTCACTAGGTCTAGTGGGAGGGGTGAGTGGATCCAATGAAGGAAGTGGACTGAAGGGATGCACTCATGGCACCCAGGATGGTCACTGCATTGGCTAAACTCTGCCTGATTCAACTATACTATTTGCACGCTGAATTTAACCCCGGTACGCCTTCATAGGGCAGGCTTTTACCCAACTGCCTCCTGCACCGGCCAAGACCCGGCAGATTTCCTCCATATGGTGTGGGCATGTCCCCAACTGCACGGTTCTGGGGGGGGGGCATTGAGGCGGAACTCACAGAAGTTTTGGGGTGGGAAGCTCCCCACAACACTTGATCATGGGGATCACAGATGGGCTGGACGGATCCAGGAACAAGAAGCTGTTTTTTAACACGGCTATGGTGGTAGCAAAATGGGACGTAGCCGCTGCCTGGAAACGTCTAACTCCACCTAGCCTCAGGAAATGGCAAGAGGGGCTGGACTGGTGTGCGACAAAGGAAAAACCCATGTACAAAGCACGGGGATGCCCGAACAAATACCGTAGGGTGTGGGGCAAATGGCTGGGTATTATGGATTAAATCAGGAGCGTTTCCTAAATGTTTATAAAACGCTAAATCTAGTGGGGTCTTGGGTTATGTGATCGTTCATCCAACTGATTGGGAATTGTCATTTATAATGTACTGTGCTGATTCGCTGGTAACGGTTTTCTTGTCAAAAATCAATAAAATTGGTTATTAAAAAAAAAAACTTTTTAATGACCCCATAGCATGGGTAAAGTCTCCCATAGTGCACGTGGTCATTAGTCTTTGTTTTTTTCAAAAATAAAATCCCACTTTGGGATTTTGAAAAAACAAAAACATGTTGATAGAAATGTTGATGGTATAGTCTAACGTTAATACATTAACAGGAACCGCCATTATGGTGGTTCCTGGCAATTCTAATAGATGTCCACTGGGCCAGCAGACACAGCTAAATTCAGAGTACTGTTAATGTCAAGGCAACTGAATATCTTACTCCGTGGCTTCCAGAGTAAGTATCACACTCCAAAACTTAAATCAGACCTTTAAAGTGCAAGCCACAATAACTGGTTTTGCCAAAGATTGTTCTGCCTCCCGACCTCTACGCTCATGTATTCTCTACTTGCTCATTGTGTTTCTTCTCCTCTACATGAAACAAGTGGGCCCTAAATTTCAATATGTTTAATGTGAATTAACTCAAAGGAGAAAAAAACGCTTACCCTTTTGCAAATGTTTCCACTGCCGCCACGTGCAACTGCTCCCTGTTGCTCAATGGTTGCGCTTTTGAGAGCTCAACCATCCTTTTTACTGCAGTGTCCAACTCCACATCACAATGCACAGATCGACCAGTGCCGATCAGCTCCAAGCCATTAGCTATCACATGCCCCATCACTACAGAGAAAAGTGTTAGAAAACATTGTCAAGGAGGCAAGTAAACAGGAATATTAGGCTAAGCATTTTATCATAAGCTTTTCTTTGAAAATGTCACCATGCGTCACAGATTTTAAAAGGTGTATCATAAGGATAACTCATTACACAGAGCTGATCCTGTTATGTTATTAACACTTGTACAGCGCACAGTGCTTGCCCAAGGGTTATGATAACATGTTACTACCGATATTGAGGAGATGAGAAGTATTTATCTCTTCCGAAAGATTGTTTAAATAGTAACGTTTTCAATCTCTTCTGAAAGGGAACGAGAGCATTTGGTGTCCTCAAACCTTCCAGAAGTTCATTCCAGATCTGTGGTATCCAGAGGCGTAACGAGAGGCAAATTTCCAGTTGGTGTGGGGGGGCTGATACTTTTTTTGGGGGGCGGGGAGGGGGGTAATTCTCTCAGCAGAGTGCAGATGCAGGGGTCTCAAAGAAGGGGTGAAAAAACAACAAAGCCTTGTTAATAAGTGAATGGTCTTTTAAAGACCTATGAAGTACTCGGGTGCGGCTGTGTGTCTGGGAAACTATCTCAATCGGGCTGACACACACGACGCGTTGGGGTGGGGTGGTGGGGGAGGGGGGCTGAGGCCCGTTGAGCCAAATGGGCGTTGCGCGCCTGCTGGTATCATTACAGAAAATATCCGACTACCAAAAGTGTTTTTGTTGAAACATGGGCAGGTCAGCAAAAACGCCTTAGAGGAGCACAGACGGCGTCCAGGCACATATTGCCATTGCCTTTCCTTAATATAAGATGGAACTGAGCAATGCAACGTCTTATGTGCAATGCACAGGCCTTTGAACATGGTCCTCTGTTGGACTAGCAGCCAATGAAGTTGTTGCAAAAGTGGCGTTGCATGCGTCAGTCTTGGTGGCTTGAACAGTAGTTTTGCTGCATCGCTCATAACCACGTGAAGCTTATCCAACAGTTTATATGGGAGGCCAAAGTACAGGGCAATACCATAATCTAGCATGGCATGATCAACGCAGCCACCACTGTTCACCTAGCAGCAACCGAGAGGATAGGAACCAGTATGAAGTGCTGCCTCAAAAGACCTGTGCAGCTCCCACACACTGTCACTACCTGCTTAGCCATTGACGGGTTACTATCCAGCTTAATACAGAGACTTTTCACTACTGGCATGGAGTCTGGGGTGGGAGCTAACTCTCAGGGCCAAAACACACCCCTCCATCGATTCCCTGTCACAGTGATAGCTAGAACGCCAGTTTTATCAGGATTTACTTTCAGCGAGTTAGCGGTCATCCAGTTTGCTGTAAACCGCTGAATATTCTGAAGTTTCAACTGTGCCGGTGATGGAGCAAGTTTTCACACGTAAAGTGACTTGCTTGTACTCAACCCTCTCGAAAACAATATTAATGTACTAACTAATATGTTTTGTCTTATTAAAACTGCATTAAACGACATATTAGGCATCTAGCGGAAGCTTGCCAATGTATTTTTACTAACTATAATCCGCTTGCACTAAAATGGCTGCTGCTACGCGGGATTTTCTACTGCGCATGCATGTGTCATGCTCACGTAACATGTTTGGTGGGAAAACTTTTGCTTCTGCGCAATAGAACTAAGATTGCTGTTATGTGTCCTAACGTATAAGAAGCTTGCATTGCTGCTTTGCTAAGCTGTTTGTTTTCTGCTTAACATGTAACGCAATAGTTTAAATAAAATAATGGGAATAGAATAGAAAGAAGAGGTATACAGAGCATTCATTTATTCTGTGTCTCTAAAACTGTTTCCTTTCTATTTTTACATGGAACAAAATAAGGGGCCTAAATGCTTTGCTGAACACCATCTTTGGAGAAACTGCGTCTGTGCGACAAAAGTCCTGAAGCCACTAAAGCTGTAGCCTTGAACCCAAGCCAAATCAGACATGGATGGCGGAGAAGAGTGAACTCCCCGCTTTGCTAGAGGAAGCTGAATTGAACAAAATGTTAATTATGTTTATTGTTGCATTTCACTACCGGGCGGAATAAAAGTACATGGGTAGATAAAGTTATGGGGGGGAACAACTTGAATACATGATTGACAAGTTGATTCAAGAGAAATATGGTGCGGTGGCTACTCCTCGTTCTTGTCCAATAAAATTGTGGGATTCACACATTTGCAACATTTGGGGGTGGTACACTGACCTGAAAAATAGTATATCTAGGGTAGGCTTAGCTAGTTAGATTGTCCGACTTGTCCGAATAGCTAACCTGTCACTGACCCAACGCACTCAATAGGTGATCGGGAGCAGAGTTGCAGGCGGAGCACTCTGCAAGAAGATTCGATAACCCAATCGGGGTTCTGGGAAGGAGATCGATGACCCAATCGGGGTTCGACTATTAGCTGCAGAGAGGGTTTACAACGCTGGTGTTTTGAACTTTAGCTGTGGTGCAAGTCTTAGCCTGTGGTGGTCCTGTCCTGATCCAATTTGGTCCGTAACCTGTCCTGATTCTGGCTTGCACCTGTTCTTTCCTGCAGGCACCTGTACCTTGGGACTTTTATTCTTTTACTCAGCTCGTGGCCAGGGTTGGTCATCACACCGTTCTAGGTAACTATAAAGTGTGGGTTTGTCATTGTATTGTTTTCCCTTTTCTTTCCCACCCTCTGTTTAAATGCTTAATGACAATTTCTCTCCAATTCATTTGCAATGTTTATTTTTTAATCTGCATTATTCTAAAATAGAATAAGAAGTTGATTTGAGTTCATGTTTATAACTTTTCAAAATTTACTTAGATAAAGATTTTAAATCTTTCCCGAGTTTGTGGTTATTTATGAAATGCTAAATGTTACTATGATTACATATTTTCTCTCTAACTCCCTTGATCCTTTAGGACTATAGGTATCGGTGGCTTGGCTTGGTAAGACAAATGGTATAAAATCCAAATGGTAAAAAAAACCAATGTTTAATGTATACATAGACATATGGGCCCAGGTGAGTATGTTGAGCAGATGAGCCCGCGCTCTATCACCGGCATGGAACTCTCGATCCACAAGACCAACTGAGTGTCATTGGGGTTTTAAACAATTGGCAATCCAAGTGTACTAATGCTATCAGAAGGTATACATAAATACTGAACAGCAGCAGGGATAATTCAGATCCCTCTCGAACCCCAGGAGAGTGCACCCTATCTCTAGAGACATACCTACCCATCTGCACCCTCTGTGACCGTTCATTCAAAAAGGATGAAATCCACAGGAGTGCAGACCCGATAATACGGCACACTAATAACCTATACAGGAGCACTTGATGGTCAACCCTATCAAATGCTGTCGTAAGGTCCAGCAAGATCAACAAATGTTCATATCAGCCGCAACTCTAAGTTTATCCATAACCGAGAACATCACTAACCTAGCACTATAAATGGCACGAAAGCCTGATTGGCAAGGGTGGAGCACCTCTGATCTTTCATGAATTTGGTAAGGATTTTATTTAAATGCTGCTCCAGTATTTTAGCTGGAAATGGCGGCAGGGAAACTAGGCGATAGTTCTTTACGTTTTTTGTTTTTTTTTAATCGGGCCCCATGCCTTCTTCAACAGCGGGCTAACCCTAGCCCTCTAAAATCTCAGAGGATCTTTTCCTGATACCAATGAGGTTTTCAGGGGAGACTAAAGCTCGCCCTCCATAGTGGGAAAGGTTACTTCGAACACCTCCGGGGACAACGGTCCTCCAGCAAACCAGATTTAACAGCTGCCAAAGACAAGATCAGGGTTTCTAGATCATGGGTGGAAATACCTGTAGACGCCCACCCTGATTGGGAGTGCACATCAGTCACTATGTGTGGGCAAGAACAATGCGGGTGTTCCTTACTTCCTTCAGGATGTCCTTATTCTTATCCATAAAAAAACTTGCATC
The DNA here is from genome assembly GCF_964261635.1 of Lissotriton helveticus. Lineage (NCBI taxonomy): Eukaryota > Metazoa > Chordata > Amphibia > Caudata > Salamandridae > Lissotriton > Lissotriton helveticus. Next base: position 431,482,747 of record NC_136057.1, read on the forward strand.
CTATTGCAATCCTGATGTTCTACCACCAAGGCCCGATCTTTCTACCGACTTAATTCGTTGAGCACCTTAAAGTTCCTTCTGTGGATCAGTATCTTCAGTGATCCTTGCATCTTCAAAGGCTACTTTAGTGGCCATAATCGCTCATTTGTAATTGCCCAACTCTTTTTTATACATCCACAGAGCCTCTGGCCCATAATTCTTGCGCCAGTGTCTTGCACATCAGCAAAGCCTCTGCTTCCCCTCACAAAGTGAGGGGGTGTACCAAGTGGCGCCGGGCGCCGCCTCCCCCTACGAGCCAGCGCCACCTTATCTATGGTATTCTGAATCTGTTGTAATTCTATCTAGGACCCTAATTCGATATTCCTGATTTATGCCTTTATGTGGTTATAATAAATAATATCCTTATAAAGGCATAAGAATCATATCCATATTTAGTAACAACCCATGCAGTCCAAATACAGCATGGCTACTCCTCTAGACTCCTAGAAAGTACAACGCGTTCTTTAAACAAACCAAGCCTCCAGCAGCCCGGGAAATCCCCCTGCTCTTGTTTTGATTTGTACAAGAACTCCTAGAGTCAGAAAGAACTGTTAGTTTTCGGTGACGTCTTATGTCCAACCTTACGTCAAACCCGGCACCTTTCAGGTATAAATATACCAACGTTGCCTTAAGCAAAGACACGGTGGTTTGGAGCAGAGCAGCTATCTACTTGCCCGAGAGCCCAGCTGATCCGGAGAGCCCACGGACGCCGCCCCTCCCCTTTGACGCACTGAGATAGACGCTGCCGAGAAATCCAGCTCCGGTGTTCTCAGCCGCCCTTGCTGGTTGCTGGGATATCGAGTCCTGAGAGAGAGATACCAGACCTCCTGCTTTCTAGATACCCAGGTACGGAGCTGACTAAACCCTTAAAGAGAATTCTTGACTCAGATTCTTGGCAAAACCAACTTAACTTAAACTGCTACTTACTTACTCCTTCCCACGTATTAGGCTTAGATCAGGTACACCGGGGTAGGCGTATTTAGAAGCACCAGTTGAGTACGTTAGTCAATGTATATATATATGTATATATTTTATCCATTTTAAAGTATCATATGGCTAAGAAACCATATCAATGCTTTTACAGTATTATTTTATAATACTCCTTTCACTGTACGCACTTTACTTTATGCTAAGTATTGCAATTGTGGCAATTCATTTCTCTTGCATGAGAAAGAAGACTGCTCAATAAATAACACCTTTTATTGAAAACGCCCGTCTCTCTATTCTCTGCACTCTGGTGAAACAAAGTATGCACGATTGACTGAGTAAAATAGCTGTCTATTGTTTTCACACGACTCTAGAGATACACTCATATTCTGAGGGAGCAAAGTTGTCATGTTTTATGGTTGTCAGAAGCTAATCCCTTCTTGTCTATCCAGGGAAGTTAAACTCCTCCTTGTTTATTCGAGAAAGTTTCTAGTGACCTCTGAGCTAGCTGGCAAAACTAATTAAGTCTAATATAGTCACTAGGGACCTAGTCGACCTCAGTCCTACGTCTACACTGCTGTTTATATTATTCCAATGCGCAGAGCCTATTGGAAATATAGGAACTACACTACATGGCGCCCAACGTTTGGTAAGGCGATAATCTAACGCAAGACACTAGAGTAACTCAGTCGTGCTTTTTCACACAGAACCCTTTTTCCCGTAAATACTCCAAAAGACGTCTGGAGTGGTAAAAGGTTAAAATCCGCCGGAACTTAGTAGGATGAGAATCCTATGTATAGTGTTTGGTTTAGTCAACGTTGAAGGGTACAGTGTTCCAAAATATTGTGCACCTAATCTTTGTTTCCCTTGAAACTTGATCTGCAACAAAAAGCTTTCTGTTAGTAAAAATGACGGAAAGTGAAGACGAAAGGGAGGCAGCTACAATAGCAGCTCGACTCCTAGCGGATGACACAAGTCTCCAAGAAAATGACCCGAATGCTATATTCATTTCGGTCAACATAAGAAAAACTATAACTATTAAACTTATAGAAAATGGACTGACATCACGAGGTGGTACAGTCATATTCGTGGTAGAGGCCCATGAATATCGGCAGACAGAGGTATTCTATTCATGGATACACTTTCCAGCAGCAAACGCTGCAACACACGAATTCCACTATTATAAAATAGAGGAACCTCCGGATGAATACACTCCTTTCGAGGAGATTGAAATCCCACTAAATTACCAAGAGCACCTGCTCTGGTTTAAAGGTGCCCTAAAACATAAAAATCACATCACCAGGCTCGGTCCACTAGGTAGACCAGGAGCAACGTGGCCGGTTCTAGCCAGCTACACACCACACCCAGACATTGATAAAATGTCAAACCAGGGACCTTTAGCTCAGCTAAAACAACTAATTAAAATACATAGACAATTGGTCCAATATGTAATGCGGACTTCAACAGTCCAACCAGCAATTAACATTCCACAGCTGACCCCTCATCAGGGGAACACAAACAAAATTACACCACAGAACATACAATCATTTCTTGGTAAAACACCCGTAAAACGGGAACAAATTCCATTCTGGTTAGCACAAAAAATCTGACCATCTGTCTTCCAATGGGGATCGCACCACTTGTGGAGGACTGTGACACTTGGGGCACAGTCCTTGCTTCCATTTACACAAAAACACATGGTGCTACCGTCTATGGCGGTAATACCAGATGTGCTAAGACAGATTCAAAATTAATACGGTCCAGAACCTGCTTTAACTCTGGGTATGAAATTACTGAAAGACTTCAAGCAGGTCTCAGCTATATTACTAGCAAACATAAAGGGAGAAGCAGCATCTGTGGCGATCCGCCAGAAATTGAAAGAAACCGATAGAGCAGAACAACCTTTTGAACTTGCCAGAATCATAGAAAAATCCTATGAAGAACTAGGTAGAGATAGTTTGGGTGGGAAACCAGTAAAACCCCAACTAACTGAAAATCCTGAAAAAACCTTTATTAAAAATAATATAAACACTCCAAAAAAGAGCTGGGATGGAAATAAACAATCCACTCCCAAAGAAAAACGTTTCCAGTCCAGAGGAAGGTCTCCTCAACGGAGAGAAAGATCTCCTGACCGAGGTGACAAGTCTCCCCAGAGGGAGCCCTCTGAGAAAAGATACAACCTTAGAGATAGGGATAAATTAAGAAAGCCTGATAGATATCAAGATATTGATACACGTCCCTCTCGATCTTTTCAGACTTCCTCACAGAAATTGGAAAGAAGAGGACGGTCAGAACACAAGGAAGAGCACGTCAAGTCCAAAGACAGGGAACCTGCTCATCAAAGTAATAAGTTACAATTTCCAAGAAAGAAGGTAGCCAGTATTAAAATAATTAAACATGCCGAGGATACTGAGGACACAACTGAAAACCGGAGAGTGGGCCCAGACAATGCTAGACAGCGCAGCAGAAGTGACCATAGCTCGCAAGATCTTGATGAATCTTCTGGAGACAGTGGACACGAATGAATACATTCAGGTGGAAACTGCAGATACCAGAGTTAGCAAACCTCATAAAATTTACGAGATAACATTGCGTATAGAGGGGGACAAGACTAGGAAAGTAAGGGGTCTCTTTTGGGATAACCTTTCAAAGGGCTATGACATCCTTTTAGCTGAAAAAGACTGGCCACCAGAGTTTGTCAGGGAGTGCCCTCATGGCGAAGAAATGATTATGCCTGCCTTCTGAAATCATATTTCAATTCATAAAAAATCCTTATATGCAAGGAAATGGGCAGTAGCTCAAGCTCCTGCATTATATATAAATCATGTAGGATGGAATGAGGACTCTCCTCCTCACAAAATCCAGTTAAAATGTCAACCCACTGCACAAAGGCAGTACCCAATTAAACAAGAAACTAAAAAGCAAGTCAGGGAGATCTTAGATCAACTTGAATACCAGGGGGTGATTGCACCTCACAAATGAACAATCCTTTGTTTCCTGTCTCCAAGCCAGACGATTCATATCGTCTAGTTTTGGACTACAGACACCTTAACTCACACAGTGCAGCACTAATGAATAACATTGTGCGCAAAAAATACAAAACGACATTAGACTTCTCTAATGGTTCTTTTGTCAAAACATTGCACCTGAGAGCAGGTATTTGACCGCGTTCTCAATAATGGGGTCGCAAAAACACTTCTGTCGACTCCCACAGGGATTCAAGAATAGCCCAGGATTATTCTCAGCTAGAGTAACAGAGTTACTACAAATATATGATGATGAGGCATTATCTTATGTCGATGACATCTATCTCACAGATGATGACCTGGATACTCACTTGAAAAGAGTGAACACCATAATACTTGGGTTCGCAGCTGAGGGTTACAAATTCAACTTTAAAAAGTCACGAATTGCCCATCTGACTGTTCTATTTTTAGGATATGAATTATCAAGTGAAGGCAAAAGCCTGGCAGACAATTTCTTAAAGAAGTGTGCTGTACTCCAAGCACCTAAAACGCTGAAGAACTTACAATCAATACTAGGTTTCCTGAATTTCGGAAGAACATACATTCTAAATTATGCAGAGAGGGTTAAACGTCTATGAATTAATAAAACCTGATTTCAAACCAATCAATTGGACTCAAAAACATACAGAAATTTTAAGATCATTGCAAACAGACATGTTAGCTAAAACAAAATTGCAAACTCGCGAAAACATACGCAACCTTGTAATCCGAGTCATCCCAGGAAGATGCGGATTCACGTACCTGACCTCTAATGAGGGAGAAAGGATACCAACAGCTTATAAATCACACTTGTACACACAAGCTGAAATGAAATTCAGTTGTACTGAAAAAATTCTAATAGCGGTTCAAACTGCTGTAGCAAAAGAAAGAGCCCAAGCCCAAGGCAGAAGAATAACTGTTTTAACCGCAGAATCAGCCCTTAAGGCATTAACAAGCCCACGCAATTTGAATGCTGTGGCATTAGATCCAAAATGGATACAATGGGAAAATTCTCTTGCTGCAGAAGACGAGAAGTACTATTTTGACCCAAAAATGGAAAAACTAGAAAATCTAGAATATGAAGAAGAATATCCTCTGCCAATCGAAATTCTGCCTCTCGAACAATACACATGTGTAATCTACATGGACAGATTTGCACAACACTACGATGTAGAGAAAAAATCCTACAACGCAGCGAGCGCGATTGTTAAAGGTCGCTGGCGCTTGGGTAAATTCAGACCGTTAATTACCAAAACTGAATCACTCAGAAACTGCTCAACTCAGCGAGCTGAAATAAGATCTTTAAAGATGGCGCTTGAAAATGCCGATCGCGAATTCCCCACACTAATAGTGTGCGATTCACATTACTACGTCAGATCTTACTATAATGACTTGCAGAACTGGGTTCAAAACTATTACAAAGATGACACAGGTGCCACAATAAAGCATAAAAAGCTTTGGGAACAGGTAGTTCTTTTACAGAAAGAACTACATAAGACTCACGTGATAAATACACTGAGTCATCAACGTGATGGCGTTCACGTTGCGGGGAATTCATTGGCTCACAGAGCCACAGCGGAAGCACCTCAACCGGCTTCCGTAGCCACAAAAAAGCGTTCAGAAAAATACATAGACGGGGAAACAATGCTGGCAGTAAAAACGTCTTTGCAAGGCGACTGTGCAGCATTACCTGTGAACTATCCACTCAATTATACATACATAATCGATGCAAACTCCGTTCCTTTTGCTCGAATCCCTGGAGTGGGGGATAGAGTAATTCCAAACACGAACAGGAGAGTCTTTTTAATAGCAGACGCACATATGGGATTGGGTCTAAGGCATCGAGAGATCGTGGATTCTCTAAAAGAATTACAATCAGAATACTGGTGGCCGGGGATGAGCCTGCAACATTACAAGTTTGCAAAGGATTGTCCAGACTGCAACCGAGATCGCAGTCGCGAACCGACCGGAGTATTGCCAGGACCCTTCTTTTAGAAAGCATAAGGCTATCTATACGCAAAAATCCAATAGGAGAAATGTGTACCATTTATGTTCAAGACTATATTCACTTAAAATGTAGACATCAGCGCTCGGCTGACGCCAGAACTGTTATAAAAGATTTGCGAGTCCTTATCGGCACATACGCAATTGGCATGCTAAAGTCTGACCAAGGTCCTGCTTTTAGCTCTCGAGCTTATGAGGAGGCCATGACCAGCATGGGCATTGCATTGCGGTACTCTTGTCCATTCCATCCTGAGGGAAATGCGGTAGTGGAAAGAAAAAACCGGGACATAAAGCAATCTATAATGGCGAGGGTATTAGGTTCGGGTGATGGGTGGGTCCAACATTTAACAAGTGTCCAAAGTAGTCTTAATAATCTGCCAAGAAATTCTCTAAAAGGTCTCAGTCCGTACGAACTATTGTTCGGTACTAGAATGCACATTCTGGACCTTGATAGTCAGACTTCAGTGGTAGAAGAAAAATGCTTTGATATCAAAGACCTTTTGGCTGTTTTACAGGACTTAAATGAAACAAGACGAAACCTATGCAACGTAAAGTTAAAGCAACAGCCAACAGCCACTGAAGAAAAACCACCTGTCCCAGCAAGACCTGTCTGGATTCCAAAGATTGGGGATCTGGTCAGAGAGAAGATCGCGGTAAAGAAGGAATTTGGGCCTTCTTACAGAAAAGCAGTACCTGTCTTAGCTGTCAACGGAACAAGATCAGTTGTACTACCGCCCCTTGCTGGTAAAAAGGAGAACCAAGTTGTATCCATCGACCGGGTAAAACCACAATCATGTGGCCAATAATAAGTAGTAGGCCCAGTGGACTCCCAAGAAATAGCAGAACACCCAAATTTGCTACAATACAAGAGGTTCAAACTGAGAGATTAATCACATTCGATAAACCTGCAGTAAATAAAAAAGGACTATGCAATAATGCCATGGAACTTGTGCCTCTTGAAACCCAAATTGCAACAGTTCGTCAAGAAACACCAGTCTACAACGATGTAGCCTCAGACTATGCTAATGAAACAAAGAAAAATCCAAAAGCAAATGAAAATCCGGAAGCAATTCCTACAATTGACAGAACTGCATCTGGCTACTTCATCAATTTCGATGACTTTTCTGAAGATTCAAGCGAGCCTGAAGAAACGCCAGCAACAAAAACTTTCAAAGACAAAGTAACTGAACTCTTTCATCAACTCAAAGAAACCTATCTGATTTCTCCATGGATTGAATTTTGGATTGTGTTAGGTGTACTTTTCCTCCTGCTTTGGCTCATCATGGTTCTTTGTTTGGGAAAATTCATTGAAGGAAAATACAGTACAATGGACATAGCAAGTCAGAACATCAAATTGGTCGTAAAGCCTCACAAGTCATCTCATATCGAGAAAAGAGAACTATCATCAGTGAACGTCACAGCCAATCCAATACACAGTGGGGTAGCATGGGACAGAACTGACTGACATTTTTGGCCCGATTGAGCTCTTGAAATATCCACATCAGTTCAAGGTTTCATTAAGTGACTTTGAAACACCAAGTACTCTTTCTGATGATTGGGACTTTGAAAATATAAATAATATGATGTCAGATTTAGTAATGTCAGCAAAATTCACAGAATATGATTATTTACAGGGTTCATCAAATTATGAAGAAATGTACTGCTATAATCCCTTTGGTCATCACTATTTGCATAAATCTGCACAGCCTAGAAATGTTTTTAGTTATAATCAATGGGAACATTGTGCAACTCCACCTAAAAGCAGCTCGAAAACATTCTATGAGAAATTCCCATACTTCTCAGGGTTTAACACAAGTGATGCAGAAACGTTTTATTTTAAAATGTTAAATAAGACAGGAATGACAACAATGTTGACAAATACTAAATTGATCTATTCTGAAACATTTTGTGAAAAAATGATTACATTTGGTTTTGAATTTTGGAAAAACAACATTGAAACAAAAACCATCTGGGGTACAAAAGAATGGCAGGTCCAAGGTCTAGAAGCATTGTTTAGAGCCTGCATGATCCCAAAACAATTAATATTCTTGAATGACACCATTCAACAAACTACCTGTCTTGGCCTAGCCAAAATTAAAGACTTAAACAAACCGTCTATTCCAAAGCCCATACCTGATAGTAATAGCACTACTGATATGGAGATAGACGTATCCCATATTTTATACCAAAACAGAACACATCCTGATTGGAAAAAATGGTTGATCTGGCCCATAGACACAAATAACTGTCAAGATAGATTCCTGAACAAAATACAGGGGTTCAAAATGACCAGGCCAGACCCAAGATACTCCCAGAGACAACATCCAGGGATAATTACAACATACAGTGTAGGGAAACTCTGCCTCGAATGGCTACAGAAATCCACACAGGCTGAAATTAAGCAACACTTGACTTTACTTAAAGACGGTGCTGACTTGCGTGATTTCATTCTGGGACCACACAAACAGCGTCAAAAGCGTTTCATAGCGGCCGGTATATACACTGCGTACAACGAAGCTTGGAAAGTAATGCAAATTCAAACAGTAGAAAAAATACAAGAAATTGATCGTATTAATTTGGAAAAATCACTTTCTGTTGTGGACAATGGGTTAACGACTCTGTCCTCCAGAATATATTCACTGGACAGTATCGTATCATCTGCTATTGATATAATAGAGCAAGACTTACTAATGTTACAACATGGTCAGTCCCAAATACGTTCTATTGTACAGCTTGGCTGGACGTTACAAAATATGCGTTCAGGCTACGTGCCATGGCGTTTAATCAACGTAACGTCATTATTCTCTATCTTTAACCTTACTGATAAACAAATCAGTTTGGCACAAAAAGGAGCAGACTATACGATTCTGAGCATTGAAAAACTTGAGAGATTACCATTGACAATGTCAGAAAGACCTGTCATTGAATGGATAATACACGGAATAATCACAATTCCGATAACAACTTTCCAGTTTAAATATTGCCAAGAATATATACCAGCGGGCCAGTATGAAAGGTTGGGTAAAGGGTACATCAAGTCAACATGGAAATTACCTTATACACACAAATGTTACAGTGAAAAGAAAAAGGATGTATTTCTTAGTGGTAAAAATTGTAAAAGATCACTAAGCGGTACACTCCTGTGTCAAGGCATTAACCTGCATGGAGCCTGCGAAGGGTCTTCGAATAACCTTTCATGTCACCTGCACGGCACTCCTGCAACACAGATAGAGCCATTCTTTAGACAGCTTTCTAACGGGAGCTATATTCTAATAAATGACCACAGCTGTTGTGGCATGGTGCCAGGGAAAGCCTATCTCGTAAGCGTGAGTTCCATGGTCAGGTCACTTGCTGTATGCAAGTATTATATCCAAACAGCACTCCAGATATGGAGGCGGCAATATGGCCTTGTTTGAATATCTCTTCTATTCGAATTGATACTTTAAGCAGAATGAAGTCTATTCTTTTACAGACAACTGTGCCTTTGACCTCGTCCAAGGAAACGTATGATCTACAAGTCGCAAGGACAACGGCAGAGATACATACCCTTTTATCAACAAATTGCCCCGCGCATTTCGTAGAAATGCTAAACCAAAGCCTAAACATGTCAGATACCAGTGGCATCGCACATGAATTTAAGACAATTTTTTCGGGACTGTTAACACCCTTCGAAACAGTTCTGGGCATTTTTCCCAATTTTGTCCATTCTGTCTTTGGCGGCCTACCTCTAATTTTGGGACTCATAGCAGGAATTTTATTTTTGATTCTTCTGCTCCGATATGGCAAGCCAAGTCGCAGACAAGACTCCAGAAACGATGGAAGAAACGATCCTAGCTATACGCTATCGGGACCGCATAACTAAAGTCCTCGGATTAGCCCGGCTAAGAGATCTGAATATGACCTAGTTTCTTTCATTCAGACCTATCTGGCAAAATTGCATCTTACCTGTGCTTCGATGTATGCTATGCGGAGAAGAATGCGTGTTGGACATCTGTCTTGCACTACCATCAGTAGTACCAATGGATACAGATACCTTGCTAGGTCCGGTAACGACTCATGCATCGTGTTGTCCCCAGCGGCTACCTATTCTGATGACGGCATTCGTTGAGACTTCACCACTACGAGTATGTGGCAGTGGAGTACGAGATGAGAGCAGCATCACCCAGGTACAACCTTCAGTGAGCATTGCTGATCCTGACATCGATGATAGCAATTATTCTCACGACTGCACTGTTGCAGCATTTTCAAACTTGGTCGAACTTTCACCTGATGTCGTAGACCAATTTTTTGCTAGTCTGTCTGAAATTATGTTCTCCCCGGAACAGAAAGAATAACTTTCTAAAAACAAACGAGCACACAGCGTTCCCTGAACTCTGAAATCGCCCTTCAGCTTCGATAAACAAAAGCTACTGAAAACATTTGGAACTGTTTTTTCTCCTGAAAGTGAAATTATTTTTTCTCGCTTCCAAAATATTTACCTTTTTCTGGCACAGAGTACTCTGCTTAAAGTAGAACTATTCTTAGAGAACAGAGCTTCTATTTTAGGAACTCTAGAGACAATATTTTACCTCAGCCTCTAGCACATGTACAGAATGTGTAAATTTTCGCAATTCGTTCAGCTGATGTATTTATGCATTTTTTAACTGAATGATACCACTGCTTGAAAGCGTACAGTACCAATACTCGTGTATTTACCATATACCATTTCAAATGCAAATTATGTATTTTGGGGTGGGTCGGAAAACACATGCACCATTATATGTTTACTATATCTTAGTTTTATTATGTGGTTATAATAAATAATATCCTTATAAAGGCATAAGAATCATAACCATATTTAGTAACAACCCATGCAGTCCAAATACAGCATGGCTACTCCTCTAGACTCCTAGAAAGTACAACGCGTTCTTTAAACAAACCAAGCCTCCAGCAGCCCGGGAAATCCCCCTGCTCTTGTTTTGATTTGCACAAGAACTCCTAGAGTCAGAAAGAACTGTTAGTTCTTGGTGACGTCTTATGTCCAACCTCACGTCGAACCCGGCACCTTTCAGGTATAAATATACCAACGTTGCTTTAAGCAAACACACGGTGGTTTGGAGCAGAGCGGCCATCTACTTGCCCGAGAGCCCAGCTGATGCGGAGAGCCCACGGACGCCGCCCCTCCCCTTTGACGCACTGAGAGAGATGCTGTCTTTTCTCCTGCCGAGAAATCTAGCTCCGGTGTTCTCAGCCGCCCTTGCGGGTTGCTGGGATATCGAGTCCTGAGAGAGAGATACCAGACCTCCTGCTTTCTATTACCCAGGTACGGAGCTGACTAAACCCTTAAAGAGAATTCCTGACTCAGATTCTTGGCAAAACCAACTTAACTTAAACTGCTACTTACTTACTCCTTCCCACGTATTAGGCTTAGGTCAGGTACACCGGGGTAGGCGTATTTAGAAGCACCAGTTGAGTACGTTGGTCAATGTATATATATATGTATATATTTTATCCATTTTAAAGTATCATATGGCTAAGAAACCATATCAATGCTTTTACAGTATTATTTTATAATACTCCTTTCACTGTACGCACTTTACTTTATGCTAAGTATTGCAATTGTGGCAATTCATTTCTCTTGCATGAGAAAGAAGACTGCTCAATAAATAACACCTTTTATTGAAAACGCCCGTCTCTCTATTCTCTGCACTCTGGTGAAATTAAGTATGCACGATTGACTGAGTAAAATAGCGGTCTATTGTTTTCACACGACTCTATAGATACACTCTTATTCTGAGGGAGCAAAGTTGTCATGTTTTATGGTGGTCAGAAGCTAATCCCTTCTTGTCTATCCAGGGAAGTTAAACTCCTCCTTGTTTATTCGAGAAAGTTTCTAGTGACCTCTGAGCTAGCTGGCAAAACTAATTAAGTCTAATATAGTCACTAGGGACCTAGTTGACCTCTGTCCTACGTCTACACTGCTGTTTATATTATTCCAATGCGCAGAGCCTATTGGGAATATAGGAACTACACTACAAATCCAACACACAAACCACTCACTTTTCTGTTCTACATCCTCCGCCCTATTTGGCAGCTGTATAGTGTCACTTAGAGCCTCCACTAGATGTGTTTTATTTATTTTTGACCAGTTACGTACTGTTTGCCAAATTGGTATACAACGAGCCTGCTGAGTAGGCAGGGGGATCATAAGGGGGTTGTGTGGACCATACCAAATCCAAGGTGTGGTCTTTATCAAGAGTCTGAGACTCAACTAATTACTATAAGCACAGCATTTCCATTTTCCATCCCTTCACCAAACGACACCGTTGGGGGTTCCTTGGTACAGTATCCCACCAAAAATAAAAATCCTCCCCAGCCCTCCCCATATCTGGAGCACACATCACTCATTTACTGCAGGAATAGCTGGTTAAATAGGGGAGTTACCCAAGGTGGGTGATAGACCATTATAATACCAATATACCTAACCATTAGTTCGACTTTTACCCCAGTACCTCCTGCCCATCCATAGTTTCGGCAACCACTGTCTCTGTGCCAAGATGTTTTTTCTCTTCAGACGATCATGCCAATAGCGCGAGGAGATGGTACTCCAGGGGCAGGGCCCTACAATATCCGGCGCCAACCCTGCTTCCAACCATATTTGTGTTAATGCAAATACATCTAACTCCTCATCATGCAGGATGGAGAAGATCTACAAACTGTGATTGTGGAGGGAGCGCTTGTTGAGCAGCATCACTCGAAGCTGCTCGTCTGGGCACACGTTTTTAGTGGTACTGTCCATCGTCTCTGGCCATGCTCCGCCTGTCACCAAACCCTGATCAAGGTGGACAAAATCTCATCCCAGTTTCTCTTCCCCGGGGTAAAACTGGTCAGCTGCTCCACTGGAAGTCAACAATCCATTCTCTATTGATCTCCCCACCACCCTATTAGATAGTACTTGGACAGTACCCTCTGTTCTCAACTCTTTCAGCTCCACCGCAGAATACATCAAGTCCACCAATCAGTCCTGCTCAGCAGCAGCTGACCGCTGAAGAGACTGCACTGCTCACTGGCAAACACTAAAAATCCTATCAATGCTTTACAGATTACATGCTTAGTATGAACTTGTTGAGTTCCACAATGTTATTGTTCCCTTTCCTTCCTTCAGCTACAAGACTACAGCTTCATACTATGCTTTACTTAGGTCAATTTATTCAACTTATATTTTATTTGCCCCAATTACTTTCCTCAAATAACCTAGGAATAGTTGATGAGGGAAGTGCCAAACTGGTTAAAACAACTGCTGACAAAGCCAAGGATTTAACTTACAGATAAGTCAGGGCGTAGGACTACGCGTAGTTTGCGCAACGCAAATTGCATGTAGCACAGTGCAAAAACAAGTAGCGTAGCAGCATTTTTGCTTGACATGTCAAGTTGGTGACCGCGAGCGAGCAAAATAACATCCCAGCGAGACTTTTCCCTCGTTCGCGATCAGCAACATCAAGTTGTCGATCGCGAGCGTGGAAAATAAACCTCCCGGTGATATTCTCAACGCGGGGAGGTCAGGTTTCTCATTGTGAGTGGTCGCGTATGCTCGCAACCGCTCGCGATGAGAAACTACCAGTCCGCGTTGAGAAAGCTGCCGCTCGAATACAAATCTACTTGAGCGGCAGAAAACGACCGCTTGCACTGTGCAAGATGCGGTTTGCAATGATTGCACAGAGCGGACAAGCATCCGGCACTGTGCAGTCAGTGCGAACAGCATTTTCCCTACCGCACTACGCAGTTTGTGTAGTGTAAACTGCAATTCGCGTAGCGCTACTACGCGAACTATGCCCAGGGTTACTTACAGAAATATTACCTGGATTATGTTACTAAGAATTTGATTATAGAATGAAATTACCCTTAATTATCCGACACTGAATGTGATTGCAAGGCCAGATTTACTTTGATAAATTAATGATAAACTGTATTACTGAATACTTAATTATGCATCATATATGAAGCCTATTCCTCTAACCACTTAGCAGTGCATTAGATTTAAGAGGAGGAGTACTTCAGTGTGTAAGTGATTACTTCACAGTGCAGCCAATTATAGTAGAGGAGAGCAGAGGAGCAACCTGCCGCATAGCATGGGCTGCACCAGCAATACCAGCGTCCCACACAAAGTGTAGGCAGTAGTAATAATGGTATAAGCTTCCCTACAGAAATCAGAAACTACACCACAGTTTTTCCCTAATCACAGCACAATTGAAGCACAGGCAGCAGTGAGGCTAGCCTCCCTAATGCACACACAGCAATGTTACAACAATAAGCATACCTGCAGAACACATACAGCCTAATTCTGTCTGGCTCTGCGCACAGGGCCCTAATTACAAGTCAAACTAACTGTTATGCCCTAGGGAGAACCTGCTCGGTCTGATAGCAACTGGCCCAGTGTTCGAGCACCCAAAACATCAGGCTGATTTTACCAGCCTGGAAACCCTGACAGTAAAACTGAAGGAGGGTCAGACTGCATGTGCACTGCAAGACCTGGCCCCAGGCTGCCTCCCACCTTCTTCCTGTGTCACAGAATACCCACACTTAAAACATTTCCACCTTAGATATACTTCAACAAAGTATTTTGTAACAAAGTCTTGCAAGTAATTGTTTCCATCATACCTGGAAACTCAACATCTACCAGCGGTTTGTGATTGCATGGGAGTTTGTATTAATTTGAAAATAACACCGCAGTTAAACGAGGTTCAGTTGGCATGACTAGGCCTTCGCCAGCCTGCAGTGATAGCTTTTCATATTTGCGGAATATGGCTGTTGAATATGTAATGTAATTGTTTAGCCATTTAATTTAATTTAATTTAATTGCGGGTTTATATAGCGCTAGGAATCGACTCCCGGAGGAGTATCTTCACGCTTCGACTGCTGGGGAACCCGTCCTGGCTCACCCTGAGAGATGGTCCCTGATGGGTATCTCTAAGGTGCGACCAAGCATCCCCGGCGGTCTGGGGGGGCCGTTGTGAAGATGAGGCAAGCTGATGCCCAGAGTTGCCGAGTGTGGTTTCTGACTAGAGTAGGCACCGAGGAGAGAATTATCGAGTCCGCTGACCCTGGTCCATGACCCTGCCGCGTCGGGAATCGAACCCTGGTCCCGGGCCGTTCTCTGCTTACGGGTCTGCCGCCTCTAACCAGTGAGCCACACTTCTCCATACTTCCTATGGCGTGTTTGCACTGTACTTCTTTTATGTTTATTGTACATACGTCACTCCTGTCATCTAAAATGTTCGGAGATGTACTTATGTGACGTCACTTTGTGTGCCGGCCCGTTGCTGTCACCACGCTGGTCGGAGCGCTTCTCCTTTGTCGAGCCTCTCGTAGGCCCTTGTACTTGTATATTAAACAAGTTAATTCATCTTTCCCAGTGTCATCTCTGTCTGCCACGACAACTTGGCGACGAGGACAACAGAACTTGACGGGCTCACGAGTGATGAATCAAAAGAAGGAGTTAAACGTGATTGAATGACGGCGTACGGCGGAAGCAAGGCATCACGGTAAATTGTGTCTTGAAGTTAAGGCTACCGGCATTTTTTGAAGTAAGTGAAGCTAAGTAGCGTATAAATAAAGTTGATCAGCAGCCTTCTCAGCGATTCCTGTCAGATCATGCGTAGTGCATGTCGGGAGTGGCGGGGCTGAAGCTCTGAATTGCTATTGGAGTAAAAGCTGTACACGTCATTCCGACGCAGGAGCGTGCCGCCATTTTGAGAGAAGAAACGCTGTTGCCGGACTAAGAATGTAAATGTAAATGTAAATGTGCTGGACTTGTAAAGCGCACAGCTGCCCGTAAGCGTCCCGGCGCTTGCTTAGGGAACCCGTCCTGGTATTCCCCTGTGAGAAACCCCGGCAGGGTGTCCACAAGGTGAAAGCCAGGCATCCCGCCGCGAGGGGCCGTAGTGGAGATTAAGCAAGCTATTGCCCAGAGTCGCAGAGTGTGACCCCGTGAGTTGAGTAGGCACCAGAGCAAGAATTGTCGAGTCTGTGGAATTTTGAGCCCGAGACCTGCCGAATAGCGCGTAACACCGTCACTGAGGAGACTAGCGTGATTGAAGAAGCGCCTAAAATAAAATGCTCATTATGAAGGAAATATGCGCATAGTGCGAGCATAAATAGCGCAAAACAAAGATCAGAAGGAGCAATACATATAAAATTTACAAATAGAAAGAATAATAGATGACAGAACTGACAAACATATATGAAGTAAAATATGGGACAGTTAATTAAACATCGTGAACAGTTTCTGTGGAATAAAAAAAAAGGATGTATAAATTTTGAAGGAAGAACTTGAGAGATTTGTGAAACAATCATTTGAAGAATATACATATAATAAGCAAAATACAAGTGAAATTGAGAGAAGTCTTCGGGAAATTAAAATCTATTATCAAATAAGACTTAACCTAACATGGCACAAAGGAATATATGTGTGCCACCACTTTTTCTAGAGGAACCTGGAAAACCTATAATGAAATGGAAGAGCTGGCTGAGAGCATTTGAGAACGACATAGTGTCAATTGATGGCAAAGGATACGACGAAGAACGTAAAAAAGCATTATTATTTGGTCTTCTAGGGAAAGCTGGACAGGACATATTTGATAGTTTGCCAGTATACAAAAGCCCACCAGGGGTTTTTATACCACTTAATGAATACCAAGAGGCTATTAAAAGACTCGAGAAACAATTCTCAGAGGAAACCATTTGTGCCTTCCTACCATGGTAGGAAGGCACAAATTTGCATTAAGGAGGCAAGAAGAAGGAGAGACAATTGAAGAATATATTGCGTGTTTGCGCGTATTGGCTAAATCTGTGAATTTGATGACATGACAGATGCTTATATAAGAGACCAATTGGTATTTTACTGCTTTTCAAAGAAAGTACAGGAAAGGTTATTAGCATGTAGAAACCCTACTTTGCAGGAAGTAGTGGATATTGCTAAGGGCATAGAGAGATCGCTAATATCAACTAAGGAATTGTCCTGTACTAGTAGTAATTCTAAGGTGTTTTATTTACAGGATAAAAAAAGATATGAACATAAGAGTCTTGAAAAGAACTGGAATGAAAAGAAGGTAGGAGGGAAAAATTTAAGTTGTTTCAGGTGTGGATCCAGGAGCACTTGGCTGATTTCAAAATGTGCCCTTGAGCCAGGTAAGAAATGTTTAAAATGTAAAAAATGTGGTCACAACACCTCGCTTTGCAAAACTAAGAAAAAAGGAAGTAACATGAAAATAAGTGCTTTAGGTGAATTTGATAAAGAAATGTGTGAAAATATTGTGTTGTCAATTGAAAGGGTTAATGGTAAAATTAAAGGGCCTATAGGAAAAGTAATGATTGGTGCTGTAGAATTAGACTTCACAGCTGATTCAGGTTCACCAATAACAATAATTTCAGATAAGACATTTGAGGAGAAATGGGAAAATGTACAATTGTACGAAACAGATGTGAATCCAAAGGCGTTAGGTGAACAGGATATAGACATGGTAGGGTATTTTTGTGATACACTTACGTTCAAGGGAAGAGTAATTAGTATTAAAATATATGTGGCAGAAAGAGGCAGGAATTTAGTGGGTTGGAAAGATTTAGCTAAGCTGAGAGTAATTTTGCAACCCGGGGCAGAAAACACCATAATATTCAAAGAAGATTTTATAAATTCAGTACAACTTGAAGGACGTCTGGAAGGAGTGGAAAGGGTGTTAGAAAAATTTAGTAAAGTTTTTAAGAATGAGATTGGATGTGTAAAAGGTTTTGTGCATGAAATAAAACTAAAAGAGGGGGCAGTACATGTAAAGCACAAAGTAAGAACTGTACCATTGTCAATTAAAAATGAGTTGAAAGATGTATTAGACAAATTAAGATTGGAAGGTGTCATCGAAGAAATGATGCTTCAGAGTGGGTGTCAGCTATTGTGGTTTCTAAAAAAAAGAAAACAGGAGATATAAGTGTAGACCTGAGGTCACTGAATAGTAATATACTGGTAAATTGTCACCCAGTCCCTAAAATACAGGAAATTCTAACATCAATTGCCGGGTCTAAGTACTTTACCCTAATAGATTTAAAATCGGCCTACCACCAGGTATGTTTAACCAAAGAGTCAAGAGAATTAACAACATTTATAACCCCATTTGGTGCCTTCAGGTATATCAGGCTACTATTTGGGCTTGCACCAGCATCAGGAGTCTTTCAGGTCGAGGTATTCCAGGATGACATCTTGATACACTCAAAAAACAAGGAAGAACATATCGGAATGCTAGAAAAGGTGTTAGGAATCCTAGAGAGTAAAGGAATGACAGTTTCAAAGGACAAATGTAAGTTAATGGAAAGCAAAATAGAGTATTTAGGTCATGTCTTGACATCAGAGGAGATAACACCTAAGGATGACCTAGTGGAAGCAATAAGAGATGCACCAAAGCCCAGTGACAAAGAAACACTGAAATCGTTTTTAGGCCTAAGTGAGTTTTACTCGAGATTCATTCAAGGATATGCAAACAAAGTAGAGCCATTGAGGAAATTGCTACGTAAAAATGTAAAATATCAATGGACAAGAAAGACATTACAATAGCACCGGCCCTAAAACCATATGATCCAGAGCTGGAAAACGTAGTCACTGTTGACGCTAGTGCTAAAGGAATTGGTGCGGTATTCTGCCAGATTCAAGGAAAAAAAGAGAATACTGTAGCCTTCATATCCAGAAGATTGAGCGAAACAGAGGTGAACTACAGCACTATCGAACGTGAAACACTTGCGTGTGTATGGGCTGTGGAGAAACTAAAAACATTCTTGTGGGGTAGGAAATTTGAAATAGTGACAGACCATAAACCATTGGTATTCATGATGGATGGAAAAGGCCGCGGAAATGGTAGGGCAAGTTCAAGTCTAATAAGGTTATTGTCCAAATTACAGGAGTATAATTTTACTATAAGGCACATTAAAGGAGGTCAGAACAGTAGAGCGGACTGTTTGTCACGACTACCCATGCACCAAGAGGAAGAGGGAATCTATGAAGACAATGAGTGTGTTGTAGCATATATTGATACCACTGTAATGTGCAATGCATCTATAACAGAAGAAGAATGGTTAAATAGTCAAAAGGATGACATCATAATGAAAAAAGTAATACAACACAACTACTAAATGGCCCCCAATCAGGAACCTACAAAGTGAGTTAAAAAGCTTCCAGCAAATAAGCAATGAATTAACTATAGAGAGTGGATTTTTAAAAATATGTGATCTGCTCATACCACCTGCAAAGTTGAGAATGAAACTGATAAAACTTGCTCACAAAGGCCACCCCGGGAGCAGTGCTACGAGAAACATTTTAAAAATGTACTACTGGTGGCCTGGATTGAATAGTGACGTGAGCGACTACATTGACAAATGTAAACAATGTCTAAAGGCCGACAAACATTGGAAAGTAAGCAAAGGGGAGCTTCAGATGGTAGAAATACCAAATGGTCCGTGGGCAAAGGGTGCAATTGATTTTGCAGGTCCCTTTAATGTGTTACAGGATGATTGTAGATATATGATTGTACTATCTGATTATTACTCAAAAAGGGTGCATTACAAGTCCGTGCGTTCAGTGACCACAGAACATGTTATCCAATTCTTACAAAAAGTTTTCGCAGTAGAAGGGCAACCTAAAATAATTGTCTCAGACAATGGAACGCAACTGGTGTCTAAACAAATGACAGATTTTTTACAGCACTTGGGTATTAGGCAGGAAAAGACACCGCTGTATAGTCCCAAAGTAATGGGCAAGTGGAGAGAATTAATAAGTTCATAAAGGAAGGTATCCAATTAGCGATTGCATCTAATTTGAATGTCAAGGAGTTCATACAAGTCAAAATAAGCACACATAAAAACACCCCTAATGATGCAACCAAGCACACTCCATTCTATTTAATGAGGGGGAGGAAGTGTAATAGTGAAATTACACCTAAATACAACAAGTGGTGTAAAGAAAATGAAGGTACTGAAGTAATTGATGATAATGAAGTCAGAGTCAAGGAAAAAATAGTATCTAAGCAAGAGAAATCCAAAATATATTCTGACAAGTCTAATAAGGCTAGAGAAAAAGTGATAGAACCAGGTGACTGGGTAATAGTTAAGAAACCTTACAAGGTGGCCAAGGGTAAGTCGGTGTTCAGAAAGCCAGTTCGCGTACAGGTGGCTGCCAAAGGTGCTGTGTGCATAGAAGGGAAAGGATGGCGCAGATAGGACGATGTAGTCAAGCTTAAATCAGGGCAAGAGAAGATTATAATGAAAGGGATAGGTGAACACGGAGATAATCCGGATGAGGGCAGTCTAAATTAGGAAGAAAGTGAGTCTGGCAACCAGAGTTTCTATGACATGAATGAAAGCATAAATGTATCTACTAATGAACTTGACAAGACTTTCAGTGATGTTATCAGTGATGATGTCATTGAAGCAACTTCTAACATCAGTGAACAGGATAGACCAAGTGTCAGCAGGGCAGGTAATGAAGTTGTAACCACTAGGATCAGTCAAGGAGCACAACACCAGACCAGGTCTGGTAGGGAAATCAGAGCTCCTAAACGGTTTGAGGATTTTGTATGAGAATGACAATCTCTTTGTGTTCCTTTACAAAATGTAGAAAGGGAGATGTTGAATATGTAATGTAATTGTTTAGCCGTACTTCCTATGGCGTGTTTGCACTGTACTTCTTTTATGTTTATTGTACATATGTCACTCCGGTCATCTCCGAATGTTCAGAGATGTACTTATGTGACGTCACTTTGTGTGCCGGCCAGTTGCGGTCTCCACGCTGGTCGGAGCGCTTCTCCTTTGTCGAGCCTCTCGTGGGCCCTTGTACTTTTATATTAAACAAGTTAATTAATCTTTCCCAGTGTCTTCTCTTTCTGCCACGACAATGGCATGTTTAGATTATGCAGCAATCCTTTCTCACTGTCTGTACGTTTGTGTGCTTTTCCATTTTAGACAAATCACTAAAAAGAAGCCTCTCATTCCGCGGTGTCTTTAATGCAATATTTGTGCTATGTCGAGGAAGCAATGCACAGGATGTTTCTTTTTATGGAAACTTCCCACGGTTTCCTGCCGATAAACTTAGAATGATATTCATTATTAGCCTAACAAACCACTGTATTTCTGAGTTATTTACTGAATGACTTATGCATTATTTTAGCCATTTGAATTAATTCGGAAGTAGGTTTTTCTAGACGTATCTTGTTTACAAGAATGATGGTTGGTTCATGTATGAGAAACATTTCTAGTATGTCACAAGTGTGTGTCTTCTGTACCCTGAAACCTTAAAAAATGTGTGTTATTTTGGGGAAGAGCAAGCCATTCTTCGGTTTTCTAACTGAGCAGATTCTGCATTAGTCTGTTTACTGATTTAATATTTAGTGCTTTCCTTGTACTTCCTTCAGAGACTGACCTTTTGTTGGTCCTCTTCCCTAGTTCCTAAGAATTTCAATGTATTGATGCTCGATTAGTTAAAATAATTACAGCTCAACACAAATAATTATAAAACATGATTAAAACAATATTTAAAAGGCAAAATATATCAAGTTTGTAGTCTCCTGTTGGAGCTCCAAAATACCCATTCCCGATGACACATATACTTCTCCACACTCCCGATAATCCACTATGCTTCACCTCACGCCAAACAGTCATGAACTTACAGGACCACACACTATTCTTAAGTGCTTTGTGCTAAAAAGTACTTTCAATCAATCATTCTTTTAGGGGCAAAATAGGGTCCGCCAGCCGTGGCCTCTCTCAGCCATTACTCCACATGCGGATGCTGCCCTTCACAACCGGATTGTATCCTGGAAAAGAGGGGCCGCTCGCCCCCCCGCACGTATGGCGGGGCGCCGGCCCCCTCACTCAACACCCTCGGTGGTGGGAAGTGCCCCTCCGCCGCGTCATGATGACGTGGCGGGTGCGCCCCACCACCGATTGGTGCTGGCCCCCGCGTTGGCCCAGAAGCAGTTCTAATTGCTTCCGGGTCAGGGGGCGGAGCCAGAGGGGTTAAAAGGCTGGGGGAGCACGAGATGCGCCCTCTTGCTCCAACGCTCCCACCAGGATTGCCCCCTCGCCCATCGGGCTCAAGGGGAATTTATCTTTCTTTTGTCTTTGCAGGACTCGTTTGGCGGAGGAGCAGACGGGTTTCTTGCAGCCCCGCAAGACTGTCTCCGGCTAGGAGGCATTCGTCAGGTCGCTCCCTCGAGCGCGGCCGAGGACTCGTTTCATCCGGCTGATTTCCTTCAGTTGGCCAGACTGGTTCCGGTTTTGTTGGGGGCGTGCAGATGAGGTTGCACGCTGGGCTCAGCGTTACCCTCATTGAAAGGAAGGTGGCACGAGCACAACTTGTGTGTGGGGGGTGGGGGGTGGGCGGGGCCGTGTACACGGTATGTGTTTCAGTCGGCCCGCCCTGCTTCGGCAGCCCCCTTTTTTCCAGAACAAGTTTTTTGGTCCCGTGTCCGCCTGCTTTGAATTCATGGTGTGCGCGTGAGGGGAATAAATTGGGAAGCAGCTCCTGATATAGCGAGTGCTGCATTTTTCAAGTCGGTACCGGGGGGGCTGTTGCAGGAGGTTGCAGGCAGCTTCACGAGGTTGAGGCAGGTTATGGAAGCGAAGCAGGGTCGAGCCTGGTTAGTAATTGGTTGTGAGACTGCATGTAACACTGTGTTAGAATACTGGTAATTAGCACAATTGGGTTACATTGGCATTGAGAGTGCAGGGCAGTGCGGTACAGGCAGGGTTTTTTGAAAGGCTTAGCGAACTACTGTCATCACTGTGAGGTCCTGTGTCCA
Source organism: Lissotriton helveticus (assembly GCF_964261635.1). Taxonomy (NCBI): domain Eukaryota; kingdom Metazoa; phylum Chordata; class Amphibia; order Caudata; family Salamandridae; genus Lissotriton; species Lissotriton helveticus. The sequence continues at coordinate 431,505,533 of NC_136057.1, forward strand.
TCCTCATGGTTATAGGTTAAAAAACACAGGGGGTCCATTTATGGTTGAAAAGGAGCAGCTAACAGAGACAGGGTTCCTTGGTGTATGCTCATTTTACGCTGACATTGTTGCATTGCTACCCAGGACAGAGGTGCGGGGGACTCAGCTGCAAAGGGGGCAATTTCTTTAAGTGCGACAGCATTTGACAGTACTGTATGCTAACTTTCTTTTCATCGTAGGCCATCACTGAAGCGCACTGCAGGATGGAACCAATGGAGAGTGGCACGGGGGACACACGCTGTGAGAGGACACAGGCAGGCCTGCATTTCACTGCTTCTGGCGGGCCGTCGGGCTAGAGTGCGCTCGCCCAACACTCAGGCTAGCTGGTGTGTCGCGGTCACAGTTGCGTGGTGCTTAGGGCCAGTCTGTGTCCCTCCAACTAAGTAAAGGTAAACCCAGGCAGGCCCTGGTGGGGACAGGAACATATCGTACTAATAAGTATAGGTGGTTTACCTGTTGCAAGGCAGAGGGAGAATGGCTAGTGGGCGAGGCGCGAAGCGTTCCCGCAGGGAGCATATGCTGCAGGGCATGATGCGCAAGATGACAGCAATGGACAGGTGATGAGTGAAAGTAGACCAGATAGGTAGGAGTGTTGCTGAGCTCAGACAAAGGCTGGATGAGCAGGCTGGTCCAGCTGGGAGACCCAAACGGGTAATTACGCTCCCGCAGCCCAGGGGGGATTTGGATGCATTGCCCAAGCGGGTCAGAGCCAAGAGGGGTAGCGGTCGGGTCCCCAAGTCAGTGGGAGACGGGGGGCTTCTGGGGGTGGTCCCTGAGGGAGGGCTTACGCCACCGGTGGCTCCCACGCCTACTCCCATAATCCAGACAGGGGGGCCGGTGACACCAGCACCAAGTATAGTGCCCCAGGTGGTTCCAGCGGTAGTCCCTATGGTACCTGTGTTTACCCCTGCATCTATTCCGGTGCCCGGCACGGGATCCCCCATACCAGTTTCAGCACCTCCAGTGGTTGGTTAGGTACCTCCAGAGCTGGCAGCGCAGATAGCGGTGGTACTCCCTTGGCTAGGGATAGGCGGGATGTTACCTCCTTCAGTGGGCGCCAAAGAGGTAGGGGAGGACCCCGCTGCAGAGGCCCAAAGAATGGTAGCAAGAATCATGAGTGCTCAGGGTGGCGGGGGGGGCCAAGCACGCCTGTTACTCCACAGGAAGCATGTCCGGCAAGCGACTCTGCGAAGGACAAGACGGTTGGATCAACGCCGGTTGCTGAAAGTGGTAAGGAGGTGGCATTACCGGTGCTGGGGGGAGGCACAATACCCTCCAGGAGGGAAAATCTTGCCCAGCACGAAGCAGAAATAGTGAAGGATTTGATCTGGGCGGGAAAATATGTAAATATCTTATCTCTGTTAGCGGATAACAGGGAAATGGAGTATGCTAGGAAACAGAAGGACTGGATGTTGCCAAGCGAATGGCGGGGGCAATTGGCAAGGTTCAGGGTAGAGGAGACATTGGTCAACTGGATTAGAGCCTTCTCGGTTTTTATGGCGGTTACAGCCGAGCGTTTCCCAAACCTGCAGGCAGAAATGGCATGTTACCAGAGCAGGATTACTACTTTCAGTGAGAAATATAGAGGGGAGGGGTGGAAGGAGTACGACATCACATTCAGGAAGGCAAGAGAGTTTGACCAAACGCTATCCTAGGATAGGTTGGATTCCATTTCATGGTATGGCCAGTTCACAGCCTGGCAGCCAAGGAGTGCGAGCCCAAGTGGGAATAAAAACTACCCCTCCAAACCCCAACAGCCCTTTCGGACAGCACAGGGGGGGTGACACGGCCACTAAGCAGTGGTGGGCGAAAAGGGGTGTGCTGGGATTTTAACAAGCGTTCATGCACCAGGACACAAGGCACTTGTGAGTTCAAGCAGGCATGTTCCATATGTGGCCACCCTTCCCACCCAGAAACAACCTGCCGCTCAAAAGGTAACACCTCTGGAAACAGGGGAAGAAAGAAACAAGATTAAGGAGAGAGGACGGCTGGTAGCTCATTCACCCATTGATGTTCTGGCGAGGACTCCTTGGCTGAACAGGTACCCAGACCATGCCTCTGCGAGGATGCTGCAGGAAGGTTTTTTTACAGGGTTTTAGGATCCCAGCGGTGGGATATACCGGGACTCCAGAATGTAGGAATCAACTCTCAGTTAGGCACAACCCAGAGGTAGTGGCGACAAAAATTGCTAAAGAGCTGAGCTTAGGTAGGATAGTGGGTCCTTTTAATGACATCCCTGTAACTAATTTTGTGTGCTCGCCCCTCGGCGTGGTCCCAAAGAAGGAGGCAGGCGAGTACAGGCTCATTCATAACCTATCAGCACCTAGGGGCACCTCTTTAAACGACGCTATGAACGAAGACATTTGTAGTGTATGCATCTTTTGACCAGGCAGTGGAAATTTTGAGGACTCTCGGACCTGCGGCCTTGCTAGCCAAGTCAGACATTGAATCTACTTTTTGGTTACTGCCGGTCCATCCCCTAGAAAAACATATAACAGGAGTGAACCCGTAAACCCAGTTGAGACCGGGTAATGATAATAACAATAATACAGTGTCTCAACAAGGATATCTTATTGACGGACAAAATTACAAGTGAATTAATCACAATAGAACAGGGAACAAAATGGGACAAGGGAGACCAAAGAATGATACAAAATTATTATTTTGCATGTAAAGAGCACATTGACAAAATAAATTAGAGTAACCAAGAGTGTACTGGCAAAGTGAAGGTGAATAAACGGCGCAGTGACACAAGTGATTATGTGACAACGTGGGGTGGCGAGAAATAAACAATTAGCATACAATGGTCAAAATACAATATTTACATATATCTACAAAAATTACATTTATTATTCACAAATTGACCAAACAAAAGAAAAAGCCGCATTTGGCGTTGCAGGGTGGACGGCGTTTCAACCTTTATGACTTTAGGTCATCATCAGGACATTGGTTACTTAAATGGAATTCTGTGCTCTTCCAAGTAGGTAGACAGAAACCAGGAATGGGTATTGAAGGTAAATCTTCGTTATGAAAACAGGAGTTAATCCGTAGGGCTGTTGCTGACTATATACATCAATAGGCGCAAATAAACGGTGGCTGACTCAATTGGGTCCAAGATAACGGGGCAGGTTCAGTATAATCGCATGGCAGTGGCATGCCGACCAACAACGGCTATTAATCAAAGAAAAGGTCCCATGTAAATCGGGAATCTCTCTTCGCCACTGCGAGGGCCGGTCTAAGTAATCTGACCGAATTGACGAGTGAAGCGTCTGCATCCCCTAGATCAGCACCTGCTAGGTTTTGCTTTTCAAGGAAAATTCTATATGGACATGTGTATGCCCATGGGTTGCTCTGTTTCCTGTGCATACTTTGAGAAATTGTGTTCCTTTCTGGAATGGGCTTTCAGGCAAACAACAGGACACCACCATGTCATGCATTACTTGGATGACTTTCTCTTTCTGGGCTCGGCGGACTCTCAGGAGTGTGCGTGGGCATTGCAGGAATTTTGCGTGCTCATGCGGGCTTTTTGGGTCATGCTGGCACCTGGAAAGACGATGGGTCCGGCTATCAACTTGGAATTTTTAGGCATAGAATTGAACTCAGTGGTGGGTAGTGGTGGGTTGTTTCAGGTTACCCAGGGACAAAATCACGAAATTTAGAGCAGCTCTCCAGCAATGCTTGGTTAAAGAAAAGGTGACCCTCCAGCAATTACAGCAGACTGTGGGCCAGCTGAATTTCGCGCTAAGAGCAATACCTATGGCACGCCCCTTCTCACGCTCAATCTCGCAGGCCATGACGGGCCTGCGGGAAAAACACCATTGCACTAGATTGTCGGCCGAGGTTTGCCAGGACATGCGTATATGGATTGCATTTCTGGAGGATTTCAACGGCAGAGTAGTGCGGTGTGGTCCCCCACTACGTCTGCCGAGTTAGGCCTATGGACTGACGCGGCGGGCAGTGTGGGGTTTGGCGCCATCCTTGAAAACAAGTGGGTGGCCCAAAGGTGGCCGGTTTGGTGGGAGGAGATCGGTTTGACAGCTAACATCGGCTTCTTGGAGCTATTTCCAATCTGGGTAGCATTAACAGTTTGGCCTGATCAGTTGTGTAATCATTACGTGATCTTCTGGTCAGATAACATGACTGTAGTTGAATGTATCAACCAGCAGGCGGCACGGTGTAAGTTCATACTCCGCCTACTGAAAGAGATTGTGCTGGTTTGCATGAAACTGAATGTACAGTTTAGGGCCAAACATGTCCCAGGGGTGTTGAATAACGCAGCTGACGCACTTTCACGCTTTAAGATGCAGGTATTCAGGGAACATCTACCATTCGCAGAGGCTACGCCCACACACTTCCCAACAATACTCTGGCAGATTGGTGCCCCCAGCTACAGAACCTCGTGGCAGCTAGCCTAGCGCCCAGGACCAGAACAGCTTACGAAGGGGTGTTTTTGTCTTATTGCTCCTTTTTGGGACAGGACTGGGCAGAGAAATGGGATCAGGAGGGGAATATCACTCAGTACATAGATGCCTTGCATAAAGAGGGGCGCTCAGCAGCGACGGCTAGCAGACACATGTCGGCCGTATCTTTCTTTGCGCAGCTTAAGGGGGCCAAAGATCCCACAAATAGTTTCCTCGTGCGGAAGGCACTGAGGGGGTGGCGGCGCCTGCAAGCAACTGCCAAAGATTCCAGACAACCGATAGGTTTAGAACGGCTGGCATCATTATTACAGGCCTTGTCGGATACCTGCAGTTCACCAGGGGAGGTACTCTTATTCAGAGCCGCCTTTTCATTAGCTTTTTATGGGGCATTACGTGTGGGCGAGCTGGCGGCTAGCAGCAAACAGGACATGCTGGGGGGTCTTCCGCTGGAACACACAAAGATACTGGGCGATACGCTGTTGATCACCATACGGAAATCCAAAACTGATCAGGAGGCCCTGGGGGATAGTCTGGTACTACATCGTGCATGGACTAATCCTTGCTGCCCAGTGTTCCATGTAGAGGCCTTTATCAAACAACGTGCTGGCACAGCAGAGGGAGCATTTTTAATGCATGCAGACGGTACCCCATTGACCAGGTTTCAGTTCCAAAGAGTGCTGGCAATGGCTATTAGCAGGGCTGGTCTAAATGCAAAAGATTTTGGGACACATTCATTCAGGATAGGGGCAGACACGGAAGCAACGGCTAGAGTGTTGCATGTGAACAGTGTAAAAAGGATTGGGAGATGGTCTTCCAATTGTTATAAGCGTTATGTGCGGCTGCACATGTTGTGAGGTACCAAGTGAGTTACGCTGACGCCCGTCTTGTTGTTTGCTTGTATTTCAGTTTCTCGAGCCTGTCACACAAGGCGGAAACTATTACCGGATCACCGACACCAAGTGTCTTCAGCACGGCGGACCCAAGAACATAGGAAGGAGACACAAGTGGTATGGGTGGTTGGTCACTCATATGTGAAACGCATTCAATCGTTTTTCTTTTCAGGCAATTATAGACAGAGGGCGGAACAGGGAGGTTTCAAGGTTTCCTTTCATGGGAGGGGTGGTCTTTCCCTTAGTCAGTTTAGGTTTTATTTTTTACAGAATTGCTCGAGAAGCACACCCCATTGCCCTCAGTGGTTATTGTACATCTGGGTGGCAATGATTTGGTAAGTCTGGGCAGGAGGGTCCTGATAGAAGAGATAATCTCAGTAGTGAACTGGTTAGCCAAGATGCCCCGGGCTGCACCATAGTGTGGTCTCAGTTGATCCCCAGGCTAAGCTGGAGTGGGGGGGGGGACACTGTCAGGGCATTGAATCACTCGGTAAAGAGGATCAACAACAAGATAGAGAGATTATTCCGGTCACCTCAACTGCAGAATATACCACATGGATGCATCGGGGGGGGGGGGAGAACAGCTCTTCTTACAAGACGGGGTCCACCTGACTAGGGCAGGCAATGAGCTGTTTATGGCGAATATTTTGGCATGGTTGGGAGGGTTCTAGGTAGGCATGACCTTTCAGGGGAGGACGATTTGGGGGGGGGGCAGATGGTCAACTATGCTGGCCTGTGGCGGTAAGGTCATGATCAGTGAGCAGTCAATTTAAGGTCCTTAGGGGGGTCACCATTCTTGAATGGGGTCGCCCAGGGGGAGGGGCAAGTGGTCCCTTCTAGAACTTCAGGGGCGGTACATCCGCTTGGTTGGATGGGTGCGGGGAAGGGGGAGTCATGCTTTCTTTGGGCTGGTTAGCCACCCCGCACATACACTATGACGTCATTAAACGGCGCATAGTGCAAGGGCCCTCCCTTTTTGGGTAATGGAGTTCACGGAGCGTACGGGGGTAACCGGGAGGGGGAGTACCCTCTCGGTAAACGGGCCCTCTGCGCATGCGCACTCAGACGTGAGGGCGTAGCTGGTTAATAAGGATCTGACACCGGTGAGCGACCTTGCCGTAGGCCCAAAGTTAGGATGTGCAGAAAAGTTATAAGTATGATGTTAGATTCAGTTAGGAACACGCTGTATTAGACATTTGTTAAGGTTAGCCCTTTGATACCTGTCTACATTGATTGTAATCTAATGTCAACAATTTTTCTGCATAACTAATTGTGTGTAAATATAGTTTATTTTACTTTTTGATTTATTTTCATGTTTTAATAAATACGGCCGGGGGGTAGCGAGACCCCCCGCTTTCCAAAGAAACTCCTCATGTCCAAATTGCTTTAATTGTAATTCAATTCGGGTTGGCGCCCAGGTGGGGGGTGGTCGGTAGTCCCTGAACATATGGAAAGGGGGGTCCGCTCGGCTCCCCCGCACATATGGAGGGGCGCCGGCCCCCTCACCCCCCCCACCTAACACCCTCGGTGGTAGGGCGTGCCCCTCCGCCGTGTCGTGATGATGTGGCGGGTGCGCCCCACCACCGATTGGTGCTGACCCCCGCGTTGACCGGGAAGCAGTTCTAATTGCTTCTGGGTCAGGGGGCGGAGCCACAGGGGTTAAAAGGCTAGGGGAGCGCAGGATGCGCCCCCTTGTTTTTTTTCACGCTCCCACCAGGATTGCCCCCTCGTCCATCGGGGCTCAAGGAGAATTTATCCCCACCCACCATCCCCCGAAGCAGACTTGTTTGAGGGAGATTTGTAATTGTGGTAACAATGTTAGGGTCGTAATTTTCACAATAATTGTGTTGTTATTTTCCTTAGGCCTTTTTTCCCCGTTTACAGGCGTTAGTATTGAGTGATGCTTGTGGTTGTACAGTAATCATGTTGCGTAAATGTTTTTTTCCTTAGGCCTTTTTTTCCCGTTGACAGGAATATAATTGTCGTATTTATTGACATGTCATTGGTCAGGCGGTAAGGTCATGATCGGTGAGCAGTCAATTTAAGGTCCTTAGGGGGCGTCACCATTCTTGAATGGGGTCGCCCAGGGGGAGGGGCAAATGGTCCCTTCTAGAACTCCAGGGGCGGTACATCCGCTTGGTTGGGAGGGGGAGTCACGCTTTCTTTGGGCTGGGTAGCCACCCCGCACGTACACTATGACGTCATTAAACGGCGCAGAGTGCAAGGGCCCTCCCTTTTTGTGTAATGGAATTCACACAGGGTATGGGGGTAACCGGAAGGGGGGGGGGAGGGAAGTACCCTCTCGGTAAACGGGCCCTCTGCGCATGCGCACTCAGACGGGAGGGCGAAGCTGGTTAATAAGGATCTGACACTGGTTAGCGACCTTGCGGTAGGCCCAAAGCTAGGATATGCAGAAAAGTTAAAAGTATGATGTTCGATTCGGTTAGGAGGACGCTGTATTAGACATTTGTTACGGTTAGCCCTTTGATATCTGTCTACATTGATTGTAATCCCAATGTCAAGAATTTTTCTGCATAACTAATTGTGTGTACATATTGTTTATTTTACTTTTTGATTTATTTTCATGTTTTCATGTTTTAATAAATACGGTAATTCAAATCGGGTTGGCGCCCAGGTGGGGGAGGGGGATGGTCGGTAGTCCCTGACCATATGGATACTGTCCTCATTCTAGATTCAATTTAATCCCCACTGGTCCAAAGTGCTGTGTTCTAGTAAAGTGCGTCCCAAAAGGTCAAAGTGCTCCGTGCACAAAACTCCACCAATGTAAAAAAAAACATAATAAACATTTCAGATTACCAGAAATGATTAGCAAAAATCAGCTATTCTATTTAACATCAGGGTTTGAGTTGGCCCTCAAAAAAGAAAATGTTGACCCAGTCTGGTCTCTAGAAGAAAAGGAACTGAGTGAAAAATGGGAAAAACACATAAGGAATCAAAAACAATATTCTCAAGATTCCAATAGACAAAATGCAGTTACGTAGTTCTCAGTTGTAACCTGTGGAAAAAGTGATATATTTTTCTCATAGTCTTTTTTCTTATTTTAGGAAAGTAGGCAGACCACAATTAGTGAGTTACCTGAGTACAGTAGGGATTAATAGAGGTCCTGATGAGTAAAGCAGTAGGGGACTGCTTACAAAACATGTCGACCAAGTAGGGCGCATCATATAGCCCTACCACAACCCCTTTTTAACATTTCTAGCAAGAGAAGCGAATAAATCCTTTTTTTTCTACTAGCCAGGACATTTTTATCTCTCTTACATAGTACACTTCAATCCCTACACCCCTTATCACTTACACATTTGTCACACCACACATAGTCTGTCTTCAAAAATAAAAAGTGCTCCCGCGTAGTCCGTAGGTCGTAGCACGCACGCCCCGTAGAGGGACGGAAAGACCACAAACTGAAGCATGACTGTAGGAGAGTAGGGTTAGCTTTCCTATGGTCACCCCAATTTTTGCTTTTTGCTTCACTGGTTTTCGACTTAATGTGGCTGTGGGCCTGCTAATCAGACCCACAGCCCTGCTGTTCTCTCTCTAAATTCACACCATGTACTTTAGGTACATCACCAATTGGGAATTGGGTCACTCTTATGAGTCCCTGTACAGTATACCGTAGGTACCCAGGGCATAGGTGCACCCAAGGCCTACCAGGGGCTGCAGCATATCTTTTGCCACCCCTGGCTGGCCATCCAAACTGACAACTGGCTGATCACTCAGCTGGGGCAAGGTCGTGTAATCACCCCTTGCTTAGGTATAGTATTCCTATATCTAACCTTATATCTAGACACATATACACCTATAAGTCACTCCTATGGCAGGCCTTAACAATCCTGAAGGCAGAGTGCTTGGTTTTATGTGAGATGAGGCTCTAGCATGAGCTGAATTAGTCTGCAGCTTTCGGAACCATGTCCTTATAGCTGTTCTAGGATATTGCCATACCATATACTCTTAAGTGCATTATAACCCTCGCGGTTGAATGCTAACTTTGGTTTGGCTTTATCCAAACATATCGTGTAAGGTGTCATACGCTTTGGAATACTACCCCCTCGCCAGTTCTAGCGACGGGGGTAGCATTCCACCCTTCTAGAGGGAGAAGACATGTTGTTCCTACTATTCCGGGTTAAAGTTAACCAGAGCCTCAGCATCACAAAATGGATGCTGCTGCCACAGACACAAGTCTGACCTCCTCCTGCTGGGAGTCCTTCCAGCGAGGGAGGCTTGGACAATAGGTTTCCTGTCTTGGGAGGTGCTAGCACCACCCCAGACAGGCCATGGTGTATTGGAGCAGGGAGGGCTGAATGAAATGAGACACTGCCTGGGGCACACAAGGTGTCCCATGCATAGTCCAGTTCAAACCGGTGCTGGGGCACTCCAGCCCCAGCTCTGGCACGAAACTGGACAAAGATAAAGGGGTGTAACCACCCCCTTCCTGGGTCCCACCCATAGGAGGGACCTAGCAGGTAATCCAGCCCCTAAATTTGGTATATAGGTAGGAGCTGAGTCCCAAGACTTTAGATTTATCCTGACTGAAACTTGAAACGAAACTCTGGACCTTCGACATTCTACTCGACATAGAAGACTGAAGAATCTCCCTTGTGGTCAAGGAGTGACCACCCTGTGCAAGCAGGCACCATCACGAGATCAACGGTTTGCTTTGTCGACGCTCCCGCCGGAGCCCGAGCACAGAGCCTGACAAGACCCGGACTTCCAGACTTCCAACAGCCCGATCCACAGTCACAGCAGAGCTGAGACCCGTGGAGGCGACGAGAGACGTGGGACCGGCCATCTTGGAAAGCCAGCGAATTGCTTTTCATGCAACTTCTGAGGCACCCTCGAAGTTGTGCATTGGGGATTTAGAAGCCCCAGCCCCGAGCACCATCTGCACCGAAGATCAGCCCTCCACACTCCAAGGGTTCTGCGTGGGGCCCTTCTGCATTTTCCTGCTCGACGCGCCTGTCCGGTCACTTGCCCGTTGGCTAGTGGCCTCTGTGACCACGAACCTTTTGATTTACACCGCTGGTCTGGTTGCTCCAGACTGACCCTTGCTTCCCTGAAAAGGAGAAGTCCATCAGACCTTGCTGGTCTGATCCGTAAGCCAGCTTCGATTCCTGCGTGGATTGCCTTTGCCAAGGCTTGTTGATTCCAATCCGGAAGCTGACACCGCCGACAGCGAGAGCCTTCGTGGGACAGTCCGTATCCAGCTCCTGGTCGTCGTCGACACCTCCTGGTCCACGTGGCTGCAGGGTCAAGCTTCAAGACATCACCTGATCGCATCCAGACATCGCCTGGTTCCTTCCTGGTCACTGGCTAGTGACCCAGACTCTGTCCCCTCTGCTTTCAGGTACTCTTCATCCTCGATCCGCCCTTGGATCCACCCGGACACTTCCCTCCTGGTCGCCTGCAGCATCTTTCTTCAAGGCTTCATAGGATTCAGCAACGAAACCGGACACACTTTGACACCTATGCACCCGCTTCCTGTGGCTGAGGTAACGCGAGTTCTTCGGTGCTCCTGTGGGTATTTACTATCCTAGTGTCTAACTTTCTTCTTTTTTTTTTTTCTTGGCATAGATGTCTGCTTAACAGTTTACAAAATTAAAATTAAAATAAAGAATCATTAATCCATGAACTAATTGGAGCCCAGATATCTGCCTCTTTTTTACGGGCTCTAACTCCTCTACGTTTGTAAATTTCTTTCTCCCAGCGGTACGTGGTAAGCAGTTGTCCCAGCCAGCAATGAACTGAAGGGGGCTCTTTATCAAGCCATACTGTCGCTATGGTAAGCCTGAACACCGCCATCATAATATAGAGCAGCGTCTTATTGGGTGATGGCAAACCCTGGTTACTTACACCCAGCAGTATAACCTGTGGTGACAACACAATATCCCTATCCATTATTTGTGTAACGTAATGTCCCATTTTTCTAGTGTCTAGCTTTCAAGTAGCTTTCTCCTTGTCCATCCGGAAGTGACCTAAAAGAACTAGTTTCCATTTCTTTCGTTCCCGTTATAACTCTATGGTAACTCGCGTGTGTGTAAAGACACTGCATGCGCATCCCGTGGGCCTCCTGCTCCCTATCCTTTGGTAGTACAGCGTAGCCCCAGCGATTCTCCAGGCCCTAGGCCTATCCTTTGTTCGTGACGTGTTTCTTATACCACTATTTTAGTATATGGTTCGAAGTGCCCCATGGGCATTACTGTATTTTGTGCAACTTATTGTATTATAATTGAGTATCTTGTTATGTGCTTGTGCCTCTGACCTCATAAAAAGTTCAGAGGATTGTGTTAGAAATAAATACATATATATTTTGATATACAACCTGTGTGGTGTCCTTTCACTTGGTATTAAAGGGGTTACATATGGTAAAACAGCTGGCTTCACATGCCCTCTTGAGTTTAGCCCAAGACTGCTTTGTCCATGCTACCACTAGGATAGCTGGTCTATAAGGTTGACTTTACAACCATCACCATAAGAGTTGTTTGGACTGATACAGGGTGCCCACTAGAAAAGTGGACATCACATATCAGGCCAACTTCTCACAATGACACTATGGGAATCAGAGTGTGTGAGGGGTATTTTAAAAACACATAGTGCTTGTCTTTGTCATCCACAAAGACCAGCTACACACACCATATTCACATTGTATTTTGAAAAATAAAAAATAGTAATTCAGAAAACCTATTGATAGAATCCCATTGTTTGAGTATCTAGTGCAGGAGGTTGATTCTATCACTCCTACCTCTCCCCTCCCTCCTTTGTTTATTTAAATATTGACAGCGCACAGCTGTGGGAGTTTTTTCTGCTACTTGCAAACATACACCACCCCCCCCCCTTTTTTTTGCTCATCACTCATTGGAATAAAACACAATATCTTCATACACACACTGAAAATGGCCACCAACCTAGGTCTAACCTTTACAGAGGACGAGATTGCAAACCTCATGTCATCATTAGGCACCTTTGAGGGATTAAATACTACAGAGCCCTCAAAAAGCAACATTGATTGGAATGAAATAGAAGAACTGAGAAGAACCCAAATAAAGACTGCCCTGCATGGGTTACTGATGTCAGAATATTTTAAAGCCAATGCTGCACCACCTGGCTTGGTAGTTCGCAATGAACCTCACATCTTTCTTAATGACAAAAATATCAAAATCGATTGGTCACAGATATCATGGCGACGCACAAGAGATTGGATCGTGTTGATCATAAAAACTGCGAGCAGATTGGCACAAGAACTTAAAATTGAAATACAAGCAATCGAGGTACGCTTGAAGAACTACGAATCCCCTGCCAATCTGAGGAAACATCTGGAGGAACTCAATAAAACCCTCAATGAGTTTGAGGCAGGTCTCAAGCAAAGTAAATATAACAAACTCAAAAAGGATACCAGCCGCTGGAGCAATGAAAAAACATATCCATACATCAAGGATGACTATAGACCAGCACGCAGAGAAGTAACTGATGATGAATCATCAGACACAGGCTCTTCCAGCTCGGATTCCAGTAGAGGCAGAAGTCCAAGTTACCAGGGCACACGCTACAACCACAGACGTCCCAACCAACGCGGACCAAGAGGATGGAATAATTCTCAAACCCAACCGATGTATCAACCACAGCAATATGGACCCCCTCCTTTCTCGCACCCACAAGGAATATATCCACCCTGGGCCTATCAACCTCAAGAATACCCTTATTATGACCAAACTAATTTTTTAGGCTCGCGCCAGGGGAGGAACAAGGGCAGGAACCGGAGAGGCACAAACGTGCACTGGACACCCAGAGAAGACGAACCAGCAAGAGTATCGACAAGAAACATGACAGGGGCGTCGACAAGCCGGAAATTAAGCTGGTAGTAAATCTCACCAACTTCAACCTTTCTGATGCACAAATCACAGTGCTAGAAAAAGGTTTGGGATATGTACCCACGGCCAATATGGACAAATTTCTACTTTGCAAGGAAGTCCAAGAATTTATGAGACGACTCAAACGGCAAGTCTTTTTCAAAGACAAGGAAAAAGAAACACAACAGGGTGATACGGGGCTCAAACCCAAATCCAAATTAACCCCTATGGATAGCATCCTTCCCATCGAATTACTTGCTTTCGACAAAGCAGTAATGAAAGACCTCAACGACCTGGATTCACAGAACAGACAGATCTTCCAGAACATCACTAATGAAGAGAGAAGGGCCATACAAGAACTCAGCAGCAACCCAGAGCTAGTAATCAAACCAGCAGACAAGGGAGGAGCAACGGTCATACAAACCAGACAACAATACGACCATGAATGCAAGCGACTCCTACAAGACCAACGTAACTATGAGGTTCTTCGCAACAATCCCACAGAGAGGATCAAGGTGAAAATCATCACAATGGTGGAGGAAGCTCTAGCTCACAACTGGATAACCAAAAAAGAGGGTGAATTTCTATGCCAAGAGCATCCCAAGATACCATACCTATACACAATACCTAAGATTCACAAACGCCTAGACGATCCACCCGGACAGTCAATTGTATCCGGCATTGGATCAATCTTGGAGCCTGTATCAAAATTCGCCGATGCCTTTCTGAGGCCGATGGTACAAAGGACATCGACCTACCTCAGAGACACCAAGGATGTCCTGAATCTTCTGGAGGACTTAACATTTAACCCTGACACCCAACTACTAATCAGTTGTGATGTTGAAAGTCTCTACACGAGTCTTCCCCACAACGAGACATTAAACATTATTGAAGATGTCCTTTTCGAAGACGACTGGGAATACCAAACCCCTAGAAATGTAATCATGGAATGCTGCAGCCTGGCACTAAAGGAACATTTCTTGGAATATGAGGACACCCTATATCTGCAGAAACATGGGACCAGCATGGGGGGCACCTTTGCTCCCAGTATTGCTGGTCTCTATGTCCATCATTTGGAAACAACTAAGATATTACACCCCAACAATCCCTACAGAAAACACATCAACATCTGGAAACGATATATTGATTACATTTTCATCAGATGGGATAGGGATGAAACCACATCAAAGCAATTTATCACCTGGCTCAACCTCCAGGATGATTTCCTTAAGTTCACGAGTACTTTTTCCAACAGCAATGTAGTATTCTTAGACCTCAACATTTTCCCGAGAAATGGAAGATTAATGACAACTACCCAGTTCAAAAAGACATCTAAGAACTGTCTCCTGATGTATCAGAGTTTTCATCCCAAACATTTGAGAGACAATCTTCCTTATGGTCAATTTCTGCAGTCGAGACGCAATTGCACAGAAATTGCCAATTTCAAAACCCAATCAAAAGATCTCCGGAAAAAACTTGAGGTACGCCAATACCCAAACAAAATAATCAACCAGGCTTACAAACGAGCACGCAATAACTGTAGGGAAAGCCTACTCGAAGAAGCCCGACCGAAAGAAGAGGAAAGAAGGCCATTTTGCATCACCACATACAATACCAATTCCAACCAAGTGACAAAAATTGTCAATAAACATTGGAAAATACTAAACAGTGGAGGTTTGGACATTCCAAAACCTATGTTCTCACATAGAAGAGGAAGGAACATACGGGACATGCTGGTTCATACCAGACCACGGAAACAAGATGATGCCTCTCTTTATATCGGCATAGTGAACCTACAAGGACACCATCCATGCGGGAGATGCAAAGTCTGTAACCTAACAAAAAAGAGTAAAGAATTGAGATTTCAAAATGGTACCTCATGGAAAACAGAGAAAATTTACCACTTGTAATAGTCACAATGCGGTTTACCTAATCACATGTCCATGTAGACTAGAATACGTCGGCATGACCACTAGACCCGTAAAGATAAGAATAGGCGAACACAAAAGCAGCATCAAATGCAAAAAAACAAGCACCAAAATAGCCACACACTTCCCGAAAAAAAGGCCACAAACCTGAAGATATCTCATGGACTGTTATTGAGCAAGTGACCAACGACAAACACCTTTTCGAGAAAGAACAGAGGTGGGTGTTTCGTCTTAAAACCAATCTCCATGGCCTAAATGATGAGATACCGTGGGGACAACTGGAATGATGGAAACATGCTACGGCGTAAAGACCTCATGTACCACAAGCAAACCATGGCGCCACACTTGTACCAAAATGGATGTCCTGTATTTTTAATAGTATTTTTTAGTCCAGTTTTGAAAAGTTTTTGCCATAACTAAAATTACGTGTCGCTTTTCAAAAACAGCTGATCTGTGTCACCATCTAAATAGTCATCAATTTGAAGAGCTTTTTCGCCAAAATAAACTAAAGAAACTTAGTAAATGCCCCAAAATCAGAACAAGCCGATCTGAACGCACCAGATACAGTCTATCTGTGTAAACGATTAACAGGGAGGAATTTTTCAGATGTAACATACCAGTTTACCCGGGTCCTCCACCCCGCCAGTATTATAAGCCTAACATTATGGGTTACTAGTTCTTGTGCTCTGCGGGTAAGCACATTCATAAATATGCAAAAAATCACGTAAGCAAACACCGTGATTTACAACGTTCAAAATCTTCAACCACCTTTTTCCTTTTTTCCTTATTCTAATTTTAATTTTATTCCAACCTAAATCTCATGTCAATATTCTTTTTTTCATCACAAATAACAAAGTTAAAATTCTATCATAATACGGGCCATTTAGGAGCCCAATTTTTCAGAATGTGCCAGACTAACTAGAAAGAAAAAAGAGCCTGGCTCGGCAACAACACAACCGCGCTTGCCGTTTCTGGCAGCCATATTGGTTAGCGCACTAGCTCTTGGGGCATTCAATTTTACTTCCGGGTCTACCTGGAACAATGACTACGATGATGCCGGCTTTTTTTGCGGCTTTTCTAAAAACATAAATAGCGAAGCTCCAGACACTCCATAACGTCCAGGGAGCAGCACGGGGGCGGAATGAGGAGAACACCTTTTATCGGTTAAGTGAGTAAGACTACGGCCAGAAGTCAGTAAAAAATGGCCATTGTGACACGTCCATAAGATTGACTTTAGAACGCTCGTTCTTAACATTTTGTTTTCCAGAGTTACCACAAGGACTATCCTCCGATGCTGGCTCATGGGGCACGATTAGTTTAGAATAATGTATGTACATTTGAATACTTCCTTCTTTAGGTTGCACAAATCGTAAACTTGACAACAGTGTTCATTTTTCAACCACAACGTCACTGTTTAACAGGCAACCAGTTGCAACGCAACCGCTACGTACAGATCATGTGTTATAGATCATCTCGAGACCCTTTCATGAATACCAGCGACAACACCATGATTTCATTACCATAAACTATACCATTTGTAGAACCTTTTTGTTCCTAAGTAGTGAGAGTGATTCGGGTGTGTGTGAAATGCTTGGATGCAACTTCTGATAAGAAAACTGATAAGTATATCACGATAACGACGAATTTTGCAAAAAACGCATGTGGTTTGTACATACTGGTAAATCCACAGTGATCAAGAAAAAAGACTATGAGAAAAATATATCACTTTTTCCACAGGTTACAACTGAGAACTAAGTAACTGCATTTTGTCTGTTGGAATCTTGAGAATATTGTTTTTGATTCCTTATGTGTTTTTCCCATTTTTCTCTCATTTCCTTTTCTTCTAGAGACCAGACTGGGTCAACATTTTCTTTTTTGAGGGCCATCTCAAACCCTGATGTTAAATAGAATAGCTGATTTTTGCTATTCTATTTTAGGAAAGTAGGCATACCACAATTAGTGAGTTACCTGAGTACAGTAGGGATTAATAGAGGTCCTGATGATTAAAGCAGTAGGGGACTGCTTACAAAACATGTCGACCAAGTAGGGTGCATCATATAGCCCTACCACAACCCCTTTTTAACACTTCCAGCAAGAGAAGCGAATAAATCCTTTTTTTTCTACTAGCCAGGAAATTCAATCCCTACACCCCTTATCATTTACACATTTGTCACACCACACATAGTCTGTCTTCAAAAATAAAAAGTGCTCCCGCGTAGTCCGTAGGTCGTAGCACGCCCCGCCCCGTAGAGGGACGGGAAGACCCCAATGATGAAGCATGACACTACGGGAATCATAGTGTGTGAGGGGTATTTTAAAAACACATAGTGCTTGTCTTTGTCATCCACAAAGACCAGCTACACACACCATATTCACATTGTATTTTGAAAAATAAAAAATAGTAATTCACAACACCTATTGATAGAATCCCATTGTTTGAGTATCTAGTCCAGGAGGTTGATTCCATCACTCCTACCTCTCCCCTCCCTCCTTTGTTTATTTAAATAAGCCCCTCCAACAAAGACAATATAGGTGTTAACTTTACCCGTACCAAAGGGATTCGAACATTCCTCGATTCAACTTTCATTGGATGGTGTTACACTGTTAGAATTGAATGTACCATTGCCCCGTACCCCATGACGTGTACCGTGTTGTGTTAGCATTCATGTAGCTATTTCATATTGATCGCTATTGGAAAATGTGTGTGTGTCCAGCCTTTCGTAAAGTTGTGCAGGCTAAAGTTAGCATCTGAGATGCCATTTTCCTTTCTGTAGTCGTAATGTTACGCTGTAAGCAAAACCCGGCCTTTGTGCCCCTGCTCCCTGCTTGCCTCAGCAGAAGCTGCTGTTCAGAAAGTCCCCGTATCTCATTTAAGGTTGGAACCCAGATGCACGAAGAGGATAGTTTATTCATCTTTGCTTGCCTATCCCTGGACATAGTTATGATCCCACACTAGAGAGCTGAGACCGAGTAACATTTCCTTGGGAGCCTGATAACACGTACCCCATTCCGCAGGTGTTAGTTCATCCATCAGTGCCTTCTTTGTTAAGTTTTCTGCCCAAGCAGCATTTTTCCATTAGGGGCGGGGTTTTGAGAGGTGTTGGAAGGCTTATTTTGTGTGACCAAGTGTTCTGAGGGCAGTCCTTAGACAGCTATCCCATGAGGTTGGTCAGACCTGGCTCCACTGCAGTGTATTTACTAATAAAGGTGTTAAGATTGTATTCTCCACTGTCATCCAGACTCTTCATTTCTAGGAAGGCCGAGAGGTGGTCGCGAGTGACCAGAGTGGCCCATTTCGGGTCACTTCCTTCAACACCTCGCTCCTTTTCTGGTCGGCTACTATAGTATACGATACTCACAGTTCTATATAGAACTCTTCCTTCGCAGGGGCCAATGGATGGAACCCGTGCCCTGTGAAGGTGGCTGCTGTGATCTCACATGCTTAGAGGTGCAGTCATCATGACCTCACTTGACGGGGGTTACACTGTTGCCTGGCAGAGAAATTAATCTGCTTGATTGCCACTCATAAACTAGCATTTGGTCCACGCTGGCTCTTTCACAATGGGGAAAAACAGATCGGACAGGCCCCAGGCCGCCTCGGGGTGCTTGTGGGAATCTAATGACTGTCCAACAAGCAACGCCAAGGCCAACAAGTCACTGGCAGATACACTAACAGATCATTCCCATTGCTTTGATGAGCTTCTCACAGTAGTTCTGGACATTAAGTCCACCATGAGCCCTAAACTAGACACGTTATGTAGAGGATCACAAAAAGCTTGCGATCAGGGTTGAAAACTCGCAATCCATGGTGGCAGTTCTCAGGCCCACGGTGAAAGCAGTGGACGAACAACTTAGGGTCCTACAAGAGGAAGTGAAATATCTTCACGGCTGGGTTGAAGATCAAGGAGGGAGATTTCGAAGGAACAACGTTCTCATAGTGGGCCTTACAGAATGCTCGGAAGGTCAAAGCATGGAACTTTTCCTCGAAAAATGGTTCATTGATGCCATCCTCCAGGGAAAGCAGTCAACATTCATCTATGAGGAAAGAGCACATAGAGTGCCGGATGCCCTCACATCCCCTGTCCGGGCACCCCGCAGAGATCTGTGGTGGCAAGGCTATTTAATTACAGCGACAGGGGCCACAGTCAGCAAGTGACGAGAGCCTGTGGTCCATAGTCAATTGAAAACGCTCACATGCACATCTACCCAGACTACACCGTGGAGGTTGAGAAACGTAGGTCCTCCTTTACCAATGTGAAGAAAAATCTGCAAGAGCACAACGTGAAATACTCTCTTTAATTCCCAGTCACTCTGACAATACAACATTGTGGAACTACCATATTTTGCACCACTCCAGAGAAGGCCAGTGTCTGGATGGAAGAGACAAGAGATCTGGCATCCGCGTGGCAATGGGCCCGAATCTCGACCACCATGACAGACACAAAGACGACGTAAGTTGAGGAATAAGCGTCATTGCATGGCCCCACCAAAGATCAAGTGAAAGAGCCCAGGCAGAGAAGACTGCCAAAAAACACTATGGATTCTGATCTCCATCGAGCTTGGTATCGGAGGTGGAGAACCCAAAGGAGGACACTCTATCGTTGGTGAACTCACAGCTGGAAGTGGTACTGGGCGGGGGCCCTTCTGTAACCCCGCAAACATCCAAGGAACTGATATGATGAACTTCATACAGGTTTAGACTGGAATGTCATGAATGTAAACTTCTGGTATATGACCCACTGTGAGTACTGGCTTTACCATCTCACACATATATATCAATGTGCTGTACTATGGGAGAACAACAGAAATGCTGGCCTACCCACGTTCCTCATTTGTGTTTTATTACTGGTATAGACTCTGGTATGCTTTTCTTCTTTCTTC
The DNA here is from genome assembly GCF_964261635.1 of Lissotriton helveticus. Taxonomy (NCBI): domain Eukaryota; kingdom Metazoa; phylum Chordata; class Amphibia; order Caudata; family Salamandridae; genus Lissotriton; species Lissotriton helveticus. The sequence goes on from NC_136057.1 coordinate 431,525,554, forward strand.
TTTCTCTTTATTTGATTTGAATTGCATATAAGTGCTGATGGCTGGCTGCACGTTGGCACACTGGCCTGGGAGTGGGAATTGGGGTTTGCTGTGCTGATATTTAAATTTCACTGTCAACACAGCAAGGTGGCACTCTTAGGACACGATGAACTGTGTCTTTCACACACTAGAGGGGGAGGAAATGTTTCCAAGTGGTGGGGGCATTAATAGCGGGGGCTGTGGTACCCAATACTGCTATGGCGGCATCTACTGGGCAACAGGGAACAGCTATATTTTTGCTGACGTGGACTGTCTGCAGATAAGCAGGATATGCCAAGCGATACCAGGTCTACCAGTACCTGCTGAGGCACAACATTACAATTGCGCTCTTTCAGGAGACCCACTTGATCTCTTAAACAATTAACTCAATGCGCAATCTAGGTGGCAGCTGGGACTCTACGGGAGGTACTATACACCCACACTGACCCGAATGGGCGCTATGTGATTCTCGAGGGGCGGCTAGATGGACTCACGATCTCACTGGTGTCACTATATGCCCCGAATTCGGGCCTCGTTCCTGCAATCACTGACAAAGGCTCTCATCCGCGACCCAGGGGCGCCAGTTTATTGGGGCGGGAATTTTAATTGCACCCCTGATTTAGACATAGACCGCTAAGATCCTCCGATCTTAAGCACTTACTCCACTACACTCACACAACACCAACAGTCTTGGATTTCTAATTTACACTTACAAGATGCATGGGACAGTATACAACCAACTAACAGGGAATGCTCGTATTACTCAGGGTTACATGACCGGCACACTAGAATGGACTTGATGTATTGCTCCAATAAGGCCCTCACCAAAGTAACCAGCACGGATAATTACAGTTGCACGTTATCCGACCACTGTCCCCTACAATTGCAGATGGTATGGGGGAGGTCCAAACCCAGAATCCCACATGGTGCTTACCTCTGGAAGTGCTCCTTGACACTTTGCTCTGTTCATCCCTGTCACAATATATCACATCGTACTTCCAAGATAAAAAGGGCACAGTCTTCAGTTTTGGGATTGAATGGGATGCACAGTCAAGGTGGTTCTGCAAGGGCAAATGATAAAATATATATGGCGCTCACTTGAACCTTTGCAGAGAATTCAGACACCCTCGAGACAGTGATCCAAAACTGTGAGCAATTATGAACCAACACAACGGAAACAGCGACTAAACTGGCCCAAGAAAAATTGTCACATAAAACAGCGATAGACCAGTTGTGTGCCCTAGATGACAAAGAGTACCTTGCTAAAAGACATGCTGAGGTAGACACTGCAGGCAGGCTGTTAGTCCGGCTCCTAAATCCAACTCACTTCACACACTCATCACTGCATTCATATCTTGGAGGGACGCCTATTCAAGAAGAGATTAACTCGGCCTTCCGCCTTTATTACACCTCTCTATATAAGGCCTACCCAGCCCAAGACCCAACAGAGATGCAGTCCTTCCTTGAGCACATAGCCCTTCCCCAAACCACGTGAGCACATCACGCTGGACATGAATCCCCTATTACAGAAACCAAAATAACCAATGCCATTCAGCAGATGGTGAAAGAGAAAACTCCTGGAGCAGATGACTGGCTTCTGGAATTATAGGTGACATTCTGCACACAACTAGCCCCTCGCCTACATCGGGTGCATATGGACACTTATGACAAGGGGACACTGCCACCCTTGCACTGAGAGGCTGTATTGGCAAACATGGCAGAGACCCATTGCACATGGGTTCCTTTCGCCCATTGTCACTTTTGAATACGGGCTACAAAATACTTGATAGGGTGTTGGCCTATAGACTGCTGGAAGTAACCCAACGTTTGGTGGATCCACACCAAAACAGATTTATACCTGGCAGAAATACCTGCCTTAATTTATGCAGGCTTTCTGTAATGTTGGAATGGGCACGCACAATGGGCGTGCCGGACTGGATTGCATCCTTGGATATTAAAAAAGCGTTCGACACCCTGGGTTGGAATTATTTACAAGCGGGGCTTGCAGGATATGGTATAAGTCTTCAGTTTCTAAAATGGACGAGACTTCTGTATAACACCCCAATGGCACATGTTGAGACAGGCCGCAAGAAATCGGACTCTTGTTACAGAGCATGGCACCAGGCAGTTTTGTCTTATATCGCCAATTATTTTCGCGCTGGCAATGGAACCCCTGGCCTGTGCGTTCCGTCAACAAGCAGTACAGTAGGTCATAAAGGCGTACAACCAATGGCATGTAGTTTCACTCTACACAGATGATGCTTTGATTTACCTACATGGCAATATGACCGTACTGCACAAATTAATGGAACTGCTAGATCGCTCTGGACACATCTCTGGACTGAAGGGTAATTGCGGTAAATCCCCTTTGTTTTCTATGCTGCACCTATCCTTGAAGCAAAGACAAGTCTTGCTCCATGCCCTGCTCACCTGGTGCTGCAACAACCTTAAATATCTAGGGGTTCAAATGTACCACTTGCATTCAGACTTAATAGACGCCAACATAGGCAAGGTGATAACCAATGCTCATGCCTCCTTAGCAGTTTGGACAGAACTACTGCTTTTCCCCATGGACTGCATAGCCAAATCTAAAATGTTGTTAATACCCAGGCTACTTTACATTTTTTAACACCCTTCCCTTTCTCTTGCCCCACAAACTGTTCCACAACCTTAGATCATTTCTAACATCCTTTATCTGGGGTAAAACTAGAACTGGAGTCTCCCTCAATAAACTTTACGCCCCGCTTTTGGAAGGGTTTCTGCAAACCCCCAATTACAAACATTATGCACCCGCGCAGCTGCAGTGTCCAATGTATTGGCTGGCAGGCAGTACCATTACTGAAATGGGACGCTGGGCACCAGGTTAGAAACTAAAAATTAGACTGGAATTGCTATTTGGGCCTGAGACAGGGATCCCACAGAAGGTGGGAATCATATTAATATCCTTGGCTCGCGACGGTTGGTCTCGTTACCTACAGAAAGCAATATCTCTACCCCCTAATGTCCCTGCCTTGCCTCTTGCCTTTTGGAATTGAGTGTATGTGTTTATGTATGTGTGCTTAAGGCATGCAATGTATTTTCCTGCGTTATTTGGTCATACAACCCTTAAAGAAGCTATGCTGCCTAAACTAATGTTTGTACTGGGTGGGTTTTAGCAGAAAAGGGAAGTTACTTTCATGCTGTGGTAGGAGAGCACAGCAAGTCTTCTGTCGTCCAAAGCAGTAGGAAATTGTAACCCATATATACTTGAAATTATGACAGCGTTAACATAACCAATCTTTTAATGGATAAGCTACCACCCTTTACTTGAACATAAAAAATGACTTAGTCCTGTTGCCCCTAAAGGAGTATTAAGTCATTTTATTGTGGACCTTTACACTCTCTATTGGTGTTGTGCTTCATCATCAGGTTACACCTGATCCCTAAAAACCAGGGTGAGCACAACCATCTTCCAGGGAGCCCTTTGGATAATGTTCTAATCCTGAAGGGGAGTGTAAATATTAAAAATAACCAAGTGGTCACCCCAAATTCCCTTTATTTTGGGTGCCAGTAGTATGATTAAAATGTGAGTAAAATACTCGCATGAATTAAGTGGAGGGTAACCACCCCTATATCCTCATAATAAGTCGACATGTTTCAGTCCTTCCTCACAACCCATACAGAGTCCCAGGCTTTCATAAGGATTGATGATGAATCCCCGTTCCTTGTTTAATGTCACTATTTAGTGTGTGATGTTGGGTCCGTCACTCGTCAATTGTCATAACAGACATAAGACTAACATTAATAGGTGAGGCTGGCTTACGTGCCTTAGCGCCTGGTTGAGAGGCATCCAATTCTGCCTTGTTTCGAAATCATAATGAAACAAAACAACAAGGAAACTAATACATGGACAGATAACAAGCATTTTCAATGCAATAGGTCTCGCATTTACGCAAGTTTGAGCTATTGTTGGTTTAAAATGCCAATGCACGAGGGGAAAGTTTATTTCGTTCTGTGCCAATACATTCAGCGACATCAGGAGCTAGTTGGTGAACCCAAGTGTTGGATATTGCGTGATTACACTTCCCACGGATAACAAGTACATTTAGGATAAAACAATCTTTTTTTAAAACGCTTCCTCAATGACCTTTTTTCTACAACATGCTGCAGAAGAAATACCTCCTGTCTCTCTCGTACCGTTTTTCTGCACCTCACGCCCTCTGAAAAGAGAGACGAGGGGACAGACAAGTGTCGTGTATGTACCATGAGACTCTAAGGACCAAACTGCTAAAACGTTCCCAAAAAAATTACATTTCAACCTACCGATCGAAACATGTTTATATAGGTACTGCTCGGAAGGGGCAAATGTTGGTTTAATATGCCAATGTACGAGGGGAAAGTTTATTTCGTTCTGTGCCAATACATTCAGCGACATCAGGAGCTAGTTGGTGAACCCAAAAGTGTTGGATATTGCGTGTGCCCCTGGACAAAGACCAGGCCTCTACAGTCCTCAGAAAAGTTACTGTAAGTGGTCTGGAGTTTTAAACCCTTTTCACACACCCTCCTTAAATAACACATGAGCCGTTCTCCCAGGAAATCCATCTCGAGAAACGGATACTTTACAAACGGAAAAGCCGTGCGCCAAAAGGGGCGAAAATATTCGCCTGCAATTGAGACACGGTAATTTAAAAAAATCAAACGTAGAAAGGAAAAATGGCCAGCTTTTACATTAGGTAATATAAAAGATATATGCATCAAGATTTGTAATGTTTCCCTGCAATACTGCGATTTAAAAATTAAAGCATCGCTTTACCTGTCGGCCGGTCCTTGCAGTCTCCTTGTGTGCGGCGAGGGCGTCTGGCAGAACCCTCTGCCCTCGATTAGAGTGGCATTACAGGGCACAGGACTGGCAAGGTGATGGGGAGGGGCCTCTGGTTCAGGGGAAAGGGGGCTACGAGAGATGTCAGTGTCTGGGCCTGTGCACATCCTGACAGGGTATGAGCAGTGCTTAATTTGTAAAATATGAAGTGCAGGTGCTGAAGTGTTTGTCGGAGGCCACACCTACTTTTCGCTGGCTCCACCCACTCCCTCCTCTGGCTCCACCCACTTACAACGCATTATCAAAAAGCCCACCACCTTGAATTTTTCTTCAAAGGACTCAAAATCAGCCTCAGAACCTCGCCACCCAAAAGAACATACGTCAAAATTATCTAACGTTCTCCTAGAAAACAGAGTTGATTTCTCAAAGCACTTCATTTAATGTTTCTCATGGACAGCCAAATGCTCTCCACAGAAAATAACATCCATGGTGACTTCAGCACTAAGAGGGAAAAGAAAAACAAGAAGTGTTCCTGTAACATCAATATTCATGTGAAGAAATTCAACTTTCATTGACCCACTAACACCCACCTCCCACAAAGCCAGAAAAACACTAGAGTCATCTTTGTCCCTGTTAGACCTGACATCATTGGCGTGAGTCTCCCTTCCATTTTTGACGGATTGCCTCCTCTGTTTTGACCTATTTTTGCTGGTTGTATGTTTTGGGCCCTGTGCCACTGCTAATCAGTGCCATAGTGCAAGTGCTCCCTATGTTAAATTGATATACCGATTTGATTCCATGATTGGCTTATTTGATCTACTGTCACCCCCTATTACAGTGCACCTTGTGTGCCCAGGGCTTGTAGAGCAAATGCTGCTGGTGGGTTTGCAGCACTGGTTGTGCCACCCACAGAAGCAGTTTGTAAAGTGTGTCTCAGGCCTGCCATTGCAAGGCCTGTGTGTAGTTTGTGACTACCATGTCGACTTGGCCAAGTGCACCCACTTGCCAGTCCCTAAACATTCCCTTTGCTTCCTATTAGACACCCCTATGGTAGGCCCAAGGGCAGGGTGCATTGTAAGTATAAGGTAGGACATGCTCTGATGTGGGTAGCATGTTCTAGTAGTGACTTACAGCCATTTTCGATTTTCACTATTGAAGGCTACCTGTTCTCATAGACTAGAATGGGCAGTGAAGATTGTTACATCCTTACAATCCTAACTGACTCAGGGAACATGGTAGAAATTAGAGTTTAGTATGCCTGAACTCAGAATAATAAAATACATCTTTTCGTAAAGTTTATTTTAATATTCTGTGTTTGCAAATACCACTTTTAGAAAGTAGGTATTTGCTTGCCTAACCATTTGAGCCCGCCTATGCTGACTTGTGTATTCCTTGCCTGGGTTTGTGTGTGACAGGCCTAGGGAAATTCCAGGAGACAGTCTGGAACAGCACAATGGTGAATAGGGAGATTTACCTCCAGATGGGAGGGGGAGAGTGCACCTGGGACCTGAATAGGGCTGGGCCTTCCCTCCACAATGCTGGCTCCACCCCCTGTGGCTTGTCTGATGTCTCTGCCCTGCACAGTGAAAGGAGAAGGGGAATCCTGTCAACAGAGTGCTCCTTGAGCTGCATCTTCCCTCCCCTGTGCTGGCTCCACCTCCTGTGGGGCGTCTGATGTTTCTGCCCTGCACAGTGAAAGGAAGAGAAGAGTCATGTAAACACAGTGCTCAAGAACTGGTTTGAACTAGGCAGAGGCCTCTCTGCCTTCAGAGAACATAGGATTTTGGGGTATAAATATTGGGACCCAGTCCCACAGACTTTAGATCACTTCTGGAACAAGAAACCTTTCTGCCAAGGAGAAGAACCAAGGAATCTGCAGGAGTTTGGACTGCCCCTCTGCCAGTGTGCTGTTTGCTGGGTTGGCCTGCAGTGGTTACTTCATTGCCAAGGGAAAGGAGAAGGAACTTTGTAAGGACTTCCATCTACAGAATATTCTCCAAGGGCTTGAACTGTACTTGCCTCCTGCTGAAGTATCAGGTCCAAAAGACTTCACCCCCAGCTCCCTCCTGAATTTCCTTGCTGGGAATTCTGACTCCAGTCACTTGCATGCCGCTGGGAGCTGGAAGCGCGACGCATTGAGAAGAAGCGTGTCGCCGCAGCAGCTGAAATCATCGCAACGCCAGAGAAGCGAGAGTACGCCGCATCTCCCTGGAAGCGTGTGTTCATCGAAGCTGTCTGCTGTCGCATCTCCGGAGAAGCGCGACGCATCGAGAGAGCTGTCATCGCATCACCGGAGAAGCGCATCGCAGGGCCTGTCGCGGCTCCAAAGTACAGAGTCGTCGCAAGGCTGCCAGGGCGTCATCGCATCGTCATCCCATCGCCGCATCAAGGGCGCCGTCTTCTCGCATCGCAACTGGATCATCGCATCGGCATCGTATCGCATCAAGGCGCCATCTTGCGCAGCGCAACAGGTCGAGCATCTACGCATCACCTCCGCACCGGTAAGGTTCACGACGAGTCCCCTACTCTGCGCAAGCATTGAGGAAGGACGCAACCATTCACCCTGGTTCAAGGAACCGACGCATCTCCCCTTCTGCGAGCCTTTTGTTTACTTTGCGTGCCGCATCCAAGAACTTTGTTGAGAACTTTGTTGCATTTACCAACAACTTGAATCATCCTTTAAGTAACCTTTGGTATAGTATTGTGGATTTTTGTCGTTTGTGGTCTTGTGTTTAAGTCTATATAAAGAATACCTAATTTTATAAAACCTGTGCTGTGTCCATCTGTAGGGCTATCACTGTATTACTGTGTATATTAACAATTGCTTAACACACTGCCTCTGAGATAAGCCTGTCTGCTCGTGCCAAGCTACCAATGGGGTGAGCAGGGGTTATTAAGGAGAGTAATCCCCTTGTCCTGACATAGAAGTAAGGGTCCCTATTTGGACGAAGGTGATAACCATTGCCAACTAGAGACTCCCAGATCTAACAGTCCCTTTCATCTAACTTTTGCACAGACCATCAAGGTCAACGGCCCTATCATCGCCTCTAGCCTTTCAATATAAAACAAATGAACCCATATCACACTATCCAAAAATGTCAAAAGAAGATCCTGAAAAAAACTCCTAACAAATAAGCCAAAAAGTTCTAGGGGCCCACCTCAGCCATGCACTGGAAAACATTGAACACATCACTGACGTCACCTCCCATGTAAAAGAATATATCCCAAAAATCTAACCACACTCAAATAAAAGCACCGCATTAGCCATCAAAAAACATCTTCGAATGGCAAGCAATGCATGCTTTTGAGACAAATCAAACAAACAAATTACAACCTAGGAAAAAGAAGCATCAGCGGTGCACCGAAAGAACAACTTAATATTGACACTCTTTCTGGTGGATACTCTAACTGCAGAATCCTCACATTAAAATATACCCCAGGAACCACAATAGGTCCAGAGAAATTTGTAGCATTGCTGAGGCACACTGTTATGTTGTTATGTTGCCATGTGGCTCCACTTTGTCCCTCTACCGCCCCGGAAATGATATAGTGGAGTCACGGTTGCCTTCAGTGATGCATTCCCTGGCCCGCACACTCTCCTTATGTTTTCTTCTTGCCCTGCATCTCTTATCTGGGTGGGAGCAGGGGGTGGTTGGAGCAGCATGACCATGGGTATGCTCCCCAAAGTAACTTCTGGGTCGGGGTGGGCTTTCTGGAGGGCATTTATAAGCCTAAGCCCACATGGCTTCCTCCTTTTTGGAGCTCTGGTGGTCTCTGGTTCAAGTATGTCTCCACCCAAATATAAATTTGGGAGACAAAAGATTCAGGCCCCAGTGGGATCTGCCATACAGGACATACTACAAAGATCAAAACAGGTTTACTATTGAGCTGTCTGTGCATGAAAGTCAGGAAATCCATTTGCTAACGCTCGAATATCTACATTGAAGGTATTAAGTGCCAACCCAAGAAAGGACCCCATGTGCTTCGATTTCATGATGTTGTGGAGTATATACTTACTTTGAACACGGTTTTCCAGCTGGACATGTTTACTTGCTAGTGGGCTGTTAATGCTGCGTGCGGTGGAAGCAGTTTCAGTATCTTTCATCCTACGTTTTGTTCGGCAATCTCAGTGCACGTTACCCTATCAGAGTTTTTAATTAAGTGAGTATTCAAGATGTGATTCATGAACGTAAATCTTGTAGAATGATCTGTAAACTTCCTATAGCTAACAGTGCAATAGTAAACCAGGTTCAAACCCACATATCACAAACTACTCCAAAGTATAATCAATGGTTCAGACCTTGCTGCAGTGGACAGGCAACCACTGTCCTGTTAGTCAGGAATCAGTTTGCCTTGGCTACATCACCATTGCCTACAGTGGTTTAACTCCTTCCTTACCAGTACACAATATGTAAATTTAAGAACACCAGGTTCCTGTTTTTTCCATCCCAAGAGGCTCTCTCCTCCCCCAGGCTCCTTCGGCTCCTGAGTTAGCTAGATTATCACCATGCAGCCTGCTTACAAAATAACATAATGAAACAATCTTATTCTAATAATACTCATCACTGTTGTCAGCAAGCAATACCAATCATCTGGAATCTTTCCTGCTTTTATACAATCTTGAAAGGCAGATGCAGACTTTAAATTCACCCTGACAGAGTGTGTCCTCCTCATTAATGCCGTTAGTGCTAATAAGTTAGAGTAGACTGACGTACACTGCGCAACTAGAGAAAAATTTCGGGGGGCGGGCTACAAACATTTTTGGGGAGTGGTGGGGCCGATTCTTCCAGCAATATGCAGTGGAGAAATGCTGGGGCTCTAAGATGGGGTGAAAACACAACAAAGCCTCGTTAGCGGATAAATGGTCTTTTAAAGACCTGTGAAGTACTCGGTGCGGCTGTGTGTGTGCCCGGGAAGCGGTCTCAGCTGGGCTGACACACACGACGGGGTGTGGTGGGGGGGCAATGGGCGTTGCGCACCCGACATCAAGCAACCCAGAGAAATGCAACTGCAGGCAGGCCCTGCATGCACCCCCCACCCTATAAGATTAAGGGTCTGTGTGTTTTGTCTGATGGATTCCGAGTGCTGGAGGGTGGCATGCACGCAATGCCAGACCACCCAACAGAGACTCTTTGTGTCGGCCAGGCCAGCCACTGTAGCTCATGCTCACCCCTTACTACGCCACAGTCCAAGATGGAGCACATGGACATTGAGCCCCAGGCCAATGGAATTACTGGATAGATAGATTTATTTGAGTTGGGCATGGCAGCCGGCAGGGAAGGGCCCCTCACTTCTAGTGTTCGGAATGGATAGTACAGTAAGTCGTTTTTACAAGGTCTTGCTAAGGAGACTGGTTGCTTCAGGTCAGGACAGTTTGGGTGAGTGGGATAAACTACCAGGGAAAGTTTCCCCCAAACAGAGATCCCTGCACTGCAGGAGCAGGAAAGCTGGACCTCGTGGGGCACCGTAGGACTTTGCAAAGTTTCGCCACAATAAAACCACGGTGCTGTCAGGCCTGGGCAGTCCGGAGCAATTGTGGCACATCAGAGAAAGAAGCGTGCACCTACCACACTGGCTCCCAAAAGGCACCTCCAACACCGGCACGCAACAAACCTGCAGTAAACGCATGAATGCAACAGCGAAAGCAATACAATTGTTTCAGTCTGAGGGAGTCAGAACTAGCAGAGCATGTCTCACGTCAGTGAAGTCCTTGTTTAGGAAGGAAGATGGACATTGGATGTCACTTGGCCGCCTCTCAGTCCGAGTGAAAGGCTTCCCGGAAGTCCTGCTCTGCCGCTGTCTGGGTGCTGGTAATATGTCCACCATCAGCAGATAATTGGCCCTTGTGATGTGTGCTACTTCGAGTACCCAAGACAGAGTCAATATGTCTATGGAATAACGGGCACACTCCCTTCAGAGTCAATCAGTGAAACGCGGCGCTGTTACTGGCCAGTAGCAGTACTCACTGGTGGCAGCGGCTACTCCAGACCTCAACAACATCGTCCGTCCGCACTTGCTGCTAGGGGCTGTTGAACCACGAGACTCGGCGGTGGGTGAGGTGCGCCTTGTGGGTATTCCAGGGCGTGGCAGAGCAGCGAATGCGTGCTCATTCAGAAAAAATGTGCGCCTGATGCTGCACACAGCCCCAAACTCCACAGAAGCCCAAATCCAGCCCTGCTCAGTGTCCCTCGCACCCCACACCCACTGGGCGGCCGACAACACTAAGCAGCGGCCGCTGGGCCACCACCGCCAGACAATGCCACTGCAACGTGCCACTGCCAAGTGCCGTAGTGAGGTAAATAATAACTTTAAATTCAATTACATGCACAAAATGTGTGTAGACCTGGCCCTGTCCCACATGCGATCCCTGGTGCATCGTCCGAAACCCGAGCTGAGCTGCAAGTCTTCACTTGTCCTCAGCGCACCGGGATCCTTAACACCTTTACACAGCATCCCCCATTGCACAACCGGTGGGCACCGGCAGCAGCTCGGGCATGAGTAGTGGGAATGTGAAGCGGGCACGGGGCAGGGGCCGGGTGGAATGTGAACCCTATAGTTGTGCAGCATCAAATTAAACTCAATGGGCAGAAAGCAGATGTTACAGTACGGTACACAATTATAAATAACCCGCATTTTTAAAAAAACATCACATGAGCGCCATTGCGAGCCACATATTGTGAAAAGAAGATGCACAGGCGCCATCATGCTGTGTTATCAGAAGAAAACCCATACACTGTTTAAAACAAGCCCTCAACATATAGCTTTAAATTGTTCTGTTATTGACTCCAGTTTCTGTTAAAATAGTATCCACCAACTTCCTTCGGAATCTACCATCGAAGTAGGGGGTTGGGGGGACGGGGGGTGTTGAGGCGATTGCAACAAGTAAATCACATTTCTAATTCTATGTTCTTCAAAAATGGTGAGAAATGCCATTGTTTTAGGGCTAGCCTCCTATTCGACAGCCCCCCCCATCCCGCGTTGAATTGGTTATTCTTCTAATCCTCCCTACCCCACCGCTTATTGTAAATGGATTCTTCTGCACTTGTATGGGCAGACAGGCATGACTCTTTGTTTTTTTACATTTCTAGACGGAGCATGCCCAAAATTGTTAACGTAACAAATTGTGTAGTTGGTGCTGGAAGTAGAGCTTTGTCCATCCGATCTCAAGTCGGTGAAACTGTCCTGTAGCTATGCTGGTGAAAATACACGTTGTCTACCGGCAAGACGGCGCCACTGTGGGTGGAACTGCAGCAGGGTGTGGTGTGAAATGCAGCAGGATGGTGTGTGAAACACTGCGCCGTGAGCGTTTACCTTCACGCTGGATCCGCTGATGTGAGTGTCCGCCCCCATGCTCTCTCCCTGGTCCTTCTTGCATGAGAGGGCTCCGCAGTTTGTATGTGGAGGTGGGCTGGCCTGGCAGCACTCTGTAACAAGCATTGTGGGCGTTGTATAAATACATTTTAGGCCACGGCGATTGCTGCTAGTTACTCTTTGGGAGGTGGCAGGGGTCAAAGAAGGAGACGCTTCAGAACGTCGCGTGCAGCCCGGTAGCTAGCAAAGATGTGATTGTTTGTGTGCACATCTGCTGTCCGGACGCAAGCTGAAAACGCGCTGCGACCTGTACACGTGCACATCTCATGTCCTTGGAGTCGTACTAACGCCGCTGTATGCGTGCACAACTGCAGTCCTTTGTGCACATGCACATGTCCTGTCCCCCTTCCGACTTAAGTCAACAACAATAGATCTTGCTAGCGACAGCGCTTCACGCTGCGTCGCTAGGCAAGACCTAAAAACAGAGGCTCTTCAACCCAGCTGTTCTGAGTGAGAATAATAGTGTTGTGTAAATATAATACATTCTCTAAATGCATGCAATGTTATGCATGTTCCATGCATGTCCAACCATTCTTATAGTGTGCCCTAGTTTCCTGATAATTGGTCGGGGACACAATCAATACAGCGTGCAAACTCATGTTTATGCATTGCATCTTATCGCGCTAGGGGAGACTGTGTCGTCCCTTTGAGTACACATCTTTGTCCAATATTCAGCAACACAAAAATATGGACAAAGTGAAAACAATTGGGTATTCCCCCAGTATTACTGCAAACATGATCTGCTAGCATTTTTGCAAAGTGAAAGGTAAAGATTACTGAATAAGTTCTTACTCTCCTAGGTGTACATTAACATCATGCACGGGCTGGTGGGTCATGTCCCCTGTAGTCATATTCTGGTGGAATTCAGATAGTGATCGTTAGTGCCCCCTAATCCACCTATATTCAATAATTAAGGGCAGGATCAGGGAGATAGTTTCCTACGGTGCCCAAAATGATAACAATTTTCTCTCTCCCCTCCCACATGTCAGTATGATTTGAAGGGATAAAATAACCATGGATTCCTAAGTAGATATTAAAGCCCCAAATTTGTGTAAAAATAGAAATGATTATTTGAAGGTGATCCACTGTATGTATACTTGAAGTTAGTGAAGATGTTGACAAAAGTTCGACGTTTAAAAAAGGTGAACTTCGGCTAGGCAAACAAGATGGCCGACCAACAGCTCTCCACACCGGCCCATTTCTTAATTTGTGCTGCAATCCACCTCTCATCTCCACATCCACCTTAAATCCACACAGATGAAAGGCCAGGAATATTTGTGGAGCAGCCTGTGGAGGAATTGTGGATAACTATGATAGAGCTCTAGCCGCAGTGGGGTGACGCCATCGTGGGCCTGTGCGGCACCCTCAGAATGGTGGAGAGGAGTGTGATGGCTGGGCTAGACTTGAAAGGCTCTGCCACGGACACTGAATAAGTTACTAGAGATCCACGGCACACACTGCCTCAGACGGGGACACAAGCGATCAAGTGTCCCAAGTGCAACTGAAGGGAGCACCCTGCCTTGAGTCGGAGGAGTGCCCCAGACCTTCTGGCCAAGAGAGTGAGAGGGGCCTGCCTGCTGCGCTTTAGCTGTTGCAGAGAGACTGCGGGAGTGCTCCGGAAGGTGGCAAGAGGGCCCCCACCTTCTTTTCTTATTTTTACACAACTGGGACCCTGAGGCAATGGGAGAGGAAGTCTGTGCCCCGGCCCCCAAATGCAAGCAGCTAGGAGGCCGTGAAGCCGCACTGCTAGAACCAGAATACCCTTGAGGAGAGGAGTGTAGTCCGCAGTGCTGCAGGGAATGACTGCCACTGGGATTGCGACCTCTATTCGGAATGATCCACTGAGAAGCTGGCATGTGGTAAAGGTGGTAAGGAGAGAGCGCAGCAACACAACAGCAGCAGGGAGGAAGCTTGATGAAGCCGGCCGAGGGGAGGAGAAGGGCAGTAGAACAAACCTGAACAAGAATGGTACCACGCTCTGAGTGGGGCCCTGGAAGGTAACTCAGCCACGGCCTCACCCATGTAGGCAACTGTACTGAAAGTGCCACTGGCCTCCTGACTGAGTCTGGATCTGAGGCCGACGCCCAGGGTTGCACGGCTGAGAACACCATGTGGCTGCCTGGGGCTCTCCTCCACTGCCACACTTTTACCCCTCAGAGGCCACGAATGACCTGGGCCTGAAGTCACCCAAAAAGTATTGGAGCTCTTGGTCAAAATTCAGCCCCTGCTCCACAGAACGGAGGCGCAGAATCCACATGGCCTCAAGACGTCTTAGCTTGAGTTCACAATTGCCACCGCGTACATCGGCTTTGGCAATATCAATCCCAAAGAAAGTGACCCTTTTGTCCAGGGTCTCATCTCCGCATGCAGCCGCATGCAGAGCAACGGGATATTTGGGGTCCTGCTTGTGTATTGCCCTCATGTGTTCTGCTATTCTGTCTTTAAGTGAGCGAATAGTGCTGCCCACATAGTGTTTCGCGCACATGCATTCGATGACATAAACCACAAATTGTGTCGTACAGTTTATGTTGCTCCTGATTGCATATAATTCTCCCTTGGAACCATAGAATTGTTTGCCCCATATGCACATGGAGCAAAAGCCACATTTGTAAAATCCCAAATTGCGGTGTGTAAGTCAGGTGGTGGTTGTGGTGCTTTGTGGAATGGTAGGACTGAGTCTATTTCTAAGGGTTTTGGCCCGTCTGAATGTGATTTGAGGGTGTTCGGCAATGTGTTCGTGGATATTCTTATCCGTCCTCAGGATGCCCCAGTGCTTGGTGAAGCTCTTGTGAATGGAATGGTGTAGACCATTGAAGTCCGTGACCATTCGGACAATTGTTCGGTTATCTGGTTTGTCAACCTTTGCTTTAAGGGTGTCTTGCCTTTTGATATTCTTAATTCTCTGAGAAGCCTTGTTTAGTGTCTTTTCATTGTAGCCCCTCCTAGTGAATCTATCCTTCTTCTCCTGTAAACTCTTGGTGAATTCCGAGTCTTCGCTGCAGTTCCTGCGAGCCCAGAGGAATTCACCATAGGGCAGTGGTTCCCAATCTGTGCGCCGCTAAAACTAGCCAGGGGCGCCGCAAATGGATGCCCACCAGTCTGGGAACCACTGACATACTCTTTTCCTGTTAGTTTGCATCGTAAATTAAAGCTCGAGCTGATGTAGACAGTTCAGTTGCGGCTGAACTTTTCCTTCCGGTGTACTCACCTCATTGGTGGGTTACAGCAGCACATCCAGGCAAAGAGCTGCCCCTCCCACCCGCTCTTGGTCTTGTGCTATGGATGACATTATCAAAGAGGCAGTGCATGGCACGAGGAAAGTAGGCAGTGCTGACGCTGCAGTGTAGCACTGGCGTCAGCAGGAAAGCCACTACCAGCATCATTCACAGGCAGTGAACAAAGGTCGTCTTAGTGGCCGTGGCCAGCATGGATATCACGGCCAGGGCACCTGACTTGCAAAGGTAAGCATGTGTGTGGTGAAAGGTGCCTCGCTGTTTCATTAATCCAGAGGAAAGTACCAGCGTGGAAGTCCTTCCCGTGGAGCGGCCTTTCAGTTACCTTGTATACAAGCGATTTCATCGTATCCCCTGTTATTAATAATTTAATTGAACTAGATATTTAGTACTTTCTGAAGAGTTGTACACTTGCCCTGCAGTCCTAAAGAGAAGAAATACTAGGAGCGAAATTCCAGAGAGTTAGAAAACAGATTTTTCCAAGTGCTAGAATTAACAGTTTCTCGCATCAGTGGAGTGCTGCAACTCAGCATATAACCCATAAGCTGTCTGGTATTTGTAGCCACCCCTTGAAACCAACTATCTGTAGCAATCTAAATTGTAGATTCTTGTAATTAATATACATTTTTATGGCAGTGGTTATCAGTTGTCCGGCGGGATTTTAGTGCACACGCAGTTGGGGTCGTACAGATACATTGCCCTGCTCAGACTGAAGAGCATGCATTGTACCTGCTATTAATAACATACATATTCTAAGTAAATAGGTCTGATCTGTTTTTTGAATGCATGTTTTGTAAAAGGTTAAGTGGTTTGGGATTTCTTTTTGTATGTCTGCATTTGTATGGAATTTTGAGTACGTAACAGGTATATCGCTTCATCCATGTCATATATATACATAGTTGGATGTTTACACTGTTATTAATACAGTTTTCACTTTATCAACATAAAACAAGCTAGAATCATAACAGCTGTTAGAAAAAAGTTGGAGCTGATAGTTTACTCGTTTTATGGAATAGTAGCAGAGGGGAGAGGGACAAAGGACCCAAGGTAAGCTTCTCCTGCTGCAGCATTGAGAGAGTGCTACTGGCCCTGTTAGGGGGCTAGACTGAACACAAGGCAGCAGTTCCAAGGTGATGAAATGAAATGAAAAAAATATTTGGTAAAGCGCACTGCGGCCAAGCGGCTTCCTGTCGCTGGGGACCTGATCAGAGCTCGCAGAGGGAACCCAGGGAGACTAGGAGGGGAATGCCTGAGAAAAAAGGAAGGTTTTGAGGGCTTTGCGGAAGTGAGTGTAGATGGGGATGGAACAAATGGAGAGTGGAAGACTGTTCCAGAACTGGGGGGCCAGGACTGAAAACCGGGTGCCCCCCATTCTGGATTTACGGAAGCGGGGGATGTGCAGAAGAGAGAGGGAAGAGGAACGAAGAGTGCAGCTGGGGACATGAGAGGAGGTGAGAGAAGTGATGAACAGGGGAGCAGAGCAGGAGTGAGCCCGAAAGGCTAGACAGGCCAGTTTAAAGAAAGATCTGAAACGGACAGGAAGCCAATGAAGGGACTTGAGAACAGGGGTGATGTGAGAGGATTTAGGGAGGGAGAGGATGAGGCGGGCAGCTTGGTTTTGAATGGCCTGGAGTCGGCGGGTTTCGTAGGCGGGTATGCCCACGTACAGGCCATTCCCATAGTCGAGGCGGGAGGTGACAAGGGCCATGACTATGGCTTTAAGTGCGTCGGTGGAAAAAAAACGCGAACTTTTCCGGATAAGACGGAGGGACAAAAAACAAGAAGACACGACGGAACTGATCTGGCTGTGCATGGATAAGTCATGACTGACTTTGATACCAAGGGTACGAAGGGAGGAAGCGGGCAAGCGAGGGGGACCAAAAGAAAGGGGCCAATGTGCAGGAGACCAAGGGTTGGAGGGACCACCAGTGAGGACAAGTTCCGTCTTGTCTGGATTGAGCTTCAAATGGTTAGCGCTCATCCACTCAGAAATAAAAACTAAGGTGGAACAAAACTTAGGGAGAGATACAGGGGTAGAAGAAAGGTCAAAAACGAGCTGGAGGTCATCTGCGTAATTGTACACAGAGACCCCCAGCTCAAGAAGGGAGGTGATGAGGGGATAGATGAACTCCTTTACTGGACAAATTGATGGGGCTTGAGGTAAGAAGGAGCAACAGGCAGGGCATACTTCCACACTGGGGTGTAGAATGAGGGCTGCTGACGTACTGCGTGAGCCGTACTGGGGAAGCAAGAGCAGGTCCAGCAAGGCGACTGCTCTATGTGCGCACAGTGTGCGCCCTGTGCACATACTGAGAGAAGGCCAAAGGAAAATACCTTGTCTGAGATGCTGTAGGAACACCACTGGCACACAGTGTTCAGCAAAGGCTGGAGGGAAGAGCCTCACACCTGCATCTGTGAATGTGCACACTGCTGCCACTGTGGGGGCTGTAGGCAAGAGGTAGGCCCTATGATTATAATACCTTCATCGGCTTCATCCCAATTATTTACAGGGAGAAAACTTGAAGTCCTTCCGAGGCCAGGTGTACATTCCGCCATCTACAAAAAAACTAAATCATAACGGGGAGCCGCGGCCCACGGCCAATAGGTCAAGGGAGCCAGGGGTCGAAAAAGTTTGGGAACCACTGCCATAGGGTATAGACCTTATCTGGTGTGGAGGGTGCGAACTGGTTGCGTGTAAAACTGCATTACATGCGGTGTCCTTTCTGTAAAGTCTGCTGTGTAATGTGTCATCCTTGACATAGATTTCCAAGTCCAGAAATTCTATCTTGGTAGTGCTGGATTGCATTGTAAAACTCATTTCCCAAGTGTTGTTATTCAGGTGTGTGTAGAAATCGTGTAACTGTTCTTCAGACCCTGCCCAAAGGAGGATACAATCGTCGATGTATCGACCCCAGAAGATTATTGAGTCCACAAAACGGGCGCCTTTTGGTCCCCATATTAGGCCAGCTTCCAATGAACCCATGAATAGATTGGCAAATGATGGCGAGAATTTTGAACCCATAGCCACCCCCTTCTTTTGCCTGTACCATTGGTTGTTCTGTATATATGTCCCAGTGTGTTGTTTTCAACACACTAACTTAGAAGGGTTATAGGGCTTACCCTTCGTCCTCTAGCACCATTGCCTACGTCTTGCTAACAATACTTACGTTAGCTGAGCGCCCAGTATTTCCCCTAACCCTCTAAAACCCTACCTCACTGTGGGATATTGTACCACAGTAAATCCCATAATTTGACTGTGGCCACCAAATATCCTTGAGAAAAGTAGCTCTTGGGCATGCTGCAAAGGACTTAAATTCAAAGCATGCGACATTCCGCACCGTGGATGGCGATTCTCCTCGGCTCTGGTGTGCCAACACCGGCGCAGCGTCCTTCCTCCCCAGTGGCAAGGCCTATCCTGGAGGCCATTAGAGCCCGGCTGCTCTGCTGGCATCTATATAGTCATCAAGAAAGGTCTTGACATTCATCTTGAGCGGTGGAAGACGCTGGAAGTGAGAAACACTGAGGGACCTTGTCTTGCAACAACTGCTTCTAGCTGCCATGATTGACGGGAATTGAGGAACTGTGCCACATGGAATGGGTGGTAAAGGAACAACTTCCTACCTAGGAGACTTTGCGCCGATAAAGCTTCAATTAGTACAAAATCAGGCGGCCCGGCTTGTATTCGGCCTCTCCCGATCTCACCACTCCACCCCGTTACTGAAGGCACTCCACTGGCTGCCTGTCAGGGAGCGTTCCCTTTTTAAAACTGGTTGTATGGTTTTTCAGGCCCGTCAGGGCTCAGCTCCTGCTTTTATTGCCTCCCTGATAAAAGAGTACGTCCCTACCAGAGAGCTGCGGTCTTCCTCTCAATCCCTGCTGCAGGTCCCCCGCTATAAGCGGAAAAAATGGGATTGGGACCAATTTCTCATGCCTGGCACCTGCCTTTTGGAACTCCCTTCCCGACCATCTGTGGTCGGCCAAACACTACCCGTTTTTCCGCAAAGGGTTAAAAACCTTCTTGTTCAACCAGGCATTTCCACAGTAACATATTCTCTGTCCCCCTCCTGTTAATTGTGCTTCCACAGCGCCAAGAAACCGTCCAGGTGAATGCTGCGCTTTATAAATATTTTAAATTCAAATTCAATTCAATGGAGACACCCTTCGCCCAGGCGAGCAGCCACCAGCGCAGCGCCCTTTGTCCCCACGTGGGGGTGCTGAGACAAGATCCAAAACCAGAGTGAGCTCAATCAAGAGGGGATTGTGGTGGACACCGGCAGTTTAACAGTGGTGTCTTTGTGAACTGTGACTCTGAATGGTGGTGTCATCTGTAGGACATCTAACGGGCTAACCATGGCCAAAGGTAACAAATCCAAGCAAGGTCAAATGGACAGATATACAAAAGTGGCGGGCCCTCAGGCATTGCCCAGATGAGGAAATGCCCCTCATGCCGAACAACATAGCGCTAATGCAATTCATACATGTTTGGAGAGAGACCCTTGAGGGAAGAATAAGAGAAGTCTGCTCTTAAGTCACTTTACTTTGCAAAGACCTCCATAAAGATTCTGAGAAAGTAACCCAGGAGGAAGGAAGAATATCAGACGTTGAAGATGCGACCCATACTCTGCGCGAGGAAGTCACAAACCTGTTAACTACCCTGAAATATGTGGTCTGGGGTGTGAATGACACATGAAGAAACAACCTACGCTTTGTTTGCTTTCCAGAGGAGGTTAAGGGCTCAGATACTAGAGTTTTCCTGGAAAAATGGTTGAAAGATTGCCTCCATATGGCGCACTTCTCCACCTGCTTTTTGTTTGAGAGTGTGCACAGGGTTCTAAACGCGAAGCCACATGCGGGTTCTCCGCCACACCCCCCTCATCGCCCTTTTCTCAACTACCAAGACAGGGACTTGAGAGAAGTAAGGCGAATGGGAGAGATTCGCTATGCTGAAGCTAAAATAATATTCTTTCCCGACTACTCACGAGAAGTGCAAAAACAGCACAGAGAGATGAACATACAAACATACAATATATGCTATTATTTCCAGCTAAATAAAGTCATGTTTGTGGGAAAGACCACCTTTTTCCTAAAATGGGAAGAGCTCCACCCACCCACGAACAGAAAGATCAAATTAGGACCATCATCATGGTGGCTCACAACAGCGAGCAAGGCCCAAAACACAGAGGATAAACAACTGACGCCAGGAATCCCTTACCAGCAACAAATGGAAGGATACCCGCCTTCCGCCCATGCGGTGGCTCTCGAAACCTGGTCTGTCATCAGATACAGAGGGTGGTATGACCAGGCATGTCGAGGAAAACACAAGGGCCTGTGAGATACCACTACAGATTTATCTGACCATGTCCACTCCACAGACTCAGAAACAGAGCACACAATGGTGGTGTCCAAAGACACCATGAACGCAGCACTACCGGCTGACACAATCCCCGATCCTTATATTGACACACCACGAGATGAGAGAGCTGATTAACTGAACATACGAGCCCGGTGGGGCCCTGGCAAAGGCGACGGTGACAGACTGCTATACTGCAGTGTCCTTAGCCGCAGAGACACAATACAGTTAACCTTACTAAAGTGTTAGTTTTTTCCCTCACAGGTTTCAACCAAGGTGGAAGGTTTCTAGAGTTTAAGGGGGTTGGGCTGTTGAACCACGGGAAGGGCAGGCAACAGACCTCTCCCACCTACCCAGGTCACAGTTGTCAAGTTGACGAGATGAAGTAAGTGTGTGGGGACGGGGGGGCTGGTGGGGTGTAAGGGGGGTTGAGTTTAACTGTTGGCAGGAGGGCCAAGTTATTGATAATTGTCGAGTAACATAGACAGACACAGCAACAAAGAGGCAGAGACAACTAAACAGTGGGGTCAGACATTATAATATCACCCAGAAGAACGGGGATGACAGGACAATTCAAGATAGGTACTCAATACGGTCATGGAACGTTAATGGACTGGGAAATAAGATTAAGCAGGGACTACTTGTCACATATGTTAAAAGGTTGAAACCTGACATAACCCCACAACAGGAAACACACCTGTGGGGCACACATTGTGGATTCTTGGGAAGGGGGCCTATAAGACGCTTGCTGATGCAGGTTTTAAACAGGCTCCAGCGGAGTAGCAATTCTGATCAGGAAAACACCACCATTTAGGGCAGAAAGAACGTCTTGCGGTCAAGAGGCTCTGAGACAAAGAGATGGTAACCCTTGTCAGTGTCTAAGCCCCCGCTGAAGATGCAAAAGATGAGCAAAATGGCAGGGATATAACTAGAGGCAGGCTCTCTTCGACATATAATTGGGCGATATTTTAATGATATGGTGAATCCCACCCAGGATCGCACCATCTCTTGCCCAGCTCCTCAAGGGGACATGAAGGCCCTGTGACTCAAAGATCTTTGGCATCGCCACTACCCACTGGCCCAAACCTATTCCAACTACTCAGGTGCACATAAGGTATTTTCTAGGCTAGACTACATCTTCTCGGCAGGAGAAGAGATAGAGGACAGAATACCTAGCCACGGACCACTCACCATTGTGGCTTACCCTCGTAGGTCTAGTGCATGGTGGAAACTCAATGCCTGGGAGCTGCGGGACGAGAAAGTGGCCAGGGAGATTAGAGTGGACATGGAGCTATCTTTTAAGGAAAATAAAGATATGGTGTCCTCGGTGGTCATATTGTGGAAGGCCTAAAAAATGGTTCTGAGGGATAGGGAGCAAAACATAACTGCGCACAAGAAAACGAGTGAAACCGGGGACTTTGAAGAGCTAGAGGCACGACTAGATCAGTTAGGGGTCAGCCGGGGCAACTAAAGACCCCTCCGTGCTACACACCATTGCGATTCCCCACAAAAAGTACCAGGCATTAGCACACAAAGAAGCTAAAGACACTATCCTAGTCACACACCGGGGTCGGTGCGATGCAGATGACAAAGCTGGGAGATTACTGGTATGGCTGAGAAGAAGGGAGGAGGCGGCAAGATGGGTAAATGCCATAATAGGTAAAAATGGTATCATCACATAACTTTATTCGGCATAAAAAGCAATACCATAAAAGTACAGATAAAACCAGTCAACAGTCTAAAATTCTCCTGAATACACATTCGATACATCAAAGATTGGGTGCCCCTCCCTTCAGCCAATTCCTTTGTAGGTCCATAAACAAGGGGTGACTTCCCAGTCAACCTACGATGGCGTGCTCTGTGGCACTTTGTGCAAATGCAGAAAATACTTATTTTCCTTTATTTGAAGTTGCTTCACATCCATAAAACCACATACCTCACTTCCGTACAAGGAATTTGGGGCTGCACATTGAGGTATATAATCTAAAAATTTGCTCAGGTGACCAACGACCTAACCTTTGTGCAAAATTTATGATCAACCCAGAGCAATTAATTAAAATACGTTTCTCCTCTAGTAAATTTTTTAAATTTAGATGGCCATCAAATAAAATCCCCAGATACGAGAAAGAATGTACTTTGCCCAGTCGATGTTCACCAATGGTATAATTGTACGTTTTACTTGTTTTTTTGCCCACTTCCATAACATATGATTTTGACAGGTTGGGAGACAAATCTAAATTCTCCATGAAAAGAACAAAGACATCTATCAAAATCTGCAGCACGAGGACCGCATCTTCCGCGTAAAGCAAGACGGGGATCCCTCGAGAGCCAATCCTGGGTGTGTCAACCTTTAAAGTGCTAAGTGCCTGATCAAGTCTATTTATATACAATGTAAACAAAAAAGGGGCCATAATGCAGCCTTGTCTGAACTCACTGGAACATGCAAAGGGTTGTGTAATATTTCCTTCCTGATTATATCTGACCGTGGCAGTGGTGTTCCAATGCAAGGATTTTAAAATGTTAAGTCCCGGATCCACACCAAGGTCACCCATGATTGCCCATAATTTCCCTCGGTTAACACGGTCAAAGGCCGCCGTCAAGTCCATAGATGCCAGGTACACAGTACCTTTGCTGGCGAAGGTATACTTGGCTGAGAGCAGATCTAAATTAAGACATTGATTGGTTGTTGACTTCCACGGCAGAAAACGAAATTGGGTGTGTTAAAATGTGCTGATACTCAGCCCAATCCATTAGTAGGCTGAGGATAGCCCTCCCTAAAACCTTTGCTGACACATCAATTCGGGAGATTGTTCTGTAACAGAGTGGGCTATCTTTGTTTCCTTTTTTTAAAATGGGGACAATCGTGACTGTGGACCAAGATGGCGGCATTACTGTATCAACTGCTGCATTGATGACCCTTGTCAGGATGGGCGCCCATAGATCTACCTTGCTCAGAAAGAGATCGGGTGGAATCCCATCAGGACCCAGGGCCTTATTTCGGGTCAGACCTTCAATCCCTGCCTTGATCTAACCCAAGGAAAATCTTATCTCTGTGATGCACAAGTTACTTACCTTTGGTAACGATATATCTGTAAGAAACATTAGTTAGTGTTAGATTCCTTACCTTAGAATATCCCCAGGGGTCAGACTGGATCCGTAAAGTTTTCGTCAGCAGTACCCCTGCGCGTCGCTAGGCGTCGTCTGCAGCTCCGCGTCTGTCGTCAGCGTCGTGATCACCGGGATGACGTCGGAGTACTTAGACTTCGCCCTTGCGCGCTCTGACATCAGTTCTGTACATAGCTTTCCGCGCCAGTAACGCAGAGCCATGATAGAAACCCACACTGGTGCCATGAAACTATGGCCCTGAAAGGGATGTCCTTAACCCTAGATATCGGTTTGGAGAACAGGGAGCATGGGTGGGGCGGTAAGGAATCTAACACGAACTAATGTTCCTTACAGATATATCGTTACCGAAGGTAAGTAACTTGATAATCTGAAAGAAACACGTTAGTGTTAGATTCCTTACCTTAGAATAGATACCCCAGCAATCCCCACCCCGGTGGTGGGTCTGCGAACCAAGATCACACCAGAAAGTCCTGGAGAATAGAACGGCCGAAAAAGCCATCTCTCCGGACTTGGTTGTCCAGGCAGCAGTGCCTAGCAAACGTGTGCAGCGAGGCCCATGTAGCTGCCTGACAGATGTCCTGCAAAGGGACTCCCCGACCCAGGGCAGTAGTAGCCGCCGTGGCCCGAGTGGAATGGGCACGCAGCCCAACAGGAGGCTCCTTTTTCGCCAAGGAGTAGCAAACCTTATTGTACAAGACGACCCACCGAGAGATGGTCCCCTTGTGCACCGCCCATACCTTCTTAGCGCCCACGTAACCAACAAAGAGCTGGTCGTCCACCATGAACTGGCGTGTGCGGTCTAGATAGAAGGAAGGCGCACGTTTTGGGTCCAGACGGTGGAGCCTCTCTTCCTCCTTCGAAGGATGCGGAGGCGGAAAGAAGGTGGCAAGGTGATGGACTGCCCGATGGGAAAGGCTGCGACTACTTTGGGCAGGAAAGAAGGACGAGTCCTCAGAACCACCTTGTCCGGATGGACAGAGAGGAAAGGAGGTTTTGAAGATAGAGCCTGGAGCTCACTCACTCTCCTGGCAGAGGTGATGGAAACCAGGAATGCAGTTTTAAGAGTCAGAAGACGAAGAGGACAGTTATGAAGTGGCTCAAAGGGAGCGCACATCAAAAAAGTCAGAACAAGGTTCAAGTCCCACTGAGGCATCACGAAGGGAACAGGAGGGAACATGTGCGTGATGCCTTTCAAGAATCTATTTACAACAGGGGACTTGAAAAGAGAAGGCTGATCAGGAAGCCGTAAGAAGGCTGAAACGGCCGAGAGGTAGCCCTTGATAGTGCCCAGAGCAGATCCCTGCTGGGCAAGAGACAGAAGGAAGTGGAGAACTTCTGAAAGGGGGGCAGAGAGTGGATCCACAGCCTTTGCTGTGCACCATGCCACAAATTTGTTCCACCTGCAGGCATATACCGTTTTTGTGGAGGGACGCCTGGCTGCCAGAATCACATCACAGACTTCAGGAGGCAAGTCAAATGGCCTCAAATGTCGCCGCTCAATCTCCACGCATGTAGGTGGAGACTGGACAGGTTCGTGTGGAGGACCCTCCCCTGCTGCTGCGACAGAAGGTCGTCCCGGAGAGGCAGACATATTGGGGGATCGACTGACATGCTGAGTAGCTCGGGATACCAGTATCTTCGTGCCCAGTCCGGAGCCACAAGGATGACTTGGGCCTGGTCTCGCCTGATCTTCTTCAGCACTCTGGGCAGAAGTAGTATAGGCGGTACAACAGACCGCAGCTCCACTCAAGACGAAAAGCGTCTCTGAGCGAGTGCCGCCTTGGAAATTCCAACGCGCAGAACTGATGACATTGCACATTCTCTTCGGTGGCGAATAGATCTAACCAAGGCTCCCCCCACTGCTGAAAGAGACCTTGTGCCATGTCTGAGTTCAGACGCCATTCGTGATCCATCAAGCACCTGCGGCTGAGTTTGTCCACCCTGGCGTTCAGGGAACCTGCCAGGTGTTGAATCACCAGGGTGACACCCTGGTGTTCCAGCCATGTCCAGAGGCGCAGAGGCTCCTGACAGAGGGTCCACGACCCCACCCGACCTGTTTGTTGCAGTGCCACATGGCGGTGGTGTTGTCCGTGAACACCTGCACTACACTTCCCCGGACAGAGGGAAGGAATGCATTCAGTGCAAGACGGATTGCCCGCAGCTCCAGAAGGTCGCTATGGAGCCAGGACTCCGCCGGAGACCAGAGGCCTCTGATCTCCCTCTCTCCCATGTTGCCCCCCATCCCAGGAGGGACGCATCTGTCACCACCACGCGCTCCGATTGGGGAAGGGAGAGAGATCTGCCGCTGACCCAATCGCGGTTCGTGAGCCACCACTGCAACTGGCTAGTCGGACAGGTTGCCCTGATGCTATGCCCACTGAAACTTCAGGTCCCACTGCAGAGCCCGCATCCGCCACCTGGCGTGATGCACCAGAAGGATACAGGAGGCAATCATCCCCAGGAGCCGCAGCGTCAACCTGACCGAGACCTGGGATAAAGGCTGAAAGATCGGAATCAGAGCCTGAATATCCCAAACCCGCTGTTCGGGGGGATAAACCCGAAACTGCGCTGACTCCAGAACCGCTCAGATGAATAGGAGCTTCTGAGAGGGGCACAGGTGTGACTTCGGCACGTTGATGGAGAACCCCAGCGAGTGCAGGAGGTCAGCAGTAGTCTGGAGGTGAGAGACGACTGTCTGGGGCGAGCTCGCCTTCATCAACCAATCGTCGAGATAGGGAAAGACTGAAACCCCTAATCTGCGCAGATGAGCTGCGACCACCGCCATCACTTTCGTGAACACCCGTGGGGCGCTGGTAAGGCCGAAGTGGAGCACGGTAAACTGAAAGTGCTCGTGGCCTACCGTGAACCGCAGGTAACGCCGGTGGGCCAGCAGGACGGGGATGTGGAAATACACGTCCTGCAAGTCCAACGCTACCATCCAGTCTTCTGGGTCCAGGTCCGCAGGACCAATGTCCAGCGGGTGACGGGCCCTTGGTCTTCCACTATGCTCTTGTGATCGCGCTGCTTTGGGGTCTAGACCGATATGACTTACTACTCCCCCAGCGGTGTTTGCCACTTCTGTCCTTCCCTGGTCTATGATGATGGCTTTACTTAGTGGGCATAAACACCTTTAACTTCCCCAGACATGCCCAGTCAATCAATGCCATTTAAATGTCTAGCATTACTAAGGGGGGCATAAAAATTGTATGTCGGGACTCTGAAATCTCCCCCATACTCTCCCCCCCGATGCCCCGTGCATTCCTGCTGGTTATTTGAGATCATCGTGTGCCTGTAAAAGTAGCCCAGTGGCATCACATAAGGTACTGTCCGGGAGATCGCAAATGAGTTTGCTATAGAACGCGCTCACTGGCAGATGTTGCCCAGATAGAATCTAACTAGAGGAAAAGAACGTCCCAGCCCTGACGGCAGTTGCCTGTCAGACGTTAGAAGAAGACGTTGCTCTTGCACAGGTGCCAACAGCCATAGGCGAGCTGCAACTTGCGAAGACCCCAGGTCCCAACAGCATACCAATGAAACTCTTCAAGAGAAATGCAGTGTTAATGAGCCCCTACCTACTAAGACAAAGGACAATGGCACCCTTCCACATAATCTCAGGAATGCTTCGATAGTTGTGATACACAAACCAGGTAAGCCCACGACAGACTGTAGTTCTTACCACCCAATCTCCCTCTTGAACACTGAGAACAAAATTCTAGCCATGAGGCTTTTGAAGGTTATTTCCACCCTCATACATTGTGACCAATTGGCCTTCATGCCCAAGAGGTCGACATGGTTTAACCTCCGTAGGTTATATAATTGGCTTGAAACAATACACCTTAGAGAGGATCCTCACATTATGCTGTCCCTTGATGCCAGTAGGAATTAGGTGCCTAACATTGGCCATTCTTGAGACAAGTCCTGGTGAAATATGGGTCTGGTCCCAAATTTCAGGCTTGGATAGCATTGCTCTACAAAGACACGATGGCCCAAGTGAAGGTGAATGGAGAATTATCTACAAAATTCCCTCTCAAGAGGGCCCCCTGCCAGGGGTGCCCTCTGTCCCTGTTTTGCTTGCTCTTGTGGTGGAACCACTAGCATGTATCACATGCACACAACCAGGTCTCCGAAGCTTCAGGGAACGGGAGGAAGCTTTGGGAGATGAATGTTATCTTTAAGTGCTGGTGATATTTTACTGTATGTCACAAACCGGCAAAAGACACTCCAAGCATTCTTCAAAATATTCGACACATGCATGAAGGCTATAGGATCAATTGTGGTAAATCTAGCCTATAGCAGACAGGTAGACACACTTTGACCAACATGAAGTTCCGGGGCACTTGAAGATAGATAGAAAGGGGTTCCGCTACCTAGGCATCCTTGTTTATGTGATCATAAACAAGGATGATCGCTTAGAGCACAACATCCACAGGGTCTTGACAGAATTCCACAAAGACATAGAAAGATGGATATCACTGCCACTGATGCTCTGGATAGAGCCTCAATGTAGAAGATTATAACATTATCCAAACTCCAATATATAGTTCAAAACACCTACCATAAAATAGCAGAGGACTTATTCGTCAAAATAGATAGGAAAGTACAGACTTCCTCTGTAATGGAGGATACCCTGTAGTGCTAGCAACACTCTTGTGGTCTGACACCCTATGAATACCTTCGATAACCATTATTTTAATTGACTTTGGTGTGTTATTTTATCCCAGCCTGAATGTACGACATCCTGCATGTGCCTTGTTTCTCTGAAAGGTTTATTTCTTGTAATCTTGCAGTCAAGGACAGTAGGACAGGCTTGCCAAAAAGAGAAAGTGTGGGATGTGCATTTGAAAGCATGAAAGAGTGAGAGGTGTGGAATGTACTTTTTGGTCTCTAAGTGCAGCGTTATGAGCAGCGGTGCACAAATGTGCACTGTATTGTACATTGAGAGATGAAGTTTATGATGCTATAAGCAGTGGTGCACAAAAGTGCATTCTGTTGTACATTGGTAGTATTATTAATTTCTTACTATTAGCTTTGACATGGCCTCATGTCATCCTGAATTCGGACTCTGCCTAGCTTGAGTTTTATCTGCGTGCACAGCCACGATTTCAAGTTGATTGGGTTAATAATGTTCAAGGATTGTTTTTTGAGAGATTGTTTAATGTACCCAGGAAGGCGTTTGTGAGCTTTGTATAGATAAAGGCCGGAACATGTGAGAATGTAGTGGGGACGTGGGATCTCCTTCCTGCCATGGAATGCTTGCTTGGAAGCTGGTCAGTCCTAGTAAGTTTCCTTGTGCGGGGATGACTATTCTCGAGCCTTCTAGTGTGTATTTTGAGATTATAAAGCCGGGAGAAATGGGGATTTTGGAATTCGAATGGGGACGGACGAGTCTACTTTGGTACAGCGGAACCAGGTTGCTGAGGCTCTTATTCCTGGCTGTTAATCCCCCAGTCAGGAGTGGGGTAAGATGTAGTGTTTGCACCAGGGAAAGTGTTGAGTTTTGATTATTGCCATTGTGATGTGTGGCCAGTGGCTTTGATCATTTGAGGTGTTTTATTTGTAATTCAGTGTATATATCTTTCTGATCTCTTGCAGGACGTCCAATATCATATTTGCTTGAGTGTTATCTCATATTATTTCTACTTGTTTATTCATTAGTATTATTCATGCATTTAACTGTTGCATTTACCAAGTGTGGTATTATTGCATGCTTAAAATATATATCTCTATGTGTATTTGAATATTGTGCATTTGGCATCTGGGAAAGCCTATCTGTTAGAAAGCATTGTGTAAAATAAAACCCCAAGCCTTCTTTCAAAAAGAGAATCTTTGCATTTTGTAAAATAAAACCCTTTTCTAGGTGTTGTTGTTGTGTGTTTATGTCTCCTGCTTTGTTGTGTGTTTTGAGCCAACGTGTGGGAGATTCTGTATTATCTGAAAGGCGAAGCAAGACATTTGCCGTCACTCGTGGATTCGAAAAAGTGCAATTTTAAAACGGGGAGATGGTCTCTAAAATGCCTATATTTTCAGTTGCTGAGTCCCGGATGGCAACTGAGTTATTTGAGAGGGAGACTGCCTCTTTTAACCCCTTTGGTGCTCATGACGGAATGGTTCCGTCATGAGCACCGGTGCTCCTGTGCTCATGACGGAACCATTCCGTCATGAGGACAGGGGCATGAAATCCCTCTGCTGTTTACAGCAGAGGGAGTTCCATTTTTTTGGGGGCCTCAGGAGGTGGGGAAGAGCTACCCCAACCTCCCGAGGCCCTTCCCTGGTTTTTAATGTAATGACGTCATTACATTGATAACAAAACTGAAACTTAGTTTCAGTGATCCAGTGTTCGTGGGAAATATCAGCCCCCCGAGCATAAACACTTGGGAGAGGTATCGTTGGAAAGGGAAGAATCTCTCCTTTCCAATGGTACCCTTCCCTAGTGGATCCCTGCTTGGAGATCCCCCCACAAGGGTGATTCCCAAGCAGGGATCCACCCACTAGCACCATGGAGGGGGGAGCAGCCCCTTGGGCGAGGACCTTTGCTGCCCCATTGTGTTTTGGGAATAACAGTCTTTCTGCCCCCCCTGGAGGGCAGAAGACCCCAATCTGCCCCCCAGGGGGGCAGAAAGCCCACTAAAATACAGCTGTTGTTTTTTTTACTGACGTTGGAATGGGGGCTGCCCGAAAGGTCATGCTAATGCCTCCCCCGGAGAAATGTTAGTCTTTCTGCCCCCCCCAGGGGGCAGACGGGAGCAGTAGCCCCCAATCTGCCCCTAGGGTGGGGGGGGCAGAAAGCAAACTAGAAACCAGAGGTTTTTTTTAATTGATGTTGGGGTGGGGGCTGCCTAAAATGACCATGACAATGCCCCCACCGCCAGTGAAACTCCAGTCTTTCTGCCCCTAGGGAGGCAGAAAGCCCATTAGAAACCAGGGATTTTTTTTTCTGATGTGGGGGTGGGAGAAGCCCAAGATGGGCAGGCCAATGCCACCATCCCCTCCAAAAAAATGCAACCATCTTTCTGATCCCCCCAGGGGCAGATGGGACAATAGGCCCTGATCTTCCCCGGGGTCGGGGCAGAAAGCCCACTAGGCTAATAATGTAGGGGTGGGGTCTGGCCAGAACGGGCATGACAATACCCACATCTCCCAAAAGAAATTGCACGGTCTTTCTCACCTGGCAGGGCGGATGGGGGCAGTGGCCCCTGATCTGCCCCCGGGGAGGGAGGGGGGGGGGGGCAGAGAGCCCACTAGGGGCCAGCTTTTTTTATGCATGGGGGCTGCCCAGAATGGGCATATCAACGCCCCCACCGCTAAAATAATAGCCACAGTCTTTCTGCACCCTTGGGGGCATATCGGGGCAACCGTCCTCCCCCTGATTTCACCCTAGGGCGGCAGAAAACCCACTAGGCACAGACATATTTAGCAATATGCCTACCTGTGGATTTTGGGCCCTAGCATATCCGGCACATAGGGAAACCTAGAAACTAGACACCAAGGGGGATCCAGGATGGGGTGACTTGTGTGCCTCTCACCAGGTTCTGTTACCCAGAATCCCTTGCAAACCTCAAACCTTTTCCTCACATTTCTGTGATGGAAAGTTCTGGGATCTGCATGGATCCACAAAATTCCACCCACCCCGCATTCCCCAAAGTCTTTCGAGAAAAATTGGTACTTCACATGTGTGGGTAGGCCTAGTGCCCGTGACAGGAAATGGCCCAAACCGCAACGTGGACGCACCACATTTTACAGTGAAAACTGACACTATTTTGCAAAGTGCCTATCTGTAGATTTTGATCCCTAGCTCTGCCGGCACCTAGGGAAACCTAGCAAACCTATACATTTTTAAAAACTAGACACCAAGGGGGATCCAGGATGGGGTGACTTGTGTGCCTCTCACCAGGTTCTGTTACCCAGAATCCCTTGCAAACCTCAAACATTTTCCTCACATTTCTGTGGTGGAAAGTTCTGGAATCTGTGTGGATCCACAAAATTCCACCCAGCCCACATTACCCTAAGTCTCCCGAGAAAAATGGTACCTCACTTGTGTCAGTGGCAAGTACCCGTGACAGGCAAGGGCTCAAAACGTATTGAGGCGACTTCAAAATTACCTGTCACAAAACCACCTGATTTTGGAAAGGGGGGGGTCCCAGGAGTTTTTGGCCCCGGGCTCGGCGGCCATCTAGGGAAACCTACCAAACCCACACATTGCTGAGAAATAGACATCCGGGGGAGTCCAGCAAGGCATCGCTTGCGTGGGTCCCCCAGCATTTCCCTGCCCAGAATCTCCTGCAAACCTCAAATATTATTAAAAAAATCTATTTTTTCGCACATTTCTGTATGGAAAAGTTGTAGGATCACCGTGTTGACACAAATTTCATATCATCCAGCGTTCCACCAGGTCTCCTGATAAAAATGGTATCTCATTTGTATAGGGTAGGTATAGTGGATGGCCCAAACCGTACAGTAGCGACTTCAAAATTACCTATCACAAAACTATCTGGGTTTTTTGTTGGGGGGGGCACCTGGGGTTTTGCCCCGGGCTCGCCGCCATCTAGGGAAACCTTAGAATTCTCGGTGCAACACCCTTATTCCCTATGTTTTGGGCTCTTCCCAGTCACAGGCCCTTGCCCCACCCACACAAGTGAAGTATCATTTAACCCGGGAGGCAGAGGGGAACGCTGTGGGGTAGGACATATGTGCTGGCATGGTGATTCCACCCAAAAATATGTGGAAAATGTGGTTTGTTTAGATATTTAGAAAATGTAAGGTTTGCAGGGCATTCTGGGTAGGAAAACGTTGGGGGATCCACGCAAGCCATACCTCACTGGACTCCCCCGGGTGTCTAGTTTTCAGAATTGTGTGGGTTTGGTAGTTTCCCAAGATGGCCGCCGAGCCAGGGGCCAAAATCCCAGGTGACTCCTCTTGCAAAACCAGGTTGTTTTGTGATAGGTCATTTTGATGTCTCCTCAATACGTTTTGGGCCCTTGCCTGCCGCGGGTACATGACCCACACCCGCGAGTGCGGTATCATTTTTATTGGGAGACCTGGGGCAACGCTGGGTGGAAGGAAATATGTAGATGCACGTGGATTCCAGAACGTTCCCACACAAAATTTTGAGAAAAGGGTGATTTTTTCACCTAAATTTAAGGTTTGCAAGGGATTCTGGGTAGGAAAATGTTGGGGGACCCACGCAAGCCATACCTCCCTAGACTGCCCCGGGTCTCTAGTTTTCAGAAATGTGTGGGTTTCTCTAGATGGCTGGCGACTCGGGACCAGAAACTCAGATGCCTCCTATGTATCCGAAAATGACCTGGTTTTGCAAGGGTGGGTCACATGAGTTTTTGGTCCCAGGCTTGGCGGCCATTTAGGGAAACCTACCAAACCCAATCCAAAAACAATCACCAATAATAAGCCCAACTCCTTAATAAAACTAAAAGCTCGCTGGGAAAATGAAGTGAGAAAGCTTGATGACAGATTGGGACACAGCCCTAATGCACGCCAAGAAGTAACATTAAATCAAGACTTAAACTGATCTAATTCAAAATCTGTCATGGGGTTTATTCAACAGGGCACGCTAGCATCGCTTCGGCAGGGTGGATTTCGCTAGTTGCCTTCATTGTGGGGCAGAGAGGGCAATTCATGCACCCATTCTGGGACTGCCCTAAGATTCAACAATACTGGAATGGCCAATGGGGTGTTAGGAGAAACGTCACCATAGACCCTAAATACATATTGTTGAATATCTCAACCGATGTAGACATTCCTAGAGCCAAACATTTGGTCAGTAAACTGGGGCTCATAGTGGAAAAGCGACACAACCAATCCCCCTATGCTGCAGGCCTGGTAAAATAGGACTGACCTCTATATGGCAACTGAGAAAGTTACATACAAGGCCAGAGGATGCCCAAGGAAGTTTACCAACATATGAGGTCTCTGGTTATGTCATTGACATGGGGGATGGCGGAGAGCAGCCCCGACCCATGGGGCCTCTCTAATGTGTGACAGATCATGTACCGACATATCTGACAGTTGCCTATTCATTACAGGTCTATGGCTACGAAAATACCACCGATTATGCATTCACTATCATGTACCTATGGTTTCTATGGTATGCCTACATGCTAGATGTGTTGACTGCGGAAAATCTCAAAATATACCCCCCAAAAAAGGGTAAACTTCAACCAAACAAAAACGTGACCAGGGGCAAAGTGCAGAGAACTTTGGCTGCACAACGGCTATGAAGTTGGTTTCCACCATGCTCTCGTGAAGGAAATCCAGCTGTATAATTTCTGAAATACCTCTAACATTCACAGTATGACTTAAAATATGAACTGTCCATTTTTAGGGGAGAGGGTTAAGTTGAAGTTCCAAGAGAAGAAAGTGATCCTGGCTGTAAGCCCTGGAGCATTACAGCAGCAATTTCAACCAGCAACATATTTCATTAAAGTTTGGCTGTACGTGCCCAGAAAAAGCAGAGGGCTATGACGTTTGAAGATGGGAGATGGTGTAAATGAGAGCGACAACTTAAAAAACGAATGACAGCGAGAGAGAGAGAAAGCGAGAGAGAGGGAGAGACAGACAAAGATTGGTAAGCCTAGCATATATCTGTGTGTTTTGCTATTTTACGTGTATTTGTAAAACGCATTATCAACCGCAAGGGTATCATGGCACTGAGCAAGTGTATGTTCTTATTCCTGCCTTTAGGTAGGTTGGTTAATTGAAAAGTCGTGTCTTCAGCTTCTTGAATAATTTAAGAAGAGTGGAGTCGTCTCTGATGTGGATTGGGAGGCCGTTCAACACTTTAGGAGCTATGTAAGAGAACACCTGTTCTCCTGATGTGGTTCTGTGTAAGCATGAAATGCATGCCAGCAGGAATTCCGTGGAGCCCAGGTGTCTGGGTGTAAGTGATGGACTGAGATGCGACTGTTCAGGTAAGTGGAGCTGTACTGCCTTGAATGCATTTGTGAGGAGTTTGAAACAAGTGTGGAGAGAGAGAGAGAGAGAGAGAGAGAGAGAGAGAGAGAGAGAGAGAGAGAGAGAGAGAGAGAGAGAGAGAGAGAGAGAGAGAGAGAGAATATGAGATAGGCTGGACTTTCAATGTACGTAGCTGAAGGGCGAGTCCCACGAGGACTAAGAATTCTCCTAGCACCGAGCTACGATAAACCACACCCAGACATGCTCAAGGAATGGGGTTTAACTAATTTGGATTCTTCAACTAAGCTGATGAAAATATTAATCAAGTATGCAGAAATTGACCGTCTGCAGCTTTTGAAAGATATGGAAGGAATCAATGAAGAACTGATAAAATTCGAGCCCAATGAGTTAATACCAAAAATGAAAAAGGAAATACAAAAACGCCTTAAGGTACATGAGGAAAAAATAAAAGCACGGAAAGATTGGAAATTTGCGCGCGAATTAAAGATGACTTTGAAAATGGTAAAATGTATACATTTGCGCGCAAATTTGAAAATGCCAAACGCCTGAAAATCAATCAAACATCAGCCCCAGCTGGTACTACAATGACAACAGGGGCAGGAGCAAGTAGTACAACACAAGAAAAAGAAGCAGGGGCCAGTGAGACAGAGTCAAACAGCAGTAACACCAGCAGTTTCTACTCGGATGAGGACCCCAGTGGGGGAACAGGCATGGCAGAACCCCAACGTGTACTCAATCTAGGCGAAGAAGTTGATTTTTTAGTCAGCGCCCGCCTACAAACTTTACGCCCTCGCAATCGGCAGGCGCAATTTCAAAAAGGACAAGAATCAACAGAAGCCGCAAACAACGCCGGAAAAAGCATAAAACAAAACAGCAACAAAAAGAAAAGACAGTTCTGGCGCAACAAGAAATAAAGAGGGCAAAAAACAATACAATTATTAACCTATCAGCGGCAGTATTAACAAGAGCGATGGAGCAGTTGCTGAGCATAGGTCTCACCATTTGCCCCATTTCAGACTTCAGTTACACTTCAACTAGAATTGATATCTTTCGATATATCCGCAAATTAAAACTGCAGAAATTTTTTAACATCAAACAAGGTCTAAATGAAATTGAGAGTAATGCAACAAGAGTACCCAAGACAGTGTTAGAGGCACGAGATGTAAGAGGCCTTCTTACACTACAACAACTGGGGGACTCTATTAGCAACAACGACACCAACACCACTCTGTCCACTCAACAAGAACTGAGGGAAGCAGAAATACAGCAAATTGGAGCTGGGGCAAGTCCATTCAAGCCCGCTTCCAGTTTTATTCCTACCATGCCAAGAGACGCCATCGATTCTTTCCATGAGGTGGTTACGGCAGACCTTAAGAGACTGTATCACCAGGTAAAACATCGCAAGAGAATCAAAACATCTAAAGAACAACAATACTGGGCTTTAGTCAATAAACTTAGAAATAACCACCAAATCATTGTGTGCAGCTCGGACAAGGGAGGCAATATTGTCATCTGGCCCCAAATACAATATATTGAAGAAGCGAACAGACAACTTTCAGAAACTGTCTGTTATGAAAAGACAAGTGCAAAACAATATGATTTAGCTAGAGAACAGTTGAAATAACTCCTTTTTAAATATAAGAGGGAAGGATTGATCTCTAGTGAGGAATTTAAATTTCTACATGTGGAACAACCGGTTATGCCCAGGTTTTACTTGATTCCCAAAGTGCATAAAGGCAGGTCTCCAGTTCCAGGGAGACCAATTATCTCAGCCATAGATAGTGTAGCGGAACATCTAGCACAATACACAGACTACTTTTTGCAATCCCTGGTTACAAGTCTGCTGACGTATATAAGGGACACAGGTCACTTTTTGCAAAAATTAAAGAACATTGCTTGGACAGACGATTGTTTACTTGTCACGTTAGACATCGAAGCCCTTTATACTAGCATAGACCATCAAACAGGGCTTAAAGCACTAGAATATTTTCTAAGTACCATACCAGTGCATTGTTACAACCACAATAAGATGCTAGTAGAATTTGTGAGTTGGTGTTTATACCATAACTATTTTATGTTTGGTAATGATGTCTACGTGCAGAAAAGGGGTGTTGCCATGGGGGCCTGCTTCTCTCCTAGCTACGCGTGTTTACACGTGGGCTGGTGGGAGAGGCGGGTCCTCATGGGGATACACCATGCAGTATTCGCAAAAAATGTGGTAATGTGGGTTCGTTTTATATACGATGTGTTTTTAATTTGGAGGGGTGATGAAGAAAGTGTGAAGGAATTCATTATGACTCTAAATAACAATGAGGAAAATCTCAGGTTCACATATAACATAAGAAACAAACCAGTGAACTTCCTAGACGTCAAGGTCTTTCACAAAGCAGGCAAACTGGCTACTACCCTCCATAGAAAGGACACATCGGGGAACACAACCCTGCATGCCACCAGTGCCCACCCCCGTCACGTCATAGACAATATCCCCTA
The DNA here is from genome assembly GCF_964261635.1 of Lissotriton helveticus. NCBI lineage: Eukaryota > Metazoa > Chordata > Amphibia > Caudata > Salamandridae > Lissotriton > Lissotriton helveticus. Next base: position 431,562,866 of record NC_136057.1, read on the forward strand.
CGGGGAGTTACTCCGCCTGAAAAGAATATGTAGTAGTGATGAGGAGTTGGCGGTTTGCACTACTGAAGTACTAGACAGATTGAGGGAGCGGGGATACAAGGATAACATATTGAAAAGAGCGGTTAATAAAATGAAACTAAGATCCAGAGAAACACTGTTTAAACCAGTGACACCAAATATAGATACCAGGGAAGATTCGGCTGAATCTACCATTAGGTTCATCACTGCATATAGTTGCCAGGACAGGAAGATCCGGTCCATCCTAACTAAAAGTTGGCCTATATTAAAAACAGATGCAGTGTTATCTCAACATCTGCCAGCTCTACCTAATATCACGTTTCGGAGGGGACCCTCCTTACGTACACATATTTCCAATCCTTTCCCAGAACTGTCTAAAAAGAAATCTTGGTTCCCACCACAGCTGGGGTTTTATAAATGTACCAGTTGCAGGGCATGCAAATTTGGAGTTAATACCCAATATTATAACACTCCATTCAGCCCTACACCATTGCCAATCAAAGGAAACTACGGTTGCAAAACAGAGTATGCTGTTTACGTTCTGGCGTGCACCTGTGGCCTGAGATACGTGGGAAGTACCAGGCTTCCGGTGCATGCCAGGATATTGCAGCATATTCGGGCAATCGTCAACAATGACAGCTCCTACCCTGTGGTTAGACACTTTAAAAGTGTGCATGGGAATGACCTACAGTGTCTAAGCTATTATGTCCCTTCCTCAATTCCAAAACCCAGAAGGGGAGGTGACTGGGATAGGATGCTTCGGCAATTGGAATCGAAAATGATTTTAGAACTAGATTCCAAGGTACCAAACGGGCTGAACACCACGAAAGACCTGTACCATTTCCTGTAAATTAAGAACTTTCTTTTGGCACAGGTACCAGGTCATTTTGACAGCCCAGTGAACCCAGACTTATAGCAGAATTTTGGATAGTGCCCCTATTTAAGCCATTCTTTAATATTATTTATCCATATACAGTCTTTGTCCAACACCCAACATTTACCTAATTTATTCTCCTCTTTTAACTTTTTCGCAGTGACGGATCTAAGATTCTCCTGCACCACATAGGTTGCACTTCAAATACAGGGGGGAGAGGAAATGAATTTTTGAATTTTTCCCTCCTAAAAGTAGGATACATGAAGTCATCTTGAAAGGGGTTGCCATCAGAAGTCGATGTCCCCAATGTTGGCTATTTATATATAATATGTGAATTCATGTGAATTATGCGTTTTTATCAATACAATCTGGAGTTCTTGAAAGCACTTTAATCTTTTGCGTTGAGTTGCACATTGATCAGTGCAGTTTACATTGCTATTGTATTGTACATCCTAATGGTACTATTATAATGATGAAATGTATGGAAACATTTTTTTAGGATGGTTTTAAGCATGTATATTATTACTTTTTAAACCATGAAGTGACTCACATTTTATATACATGTTTATAGAAACTGTTTGTATTTATATGTGTATTTATAGTGTTTTACTTACAATCGCAATGTATTTATTTGTATTTTGCACATGTGTAACTGCACGACGGAAACGCACTTTAAAGTCTTTGCCAATATAGAACCGCAGAACACTATCTCAACAAGCATTTATGCTGGCAAAGAAATTCTATTACATGTTTAAAAAACACTAGTATATTTACTATCTTGTAAAGGATGAAAAAAAAAAAAACGATGTTTACACTTTGACTCTACCTACTAGTATTTTGTTTATTTTTATTTGGTCACATGGTGTATACACATTCAGTTAAAAAGAGGGCATTGTGGGAAATAATTCTGATGTGAACAAGGGCAACTGCCCGAAACGCGTCGTCTGCCACGCTGCTGTACTTCTCCCAGGAATAAAATATCCTTTGCCATCATCTGGGATTCGTTGGTCTTCTGTGTTTTGATCGCCGAGGTACTGGTGGTCTCAAGCCGACCTTTTGTAGCTGATATATATAGATAGATAGATAGATAGATAGATAGATAGATAGATAGATAGATAGATAGATAGATAGATAGATAGATAGATAGAGAGTATATGAGATAGGCTGGATTCAGAATGAATGTAAATAATGTAGAGACAGTTTTTTTAACAGAGAGACAAAAGGAAGGGGGAAAGATTGCATGACTTAAAAAGTGTCACTGAAGAGGAGAGACCTATTTACCACAGGGGTGAGATGAAAAACCATAGTGCAAATAAAGCTATCCAATCAACCAAGGCGATAAATACGAGCCTGGTGTCTCAGACTATAGCAATGCCCAACCAACAAAGGGGTCTAGGCGCCCCAGACTATTAACTATGCTTCGTACAACTGCAGGTAGTGCCTTGGTGGCTAGACGGGACAAGGTTATTAGAGTTTGGGAAATTATGTGAGCCACAACATCAAGGTTCAGCGGTAGCATTGTTAACGCAATGATTTAAGGACGCTGCAGGGGATATAAACTGTTTGGAATGGCTCTTCAATGCTGGAAGAAACTGGTCAAGAAAATCATGCAGATTTCGACATACCAATTGGTTGCACTCCCATCGATAAAAGGATAGTTTTTAACACCTCATAGAAAGAGAGTGGTGAATGTAGGGATACTACTCATTGTAAGTGATTGTTATGAGGTCGGGAAAATTAAGAGCCTAACCACGAGCTGTCTGTGAATCAGTTTTTAACCGCTTCAGCGCGGCGCAAATTTGCGCGCTGTGCTGAACGTTCTAATCAGCCAACCGGCTCATGACGGAACGGTTCCGTCATGAGCACAGGCCAACCGACGCTCATGACGGAACCGTTCCGTCATGAGCATGGAAGGGGTTAAATTAAGCAAGCAGTGCTGAAGCCCAGATGCACAAGGTGTTAAAGGTAATGCTTACATCCGGCTGCAGAAGTAGGCTGGATTTCTCTGCTGTATAAAGCCAGTAAGAGAAGAGCGGAAAGGAACTAGAGGGTAAAGAGCGGGAAAAAATATTCATATTTCTATATGTAATATCTAGGAAGTCTAGATTTAAATACAGTTAAACCAAGTATCTTCACAATACCTACATAACTTGCAACAGAATAAATAATATTGCAAGCACCGTGGACATGAAATGCCCAAGATGTAAGCAAGAAGATGCGAACTTAATCCAAATGGTGTGAAGTTTTTCCATCATAAGCTATTTCTGGGGCTGATACATTACTTTCATAGAAAGATCCCTAAATAGGACACAACGTAAGACACTATAAACTAGCTTCCTGGATTCATTCTCCTGCACTAAGGCCAAGAAAGCAGGTAACGGATTCCTGTATCTATATAGACTTTACATCAGGTGGATGTGAAATATTGAAATAACAACCCTTCTGTCCATGGAATGAATTGTGAAATCTTAGGCCTAGGGGAATACATGCAACAGAACACTGAAATACCAAAAGAACATGAAAGGAAACAAGGATAACTGCTGAACAACATATGTATATTAACTGGAGAGGGTTAAAGCCGAGGGGGTTAAAGCCGAACATATTTTGATATTTAGATGTTACTGTTTATGTTAAAGGCTAAAACAGAAACCTGATCATTCTGATGAAGCAAATCCAATAATTGATAATTAAAGTAAGAGTGAACTCAAATGTAAAGGAAGGTGATGATGTTGTAACGATAGGTTTACAACTGTCACACCAAACTTAATTTATAAACGGCTTAAAAAAAAAGTTAAATGAGAGCGTTAAACAAAGGAAACAGAAATAGCCTGAGGGGATAGCGGAGCTTGAAGAAAGAGTCATCTAAAATTAAAGTAGCAGAGGCCGGTGAGAAGAAGAACAGACAGAGACTCACCGCTCTTTCTGAGGTGCTGTTGACATATCGTGTACATTGGGGTCTTCGCACCCCTCTAACGGGATGCGGCGTGCTGCGACCTACGACTACGCGGGAGCACTTAGAGTTGGACTATGTGTGGTGTGTGTGATGCAAGTGAGGGGGTAGTTAAATGTGAGTGGTGGGGTTAGTGAAGGTTTAAAAAGTACCTGGCTCGTGGGTGTTGGAGAAAAACCTTATTCACAACCCCGGGCTGGCACTGTTAAAAGGGTGCAGGGTGAGGTAATTATCTGTCGTAACTATGAACAGTACCTCTGGTGTGCGTCAACATGTTTCGGAGCTAGTGCTCCTTCTTCAGGACGGGGGCACAACTTCCAACCTTACTCACGTATTTCTAACATATGTGTATTTTACAAAAAAGTGCAGGACTATATACAGTGAATTAATATTAGATACAGGCTATAGTGTGCCTACAGCGGTTTTTTTTGTGACCATGCACTTGCATGACCTACAAAGAAAAATAAAACGAATGAATGTGGTTGCCCTGTTCAGGGTGGCTCAACAAGGTGCAGTCACCTGGAGCACCACTTGGCGTAGTCGCCCTGTGAAAAGAAAATGACAAACAACACACATAACATAGATGGACACACAGATAGTATTTTCGAAATATTTGGTCATACTCATTATGTAGTGATGGCTTGCTTCATGAGCATTTCTGGACGTCAGGGGATGATTGCTAATTATGCAGTCTACAGGAACAAAAGAATGTTTTCAGTTTGTTTACTCACTTTTTTGCTAGGAAAAAGGTGTTTTCTGCAGACTCATACTCACTAACTCGGGACAGAATGTGTCTCCGTGTTCCCCTCACGCTGCTCCGCTGGTTTTAACTCGGAACGGGAGCTGGGCGCCTTTTGTACTGTGAATTCTCAAAAACTACCCTCTCGTCATTGGCTTATTGTCGGATATCGCTAATGCCCATATATGGCAAATCCGATCCTTGTTACCGTCACACCATGTATGGTATGTCCGGTTACGCGTAAGGTGCCAGGTGTGGTTTCTGCTGGTTAGAGTATGCGTGCATCTAAGCTCGATGGAATTCACCTGCGTGTGCTGGGGATTAGCGGCGCAAACGCATGTGCGATAGAGTAGTGATGAGCGCATGCGCACGAGATTAGCAGGGCAAACGCATGTGCAATGGAGTAGTGCCGAGCGCATGCGCACACGCGTTAGGGATGTTATCAATGCGCATGCGTGTGGTTTAGTATCTGCCAAATGGAGCTGTGTATCGCGCCTTGGTGTAATGAGACCAAACGTGGATTATGGCAGACAATGCTTCTAACCAGGATCATTATTTGTGGTGTGGTCACAGTTGTACCACGATCATTATGAGGATTTGGTTTTTATGGTGTAGCCACAGATGGAAGTACAGTGAATTCCTAAGTTCATACTCAACCACCTTCATGACGGTGCCACTGCAATGTTATGTGGCGAGGGGTATCTGTATGCACTGCATACTGGTATAGAGCAACCAAAGTCATTGCAAGGAGTTGGTCACTTATGTTGTTTCCACAGTAGGATGGTAAGGCAAGTTAAATCGCTGGGTTATTATACATGTCCCTTAAATGTGTCATAGTCTTGATGAATGGCATGGGGTGTCGCTATCAACTGGTTAGTTGCCCCCAGGGCACATCATCATTCAGCCCCTCAATATGTGTCCCAAGACGGAACACCCATCGTTGTTCCTTTTGAAAAAGACCCATTCCCGTTGGCAGGTGTTCGATTACTGTCCATTTTAAGTCATTCACACCATGTTGTTTTGCCAAGTAGTGTGTTGCCATTTTTGTCGTTGATTTTTTGCAGCGGACATTGCTTTTGTGTTCGCCTATCCTAGTTTTTACAGGTCTCGCGGTCATACCCACATATTCCAGACCACATGGACAGGTGATCATGTAGACTACATTATTGGTGTTACAATTCGTGAATTGTCTCTGTTCCCAATAAGTGCCATTTCTGAATGTCAAGTTCTTACTTTTCTTCGTGAGGTGACAGCTGCTACAGTTCCCACAAGGAAAGTGTCCCTGTATTCCAATGGCGGTCTGTCTGGTAGTGGCATTAGGCTTGGGTCTGGTATGTACCAATAGGTCTCTCAGGTTCCTACCTCGGCGATGTGCATACATTGGTTTTTCCAGATTGAGGCCGCCACAGTTCAATATCCTCCAGTGTTTATTTACAATTTTGGAGATTTCGTTTGACATTGTGGAGTATGTGGTGACACATATAGGTCTTTGTTTCTCGTCGGGTGACGGTATTTTGTCCTCCAGGAGCACTTCCCTGTGATTGTTCTTGGCCCTTTTCATGGCCTTCTCAATGATTTTAGGGGGATACTTTCGCTGTAACAGTTTTGTTTTTAGTTCCCCAGCTTGTGACTTAAAGTTGGTCAGTTCTGTGCAGTTGCGTCTTAACCTTAAGAATTGTCCATATGGGAGATTTTCCCTTAGGTGCCTCGGATGGAAGCTATCATATCTCAATAAGCAATTTCTGGCTGTAGGTTTGAAATGCGTGGTACTCTTGAGTCTGTTCCCGTCAGCATATATGTTGAGAAAAAAATCAACGACAAAAATGGCAACACACTACTTGGCAAAACAACATGGTGTGAATGACTTAAAATGGACAGTAATCGAACACCTGCCAACGGGAATGGGTCTTTTTCAAAAGGAACAACGATGGGTGTTCCGTCTTGGGACACATATCGAGGGGCTGAATGATGATGTGCCCTGGGGGCAACTAACCAGTTGATAGCGACACCCCATGCCATTCATCAAGACTATGACACATTTAAGGGACATGTATAATAACCCAGCGATTTAACTTGCCTTACCATCCTACTGTGGAAACAACATAAGTGACCAACTCCTTGCAATGACTTTGGTTGCTCTATACCAGTATGCAGTGCATAAAGATACCCCTCGCCACATAACATTGCAGTGGCACCGTCATGAAGGTGGTTGAGTATGAACTTAGGAATTCACTGTACTTCCATCTGTGGCTACACCATAAAAACCAAATCCTCATAATGATCGTGGTACAACTGTGACCACACCACAAATAATGATCCTGGTTAGAAGCATTGTCTGCCATAATCCACGTTTGGTCTCATTACACCAAGGCGCGATACACAGCTCCATTTGGCAGATACTAAACCACACGCATGCGCATTGATAACATCCCTAACGCGTGTGCGCATGCGCTCGGCACTACTCCATTGCACATGCGTTTGCCCTGCTAATCTCGTGCGCATGCGCTCATCACTACTCTATCGCACATGCGTTTGCGCCGCTAATCCCCAGCACACGCAGGTGAATTCCATCGAGCTTAGATGCACGCATACTCTAACCGGCAGAAACCACACCTGGCACCTTACGCGTAACCGGACATACCATACATGGTGTGACGGTAACAAGGATCGGATTTGCCATATATGGGCATTAGCGATATCCGACAATAAGCCAATGACGAGAGGGTAGTTTTTGAGAATTCACAGTACAAAAGGCGCCCAGCTCCCGTTCCGAGTTAAAACCAGTGGAGCAGCGTGAGGGGAACACGGAGACACATTCTGTCCCGAGTTAGTGAGTATGAGTCTGCAGAAAACACCTTTTTCCTAGCAAGAAAGTGAGTAAACAAACTGAAAACATTCTTTTGTTCCTGTAGACTGCATAATTAGCAATCATCCCCTGACGTCCAGAAATGCTCATGAAGCAAGCCATCACTACATAATGAGTATGACCAAATATTTCGAAAATACTATCTGTGTGTCCATCTATGTTATGTGTGTTGTTTGTCATTTTCTTTTCACAGGGCGACTACGCCAAGTGGTGCTCCAGGTGACTTCACCTTGTTGAGCCACCCTGAACAGGGCAACCACATTCATTCGTTTTATTTTTATTTTTCTCTTTGTAGGTCATGCAAGTGCATGGTCACAAAAAAAACCGCTGTAGGCACACTATAGCCTGTATCTAATATTAATTCACTGTATATAGTCCTGCACTTTTTTGTAAAATACACATATGTTAGAAATACGTGAGTAAGGTGGGAAGTTGTGCCCCCGTCCTGAAGAAGGAGCACTAGCTCCGAAACATGTTGACGCACACCAGAGGTACTGTTCATAGTCACGACAGATAATTACCTCACCCTGCACCCTTTTAACAGTGCCAGCCCGGGGTTGTGAATAAAGTTTTTCTCCAACACCCACGAGCCAGGTACTTTTTAAACCTTCGCTAACCCCACCACTCACATTTAACTACCCCCTCACTTGCATCACACACACCACACATAGTCCAACTCTAAGTGCTCCCGCGTAGTCGTAGGTCGCAGCACGCCGCATCCCGTTAGAGGGGTGCGAAGACCCCAATGATGAAGCATGACACCAAGGGGCCTGTTGGTGTGTGAGGGGTATTTAACCAAACACTGAGTGTCCCCACACTTGTGGTACACTCGCCGTCCCCTTCACTGTGAGTAGGATTCTTTTTGTTTATGTAATAGTGCCCGTGGAGTAAGAATCCTACATCTATACTCTACCTCCCTCCAATTGTTTTGTTTTGCTGTTGACATATCCACATGAGCCAACATCTGCCGGTGTACATGATGGAGTGCTGTAACTCCTTAGCAATTGATGTGCACTCCTTCACCAGCATCCTCTCATCCAAAGAGTGGGATTACTCCTTTTAAGCTCAGCTCATGTGAATATTATGTCAATATCTCTTAACACTGGACTTTCTAATTACTGTGGAATAATCATTAATACTATAATATGCTACATAATGTATACTGACATATATATGAACAACCCTTGCTCCCAAAGGAAAAGAGCACATACGAGAGGACTGGAGGATTAAGGCTTCTTTAATGCATTGGGCCTCCCTCAATCCAGCACGTTTTGGCTGTAGCGTATACCTTTATCAATGTGACACACACACACAGACACGCACACACACGCACACACACACACGCACACGCACACACCAATCCGTAGCTCAGCCTCGGCAGCTCGATCAGCGCCACTCCTCAGCAAACACGGACCAGGTAATAGATGCTAATTATTTTATTTTGTGCTGTTTTGCCGCCATAACGTTTCGGCTCCTGAAAGCCTTGATCACATGACACACGTAGAATATATGTATTATATATTTTATATATATATATATATATATATATATATATATATATATATATACACACACACACACACACACACACACACACACACACACACACACACACACACACACACACACACACACACACACACACACACACACACACACACACACACACACACACACACACACACACACACACACACACACACACACACACACACACACACACACACACACACACACACACACACACACACACACACACACACACACACACACACACACACACACACACACACACACACACACACACACACACACACACACACACACACACACACACACACACATATGGGGATCCGCTTGTGGATGCCGTTCCATTGGTGGGTGTGTCATATGGGGGTCATGGAAGTGAAACAGCAGCCGTACACGGAATCGAGGACGGGCCCACTTGCGGGGTCCATACAGGACTTGATTATGTGCTTTCCGCACCACACTTCCCATAATACACAGTCTCATTTGAGCCTCCCATTGGTGGGTGTGTCATATGGAAAATGGAGAAGTGGGTTAGAGGTTGCGCACTCCGCTTCTGTTAAAGCCCCTGAAGAGAAGCATATGGAGCTTCGAAACGAGTCGGGCAGATCCATTACGGAGCTGCATCTACAAGCGGATCCCTGTCCTCACCTACACATAAATCAAGCTGCTGCTCGTGTGCTACTCAAAGGTGGACAACCTTGGAGCGACAATTTATACGCGGACGTCCAGCCGCAGAGTATGCACCACCCCGTCATCCTTGGGGGTCACGGAAGTGAAACAGCAGCCGTACACGGAATCGAGGACGGGCCCACTTGCGGGGTCCATACAGGACTTGATTATGTGCTTTCCGCACCACACTTCCCATAATACACAGTCTCATTTGAGCCTCCCATTGGTGGGTGTGTCATATGGAAAATGGAGAAGTGGGTTAGCGGTTGCGCACTCCGCTTCCATTAAAGCCCCTGAAGAGAAGCATATGGAGCTTCGAAACGCGTCGGGCAGATTCATTACGGAGCTGCATCTACAAGCGGATCCCCGTCCTCACCTACACATAAATCAAGCTGCTGCTCGTGTGCTACTCAAAGGTGGACATCCTTGGAGCGACAATTTATACGCGGCCGTCCAGCCGCGGAGTATGCACCACCCCATCATCCTTGGGGGTCACGGAAGTGAAACAGCAGCCGTACACGGAATCGAGGACGGGCCCACTTGCGGGGTCCATACAGGACTTGATTATGTGCTTTCCGCACCACACTTCCCATAATACACAGTCTCATTTGAGCCTCCCATTGGTGGGTGTGTCATATGGAAAATGGAGAAGTGGGTTAGCGGTTGCGCACTCCGCTTCTGTTAAAGCCCCTGAAGAGAAGTATATGGAGCTTCGAAACGCGTCAGGAAGATCCATTACGGAGCTGCATCTACAAGCGGATCCCTATCCTCAACTACACATAAATCAAGCTGCTGCTCGTGTGCTACTCAAAGGTGGGCAACCTTGGTGTGAATATAACTCGAAGTCCCAGAAGGCTTTTCCTTAATGCACCAGAGCAAGCCCACCAGGGGGCGGAAAAAGCATTAATAAGGACTGATTGCTCCTGCACGTAATCCCCGCCTCTTTTGCACAACAGCCTGTGAACAAGAAGCAAGTTAGCTTCAAAGCGCGTCAGGCATTTACAATGGGATTTTGAAGCATGCTGACCTGCTGTAATAAAAGACTCTTCGAAAATCAAAAGGAGCCCGACCTGTTATTGAGTGCATTCCAAGCAGCTGGCACAGTTTTTTCTTGAAGTATTACGGCCTGCCAAGGGTCGTGGAATGCACCATCACAGAAACAGTTGTGAGCTGCCTTGGGATACCGGAATCTAACAATTGGCAGAATAACAGGGAAAGAGCTGAACGAGGTCCGCTTGTCTCCCAAATGAAATGGATGCAAAAAGGCAGACTTCACCAAAGAAAGCAATACACGAGCAGAAACTCGAAGTCCCAGAAGGCTTTTCCTTAATGCACCAGAGCAAGCCCACCAGGGGGCGGAAAAAGCATTAATAAGGGCTCGAACCCCCCCCCACGCCCCAGGGACCGCCACCTTCCCGGACACGAAGTATGTAAATATGGGGGTCCGTTACGGACCCCGAGCCGCGGGGACCACCATTTAACAATGTTGGGAGAGGGGGGCCGCCCTCCTGGAGCCCTCTGATGGCACTGGGGACCTCCACCCCCCAGGGCCGGCTCCTGCAGTGTCCCGGGGTGCCCACCCCCGGGACACTGCTGTTTACTATGGCAGGGGGGCGGTGGGAACCTTGCGGCTCCCACCTTGCCATAGCAAACTCTGCTTTGATTTTTGGAACGGAGAGAGCAGGAAACCTTCTCTATCTTCCAAAAAACCAAAGCCGATTGCTTTTCCACACTGGGAGCTGCATCTTAGCAGCTCCCCATGTGGAAAAGCAATGCCAGCGGGACCGTGGGGGGATTGGGGATCCCTCCACGGTCCCCAACGGAGAGGGCCAGCCCCAGGGATGGGGACCCCCGGGGCTAGAAGTGGCCCGGGAGGGGGAACATGCGGCCCCCCTCCTGAATAATTAATTTTATTAAATAAAAAAAAAACAAAGGCTGGCCCCGGGGGGTGGAGTCCCCAGGGCCATAAATGGCCTGAGGGGGGCAACGCAGCCCCCCTCCAAATAAATGTAAAAAAAAAAACAACAACAAAAAACTGGCCATGCCCCGGGGGATGGGGTCCCCGGAGCCGATTATGGCCTCGGGAGGGGGGCAAAGAGGCCCCTTCCAATTAAAAAACAAAACAAATAGGAGTCAGGCCCTGGGGATGGGGTCCCCAGGGCCAATAAAATAGGAAAAGAAGGGGGGCTACATAGCCCCCCTTCTTAAAAAAATGAATAAAAAAAAAAAAGACCAGCACCAAGCCGGAGGCCCCACCCCCTCCCTGCAACACTCTGCAAACGCGCCCCCCTGGCGGGGCGCGTTTGCAGATGGGGAACTAATTCCCCTTGAATACTGGGGGCCAACTAGCCCACCAGGTACCTCCAGTATGCGCTAGGGAGCTACGTTGCAGAGAGGTGTTCAGAGGCCCCGCCCCTTTTTACACCTCTCTGCAACGCAGCTCTGTAGTGCTTACTGGAGGTACCTAGTGGGCTAGTTGGACCCTAGGGACCCTCAGGACTCTAGGGGACTTAGTCTCCAAATTTAAAACGGCCACAGGGCGTGTTTACACAGTGGTGAAGGGAGGGGACTGGGCCTGAGGTTACATGTGCAAACATGCCCTGTGGCGCGTTTTAAATTGGGGAAATCATTCTTCAATCCTTAGGGCCCCTGGAGGCCAACCAGCCCACCAGGTGCTTCCAGTAAGCGCCACTGCACTGCGTTGCAGAGAGGTGGTCCAGGCCGTGCCCCTCTTTACACCTCTCTGCAACAGCGCTTACTGGAGGAATCTAGTGGGCAAGTTTGACCCTAGGGACCCTCAGGATTCAAGGGGACTTAATCTCCCAATTTAAAACGGCCACAAGGCATGTTTACACAGTTGGGAAGGGAGGGGACGGGGCCTGAAGTGACGTGTGCAAACACGCTCTGTGGCGCGTTTTAAGTTGGGGAAATAATTAGTCTTCAATCCTGAGGGCCCCTGGGGGCTAACTAGCAAACCAGGTGCTTCCAGTAAGTACCACTGCACTGCGTTGCAGAGAGGTGGTAAATGCCGTGCCCCTTTTTACACCTCTCTGCAACACAGCTCTGTGGCGCTTACTGGAGGTACCTAATAGGCTAGTTGGACCCTAGGGACCCTCAGAATTCAAGGGGAGTTATCACCTAAATTAACAAGCATTTGCAATGCAATAGGTCTTGCATTACTAAAGTTTGTGCTATTGGCATTTCTAAATAATGCAACACCAATAGCTCAAACTTTAATAATGCGAGACCTATTGCATTGCAAATGCTGGTTTCCTTACTTGTCAGAGTACAGAGAAAGCACTACGGCAGGCAGAGAAAGCATGATAAAAATGTTGTGCTCTGTTCTGCAGGAGCAGGTTACTGGCAGGGCATGCTGTGAGTCACACAAGACCAGTCCCTGTCAGTTGATGCCCTTAGATGAATCAGGTTTTTGTATGCAGGATTCAGGAGGTGGGAGACTAGCCTTAAAATCGGTAGTCTCCCGCCTGAATTGGGAGGATTGGCATGTATGGGTCAGGTGACCCTGCCAATAAAGGTTCAGGTGACCCTGCCAATAAAAAAGCACAAATGCACATGCTTGTGGCCAGTTTCGTAACTTTATCCACAACGTCTGTGTCACTCATTTACTAGTGGGCCTATGGCTCACAACATTACATTGGTGACGAGGGGTTCTGACCCCGTGCTGTGATGACTAGGAGGTCACTCCTGTGATTGAGGAGGAGATCAGGGCCTGCAAAGTCACTTATGCCAGCGCAAAGAGTGAACCTTTATTTGCTGGGGGAGGAAACAGAGACAGTCAGTCTGCTCCCCGTACCTCCTCGTAATAGCTACAGTGAGGGACCAGTGCAATCAAGGGACACATGGCCCCGCAAGGTAGTAGAGCGCCGAAAGAAGAGCAACCTGGCTAGTGACGAGGTACCCGCCTGGCTTATGCTGGAGCTAGCGGAGCAGCCCAACTAACTTTGCCTAAAAACTAGGTCAGAAGCGGGGGCACTGAGCCTGCAAGTCGTGCAGGGGTAGGAAACACTACTGGCTGTGTAAGAGGTGGTCCTCTATGCTCCCAATCCTCCCCAGGCCCTCACAGAGCAGCCATTTCAGCACAGACTAAGCTACCCTGCCACCCCTGAGCAAGGCTGAGAAAAAGGCAAGTGAAACGCATGTCGGCAGAGGCATAAAGCGTGGTGCCCTGCAGTAGCGAAGCAACTGTGGTCCATGTGAGATGACTGCACTCCAAGTAAGGCAGCCCAGACGAAGCGGACCACCGCTCGACAGTATAAGCCAGCCCTGCCTTTCAGTAGAATAAAGACGATCATTCCTCACAACCTTGCCTCTGATTAACTCACCTGTTTCTTACCACGTGGTGAATGGAGGCGAGTGATACATTGGTTGCTGCCCGCTGCACCTGCAAGGGGCCCAGCTGTCAGGCCCATTGGTTTTGAGGACCTGCCTGCAAGTGTTAACGGCTGCTTTGAGGCCCAGTGGGCCGTGACTGTTCCTGCAAAGCTGCAGCGACCGCTCCACGAGGTGTCGGGACAGCCGGTGTGCAAATGCAGGTGAGGAAGAGGGCGACCACAGCGCCACATAGTGGTGGTTCGCTACATCACATACAGCAACAGTGAGCTGTATGAAGCAGCCCGTACAGGGCTAAGGGCCAGATGCATCAAAGTGTTTTGCCCATTCTGTGTCTATGGGAAAATGTGTTGATGCATATGGCCCTAAGACTTTAACTAGAAATAAATACACTGAATTTCTGTGAGTGTATGAGTTAAAAGAGCTGCCGTCTGGAGGTGGAAAATAATTTTTGGCTTCGCGATGTTTTTGTGAACTATCGATGTAAGTGTTCCAATTCAACAAAGGTGCAGATGCCATAGTTGAAGATACGGCTGAGCATGCCTGCGCTGTAATTATCATGAAAACTCTGCGTAAACACTTGTAAGCAATGTTTTTAGAGAGAAAGAGAAGTTTGTAAACAGCCCGGCCACAAAAAGACGGACATGGCTTTGTCCAAGAAAGTGCGATTTTATCGATTGAAGTAGAACACACTGGGAGCTGTAAGCGTGGCCACCCACTAACAAAACAATAAAGCGCCCTGCTGTTTGCGAAAGTGAAAGTGAATTGTAAATGGTAAAGGCGGGAATACAATAAAACGCTTAGGTTGTGGAAACGACATGCGCTATGGAAAGCTATAATATAGAGCAAACCGCATCGCCGCTGTTTTGCGAGAAAAAGATGCAAAACATGTTTGTGAGGAACGTTGTGCCGTTGATTGAAGAGCATTCCACCATGCACAGGAGATTGCATTATTAAAGCCAAGAGTATAGAACAGAACGCAGGAGTGCCGTATTTTAAAACATTGCAGCACTGCTATAAAACTGAATTCTTACGAAAGTTAAACCGAATTGTATATGGTAACGGCGGGTATAAAACAAAACGCTGTGGAAACGAAATGCGCTCTAAAGAGCTATATTATAGAGCAGAAAGCATGAGTGCCGTATTTTAAAACATTGCAGCACTGATGTAAAACACAATTCTAAAAACACGCAGAGTGCTGTATTAGAAAACATTGCACCACTGTTTCCTAAGCCCGCGAGTGGTGTGCATGCGCACACGTGCCACCGCGAGCCATTATGTCTACAATTATCGCGCCAGTGTCTGGGTACAATAATTGAAACCATACGGCAGGAATGTGCGTAATAGACACCAATAGGCCATGGGCGGAAAAATTCGCCCGCCTTTGGCCTTTTGTGTGCTATCTTAAAAAAAAACATGCAGACAAAGGCCAATAGCAGGCCACAAAAGTAAAAACACATGCACAAGTGTGTACAATTCCAGGGTCCGTTTCAGAACCCCGGACAAAAGGGCTCTTGCCTGCGCGAGCACTGCTGCGCAGTGCAACACAGGGCGCGAGCCCAAAAAAGGCCACAGGGCGTGTTACACGGTGGTGAAGGGAGGGGACGGGGCCTGAGGTGACGTTTGCAAACACGCCCTGTGGTGCGTTTTAAGTTGGGGAAATAATTCCTCTTCAATCCTGAGGGCCCCTGGGGCCAACTAGCCCACCAGGTACTTCCAGTAAGCTCCACGGCACTGCTTTGCAGAGAGGTGGTCCAGACAGTGCCCCTTTTTACACCTCTCTGCAATGCAGCTCTGTGGTGCTTACTGAAGATACCTGGTGGGCTAGTTGGATCCAAGGGACACTCAGGATTCAAGGGGACTTTAAGCCTCAAATTAAAACGGCCACAGGGCACGTCACCTCAGGCACCCCCCTCCCTTCACCAGTGTGCAAACGCACCCTGTGGCGTGTTTTAAGAGGTATTTTTAATCCCCCTGCCCTATTATGTACTAGGGTCTTACAGAGGAGGTCATGGTAATCACTGGGGTATCCCATCGCATAGTGTTCCCTAGTGTATGTAGGTGTTTTCACTGTATTCTAAGTGTCTTTTAGCATAGCACTTTCTCTAGGCCTGGTTAGTCAGATTCAGTTACCATCATAACCGTCAGAAAAAGTTGTGGTTACAGGAGGACTTTCTGTTCCTCTTTTGGTTCTTTCTGTACATCTTTTTTTCTTCCTGCACTTTTCTTTGTCTTTGTGGACTTCTGTATTTCTTTTTTTCTTTCTGTGTGTTTTTTCTTCTTTCTTCACGTGTCCTACCTCTGTAGGCATAGTTAGAAACTAGCGTTTAAAAAACCTTTGAAATTCAATAGAAAAACCTTAGGTTTCAGGCACGTTATAGTTAGAAATTAGCATTTAAAAAACCTTAGAAATTCACTGAAAAAACCATAGTTAGTTGGACATTTCACTCGTACAAAACCATCTAAATTCCCCCGTTATAGTTAGTTCAGCTAACTATAACTCACGCGCCCGCAATGCACTGCTGGTGAAGTCACTTATTAGTTCACTCATGACATGGTCAGTGACATCACTCATGACATCACTGATGACATCTCAAATGACATCACTGATGACATCATCCTTGTGATAGATTGGCAGACCTCCTCTCACCCTAATATAACCTTTGATACACACACTCAAAAATAGAAACTAACATTTTAAAAACAATGGACATACCAATACCACTTACAACACACCTATTCAGTAATTTCAAGATCTACACACACATCCACTAATTCACCAACAGTCCTATACACTCATACGTGTATTCACACATCATATGTACTCATACACCTATACATCCTGTTACACCGACACTCATCCATATAGTTACTCACACACATAGTCACACATGTAAACAAAGTATCAAACATCCATTTACAACTTATACAGTTATACACACACCACCACACTTACTTCTACAGAAACTTACACATACTTGCTCTCTTAAACAATGCCTTATGGAAACACATACTTATTTACACAGGTAATCTTCCAATCTCTCACTCTCACATATACTCACTTTTATACACCAATACTCACATATACTAGGTTGTAGTTACTCATAAAGACACTATTGAGACAGTCATTCACTAACCAACACACCCATACACACACTCATCCACCCATACAGTCCTGCACATATGCGGTCTTCAACACATACAAACAGTGAGTCACTCATTCATGCATCTATGCACTAAGTATTACTAAGTAATACCCCCCACCAAACCATACAGACACTCAGACACTCATACTGATACTCAAAAAATTAACTAATAACCCATATAGACACTCATGTAGCTACTCACCAATCCATGCAGCCACTTATACACAACGTGAGAGACTTATACAGATATTTACATATTTAAACATTACCCACCAACCCATGTATTCATCAAGATATACTTTATCAGTTATACAATCAATTTTACAAAAAGAAAATCATCCATTTAGACACTTATATACCCATTTATTCTTCCATCGACCTTGAGATATACATATATAAAACATATTTAATTTTCAGAAAAACACACATTCACTAGATGTCATTAGTGATGTCATTTGAGATGTCATCATTAATGTCATTAGTGATGTCATTAGTGATGTCACTAACCATGTCATGAGTGATGTAATATGTGACGTCATCAGCAGTGCATTGCGGGCGCGCGAGTTATAGTTAGCTGAACTAACTATAACGGGGGAATTATTATATAATTTTGTACGAGCGAAATGTCCAACTAACTAGAACGCCCCTGAAACCTATGTTTTTTTCAGTAAATTTCTAAGTTTTTTTTAAATGCTAACTTCTAACTATAACACCTCTGAAACCTATGTTTTTTCAGTGAATATATATATGTATATATATATTATATATAGATAGATATATATATTTTTTCTGTTATAATTGTCTTACTTTAAATTGCTTGCTTAAAGCTCATGATTTCCAAACTTTTCTTAACTCCTTCTAGATGTATCCTTAGTGAGGTGTTTTCCATTCCATTGGTTGTTGCCAGACACATCATGAGCATGTTGTCCACCTTTGGATGGATAGCTGCAGCACTTGCCATCACACCCATCTGTGCATACTTTCATCAAGTAAAATCTAGCAAGAGTAAAAGGTTTCACCACTCACCAAATGTTGGATCTGCTTCTTGCATCTTTGAAAGACACCCCTCTATGCCTCCTAATGTTTTATCATTGGTCCATGTTACATACTGTAATTGAGAAACACAAGAGACTTTAAATACCTACTACTGAAGTCAGATGATATTTTGATCATGTCTTGCAACGGTTTTAGAATGTATGATAAAACAAGTTTATTTAATTTAGAAAATCACCAAGATATTTTACAGCTGGGAAAGAGAGACAAATTCAGACTGCACCTTGTGAAATATTACAGTGAGATGAAGGAAGGCAGCCAGGGGTCACATGGTAGGAAACAGATTCTCAAGCAAAGAAAACTAAAGGGATGATGAAAATTAGAGATTCCACCCCTTCAATCCCATGGATTTCCGGATCAGATACTATATTTAAACCTTTCGAAATAGTCAAGCTAGCTCTGTTCTTCAACCAAGGTAGCAAGAAAAGAGCATAGAGCACCCAAGTTAGTTGTAGAGTTGTTCTGTACAAGTGAAATTCCGGATTTCTTCCCAGAGTTCAACCTGAATATTTTGGCAACTTTCGGCCATTAATAGCACTCTCCGTATCAAGAAGCCACTCAAAATGAGGGCCCAATCAATGCAAAGGAAAAATATAAACATCAGCAAAATGCCATAAGCCAATACCAAAACATGACAGACACCTCATAGACCCACTGCATGGTGCATCTCACTCACACAAGTCTATCGGTTAAAGAAGGCAAATACCCTCTAACAATATCCAGCCATAAATTGGGAGATAGAAAACATATTCTAAATCAAATCGACAGTAGTTTTTTTTAAAGCTTCATAAAACATAAAGAGGCTAATCCATACATTAATGCAAAATAAAAAGATATTGAACAAAGTAATCTATTCTGGAGTTGGGGAAAGATATGCACTGATAATTTTGCCCTGAAAATATTAACCAAGGTAAAATTCACTAATGGGACGCCAATGTCCCCTGCATGCTATACAGTTATGTTCCCCAGCCCCAACTGCCTCATTTATAGTATATTGTATCCTGCTTTTTATATTTCCGCCCCAGTAGCATGCTAAACTAGTGCGCGAAGGCCTCGCCCTGTCCCATGTCATGAGTGAGGTCCCGGACCGGTCAGGTGACCTGGAGTGGTGACCCACGCATGTTCTCATTTCACTGACACAGACATACAATCTCGGTCACCAATTTGTCTAGTAGAGCAGTGGTGGCAATGTACTTTGGTTTGTCAATCAGTAGTTGAAACCAGACCTTCTCATCTGTATCACTACACTGGAAGCATTTTGGGCAACTTGGGTGAAGTTCTGCTTCTATGTACTAACCCAGATCCGTTAATTGCAATCCCAAGTTCATGTTAAAAGTGTGCATTTAAGTGGCCTTTGTGGTGCATATAGCTATGCACCAAACAAGCCTGTGTGCTGTATACAGGTGTGCATGAATAAGTCTGATTAATGAAGGTCAATTGGTTCCATTTTGGAAGTTCCTGGCCTATTCTTGTGTCTGTTTTCAGACAGTTGAAGTATATTATGGATATTTCCGAAGCCGGAGGTAGGAGACTCAGACATTGAAGTGGAGAAAGAGTAAACCGGGCCTCTTTAGAGATTCAATTATGTTATTTTGCTGAGAGGAGCTGCTGATTCGTATTCAGGAACACTGCCTATTGGTGGATGGTGGGGGTGAAAATTGGGACTGCAGTTTCTGTTGTTAGGGTGCTGTTGAGAGAAGGATGGGGCCTGCCAACTCCGCAGAGGTATGGCTGACCTGAAGTGCCAGAACTGGTGCTATGTGGATCCGCTGATCTAAGGAAGACAGCGGAGAGTGATCAGCATGCTCCAAGGCACGTGGCCACAGAGCATCTGCATGGGCAGTTCCCGGAAGAACAGTGGGCAGCGGATGTTGCAGATGCCAACACAAAGTTTGTGTCTAAGTTGGAGCCTGTCAACCAGGACGTTTGTACCACTATTGAGAGAGGTTTGGTCCGAGGCAGACTGTGCTGCACCTCTAACCCCCTCCTGGTGACTACCATTGTGCTGCTGTAACCTCCAGACACACAATGTGCTGCTGTAACCTCCAGACACACAATTGATGGACGGAATGCAGAACAAATCAATGCTGATGCCTGGACAGGTAAGTACAATATTACAGTAAAAGCACATGTGGCTCACAGTAGTCCCATTATATAACAATATCCGGGTCAACCAGTCTCAGTGTCCGCATCGTCCCCAGATTGTTCACTGCGGGCCAGCAAGTATTCCCTCAGTGGGGCCCATATATCTTTAGGCCTAGACATTTTCGGCAGCTCCTCCGTGTACAGGACCAATTGCTTTTGACAGTACACCATGTCGGTAAGCCACGTGGCAGATTTCGGGCCCTGCCACCCATCCCACGTGAATAGCACTCGCCTTTTAGCCAACAGTAGTGCCACTTTCACAAAGCAACCCAGTACACCCTTTACCTCAAGCACGTATCCTAACAAGCATATCAGCAGGGTGCATTCCAGCAAATGCCCAGTCATAGTGTAAAGCAGCTCCAACACCTCTACCCAATATGAGTGTACCCTCCTGCATCGCCATGCTAGATGCACAAAGTACGCCCCCCTTCCGGTGAACAGCCTTTACGACGCGGCTGTTACACCACGTGCCGTTACAACGCGGTTTTTTCAACGCAAGTCGTTACCACGACTTGCGCTGGAGGGCGCTGCAGGACAAGGAATTTTTTTATTTACTATCCAACACCTTCCCTACTGTACGTAGGCTGGTGTTAGAATAGTAAATAAAAAATTCCTAAGTCCGCACCCCTCCAACGCAAGTCGTGGTAACGACTTGCGTTGAAAAAACCACGTTGTAACGGCACGCGGTGTAAAAGCACGCGTTGTAAAGCCGTACAACCCCCCCTTCCTGCCCACACCACCTGCAGCAATCCGTGTCTCTAAGTCCTATTCTATGGAGTTTTATGGGGGTGTGATAGGTCTGGTGCAAGAACTTCAGGTGTATAATGCGTAGGTTACTATTAGACGATAGTTTCCCTGTCACCATACAAATCTGTTCCCATATAGTCACCGTAATCTGTGGGTCTAAAACCTTATTCCACCGCCCTAGACTTTTATCTTCTGGAAGCACCGTCTCTTCCTGTACCGCCCTGTATAGTCTAGTGAGTAGGTGTTTCTTGGTGGTCGCTGTTATAACCAACTGCAACGCCTTGGATACTTCCGGCTCCTCTGGGAAGCTGGGATAATGATCCCTGATAGCTCTACGCAGCCGATAACAGGTATACGTAAACAGTGGTGTAGGGTTAGAAATATAACTCAAATCATATCCGGTAAGATACGTCTCATCCCTATATAGGTCACCCATAACAGAAATGCCTGCCTCCTTGAGCGCGCAGATCGAGCCCCGCTCACTAGCTACTGAAATAGCACTGTGTCCCTCAATAGCCATATCCGGAGCGTACAGTGGAAGTCTATCTGTCCGCCTCCCAATGTCTTGCCAAGCCGAGACCGTGGCATCAATGGTGTTAATCTCTGACCTAGGCGTTAGTCTCTGAACATGGGTAATGATGCCTTGTAAGGGTATATTGCCCGCGTCTCCCTCCTCAACCGCCACGTGGGGAATAAAGCCATGTGGACGAAACCAGAAAAACGCATTTTGGGCCAGCCCACATAGGTAGTACATGAAGAAATCTGGAGCACAAAATCCCCCCCTTGTCAAACGGCAATGTCAGCGAGGCCCAGCTTATTCTCGGGGGCTACACCAACCGAAGCAGCTGAGTCTGCACAGTTTTAAAAAATTGTTTGTTTAACCGAATGGGGATATTGCAGAATAAATACAAGAACTTAGGTAGAACCACCATTTTGATAACTGCAATGCGATACGCTAGCGACAGGGGTAAGCCCATCCAGTGATCAACTTGCTGTACCAGTTCAGTATAGGCCCTCCCGTAATTTTCCCGTATCACAGTCACAGGATCCCAATGGATCCAAATGCCCAGATATTTCACTGGGTCCCCCGTCCACACCAAGGGATAGTCCACCTGCGGTGATTTGGTGGCAGGTGTGAGAGTAACAATGACAGACTTCTCCCAATTGATGTTCAATCCAGAAAAAAGACCAAATCGGATGTATTCCCGAATGACCCGTGACAAATATATTTGCGGCTCCCGGACATATAGAACCATGTCATCCGCATAAGCAGATATACCCACCGGTCTACTATTAAAATTCAGAGCAGCTGCCCTGTGAATTTGGTGAATTCTACACGCTAGGGGCTCTAAAACAATTGGAAAAAGAAAAGGAGACAACGGGCACCCCTGACTAGTGCCTCGCTGGATGTCCAAGGGAGCCGAAGTGAGTCCGCCCACCCTCACTCTTGCCGAAGCATCAGTGTATAGGATTTGTATCCAGCGGACGAAAACAGGAGGAAAGCCCATTCTGTTTAAGATAGATATCATGTACTTCCATTCTATCGAATCGAACGCCTTGGCCGTGTCCAATAACACAGCCACGGCAGGCAAGTCCGGGTTCAAAACATGAAACATAGCAAATATCGTTCAGAGGTTCCAGGATGTGGAGCGGTCTGGGATAAAACCAGATTGGTCTGGTAAGACCAAAAGAGGCATTAGGGGATGTAATTTAGTAGCCAACACCTTGGCGAGAATCTTAGCGTCAATATTGTTCAAGGATAAGGGGCGATAGGATTCGCATCGAGTAGGGGTCTTATCTTTCTTCAGCAACGTGATAATCAGCGCTTGTCTCAGCGAAGGCGGGAGATGTCCCACCTCATGCGCCTCCGCATACATTGCCAGAATGTGGGGTGTAAGCAGATACGCGTACTGTTTATAGAATTCTGCTGTCAGCCCATCAGGCCCCAGGGCTTTCTTATTAGGCAATGATAAAATGGCCTCCTTGACATCTGCCTCAGCTATGGGGAGGCTAAGAAATGTTCTGTTCACATCCGATAGCCAGGCGCATGCTGTATCAGACATGTACTCACCCAAATCAGATTCAGACATGTCCCCCCGGGAGGCATACGGTGTCTCATAAAATGTGCGGAATTGACCTAATATATCGTCAGGAGAAACATGGTCAACCCCCATGTCATCTACTATATGATCTATCAAGGGGGCATCTGTTCGTTCCCGAAGCCGGCTGGCCAGTACCCTAACGGGCCTACCCCCCTCCCCATATGCCCTCACCACATATCTCTTCGATAGATATTTTATCTCCGAGTTCGCTAGGGACTTGTATTCCTCCACGTATTCTCTAATGTGTGCCAGTGTGTCGGGTGTGGGCGATGCATCATAAGAAGCTTCCAATTCACGCAGTCTTTCCTCAGTACGACATAGTTGTCCCCTCAGGTCACGTAAGATGCCCGCCGATGTACCTATGCACTCCACCCTTATTGCAACTTTGAATGCTTCCCATAGGGTAGCTGCACTGTCAACCGTGCCCACATTAAGATCAAAATATTGTACGATAGCCTTCCGGATAGTATCCTCATATAAAGGATCTAGGAGAGAGTCTGCCCGGAACCGCCAAGTGAAGGGGCATCTCAAATGATGTGGCACCATTATCTGAAGCATGACTGGATTGTGATCCGAGAGGGTCCTCGGCAATATGCAGACCTCTGTCGCCCACCCGTTAGCTATACCATCTAACAGCCAATAGTCCAGACGAGACCATGTATTGCTGGAGTGATATGCGTGCCCTCCAGAACCCCATCATGTCTTAGACGCCAAGCGTCAATCAGACCCATTTCTTCCATAAAATCCCGAATACATTGGGCAAATTTGACCATATGGGTGCTAGTGGAGGCAGACTTGTCCAACTGTGGATCAATATGAGTGTTTAAGTCCCCCCCAATTAATAACGCCGCCTACGGCCATGTACGCAACACCTGAAACAAAGTCAAGAACGATGCTGGCTCGTCAACCACCGGCCCGTAGACATTTACAATAGTCACCATCACCCTCGCCAAGTTGCCACGCACCATCGCCCAACGGCCCCCTTTATCTACACAGGTGTCAAGTGGTTAAAATGGCGTCCCCTTCTTGATTAGAATCAGTACCCCTCGGGCATAATTAGAGTAAGAGGAAGACAGTCGGAAGGTAGCCCATCGCCGTGCTACCGAACCCTCGGTGTGCTTGGTTAGGTGGGTCTCCTGCAGTAAAGCGATGTGCACATCATGCCTATCCAGATGTGTGAGCACCTGCCTAGTCTTCTTGGTTGTGTTCAGGCCACGCACATTCCAGGTAATACATTTGTACTTCTCACCCGCCATTTAGCAAGCCATCAGGTAGTCTTGAGCCAGCATCGTCCCTTAACAGCAAGAATATTATCACCTGCGCACTGCACTTCAAAGAGTTAGCACCACCCCAAATCCGATCTTTCAAGCAGAAAGTAGGCCCCGGACCCCAACCCCCCCTCCCATTTTGGCAACCCCAATCCGCCAAAGACACGAATCACCCCCCCCCCTCCCCCTCGCCCCAACATCAACAACAATAGCAACCATAGTACTTTTTGGGTCATACCCAATGGGGACTGTAGCGGCAACATACACTCCCAGCACTAGGCGGGAGTGGGCCACCGCGCCTATCGCATTGTAACCCTCCCCCCAAGGCCAGCCTTCAGAAAACAGTACAAGTGTCAATCAGGGAGCAGCCATCCCATAAGCAACATACCCCAGATCAAACATTCGTAGAACTTCCCACAACCCCCCACATTATAACAGATCTATCAACAAGTGCTAGGCAGCCCCAGGTATAGCATCCAGTTCGAAACAAACTCCCAGGCGTCCCCACATCAGCTCTGCCACCCTGGAGCCCAGGAGGCGATCAATACGTTATTCTATGCAGTCCAAAACATCACATATTCATGTAGCTAGTACATTTGAATAACTCAGTCCTCAACGTCTGAAGTGGAGCCAGGGGATCTGCGCCGTTTCTGCAAAGATTTAGCATACGCCATCGCCTGCTTCGGTGTCGCGAATATTTTGCCTCCCTCGAACTCCCCGATGCGCAGCCTCGCTGGGTATAGCATGGCATACGGAATCTTCTCTTGCTGGAGCAATCGCTTCACATTTTGAAATTCTTTCTGCGCCGCCTGTAGTTGCGCAGTGAAATCCGGATAAAACGAGAGCGGATTATTTTGATATGTAATCTTTCCCTTTTGCCTGGAGATACGTAGGACAGTGTCCCTATCTCTGTAGTTTAACAGACGAACAATTATAGGTCTCGGCGGAGTTCCAGGAGGTGGACGAGCCGCCAGCGACCGGTGGGCTCGCTCAACCGCAAACATGGGGGATAGCTCGTCCGCACCACAGATCTCACATAGCATGGTCTCGATGTAATCCTCCAGACGTCCAACATTCGTCGACTCCGGCAGGCCTAGCACGCCGATATTGTTGCGCCTCAACCTCGATGTCCTCATTCTTTGCTTGAATGACCGCTAGAAGCCTCGTTATATCGGACGTTTTTTCTGCTACTTGTTGGAGTCCATCCTCTGCGTCAGTAATCCTCTGCACCGCTTCCCCTATACGTCCTGCCTGTTTGTCCAGTTTGGCAGAGAACTGGTCCATGCAGCCATTTAGAGCTTCTTTCTTCCCGTCTATCGCCTGTAGGCTAAACTGAATAGCAGCCAGCGATTTCTCCAAGGTTGAAGAGCCCTGCGAGGCAGCGTCCAAGTCAGAGTCAGAGGTCTCAGTCTGGGCCGATTTGCCGCCCCTGCGGAGCTCAAAAGTTAGTTTTGGCTGGGATTTATCCGGCTTGCCCATCTCGCACTCAGTAAGACCGAGTAGTACAGCCACAGCCTCGCTCTCCGACGTAGTCCAAGTCACCCCACTCTTGACCTCACGATGTAGACAGGTAGTCAACACGCACTTTCCACAGGCACAACACCTTATTCTGCCTGCCGTCGCTGGGTTCCCCCTCTATATGGTGATGAGAGGGGCCAAAGACGTACCCTTTTGCGTCAATCCAAAGTCAGAGAGTCTCATCACAGGCTGCTGTCTTCCAAATGAACTCCCACGTCAGCGGCCTCTGCAGGCGCACCGCCGGTGGCCCCCGCTGTGCATATCAGCACGATGTCATATCAACTAGTCCCGCAAGTGCACCAAGGGGGGGGTCAACACAACAATCACCAGTATCTGGAAGCCGCTTTTACCAACCACAGTTCCCGTACCTCGGATCCTCCATGTATTCCAGCCGCACCATCAGCATGTAAACAGTACCCGGGGGGGATTCGGCCTCCGTCACATGCCCTGCGCACCTCGCTCGCGTCCGCCCGGTAATCAGCACACTCCGTAACAGCCGCCGCCTTCTCGTAGTCTCGGGAGGGGGTGTGTGGCAAGGGGGCAAGTCTTCTTTGCAGCTGCTACCCCTCAGACAAGTCCAACAGTCAAGGCCCAGTTCTCACGGCCCATTCGCGGCCTGGCGCGGTCACTGGAGCCGGCTGCTCGCGTGATCCAGCAGCCCAGCTCCCGCAACCTCCTCCCCGCACCACCAAAATCCAGTCCCGCTCTCTGCCGAACTCCACTTATCTGGAAGCGGCTCGTCTCCTCAGGCGCGGATCCTCTCCTCTGCTCCTCGCCAGGAATCCAGTCCGCCGCAGCAGTCAAAGGTGCTGAGGGAGCGCGATCCTCAGCTGCGCTCGCACGTCCCCACCACGCCAGAGCTCAGCAGGCCTGGCTCCCAAACTTTCAGCCGCCATGCTCGCAGCTCGTTGTCACCGGGCAGCGTGAACAGGTATCGCAGCAGTCGGGGAATATATAATGGCAGTCCGCTCCCCTCCAAAATATCAAGCTACTAGCCCGGGTAGGGCAGGATACTGAAGGATTTTCACGGTGGCCGGCAGAGCAGCACTACAGCGCTGACATCTTGACGCGCACGAAGCCACACCGCCCCCAATTCTACGTCTAATTGCAAGAATTCAGAGTGAGAAGGCAGCAATAATTCAGTTTTTTCCACCCAGCCCTGAAGACACTGGTTCACTTTGCTCAGAGAGTTGTTAATATCATAAGGATAGTGTCTTCCTCTCAATTGATGTCTGTTACTCCTATCTCACTTAACACTAGCTTACCTGCAGAGGTTAAAATCAGCAGTTTGGAGTTCGAAAAGGAGGGACATAGATCAGGTCTGTCAGCTTCTGTTATGGATTCCTTCCAAGGTTCCAGAAGACATGCTACACAGATAGCATACGTTTATTGCAAGACATCCTCCTCAAAGCGGTGTAAATATGAAGATTTTCTCCAGTTCTTTGTAGCTCAGAGAATGTGTTGCAGTTTTTGCAGGACGGCTCTGATAAAGGTCTGTCTGTTTCGCTTTCCCCCTTAAGGGTGCAGTGGTCAGCTATTAAGGGATTCAGATCTCCTTGGGGTTCTGTTTTGAAAGCTGAGAAATGGATTTCACGACTCTAAGGAGTTTGAGCTCTTAAGACCAAAATTAAGAAACATCATCCTAGGGTGGGACCTCCTCTCAATTTTGGAAAACTTCAGAGATATCCTTTTGATCTTTACATTTCTGAATCTTAAAATGGTATTTTTGATTGCTATTGTTAATGCTAGGAGCCAGGAAGAACTGACTGCTATGACATGTTACTCTCCTAATTTCGAGATTTACAAGGACCATATGGTTTTGAGATTAGGTCCTTAGTTTGCGCCAAAGGTTGACTCATTATTTCACAGGTCTCAAGAGGATCAGAGAAGAGCCCTGGGGTATCTGTAGCCAAACTCCGAAATTCTGAGAGGAGTGGTGATAGTCTGACTTGCTGTGTTCTGCCGGTGAGGACGGATTGGATTCAGTCCAGGGCTTTGCCCCAAATGCCGGCGTCATGGAGTCTCATGCTTAGGGTTCAGTGAGAGATGGTGTTGAAGGTAGCCAAGAGGTCCAGGAGGATGAAGGCTGCTCTTTGTCCCCGGTCGAGGAAGGAGCGAATGTCACCGGTGGTGGCGAGGAGGGCAGTCTCGGTGCTGTGGTTGCTTTGGAAGCTGGATTGAGAGGTTGGCTTCGATGAACTAGGAGAGTTGGTCGTTGATGGCCTTCCCTATGACCTTGGCTAGGAAGGGGAGCAGGGAGATGGGTCTGCAATTCCTGAGATCTGTCAGAGGATTTCTACAGAAGAGGTAGATCTCTGCGTGTTCCTAGTCGTCGGAGAAGGTGTCTGTTTCAGTGGAGCAGTTGATGGTGTGGGGTAGCTCGGTGGCGATGGAGGTGGTGGCTCCTTGCAAGATGTGGTGAGGGCAGGGGTCCAAGGGGACTCCTGAGTGAATGCTCGTCTCAGTCTCGATAGTGTGGTCTGTGGTAAGCAGGATCCAGTTGCGCAAGAGATGTTGGGTGGCATAGTTATCCAGTATGGTGGTGGAGGGGTGATGAGCGGGTCTTGGGTGTCAAAGCTATTGTAGATCTGCTTGATCTTGTGGTGGAAAAAGGTGCAGAGTTTGTTGCAGAGGTCTCTGGTGGGTGGGACTTCTGCAGTGTGGCTGTTGAGTTTAGCGAACTCCTTGATGATGGCAAAGATTTCTTTGCTGTTGTGTGCATTGGCGTTGATTCTGTCTTGGAGGCCTGTTTTCATTGTAGTTTTGAGGAGGAGGTGTTGTGCTGTGCAGCGGTTTTGAAGGCTGTGCGGGTTTCCAGGGTTTTGTAGTTCTTCCATCTTTCTCGAACAGTCTCCAGGTGCGTCTGGAATCGTGGAGGGTGGCAGTTAA
The DNA here is from genome assembly GCF_964261635.1 of Lissotriton helveticus. Taxonomy (NCBI): domain Eukaryota; kingdom Metazoa; phylum Chordata; class Amphibia; order Caudata; family Salamandridae; genus Lissotriton; species Lissotriton helveticus. Next base: position 431,591,730 of record NC_136057.1, read on the forward strand.
CCAACTGGCTTTCTTTGAGTGTTGCTTGCCATGTGGTTTCTTGAGGGATGCCAGTGCATCAGAATAGTTGGAGATTCATTGGTGGAGGTTGCATGATAATGTATTGGCGTCTGTGGATGTCTGCGGTGTGGTAGTGCTGAGGAAGGCAGTGAGATGTTCTTTGGTGACCTTGTTCCAGTTACAGAGGGAACGGTGGGTACGGTGGTGTACGGTGGGTTTGGTGAAGGCGAAATGAACGCAGTAGAGTTTGGAGGTTTGGCTGTAGGTGATGTTTTCATTGGTGGAGGAGATGAGTTCAAGCATGTGCCCTGCTGCATGTCGGAGAGGTCAGTAGCTGCTTGAGTCTGATGTTGGCAAGATTCTCCAGAAAGGATGCGGTGTTCTGGTTGTTGGGGTTGTCTAGGTGGAAGTTGAGGTCACGGAGTAGGATGTAATCGGTAGATACAAGAGCCTGGGATGTGATGAAGTCGATGATGGCGTCGATGAAGGGCGGGGGCCAGGAGGTCTGTAGACGAGGGTGCCGGGGAGGGTGGTGTTGAGGTTGGTCTGGATCTGGAAGTGGATATGTTCCATTGTCGTCGTTGGGTCGTCCAAACTGGTAGTCAGGCAAGGGAGCTCTTGTGGACTATGGCGGTGCCTCCTCCTGGTCGGATGGTTGTTCCAGGTTTCTGTGAGGAAGGCGATGTCGGGGGGGACGGAGTCGAGGAGGTCCCAGATTTCCCTGGCTTGTTTGGGTAGGCAGTGCATGTTGAGGAGAATGCAGCTGAGCCGGTGAGGTGCACTGTGGGTCAGCAGCGCGGCGGGAGGAGTTAAAGTGCCAGGTTGGGTGAAGGCGCAGCTGCCGTTTTGTCAGGAGAAAGGTCTTTGGGTGTCCTTTGGTGACGCGAGGTGGCAGGGGGTGTGGTGTCTGGTTTTGAGAGCGAGGAGTGTGCTGGCATTGTTTCAGTGGAACATCCGAGAACCAGGGCCTGTGGCGATGCATTAGGTTGTGTGAGGGAAGAGGGCTGGCCAGCTGGGAGGTAGGAAGTGTGAAACGCAGTGCTAGAAGGAGGCAGGCCGCGGGGGTCAAGCAGGGACACAGCACAAAAAAAGAGTGAAAAAGTGAAAAAAAGTATGGAAGAGGAGGAAAAAGAGCAAACGTTAAAAAAAGAATGCAAAGAAGGCAAAGATGAAAAGGAGGAAGAAAGCACAAAGACAGAAGGTAGACCAGCTGCAGAAGAAAGATGATCTCCACTAGACCACCAGGGACGAGGCACAGGTGGGAGCCTGCGGGTGGAGGAAAGCCTCAAACCACCAACCAACAAGGGTCAGTGGATCTGCAAGGGGTAGCAGCTACCAGACGGAACTGCGTGGGGAGGGAAGCAGTTCACTGACAAGGACAGTGAAATTGATAATTTCCTGACACAGCGTCCTCCATGGAGTAGTGTGAGGGGGAGGGCTGGACAGCTGGGAGGCGGAAAGAGAGAATCGCAGCGCTGGAAGGGGGCAGGGCCACAGGGTCGTGTAGGGGAGCGGCGCGGTGCAGAAAAAAAGAGTGAAAATGTGAAAACAAGTATGCAAAAGGGGGAAAAAGAGGAAAAGTAAAAAAAGAGTGCAAAGAAGGCAGAGGGAAAAAGAGGTAGAAAGCACAAGGACAGAAGGCAGACCACCAGTAGAGCAAAGATGCTCCCCACTAGACCACCAGGGATGAAGCACAGGCCTGTGAGTGGGAGAGGGCTTCGAACCACCAAACAACAAGGGTCAGTGGATCTGCAAGGGGCAGCGGCTACCAGACGGAGCTGCTTAAGAAGCAGTTCACTGACAAGGACAGTGAAATTGCTAATTTCCTGGCACAGCGGCCTCCATTGAGTAGTGTGAGGGGGAGGGCTGGACAGCAGGGAGGGAATCGCAGCGCTGGAAGGGGGCAGGGCCACAGGGGTCGTGTAGGGGTGCGGTGCGGTGCGGTGCAGAGAAAAGAGTGAAAAAGTGAAAACAAGTATGCAAAAGGGGGAAAAAGGGGATAAGTAAAAAAGAGTGCAAAGAAGGCAGAGTGAAAAAGAGGCAGAAAGCACCAGGACAGAAGGCAGACCAGCAGCAGAGCAAAGAGGGTCCCCACTAGACCACCAGGGATGAGGCACAGACCTGTGGGTGGGAGAGGGCTTCGAACCACCAACCAACAAGGATCAGTGGACCTGCAAGGGGCAGCAACTACCAGGCAGAGCAGAACAGGGAGGGATGCAGTTCACAGACCAGGTCAGCAGAATTGCTGATCAAATGTAGACATCACCTGAATATTGAATGAACTTCACTGATTCCCCATTCAAGCCTGCATCATTTTCTTAAGACTTTAGCATATGTGTTTCATATGGCTTAGGCTACCAGCGCTCTCTACACTTGGATATAGTAAGGCCTGTATTAAAACTCCCAGAATGTACTTGTGAGGACCAGGAGAAGTCGGTTAGCCAGTGAGTGACCAACCTCTCCTAGAAAACTGCAATATCTGTAAGACCTAATACACTATCTAAAGGTCCACCAGAATCCATTAACGCCAAGACTTACTAGAGTCCCCATACCAGCTTCATCAGGGTTACTGTTGAAGGAGACTCAATCAATGCCAGAGACCTCCAAGGGGCAAAAACTTGACATTCTCACACCTGAGGTTTTCCTGCATAAGCCAACAGTTTTGCCTAGTCCCCATCCTGATGCCAGAATCCGTCAAACTCCTTCTCCCTGCACTATTCCACCGTCTACGTTCCCATAAGGCTGTTGATGGCAGGAGGCAATTATTACACAGGGACAAACCAGGTAACCTTATCGGACCCACAGTCTATCATAGCTAGCCTGAAAACTAACCCTTGTCACTATCACAACCAGTTGCATACAGTTGGCGTTTTGCACCATTTGGCGCTAGTTATATTAAAAAATTTAAAAATTCATAACTCTGGTTTCCCTTATTGAATGTTTGTCATTATGGTGTCATTTTGTTCTTTAACGTATTCGTTAGACTTCTAAAATGAACTGACAGTTTTAATTGTGTTGTCTTTTTGATGCTTTACAGTTTTAGTACTTCTAAATGGTTTACACATGTTTCTTAAGTTAAACCGGTCTGCCCCGTGCCATAGCTATCAGAGATTACACTCTGGTTTCAATTGCTGAAACCGTTACTGGGCCTAACAAAAATGATGACATTATTACTTTTGGTTGAATACCATCCACCACAACTGATAATCCACTTTCTAACACACCCCATACTTCAGTTTAAAATTCAAATGTTGAAAATATCCGATGTTACTAATTCCCAATCTAATTATACTCAAATTCTTCTTCTTAAAGGGGCTGAGTGGGCCCTGCGAGAGATTCAACAGAGGAAAATGCAATCAGCAAATTGGATGCAGGGGGATGGCTTGCTGAAATATAGCATGAATGATTAAAATCTCATGTTATGGTCTCTAGTGTTATGTAGGTTCTCAATGTTGAATTTGAACTTTTGCATCTGAAGACTACACTCCCCCAATTACTAAAGGCGGTGGAGTACAAAGCAGAAGGATTCTCATGTCACTGAATATTGAGAATTATGGTACCCATTAACATTCAATCACTCTTCAGCTCCCCACCCTCACATCTCATGTGAAGGAGGCACCATTTCTATGGAACACAACCTTCAAGACAAGTTATGCTAAGGTCGGGCGCTAGAGGGCGCACAAGCAGAATGGCCGCACTGTAGTGAGGCTCCTGCTGCCTGACTGCATGATCCTATATTAATCCTTTGCCACCAGCGCCAAAACTCTTGAAACTGCAATGAACTTGTAGGTTATCCTGACAAGCAGACTCGGTGAAAATCTGGCGACGATCGGAGGCTCCGGCTTGAAGTTACAGCCATGGCAGCGCTGTGCCGAGAACTGGGCTGGAGCTTGTCTGCCTGCGCTGCCCGGAGCCCGTGATCACGAGAGTCCGCGGCTGCCCACGAGGCGTGTGGGCCTCACCGAGCGGCGGACGGCTGTGATCCCTGCGTTGCCTCGCCCCCAGACCTGGGCGGCCTGAATGGACTACTGTGCAGCACTGTGCCCTACTACCGGCATCGGAGGCGGCTGGCATACATGCTGGACGGCGAACTACATGAGTGATCTGCCTACTGGTGAGACCCTGCGTGCAGCGGAGCGCCATATGCGGGAGGGAGGTGCGGACGGACAGTGAACCGCAGAAGACCGGCCTATACCTGGGAGCCCGCTGACTGGCATCGGAGGGACCCCCACTCCCCCCCCCCCCATACCGGAACTACCTAGAGGCGAGAGGACCTGGCGCAGTCTCCCGGACCGGCTCATCGCGGCTGCCTGTAATCTCTGCCCTGCTTGTGGAGGCTTCTTCTGGAGGTGGCTGATGACTGTAGACCCTGCTCGCACTGGTGCGATTAGCGGAGGGTGTAACGGCGACGGACCGCGGATCTTAGCGTGGGCGGTAAGGAGAGGGGGCTGGATGCGCGCCATTCGCGCTGCTGGTGGGGGTCACATGGCTGACACATCGCGTCCCTGACGAGATCCCTTGCCTTCCCCACCGAAGAGTGTCGGCTTACTACTCCCTGCACAGTGCTCGCCCACTGCACCTCGAAGACTGAGGCGGCGCTTACATATACTACCTGGGCCACTGCTCCTCCACTGCTGGGAGCTGCGTGAGCTCTATCTTTGGACCCTCAACGTCTTGGTTCAGTTACGCAGCGGACCGGCATTGTCGACCTGCCCTATCTCACGGATGCGGCGCGCCTGAAACCTGGTGCTGTTGAAGGATGCATACTGGCCTTTAAATATCGGAGGTGCTTAGAGGCCGGCCCCTATCGTTGGAGGTGGTGTTTCCTGCTGTAGGCTCGCGCTGGCCCTCTTGGCTTGCGGTGATTGTCCCACGCTCCCCTCATACTTGTGAGCGTGGTACACGGCTACTGCGAGTGCCAGCCGTTTTTTACCCTACCGGCCCTCCGGAGCCTGAGGCTGCACTTCTGGGGACTTCATTACTACCTGCCTCAACAAGACACCTACTGCGTGTTGTCCCACTTGTTTCCTTTGACTACTGATATTGTTCTGCACCTCACACAGCTAGGATAGACTGAGCCTCCCTGCATATACTTTCACAGCTTTCCCTCATTCAGCGCTGACATATCGCACTGGCGGTACCTGGCGTGACCCCTCTTCACATCACTTGTAAGGAGATCCTGTTGCGTTGTGCTGGGTTCAGACACAATTGCCTATCGCCGCTGCAGGAAGTGACGGTGCTAAAACTGCGTGCGCACGCCACACTCCGCCATGGGGAAACCCGATAACAAACAATCTAAGCTGTCTTTCGACTCTGCAGCCCCCAAGAAAGGACTGAAAAATGCGTTGGATACGGGGGAACCCCACGGCGCTGCGACATCTGGGACTAGCTCAGGCTCTGCGCCGGCGGATATGCATCAACTGATGCAGGAGATGTGACAAGAGTTTGCCACAATAGTGGATAAGGTAGACCGGATCTCCTCCAGGATGGACGCCATCGTGCAAAAGATGGACGTTCATGAGGAACGCATCACGGAAGCGGAGAGGTGAATATCAACTAATGACGACACCACGGCTTCTCACACTGCGCAACTCTCCAGGATGGATAATATCCTTAGAGTGATTGCGGCTAAGAACGAGGAGTTGGAAACTCGAAGCCATCGAAACAACATTCGCATGGTGGGCGTACCAGAATCCACCAACACAGGGCGCATGGAGGAGTACGTGGAGAGGATGCTTCTGGCGGCAGTGGGTCCTGACGCATTTTCCAAGCAATTTATCGTAGAAAGAGCGCATCGCTCCTTGGGCCCGCAGCCCAAACCTGGAGCTCCCCCGCGGCCCATCATTGCGCGGCTTCTAAACTACCGAGATCGAGACACAGCGCTGGGAGCAACACGCACCAACGGCGCCTTGTCATATGAGGAGGTCAACTTCTCTATTTACCCGGATTTCACACCTGTGGTGCAAGAACAACGCCGTAAATTCCTTGATGTCAAACGGAAACTGCGAGACCTGCAAATTGATTATGCATTGTTGTACCCGGCCAAGTTACGGGTGACTCACCAAGCCAAGCAACATTTTTTTTACAACTCCACAACAAGTGAGCGATTTTCTGAAAAATCTGCGCCAGGCGCGCTCCGGTCGCAGGGGTGCTGACGATGTGCCGAGGGACAATGCCCATTCGCTGAATGGTGATGGCTAACTGGCGGGCTCGATCGACTGGATAACTTGCTGATCCGCTGCTGTCGTCCTAGAACTTATGAACTACTTTCGATTACATTGTACACTGCTGTTGACCGAGTACACGATAGACAAGTGTTGGTATGCTGGTGGTACTGTACTTCAGGCACCACCCCCCCCCTCCTTGACCGTGCCCGCTGCAGGCCGTACAGGACGAAGGGCACGGTTATGGGGGGTGGCTATGTGCCTCCCTTGATGACCCCCATAGGGTGTACCCCCTTGGATGGGTTTGCTGCACTGCAGTGGTTGGGATGGTTACTCATTGGTGTGGGAGGTGGGTGGGACAGGATTTCTGGCAAGTTTGGGTTGCTTCAGTGGGTGGCGGGGAGGGTAGGGGCCAGTGGGAACAGGGAGAAGTTTTATCACCTCCGAGCTGTTTTTACTCACATGCTTGACCTGTTTTACTTTAGCATGATGAAAGTGGTCCCTAGGCGGGGCAAGTTGAGAGGGATGTTTACGAGTTGGAGTACGTTGTTAACTGACCAAACTTTCAAAGAGTTCTCACGTTTTAATCTGACAGGACTTTATGTGAATTATCTGCGAGACTGTTCTCTCGCACGGCATTGTGTACACACGAGCATTGCCCCACAGGCTTCTATTGGCATGTATAATCACACACGACCCGGTATGACAACCCATTGGCTTCTAGTGCATCGATTGCTGACTGTTGAGACATTGCCTTTCCATGGGAGACACTGATTTAAATGTATTAACGTGGAATGTGCGGGGATTGGGGGACCCTAGGAAGCGACGTCACATCCTATCATACTTAGATCGTCACTCGGTGCACGTGGCCCTTCTCCAGGAAACCCACCTCAGGGAACACACCCCACACACTTTCGCCTCCAGATGGGCAATACACACGGTGTTCTCATCCTTCTCTAACTATGCTAGGGGCACAGCGATACTTGTAAAAAGAGGTACGCTCTTTGTTATGACTGGTACGAGAGTGGATAGCCAGGGGCGCTATTGTATAATGTGGGGCAGATTAGGGCACATTGCTATGACACTGGTATGTTGCTACGGCCCCAACATTGATGACCCGCACTTTTTCACGGAGCTATGGGTAGCAGTTGTGGGAACAGGTCCTCAACACATTATTTGGGGGGGTGATTTCAACACTACTCTAGACCCTACCATGGATAGGTCTCATCCATCTCCGCACCATTACACTAAGGCAAGGGTGACACTATGATCGGTACTCACTGAGTGTAGTCTAGTGGACACTTGGAGGCATTGGCACGCGGGCTCCAGGGAAGGTACACACTTCACGGCACAGGCACGCTCTTGGGCGCGGCTTGACTATATATTTTTGACGCCACAACTTTCTACTTCCCTTACTAAGGCACTGCACCTCCCCAGGACGTATTCGGACCACTCCCCCGTAAGAATCACGTTACGCTCAGCGGACCTAGGCCCCTCCGTAACTGCATGGCGGATGCAACCTACGATGCTGATGCTTAGATTTTTTCCAGAGAAATAAGGACTCTGTCAATGACGTTGAAACAATCTGGGATGCATTTAAAGTAACTTTGAGAGGGCTTTGCATTGCCAAGGGCTCCGGAGTCTTAAGGAGCATTTTGACACGTTTGAGGTCGCTTGAGGCTGATCTTACACGCCTTGAGGCGTCATTGGCTATGAACGCTGACGATGCTACCCTCTTGACTATCTGCGAGAAGGTCTCTGAATATACTGAGGAGGCTGCCAGAGAAACGAAATTTAGAGGCAAATACTGGGCTGCTAGGCGCTATGGTGAGGGCGGGAGGCCAGGTAAGGCCTTGGCTGCGACGATGAAGCTGGCCAGAACACCTAATGTTATCCTAGAACTCGAGGACCCAGCCGGAGAAGTGTGTATAGACACGACTCGGATCCTCAATACCTTTGTGGAGCATTATAGCTCATTGTACACCTCCACTAGAACTGGTAGCCTCTGCTTACAAGACTATCTGGCTGACGTTTCCCTTGGGTGGCTTAGTGATGCACAAAGAGCGTTCTTAAGTGCCCCTTTCGAGGTGGATGAAGTGCGTGATGCAATCATGAGCATGCAGTCCGGGAAAGCTACGGGACTAGACGGAATCCCAATTGAATTTTACAAGACTTACATAGACTTTATGGCCCCTGTATTGAAGGAGGTATACGAAGACGCTCTTGAGGTCGGTCACTTACCGCCCTCTATGCGTGTTGCACTCATAACATCACTACTGAAGCCCGGGAAACCTGCGGCTAAATGTGACTCTTATCGGCCCCTCTCCCTCCTGAACTGCGATGTAAAAATACTTGCAAAACTAATAGCCACTCGCATCAGCCTCTTGCTCCCTGCCCTTATCTTGCCGGACAAGTCTGGTTTTGTACCTGGCAGAGCCACTTCGCATAATTTACGTACCTTTTTTTCTGTCTTGGACTCGGTCCATGAGGACTTACCTATGGCTGCCATATTTCTTGATGCCACTAAGGCTTTTGATTCCCTGGAGTGGGACTATGTATTCCGTGTCCTTGAGAGGATGGGTTTTCCAGCGATATTTATCTCATGGATTCGGCTCCTGTATGAACGTCCTGTAGCTAGAGTTCTTGTTAATGGCAAACTATCTTCGGAATTCCCAGTTACCAGGGGAACCAGACAGGGGTGCCCACTGTTGCCGCTTCTATTTGCCATAGCGACAGAGCCCCTGGCGGCAAAATTGCGACAACACCACAAAGACAATGGCCTACATTGTTTTCAGCGTCAACTACTGATATCAATGTATGCGGACGACATCACCTTATATGTGCGCAACCCGTGCGACAACTTAAATCCCATCCTAAGAGAGTTTATACGGTTTGGTAGACTCTCTGGAATTCAGATTAATTGGGGGAAATCGTGCATATTCCCACTCACGGCGTCCACGGTTAAGTTTGGTCTTGACTACCCCATAGCTTGGTGCGAAGGAGACTTTAAATATCTGGGCATCAGTATCGAGAAGAATAGGGATGAATTACTTCGGGCTAATTATGGCACCACTATGATGCGTATCACTGATAACATAACGAGATGGATCACGTTACCCCTTTCCTTAGCTGGTAGGACGTCCTTAATCAAAATGGTGATCCTCCCCCAAGTATTATACCTATTTTTGAATATCCCATTCTACCCTGGCAGATATTTCTTCCAGCAACTTCGGACGGAACTCATCAGACTTGTGTGGGGAGGGAAGTCGCCCCGCCTAAAATGGGAAACCTTGATTAGGCCCTATGCTCAGGGTGGGTTTGGTGTACCAAATTTTGAATTGTATTACCAAGCAGCTCAAGCTCATTATGCCTATTTTTGGGTGCACCAGCCTCGGTATATGCCCCAACTAGCTGTGGAACACTGGCTGGCCCATCCTATCCCCATAGAAGGAGCACTCTACGCCCTGATACCAAGTAGAGAAGACACCTACGACAGTAATGAGCACAGTAACAGCATGGTCTCGACTTACTTCTAAAATGGAGGCAGCGATGCTCTATGCGCCTTTGCTGCCTTTGGTTTACCACCCGCGTTTGCCCCTGCTACAGGAAGTTGGTTTTCGCAAACTGCTACATAATATACACGTTACTACATGGGGGGACCTATACCATAATGGCACGTTCCGATCTATGGATCATCTATATGAGAGCATAGAACCGACCCCGCTGGATGTCTTCCTATACATTAGACTTCGACAAGGTCTCAAAGCCCTCACACCTGACTTTCCACATGAGCCCCCGACGTTCCCTCCGCTGCAGCTCTTGCTTCAAAATGACACGCCTTGTAAACTTGTATCTACGCTCTATAGATCAGTACACGCGCACATAGACTACCCAGCTCTAGTTGCTAAACTGAGATGGGATCAAGAATTAGACACTCCACTAACGGACGAACAATGGGGATTCCGTCTCCAGCAGACAGAGCGCATTTCTGCCAGCAGCAGGTTTAGGATCCTCCATTATAAATATATCCACAGACTATACTACACCCCTGTCCGTATGCATAGATTCCGACTTCGCGCTACTGACACCTGTGATAGGTGCAACGCCCCTGGAGCTGATTTTCTGCATTTAGCGTGGGGATGAGGGGAGGTACAGCGATACTGGGGCCAAGTATTCGCAGCTTTGTCTAAAATGATTCATGTTGAACTAGACCCCTCCCCTGTCTTGGCTTTGTTGGGATACGTGGAGCCCTTACAGGCAGCATACCGCAGTTTTATTGCTCTAGCCCTCTTGATGGCCAAACGTAGAGTGGCATGTCGATGGGGCAGAGGCAGGGCACCCAAGTTCAAGGATTGGATTCACGATCTTACATATTGCCAGGAACAGCTTCATACATACTCTGAGCTGCTACCACTTGCCTCGCGGCCCAGGGATATATGGGCCCCACTACAGGGTTACTTAGCTCAGAGGCATGATGACGCCTCGGATGGGACGACCACCTGAAGCTTGGTGGGGGGATCGGTTTGGGTTTTCCTCTAGTGCGCGAATGTATAAGTAGGGATTGAACATGTGAGTCCTTTTGGTTGCATGAGACACTGGGATGCCCTTGTACTAGGCAAATGTGACTGCATGTAGCGGAAGCAGGTGTTGGTTTCACTGTTCTACTGGGGTGTGTGACTTGGGGGGGGGAGTGCGACAGGCGTCAGCCATCGGTATGAGAAGCTGGACTATATTATGCGCAACTATCGCATATACTACAGGACTAGTTGCTGTTCCTCTGCTGGTTTTTCTTTCGCAACGTTCTATAATATGGGTCAACTGTTATATGCATGCTCTGTGGATTGTGAACTGTGTACGAATCAATGCACTCCTTAACAATGTAATGTACCTGAAAATATCAAAATAAAGTTTAAACAAAAAAAGTTATGCTAAGGACAAGAAGATCATTCGGATCATCCTTCTCTTTCTCTGTACAATTATTTCAGTTTTTTCCTGAATTCAATTTTAACTGATTGTTGTTCATCTAATTTTTGATAAACATCATGCTTGCAATGTTCAACACTCCGTTCATCATCCCTTTTGGTTTTCCCTAAAACTGAGGGCACAATACCCTGGGTAAGAGAGAGATTCAGAAGCTGAAGGACAGTGTCAGGGTATGCCAAATAAACGGCTTTTAATATATGAAGAGGACATACCCATTTAGGGGAGCCTCATTTTACCTTATTTACTAGATCACTGAGGAGTTTCTTATTTAGTCCAGGAAAGACTGTCAAAGAGAGAGAGTTTGGAAGGACAGGAATGTCAGTGAGGCTACTGTGACTAGAGCCAATTGAGTCCTGGATTATTTATTTATTTTTTCCACGAAAAAGAAGTTCAGATCATTGCAAAGTTCCTGAGTTGCTGTGATCAGCAGGATCACGCGTACAGGAGTAGATTATTGGTGAAGAAAACTCTCAGCCTCTAAAATGGCTGTTTTATAGATAGTGAGGCTCGCGATATTGTGTGCTTTATCCTGTGCTAGGTAAGTTTTACGCCATTTCCTTTCCGCTTGGCGAACATTGAGTTTGACACTTTTTAAGTCAGCAGTGAACCATTTGGATGCTCCATGTCGCCTTAGGCGTGAGGTTTTGAATTATAAGGGGGCATGGATATCTATAGCATGAGTGTGCCAAATAGTAATCTCCTCTAAAATCTGTCCAGGTGTTCCTGAGGAGTAGGCTGGTCATGTGTTTCTAACAAGAATACCATGTCAATCCGATTCCAGTTTCTGAAAGTGCTTTTTTGTGACTTATGCAACAACATATCCCTCACATTAAAACTGATAATATAATGGTCTGACCATACACAAGGGTGGATGGTTAGATTCTGGAGTGTAACATTGATGGACCACACTTGATCAAGTGTGTGGCCTTTGATGTGCGTGGGGGAATGGATATGCTGGGTCAGACTTAAACTGGTTAGGGTCTCTGTTAGCTCCCCTGACAGCTTTCCCACTTCCGCCTCATTGGCCCAATAGTTCAGATCGCCTAGGATCAGAACTGTGTCATAATCTATGATCAGAGATGCAATGTTATTGGCTAAGACTTTAGGGAAATCTGGCATCGCTGTGGGGGGTCTATACAGAAGTACACAGACCAGTGAGGAGTTTGGAGAATCCAATATGATCACAAGAGTGTAGACTGCAGAGATTTCAATATGGGAAATGGCCATAAAAGGTAATCCTTTCTTAATAGCAACAGCCACCCCACCTCCTCTTTTTCCCCCGATGACTTATTGGTTTGTAATATGAAATAATTTCCAGGGAGGGCTGCTAGTATCTCTGGGGAAGTCTCCTCTGTTAACCATGTTTCAACCAGGAAGATCATATCTGGTGAATCAGTGGTCAAGAGATCAAAAAGTTCCAATTGGTGCTTAACAACTGAGCGTGTATTAAGGTACATAGTGTTCAGGTCCCGGTTAGGTTGACTTCCATCAGATTTAGCCAGATCTGTGTGATAAGGTTTCTGCCCCCTCCCTTCAGATTATTACAGTGAAGTGTAGAGAAGGGGCAAAGGAGATCTACCTGTGACAACTTCACGCAAACATGCTGATCATGTACTTGCCTATCTTATGGTGCCAAATTTTTAAGGGTGGCCTCTGAGTAAGTGTGTTTTAGACCATAGTGACATGCCCCTTGTCCCGTCCAGTGAAGTAAAGTGATCTGTCTACGATCAAACAACTTGGAAAATGCCATAGGCAGGGATTTGAACCTCAGATTTCCTGGTTACACACTGTGCTATTTAGTTATTGAATTGATATCTTCTTCCATTTTACCTTTTACATCAAAGGACAGTATTTTGTTCAATTCTACCAAGAGTTGACTAGTGCTCTGTATTAAATAAATGCACTGATCACAAGGTAAATCAATCATATGCAAAACATCTTTCTTTACAAAGTCAATGGCAGTCTAGAGCGGATAGCAGTCTCACAGTGGAGGTGATATTGGAAGTCAGATAAGTATTGAAGGTCCTGAGATGTGACGAATGGATGGCACATGCACTTTCTGATGGCACAAGCTAGGGAGGAAGGCAGAAAAGGTGAGGTCCAGATGGGTGCATTAGAAACAGGACTACCGGCATGACCATTCTGTGTTTTGACACTTTGGGAGCTGATCAGTAATTTGACTAAGATCACACTATTTACACAAAGCTGAAACAGTCCTTTTTAATTTCCCTGATCAACAGAGATCTCTACTTCACAGGAAGAAAACCACAAACAAAAATGTCATGTCTAAGCATGAAACTGGTATAATTCAGGAGAGGTTGTCAAGACAGAACCGTAGCATTTACCACTTCAACGAAGAAACAAAAACGGGAACCAACAAACTTTTTAGGCCTTCATAAAAGCTGGTTGCATAGCTGCATGGCCATAGGTTTTGCCATCTTGTATCAATTCAGGATGGGCTCCACAGCAAGGTGGTTGCTCTCAAAGATTCTCTGTGCAGGCGTCTGGCTACCAGGTTACTCTCTAGTCAGATCTCTTGCAGGGTCTAGTCCTCTTTAGTCAGCTGGTGTTTTTGTGAGTCAGGTGACCTACTGCTTTTTTGTGTACCTGTGTAGCCAGAAGGCCTATGATTTGGTAATAGCAATTGCAGCCCCTGTGTGCGAGGAGGACTATGGGTCCTTTTATTAGTCATCTTCTTCCAACAGAAACCAGGAGTCAGAAGTCAGGATTCTTCTTCCAGGAGGGCCTTTTTCTTCAGATGGAGCCTTCCCTGGTATAGGAATGTTCTGAGCTAGATTTATCTTGTGCTCTACCCAGGGACTGCAGGAGTTTTACCGCCCAATCCTAACAATTTTCTTGCAGTACCACCACCTCCTTTTGCCGCACTTCCTCTATGACATATTATAAACTTACTTAGGAGACCATGTTTTAAGATGTCGGCACCCATCTGCCATCAAGCAAGCCTGTGATAATTTTCTTGGACACTCCCCTACCTGACAGGGTCAAAACTGGGTTGCTCTCATATTGTGGCTGGAGCTTAGCAATCTAGTAGAGTCTTTTATTTAAAAAAATGTTTTTACCATCGAATAGATATGTATACATGCTGCCATCATACACATCAATTTGTCTTCATTTCTCTACGTCCTGATGTCAGCTCCTGTGTGTTCCCACCTAACCCAGATTCCCAGCATAGTGAATCGAAATGTTGCGTGCATGCCCGGTACTTCCACTTTGCTACGGTGCCTACGAGTGTGGAAACTAGACTTGTCTTACAGCCCGACCGCCTACTCAACAAAATCTGGGCCATGGCTCTCTGTATGGATTCTACGCCACAAGTGGCTTGGCCACTCACTCAATTGAGTGTATGATATTTAGATATCTTCTGAGATAGCACACTGAATGGCCTAAACTAAACTATAATCTACTAACTATGTCCTAGGGGAGATTTGTGCCAATACTAAAAACAGGTTGGGTGCTGAAGTCACACACACGGGGAGGGTAATAAAAACATAAAAATTGGGGGCTGTCCATGGGGGTCTTGGCGATTAATAGAAAAAGCCCATGTCGGCAGCCCCAAGTCAAAAGAGGCTGTGCTAAAGCTATCATTTGTTTCACCAACCGTCTCGGTCTACTCCCACAAATCTAATCCCTGCTTCGTGGTCAGTGGTTAAGACCCACTTGCCATTCAGGGGTACAGATGCAAGCTATTGTCCCCCGAGTAAGAATTGTCAATTCTCAGGGCCAAGGATGTGTATTCCAGCACTGGCAGTGTGATAAGTGGCAGAACTGGCTTTCAGACAGTTCTGGCACAGGCACTTTGGAGTGTTTACAAAGTTCTTTTCTGCTTACTTTATTAAAAATCTGACTTCACGATTAAGTCAGATTTTAAAAACTAAGCAGGAAATATCTAGAATGCATTTTTCCATGCCTTTCCTAAGCAGAGGTGGGAAATGAAGTTTGTAATCCCACCTAGGCCTAAAATGTCTAGCCTGGCCAACACAGTAAAATAGCTTTTGGTTTTTATTTTACTATAAGGGCACACCAACTAAAAATCGAGTGCGATATATATATATATATATATATATATCAACACGAACAGGAAAGCACATTTGAGAAAGGCCTCTGGAAGCTTAAATAAAAAGTTCATTTATTTTGCATTCGAAAACTTGCCAGCAGTCCAAACACAGGTAACAGGCTTCTCCGTGTAAAATGCTTGCCAGACGCGTTTCAGGAAATACATTCCTTTCATCAGTGGCAGGGATTGTAGTGAAGGCGTCGCGTTCAGCTTCCAAATTAATAACACCTGCCCGTGTGGGCGTGGCACTCCAAATGCCTCATGGTGTTTGTAGTTCATTTAATATCCAAGTGGATGCGATGCTCAGTCACACATAATAAAATACAAATGTTCACCCCCAGTGGGTAGATGCACTGCATTCCGTGCTTGAGCTGCCCTGCTTTGTAGTTTTCAAGTGCGAACTCTCTGCAGGCTCCAGTCCTGAATTGCAGCCTACAATGCTTCCTTCCGATGATTTCAAGCTCGTGAAGCCAGCTTGAACAGACCTGCATGAGAACAGTGAGCCTTCCTCGTTAGGCATGCCAGGCCCCATAAATCAACACGAACAGGAAAGCACATTTGAGAAAGGCCTCTGGAAGCTTAAATAAAAAGTTCATTTATTTTGCATTCGAAAACTTGCCAGCAGTCCAAACACAGGTAACAGGCATGAGGCATTTGGAGTGCCACGCCCACACGGGCAGGTGTTATTAATTTGGAAGCTGAACGCGACGCCTTCACTACAATCCCTGCCACTGATGAAAGGAATGTATTTCCTGAAACGCGTCTGGCAAGCATTTTACACGGAGAAGCCTGTTACCTGTGTTTGGACTGCTGGCAAGTTTTCGAATGCAAAATAAATGAACTTTTTATTTAAGCTTCCAGAGGCCTTTCTCAAATGTGCTTTCCTGTTCGTGTTGATTTATGGGGCCTGGCATGCCTAACGAGGAAGGCTCACTGTTCTCATGCAGGTCTGTTCAAGCTGGCTTCACGAGCTTGAAATCATCGGAAGGAAGCATTGTAGGCTGCAATTCAGGACTGGAGCCTGCAGAGAGTTCGCACTTGAAAACTACAAAGCAGGGCAGCTCAAGCACGGAATGCAGTGCATCTACCCACTGGGGGTGAACATTTGTATTTTATTATGTGTGACTGAGCATCGCATCCACTTGGATATTAAATGAACTACAAACACCATGAGGCATTTGGAGTGCCACGCCCACACGGGCAGGTGTTATTAATTTGGAAGCTGAACGCGACGCCTTCACTACAATCCCTGCCACTGATGAAAGGAATGTATTTCCTGAAACGCGTCTGGCAAGCATTTTACACGGAGAAGCCTGTTACCTGTGTTTGGACTGCTGGCAAGTTTTCGAATGCAAAATAAATGAACTTTTTATTTAAGCTTCCAGAGGCCTTTCTCAAATGTGCTTTCCTGTTCGTGTTGATTTATGGGGCCTGGCATGCCTAACGAGGAAGGCTCACTGTTCTCATGCAGGTCTGTTCAAGCTGGCTTCACGAGCTTGAAATCATCGGAAGGAAGCATTGTAGGCTGCAATTCAGGACTGGAGCCTGCAGAGAGTTCGCACTTGAAAACTACAAAGCAGGGCAGCTCAAGCACGGAATGCAGTGCATCTACCCACTGGGGGTGAACATTTGTATTTTATTATGTGTGACTGAGCATCGCATCCACTTGGATATTAAATGAACTACAAACACCATGAGGCATTTGGAGTGCCACGCCCACACGGGCAGGTGTTATTAATTTGGAAGCTGAACGCGACGCCTTCACTACAATCCCTGCCACTGATGAAAGGAATGTATTTCCTGAAACGCGTCTGGCAAGCATTTTACACGGAGAAGCCTGTTACCTGTGTTTGGACTGCTGGCAAGTTTTCGAATGCAAAATAAATGAACTTTTTATTTAAGCTTCCAGAGGCCTTTCTCAAATGTGCTTTCCTGTTCGTGTTGATATATATATATATATATATATATATATATATATATATATATATATATATATATATATATAAATATACATATATCTCCAAACATGTGGGCTATAATGTACACTGTAGGGGTGACTTATCAATCAATCAATCAGAGGATTTATTAAGCGTGATACTCACCCATGAGAGACTCAAGGCGCTGGCGGGTTTAGATCCGGGTCAGTCGAAAAGCCAGGTCTTGAGGCTATTCCTGAAGGTGTGAAGTGTGGGGGAGCGTCTGATGGTGGCTGGGAGCTCGTTCCAGGCTTTGGCTGCAACGTAGCAGAAGGCTCTTCCTCCAGCTCTGGTTTTGCGAATGCGCGTGGTCGCTGGAGCAGAGATTTCATTTGGGTGCGTGGAAAGAGATTCTTTTGTTGAGCTATTTGGGTCCGATGTTGTGGAGGGATTTGTAGGCATGGGGGGAGTAGTTTGAAAGTTACTCTCTTCTTGATGGGGAGCCAGTGGAGGTCTCGCAGTTGTTGGGTCATGTGCTCATGTCATGGGGTGCCGAGGACTAGTCTGGCTGCGGAGTTTTGGATAGTCTGGAGTTTTTATAGCAGGGAGTTGTTGATTACTGCGTAGAGGGCGTTTCTGTAGTCCAGTCTGCTAGTAATGAGGGTGTGGGTGACAGTCTTACTTATGAATATGTAAAATAGGATTTTCTTACATGGCAAAGGCATTTTCCCCCATCATGTGCCACTGCAGTGTATTTAATCCGCAGCCTACCCAAAGCACAGTGGTGCTCCAGGCAGAAACATATTTTTGTTATACATGTGGGTGGCAGAAATACACACTACAGGTCAAGTATGACATTTATCTTTCCATGCTGTATGGGCACATAAAGCACCATTCACAAGGGACTTGTAGTGAAGTTGACTAGGCTAAATCGGGTATTCTAATGGACAGCTCATATGTTAAAGGGGAAGCACAGGCACTTTACTACTTACTGTTTAGTAGTTGTAAAGTGCACCAAGTTCTACCGCCAGTAAAAATAGGGTCTCCAGAATTGTTATGTTATGTTAGCAGGTTCTTGTAAAGCACACATACACAGAATTGCTTCTAATGGATGTAAGAGTCTATCTGTACTGTCTGAACTCTCATGTTTATTCTTTGAATTTATGAGGTTCCTTTTTGCGAGATCACCTATACCTATATGAGTGTTGCAACGCAATGAATTCATGAATGTATGAATTAAATAAGATTATAATCATATTAGGTGTGGATGTTCCTGCTTTTTTTACATGGCCATTTCCACTTGTCGGCATTCAAAATAGCATGTTGGCTTAGGTGTGGCTACTGTGTAGGGGTTGTTTATATGCAGAGGTGCATGTGTGTATTGTTTGTGGACAAAACAAAGGCCAAACATATTTGTGTCAGCAATGCTTTGTACAACATGGCACTAGAGACGGAGAGACCCTTAGGGACAGAGAGCAAACTCTTCACAGCCCCACTGGCTTTTCAGAGGAACACAGCACACCTTTCAAGTGCCTGAGTCTGCACAAGCTCCACCTGCCAATCAGAGGTGGTTCTGCAATTGGAGTGACTATGATGACCCTGCTCCCCTACATAGTATTATGTCTGTCATTTGACTCTCCTCCAACCTGACAGCCTTGTCTAAGTCACATCTAAAGTGAATGACTATGCCAGAAAACCACTGGTCTTTCAGAGGCATCTGTCAAGCATTCTCATAAACACTAGAGGCCAGACTATTAGATATAGCAGTTTCCCTCCATAGCTATACTCTCTTCCTTAGACACTTTGAAGAACGTCATATTAAATAAAATATTTTAACAACACATTGTATCATCCTGTCCCTGGTATGGTGAAAGTAGATTTCTGAAAAGCTTTTCCCATCTCTGTAACCAAAAACAACTGTTGCACAAAACAAAGACAAGCATTTGCAATGAAATAGGTCTTGCATTTGCGAGAGTTTGGGATTTTGGCATTTAAACGATAATGCCTTTTATTTATGTTTACAAAACCTGCAAGTGGTGGGTAAACACCGCTTGCAGGTTTTGTAAACACAAAAAAAGGCATTAGCAAAAAGTCATGGCCATTTACAATGCCAATAGCTCAAACTCTTGCAAATGTGGCACCCATGCTTTAGCTTAAGACGTTCAAAGCGAAAAGCGCAAGGCAAACATGTAAAAAAAAAAAAAACATAATTAAACAGAAAAATTAAGTCATGGGACTGCGTTAGGCCAGCAAATAAGATAAGAAAAGCACGCCCGCCATTATTCTTGCTGCGGCGTGCCGCACTGGATAAATGAACATGAAAAAAAAGCAGTGGGGGAGAACATATTCTAAACAACTGTTTATGGACAGAATGCAGAACAATGTCATACATTCACCCCAGTACAGAGATTTGGGCCTAAATCCATTGTTTTTTTGCACTCCACACCACCCCAGTTCAGACATGGCCATATGCAAATCAGCCTTGACCCTGTGCCTCATGGGAACAGTCCAGCCCGAACTGCCAAGCCATGTCTTTCCTGGACCGGAATCAAGCATCCTAGTACCGGTTTCTAGCTATCAGCCGTCTTCAGCCAGGATAGCTTGACTCCAGTGGTGTGGAGAGCATGGGACTCACGTCTGAGCATACCCATCCCACTCGGGGTGACAAATATCCTGGCTGAAGACGGCTGATAGCCAGAAACCAGTCCTAGGATGCTTGATTCCGGTCCAGGAAAGACAAGGCTTGGCAGTTCGGGCTGGACTGTTCCCATGAGGCACAGGGTCAAGGCTGATTTGCATATGGCCATGTCTGAACTGGGGTGGTGTGGAGTGCAAAAAAACGATGGATTTAGGTCCAGATCTCTGTACTGGGGTGAATGTATGACATTGTTCTGCATTCTGTCCATCAACTGTTGTTTTTGCTTTTGTCACCCCGAGTGGGACGGGTATGCTCAGACGTGAGTCCCGTGCTCTCCATGCCACTGGAATCAAGCTATCCTGGCTGAAGATGGCTGATAGCCAGAAACCGGTCCTAGGATGCTTGGTTCCGGTCCAGGAAAGACATGGCTTGGCAGTTCGGGCTGGACTGTTCCCATGATGCACAAGGTCAAGGCTGATTTGCATGTCGCCGTGTCTGAACTGGGGTGGTGTGGAGTGCAAAAAACGATGGATTTAGGCCCAGATCTCTGTACTGGGGTGAATGTATGACATTGTTCTGCATTCTGTCCATCAACTGTTGTTTTTGCAGGAGAACATATTCTGCCTGCAACAGCAGGCAGGACAAAGTTACTTAAGAAAATAGTGCTCGGAGGCTGTAATTAAAGCCTACTGAGTAACAATACATGTAATAGGGAGTGTTCTAACAGGCAGGAACCTCTCTGGAGGGGAAAACAAACTCCAGACTAGTTTCAGCCAAGTTACATCTGTGGCACATATTGGTATAACCTTGTGTCATTACATCAAACATACAATACTACGCTGACAAAACCAAAACCATTCTAGGGTTGCTCGTGTTCTCTTCTAAGGGCAGCCTCACCAGAAAGTACCGATTTGTATAAGGTAGGCCTCTATCTAGAGCAACACGTTGGGCAAAAGAATGATGGACTGAAATGCTACCAAGAACGACTGCCATTGGTTTCGAGTAGACAATTTGTAAGCATTCCTCCCGTCATTTATTTTGTGCCTGATGGATGATACAATCACCAATAGTTGAGTCCAATGCCTCTCTCTGAATTGAGTATATGAAGTCTGTAAAACATGTAAAACTGTCTAAGCTACATCTAAAAGTATAAATACAAGCATCCTTTCAACTAATGCTTGATAGATTTTTGTATTTCAAAGTTATTTTCATCAAAGAAATATTTACCTGACTTAGTGCAGCATCAAAGAGTTTGCAGGCTTCATTGCTAGGAGTAGAAAGAGAGAGCCCAGCATCTTGCCATGCCTGCAAAAAGAAAGACAAAACATGCATTATCTGAAACCATTCCATTGCGTAGGCCAGGCTCAAACTAGATAAAGCTACTTTGAAACAATTTTTCCTAATAACTTAATTCACGGACAACAGCAAGGAACAACTACACCAATCAGGATTCTGATCCTTGACGAGTTCTGCTGCCAAAGCAAGCATTCTGATTTTTGTTGGTTGCATTAACACAACATGGACCGCTTCCCCCTTTTCAGCAATAGTAGTACCAACATTCCATCGCATCCACAGACCCTTTCAGGGAGCATAAAGAACAAAGTGTACACCCTTCCTTGAGAAGCTGTTACTGAATAAGAACCTCAAGCAGGTAATATTGTTTGTTTATCTGATCTTTAAATCAAGAGGCATTATTAAATTCAGGTATTTTAGTAAATGGCAAACATAGTTCCAAGGAAAAGGAATGCAAAATCACAGACCATTTTTATTCTAGCTAGAACATCTTATGAATGAGGAATTGTACATAGATCAGTGTGGTGTGTGTGTACAGTCCTACTGCAACTGTATTAAAGAAACCATAAATGTTGGGGAAGGTGAAAACGTGATTTTGATTGTGCTAAACAGCACAGTCCACAGTTAACCTTGAAATTACACATACTTTTACAATCCGAGGAACAGAGAGACATTACACTACCAGAACCACGCATTGTGTGTTAGGTATTAAACTCCTTAGTTGGGAGGTTACCATGGGTTCAAGGCACCTTCATGTCTTCTGGAGAACAATCCATTTATTTCATATTCTAAGTGATAAATGCTTCCCAATTCAATAAGACGCCACAGCAGGTTAACATGAGGACCCATGTCACGGTTAGAAAACATCCAACATATCATCACGACCACCAAATTGGATATGCAGGCATTTAAACAAAACAAGGAAATAGAAAGAGAGCATCAAAGTAACTCACGAGTACTTCAGCATTGACCGCAAAACCTGATATAACACTGGATAAGAGTGAAAACTGTGTAAAAGAGACCCAGGGGAGACTGTACAAAAACACTCAAGAGGACAATAAAGTCATGGGATGTAAAAACATCAAAGACCAGGCCCAGCTTCGCCCGCTCCTGTTGTGGACAAGGATTTGGAGGAGCGAAGAATTAAAACCCTATGCTGATGCCCTGGGAGATATAATGAGCCAGGGGGGTTGGGCTAAGATAAGATGGTTAAGTGACACCAAAAAGCTTTTGGAGAACATCGGCCTAGGAGATTGCTGGTCATCTCGTTCAGCCCCTCCAAAAGAAGTTGCTAAGGCGCTTTATTGGAAATGGACTGCGGAGCGTCTAATTACAACCTCTAACCACTGCAGGTCCACTGCCGCCTTTCTACAAATTAAAGACACTGTGGCCTTTGAACCCTACCTGGACTTGATTACTCTCCCCTTTGACCGAGCACTTTATTTTAAATTCAGAGTTGGTTCCCTCCCGCTAGGTGCTTTGGTATCGAAATGGTCTCTTGTGGCCCGTACTTCTCCCAACTGTGCATCTTGCCCGAGTAAGGTTGAGTCCATTGTGCATGTTTTGTTTGAATGCCCGGATTACGCAAGGCCTAGGAGTTTCTGGCTGAAACCACTCTGCCGGAATATGGGCACACGCAGTCATTTAGTAGCCTTGCGTATCCTAAGCACGGACACTTCCCCTCCTATTGTGTGCGGAATAGCTACATTTTTAAAACAGTTTTGGCTTATTCGATGTAAGAGATTGTCAGTAGCTGTTTAATTCTCTTTTTAGTTAATTTATTAATGGTCTTTCACATCTTCTTATCTCTTTTAATATTTTTATACTGACTTCTTGCGGCAATGATTTTTTGTACATTGTATTGATTGTATTGTAAATGTGCTTATAAGATATCTTGCATATCGAATAAAAGCTTATGACTGACAATAAAGTCAATCTGAACTATCATATCAGTAACATCCCAAGCCAAACAAAATACATTTTCCATATGTAACAGCAATAGACGAATCCAAACCAAGAAAGAAAATATTAATTGCAGACGTCAACAGAACTGTGAGAACTTACTTTTGTTTTTCAAATAACAAAATACCCAATTCTCTTCTAAACAGCCCCAATCATTACTTTAACCAACCACGTGTCTGCCACCCTCCAATCATTCTTCAACACCTTCACACCTGTATTAATAGTCTACATTTGAAGATCCTTTCAATTATTAGGTTTTACAGAATTACAGTTCACTTGCTCCAAATGTACTCATCCTGATAATTACCCTAATATTTTGTGTGGGATTAAATGCTGACTTGTAGAAATGGACTAGAAGAAGAATAGGACTAATGGAACTGGTTGCGTCTCTCAATAATTGACGGCTACTGTTAAGCCACTTTGTGCTCATTTGTGCTGTTTTTGGGTTTGCACTGAGTATTACACCTTCTAAACATTGCCTATACCATGGCATTTAAATACAATGTTGAAATGGAATTATCTGTTGATATTGTAGGTATGCCTTCACAAAATATTTATTATTATTTACGTTGTACTGATATTGTCTATAATATAAGACGGTATTAATGTAGTATCCAAGTATGTGGTGAAAGACAGTGGATAGAGACTAAACCAATTAACAATAGTCATTTAAGATTTACATTTAGTGCTACTAACAAAAACATACAGAACCACTGTTCTATACAATTTTTAAATAATTACTAACAGGACAGGAATCATGATTTGTCAAAAACACTATATGGTACGTAAATATGGGTCCCTAGTGTTGCAAATATATTTCTTTTGTGATACTATTTACTAAAATGCCTTATAGCTCTCATTTGATTGTCTATTTTACTGTACATTCACTTATATTTAAAAGGTTCTAGTATGCCCAACCCGGGCTGAACATTACATCTTTACTTTAAAATGTATAATTTAGTAATATTTTATCTAATCACAACATTCACACCACCTCCTATGACCTAAGCATTTATGTCTCTACCAGGCTACTCCAGAAATTAAAGGCGGCTTTGAAGGCAAATGCAGAACAAGAGCCAAGGAGCCACACTGCTGTTTGATGACATTTACTGGAGGAGAATACAAAGCATAGAGTGCTTAGCGCCAGGAGGTGGCAGAAGGAGCTACACAGCTCACCAGTCTCTCCCGCAGTGCGGGATGCAATGCTGTCTGCTGACATTTGCTGGAGGGGACTGCAACACCCAGAGTGCTCAGCGCCAGGAGGGGGTGCTATTAATCTCACCACTCTCTCCCACAGAGTGGAATGTGCTGCTGTTTGCTGACATTTGCAAGAGGGAACTACAATACCCAGAGTGCTTAGTGCCAAGAGGCGTAGAGTGCTGCTATACATATCACCATTCTCTCCTAAAGCACAGGACGTGCCTGAGTGAAGACTAGATCAAGGGTAGGCCGGTCTGGCCCATCAGTTGCTGGAGGATGCTGGGCAGGGCCACCCCTTTTTAGGTCTCGCTTGAGCCAGTGCATGCACTGCCCTGGCGAGACTATTAGTAAGTGGGCTTCAAAAAGCTGACCACACGCTTTTTGTGTGGCCTAAAGTGTGCGGTTACGAGCACAGTTACAGGCACCATCTGTTTTGAATTATCGTGCCCAGGCGCGTGCGCGATGATTCAATACAGGTGTCTCGCTGTGGCGCGCGCGCACCACTTGCGTGCTAGTTCCACCTTCCTACGGCTGTTCCCCTTTCTCCTGTCTCCTGTCTCAGTGCCACGCAGCACACCCATTTCTTTCCAAACTGCAAATGTGAAGCAGTTTCGTGCTTTCGTTGCGGCTAAAGCACCCGAGCAGTAAACAGACCTGCATTTTTATTTATTTAAAGAGTTTTGTATAGCGCGAATGTGACCCTTGGGTATCAGAGCGCTTCACACTATATGAGGTAGTTTCAAGATACATCTTGTATAACAGACATTACACAATGCTATTAGGTAGGTTAATTACAGTCATAAATGTTGACCTAACAATATATATATATAAATAGACATATGAGGTAAGTATTTGGATACATCTTGAAATCACCAGCAGCTTAATGTTTTAAAAAAACACGCAGCACATTGAGTTCACTCACTCAAACAGTTCCAAATGAAAACATGCCATTTCGAAGTTCCACACGTCTGTCTAAAAATATTGTCATTTATCAGCTTCGTTACAAATTGTTTCGATGAAAAAGTGCACAAGGTGCAAAAAAAGTAAAAGCAAATCTGTTCTTTTGAATTTCGTTTGCAATTATGTTACATTTTTTTGCAAAATTGACTGTCAAACTTTTAAGTGAGTATTATTATAAGGGCAGGACGTCAGTTTTCCTGACGTGTCACCTATCACAAATCTTCCAAAATGGCTACAAAATGCAGTGATTTATTAGTTCGCCACCAATGAGTCAATCAAAGGGTAAAAAAAACAAAAGACACACGTGATATTAAAAACCCCGAACTCCATCACCTTAATCCAAGCACCAGTCGAGGTCTTATTTGAGAACCGGCCCTGTGAGTACCCACAATGCAAGCGGCAGGGAGGGGCTCACGGCTTTAAAGCTCCACCGGCAGGTCCGTGACGCATTCACCCCTCCTACTGATGGCCACACAGGGGAGTTTCCTCCTCGCTGTTGCAGTGTGGGTACTCATAGGGGCCTGGTTTAACAAAAGGGCTTGATTTTTAGGTCTTGCAGTGCGTTTACCTGATTCATAACTCGTCTCTCTTTTCACTTCCCTCTTTCTCCTAACCTTTAAACTTATTTATTGGAGGTGGGCGAGCCACTCAAAGTTTGAGACAGGCTCCAGCCTGAAGCCTGGCTTGGCTTTATATCCTGTTCAAACCTCAAGTCTACAACTGTTTCAGCTTTCATGTGGCCTCTGCGGCTCTGCCTGCCTCCCTCTACTCTACTCTACCCAGGATTTGGCGTTACACCTGAGCTGCCGAGTTTGGAACTAGGAAACCGGATCAGATTCTCGGCATCAGTTCAACAACCACCTTAGATTCTAGGCAAATTATTTAATCTCTCTGTGTCTAAGAAAATATTAATGTGCTCTTTGTTATGTAACTGGTGCTCATGCAAGGCAGTCCACTACCTTCAGTCGAGTTCACACTATATTAAAACTGCAGAAAACAAAGTATTAACATAAAAAGCAGAGTCAATACTCATTTAGTGAATGATTTTTACCAAGTGAAAACTGAAATCTGGAACAATTGCGGCGTCCTTGCTTAAATTGTGTGATTTTAGGCACAATTTCTATTTTGACCAAAACTACTTTTTCTTCATAATCGTGTATGAAAGCACTTTGAAATAGAGAAGTTCAAAATACCAGCTGCAAAGAAATGTGTTGTGTTTGATTTAATAATAATAATAATAATAAGCATGTATCTATGAGAGTCTGGGCCACAGAGTTCACATGACAACTGTGTTGCCTCAATTCACAAATCGCACTGTCACCAGGCTAAGATCAATGGCAGCAATGGTTCTAAGCCCTAAGTTTAACAAGTGTTGGCATAGACAATAGGTCTCGCCTTTGGGACCTTATAAGTGTTCACCCATGCAACAGTTGATGTTGTTGCACCAAGGATATTGAGCTGCATAACTAAATACGTATAAGGTCCCAAAGGCGAGACCTATTGGCTATGCCACTGCTTGTTTATCTCTGCATCATAATATGGGTATGGGCAACACCAGAGGAAAAACCCTATGTGGGACCACTAATTCAACTACTGATGGCTATCTTGAAAGGATTGTTGAAACTATTTCTAAAGACACTGAATTGGCTGAAAGGCTCTCACTTACTAACAATCTGCCTGCCGCATTTCAGAAGTTTCACAGGTGCACATTGAGCAGGTCCATCACACTCCTTCTAATTCTCACATCATCTGATCTTTCTATTACCCCATCTACAGTATCCGCAAATACAGTCTCTTTATTTCACCATCTGCATCAAAATCTTCACCAAAGTGGAAGAAAAAACCACCAAAACATACCAGAATATGGAGAGTACCCCACAACCTTCAATTGCCCGCAAAGAAATCCGACAGGCGTACGGGTGATTGTTCATGAGCTATCAGAGGTACTTAGTCAGAAATGTAAACATCGATTGGGTGAAAGCTTGCATCTGTTGGTACTCTGCCTTACAGCGACTAAGCATAGGGTAGCAAAAATGGAGGAAGGGGAGGTGCAGCCTATGCATGGCATTTTGGAAGGGAATAAGAGAGGTGAAATCCTCCCTGGACCATCTAAAAAAAAGGGCTGATTTTGAAGTGCCAGAACTGTCCCATGAGAGTAGGAATATAAAAGCCCAAATCACAACGGGCAACAGCAGGTTAGCAGCAGGTCAGCCCTGTACCTCAGTCAACTGATTTACCTCCAGGCACTTTCCTTTAGATCATCATATCAATTAATCAATCAATCAATCAGGGGTTTATAAAGCGTGCTACCCACCTTCGAGGGTCTAAAGGCGCTGTGGGGGGAGGGGGGCTAGCTCCGGATCAGTTGAAGAGCCAGGTCTTGAGGCTCTTCTTGAAGGTGTGCAGAGTGATGTTGACTGGAAGCTCGTTCCAGGTCTTTGCGGAGACGTAGGAGAAGGCTCTTCCACCTGCTCTGGTTCTGCGGATGCAAGATTCTTTTTGGGTACGTGGAAGGAGACTTTTGTTGAGGTATTTGGGTCAGATGTTGTGGAGGGATTTATAGGCGTGGGTGAGTAGCTTGAAGGTTACGCTCTTCTCGTTGGGGAGCCAGTGGAGGTCTCGTTGGTGCTGGGTCATGTGCTTGTGTCGTGGGGTTCAGAGGACGAGTCTTGCTGCGGTGTTCTGGATGGTTTGTAGCTTGTGTAGCAGGGTTTTGTTGATTCCGGCATAGAGGGCATTGCCGTAGTCCAGTCTGCTGGTTAGCTGTGCATGGGCGACAGTATTTCTGCATTGGGGGGTATCTAATTAAAGGTCTTGCAGAGGATAAGGAGGGAGTTGTAGCAGGTGGAGGCGATGGCGTTGA
Organism: Lissotriton helveticus; assembly: GCF_964261635.1. NCBI lineage: Eukaryota > Metazoa > Chordata > Amphibia > Caudata > Salamandridae > Lissotriton > Lissotriton helveticus. The sequence continues at coordinate 431,619,784 of NC_136057.1, forward strand.
TCTGGAGGGTCAGGGTGAAGGAGGAGTCTAGAACGATGCTGAGGTTCTGGGCGTGGTCCGTCGGGGTGGGTGGGTTTCCGAGGGCACAGGGTGACACCAGGAGCTGTCCCAGGCAGCGGAGGAGGGTCCAAGTATGAGGACCTCTGTCTTCTCTGAGTTCAGTTTTAGGCAGCTGTCGCTCATCCAGGATACGACGTCTTTCATTCCTTCTTGGAAGCAGAGTCTGGTGTCTTCAGGGTTCTTCATGAGAGAGAGGATAAGCTGGGTGTCGTCAGCATAAGATACTATGCTGAGCCCATGCTGTCTGACGATGGCGGCGAGGGGGGCCAGGCCATGTAGATGTTAAAGAGTGTGGGGCTGAGCGAGGATGCTTGGGGTACTCCACAGTTGATCTCTGTAGGATCGGGGAGGGAGTCTGATCCTTTGTGTTCAACCGGAGAGAAAGGAGCGGATCCAGTCAAGGCAGTTCCCCGTATACCGGTGTTATGGAGTCTGGCTGCCAGAGTGCGGTGTGAGAAGGTGTCGAAGGCTGCGGAGAGGTCTAGTAGGATGAGGACCGCAGTGTGGCCCTGTTCGAGTAGCATGCGGATGTCATCGGTGGCGGCGAGGAATGCGTCTCGGTGCTGTGGTTGCTGCGAAATCCTGACTGGGAGGGAGGTCATTTTTCAGGTCCGTCGGGCCGGCCGAGGGTTTCTTGAGGAAGGGCTTGACCTCTGCCTACTTTCAGTCATCTGGGAAGATGCCAGATTCAAGGGAGGCGTTGATGGTCCGGCCTAGTTCAGGTGTTATGGTGTCTGCAGCTCTGTAGTAGATCTACGGAGGGCAGAGGTCTGTGGGGGCTCCTGAGTGGGTGTCCTTCATGGTTGTGGTGGTGTCATCAGTGGTGTCAGGTTTCCAAGTGGTAATGGTCAGATGGTTGTCAGTGGTGGAGAGGGGGGTGGTGTCCGAAGTCTTTCCACTGTAGTTGTCGTAGTGGGCCTTGATCTTCAGATGGAAGAAGGAGCTGAGCTTGTTGCAGAGGTCCAGAGATTGTGTGACGTCAGTGGCTTGGCTAGGGGGGTCTGGTGAACTGCTGAATGACGTTGAATAGTTCTTTTGCGTTACTTGCGTTGGTGTGGATTTTGTTCTTGATAAAGGTCAGCTTGGTGGATCTTATGCGCTGGTGGTATTCATTCATGGCGTTCCTGTAGTTGTTCTGGTCTTCAGTGGTTTTTCTGTTCCACCAGTTTCTCGAGAAGTCTGCAGGAGCGCCTGGCTTCTTGGGAGGTCGGTGGTGAACCAGGCAGCCTGACGGGGTGGCGGATGGGTGAGAGCTTGTCAGCACAGTCGGCGATCCAGTGGTGTAGTTCTTTGGCTGCGGAGTTAGCGTTGGTCGTGGTGCAGTGGGGGGGGTCATGGAGGAGGGTGGTGTTGAGGTATTCCTCTATGATCTTGCTCCAGTTCCTTTGTGGCGGGGCGCGGGCGGGTTTGGGTGTTGTGGTGGTGTTGAAGGTGAAGTGTACGCTGTGGTGGTCTGTCCGGAGGGTCTGCATGTTGTGGCTGAAGTGGATGTTTGTCCCTCCTGAGAAGATGGGGTCGAGGGTGTGTCTGGCTCTGTGGGTGGGGTGGTGATGAGCTGCTTTAGTCCGAGGTTGGTGAGGTTGTCAAGGAGGGTGGTGGAGTCAGGGTCCCTGCGGTTGTCGAGGCAGAGGTTCAGATCTACGATGAGAATTTAGTCCGTGGAGGTAATGGCGTGGGGTGCAACGAGGTCAGCAGTGGTGGTGGCAGAAGTGGCGCGAGGTCCGGGGGGTCTGTAGATGAGGGTCCTGCGCAGCATGGTTCTGGGGCTGGTCTGTGTTGGAGAGTGGGTCGCTCGTGCTGGAGGTGGACAGACGGATGGAGCACTTGTGAGGGATGGAGAGTCCTCCACCTGTGCGGTGGGGTAGTCCTTTCTTTGGATCCTGCATCAGTCGGGGATGGCGGTTTCGGGGGTGGAGGTGGTGTTGGTCCATGTGACCGTGAAGAAGGTGACGTCGGGCGAGAGGGTGTCGAGCAGGTACCAGATCTCCGTGGCATGTCAGTGGAGGACACGCACGTCGAGGAGGATGCATGTCAGGGCTTTGGTGGTGCGGGCGTCCGGCCTGGGTTCTGCGGTCATGGGGTGGCTGTTGATGCTGAAGGATTGTCTGCAGTAGAACTGGCCCTGAGTGGTATTGGGCATCCAGCTATGGCAGTTGTTGTCTTTTGCGGGGTTGTGTGTGATGAGGGCAGCTGAGTCGTACCTGTGGATGGCAGGGGGACCAGGGTCCCTGGTGCTGGCCGCGATTGGGTCACAGACGGGCTTGCCTTTGGCGCACCTTTATCAGGTAAAGTCCCGCTCGTAATCCACATCACAGAAGAAACAATGGTGCAGTTAAAAAAACAAAGTCACCTGGTCACCCAGTTAAGCTATTGACTGACATGATGAAGACTTTACCTCCTCTTCTGGCCCCTTAATTTTGCCTTGCAAATAGATTGAGGGGCTAATCGAGTCAAGTAGGACTATCACCAGTGCGGTTAGTTGGAGCATTGCAAAATGAGGAGTCCTGGAGAGGCTTTATCCTTAATGTTGATATTTTGCTGTTGCAGGAAACATGGCCATCTGTAGATATTTATTGTGATGGTTATATGCTCTACTATAAACCCTAAATTCCTTCTCCCTCAAGCACAGCAACATTTTTGTGTTGTCTGTTTGAGTTAGAACCACCTTGCTCTGCCTTATAACCCCTGATTCCTGTTGATTGTTCCTTCATACAGGCCTTTTATTTAAAGTGGCCTGGAGGATTATACATCATCTTGATTAACTTTTAAAATGGTGAATTTTCAAATAAAGTTCCCCGTAACATGTCCCTTTTGTTTGATGAAATAGATAATTTGCTAAACTCTACTGCTAACATAGGAGGAGGCTATAACCTGTTTGTGGGAGGTGACTTTAAAGTTGGGAGCAGTTTCTTGCTTCCATCTGTCAATCTGTTCACTCGTGAAGTGTTAATAAACTACTCAGGATGCAAGAGACCTTCTTGTAGAACTACTTTAAGAGGGTTAATCTTTGATATCCCCTACAATTTGTGAACCCCAGTACTGCTGTAGTTTCAACGTTTGTAGGTCATGCCACAAATCCTACTATGGATTACATTTTTGTCTCAAGACATTTGTGCAATTTCATCTTAGATGCAGACATCCTATCCAATTGTGAGATCGGTTCCACCTAAATGCATAGGTGCAGAATGACGCTAGTTCCCAACTCCCCTATTCGGCCCCTCGCGGCGGGATGCCTGGCTTTCACCTTGCGGATACCCTGCTGGGGTTATCTCACAGGGGAATACCAGGACGGGTTCCCTAAGCAAGCGCTTAGAAACCGCTTGGTGATTTGCGCTATATAAATTCATGTACATTTACATTTACATTTATTCAATTTCCCGGCCAAATGCTGTCAAAATACAATATGGCTGAAGAGGGTAAGGGGTAGGAGACAAGAAGAGACAGCTACGCCTTTCTTCCGGTTCCTCTCGGCAGATGTGTTTTTCTTCTGAGTTGTGTTGTTAGAAACGGCAAGTGGAGAAAACCTATAGTTTCACACTTTATTCTTAGAAACCATTACTTTTTCTTATTTTATTTTAATAACAGTTTCTATTCTTTACAAGCACTTACCCAATTTGACTGTAGCTAATCCCTCTCTTCAATATATTGTTTTTAATAAGCAGTATGCATCTTGTAGAAGCTTTTCTTCTGATAATGGTTCTTTCTTGATTTCCAGGAAAACCTCACGGTGAATGGTACAGCGGAAGTACCTTCAGCAATAACTGCACAGACTGGTAAGTATTATAATTAACCTGCACCGTTACCGATTAGCTTGAGTGTGTAAATACTATCTCACTTGAACCTCTGAGCCTAATCGTGTATAATCCTGACAAATGTATGAGGCTTCATATACTGGAAACGAACAGCTAAATGCCAACAGAACCTCAATTCAGTTCCCTGTATTCACCTCAGGAAAAGCTGACTGAATCATACTGGAAATGATGTTTAACACTGGTTAATTTTATGACAACTAATTTCCCTCAGACCCGTTTCCAGAAGAACGCGAGCGTGAAGGGCAACTCCCACAACTAACGCGCATAAAGCAACACTGTTCTAAGATACGAAACGTCTCTAAATATGCGCACGCCCAGGAGAGAGTCGAAAATACAAAAACTGCCAATACCTCCAAGTTCTTCAGGTGAAGTGCAAGGATTCTAATTACTCATCTGGTAAAGTTCTAACGCTCACTTCCTTCACCCAGAAACACTAGAGTGCTGAACTAGGTTTTCCTATCCCTCCTGGCAGCCATCTTAGGGTTTTTCCACTTACTGAATCTAAGTCTGGCTACACCATTTCTAACCTTGCGAAAAGCCTGGTGAGTAATTACATTGACTGACAAACTACAATTAGTGACTGATGGCTGGCTTCTGACATCAATATTTATAGCAATCATAATCCACTATTCAATTTTCTCTTTAGCCGCAAGGGGAATAAGACGGACAATGCTGATAACAGGGTCAGATTAAGAGTTAAAGGAAATGGAAAATGGCTAGTTTGGAAATTTGCTGATATGGGCTCTCTGTTGTTTAAACTGGTAGTACTCATTCAAAATATTTTTGATAGATTTTATTATCTGTGACTAGAAAGCCTTCAATGGTTATGGAGCTTTTGTGCTGTTGGGGGATAAAACCAAGGTTCCCCTTCTCCCGGTGAGGTGTAAATTTTAGCAAAACCAGTTGAAACTGGAGATCCAGATGGATGTTTTCATGCATATTTGGGAGAGTAAACCGCTTTCCGAATGAGCTAGGGTTTTTTGAATTGCAGGAAAGCAACAAATCTTCCCAGGCCTTGGACTGCAATTATTTTTTCCTTTTTTGAAGACATTGCTTTAAAACCTGCCTGCAATCAGTTTTCATTGCTCTCTCTCTAGGATCACTTTTTAGAGCCTGCAGTAGCCTTTTATTGGCAGTGGAACATGCGTGATTTAACCAGGAATTGAGGTTGAAGCGAGTATTTCTATTACATTTTAGTAATAGATCCTTGGTTTTATCCTCTACAGCACAAAAGCCTCCATAACCATTGTAGGCTTTGTAGTACTGAATGTACTAGTTGTTTTAGTTTACCTTCTGGTGTTTGCCAAGTATGCGTTTTGCCACCAATTTTATTTTTTCTTCATAGCAATGATCTAGAAGTGCATCTAATGGAAAATAAACATGACTTGTTTATGCTCAAGAATGAAACTGTACCAGTGCTTTTGTATGCTGATGATGCGGTCCTAGTAGCATGGACGGTCAGCGGTTTAAATATCTTCAGTAACATTTTTGTGAGCTTTACGAATGCCCTAAAGCATTGAAACTAATTTAACAAAAACTTTCTATGGCATGTTGGCTGAATTTTCTTTAAACTCAAGCACTATCAATGGACAGAAAGGACTCATCTATTCCCTTATCTACTAGTGACATTTGATAGCATGAACACTTGGGAGCAAAATATTTTGATCAGGAAACAACATTATGCTCAGTCTGTTTTTTTTGTTCAATTTGGCTGCAAACATAGGCAATAATCCCTTAGTGGAAATTTAGAGTAGAAAGTGTGTTATCGTTTTGACCTGCAGGGCTACCATTTGGTGGTAAGGAGTCACAAGCAGCATTCAGACGGAGGAAAATATTGCCCTTTGTCGTCTCTTGGGAGTAAGTAGTTTTAATTTTACTCACCATGAGAAATTAGGCTAGAAGGCAGACCATGTAAGGTTTGCTCCCCTGTTATTATGTTGAAGTTTCATATGGAGCAATGAACACGCTAACTTGAGCCAAGATGTAATCCTCAATTGCTTATTGTGTGTCCATGGTCAGGAGAGACCATAGATATCTTATGTCAAGATTGGCCTAGAACGACTGTGGGGGCTTCATCTGTTAACAAACCTTAAGGGACTTTAGAGCAAAAAAGGTCTGGTTAAAATAGGCTTATTCCGAATACAGGAAGAGAGCGAGATTGGTTGTTGAACAAAACAAGTCTTTAAGAGTTTATATGGACATTAAAACTTGTTTAGAATTTGGAAAGGCACTTAGATATTGTATGTAAAAGTTTTTCTGTGCAACAGTTTGATCCGTCTGTGCCTGTGCGACGAACGCTACCTGCAGAGTGCTCTGCATTTCACTTTTTTTTGTAAATATTATCTTGTGTATTCGAAATGATTTTTATTTCTGATGCTAAAACATACTGGTACTAGGAGTTGTAACCCATCTTTAATGTCTGCAAAAACTCAAGCCCTTGGAAGTTTGTGCAAATGTGTGTTTGTTAAGTCTTTGCTGTTCCAATCAATTATCAATTGTATTAATACTGGTTTATGTTACAGTTATCATTTTTATCTATCATTAGTGTTTTTATTGATTGCATTTTTAACAAATGTTTTTATCATTGTATTGTTCTTTTATGAGTGTTTATTAATAATCAAATAAATAGTGATTGAAGTGGCAAAGTTCCTAATTTGTTGGGCACTCTTTCTAATTTCCTCTAGATGTGGTGTCCCTGCAACTTTAAGGATTGTGGACAACGCCACGTGGAAAACCCTTTCTTAAGTTGGCGAAACGAGGAGAAATGCTATATTCGCCTCGTTTTTGCTTTTTCCATGTCTGCTGCCTTATGTAGCACACATGAAAAAAGCAAAACGCCTTGGATTGTTTATGTACAGGAAGGTCCCCCTTCCTGCACATAAACAATCTTTAAAAAAAAAAAAAGACATTTTTGTGACTTTCATGTGTGCAGCTTTAAACAGCACCATAGTAGTGGCAAAATGGCATTTCAAGATTGTTTCTTTCCCCTGCACGCAGACACCCTTGCACTATGGTGTAAGGGTGCCTGCGTTAGCGCTACACTGCTAAATGGAGCGCCAGCGTGGGGGAAAACGCAATGCTGCACCATATTTTTGTAAATATGATGCAACCTTGCATTTCTGAAGTGGCGGAGTGAGGCATTATGCCATGACGGCTAATGCCTCACTACACCACTTCTGGTGTACATATCCCCCTTAGTATGCTATGAACTCAGTGTGAATTAACATCCTGCCTGGCCCCTTATGTAGCGGCAAATTCTTCTCTTGGTCTTAAAACACAAAAGACTTGTGAAACCGGCTTGATTGTTCTTCAATTGCGCATTCACTGGTGGTAAACTGCAAACCACATTAACGTTGTACAGATTGGTAATGCATCTGAAAACAATTACAAATACGAATCCCCATTCCCAATGCTATTCAATGTACCCTGGCCCAAATGGTACTCAAACAAACTGTACAAGAATAAGTGAATGCAGACCAGTCAGAATGATTTTGCAACTCAAATTACAATGGTAAGACCACATTCATTGCATAACATACAGATGCTTTTTTTCTGTTCAATTAGACAGATGTAATTTGAATATCAATAAACAGAACCAGCCACCGTTCATTCACAGAACTTTCTCAAGGCTTTTGACTGAAGGTAATTTGTTTATTTGTTACAGTCTTGAAGACACGCCTCACATAGTGTGCTATGTCAGTTGTGTGCTGCTTATGAATCTCAAAAGTGGCCACTTTCAGTGCAAGAAGGTGTTAGAATCAAGGTCATAAATTGAAAATCTAAATTAGGATTTTTAAGGTGTTCATTTTAGAAACCACTATAGCACACATCTCAGCAGATCAATTCAATTCCATTGATTTAGATATCTTACGAGATCAAACATTATACTAAATACATAATCCATCCCTTTACATAAAAATCTTCTACACACTTTAAAAACTCATTTTGACACATGAACAAAAAAAGAAGAAGTCATGAATTTAAATACTTTACACCAAACAAACAAATTCATTCGGGGGCTTTTCAGAAAAGTGATCAAGTTGGTGCTGGAGGAGTGGTTATATCTAAAAACAATAGGTTTTATAAAACAATTTCTAGCCTCTACTACCTTCATACTAGAACAAGAACTTAAAACAGGTTTTAAATCTTGGGTTCCATGGTGGCATATGTAGCAGACCCCACTATCTTCGTATGGATTACTCCATCTACTTGTATGAGCTTTTAGAGGGAGTATTCCCAGTCTCAGCATAATGACATCTCCTGACACTATGCTGCAGAGTAAATTTGACATATTGTTGGGGGATCTTAAAGTCAATAGTAGAGGTGAAAGATTTCTAGTGAGATAGATGAAGGCAGTGTGCCTTCTTGAGCTCATGGCTTAATCGGGGAGTCATATTTTTCAAGAAATGCTTCAAATGTGCTTGGGACTGGATTGGCGGATGGTTTCTGTACATGGGAAATATTCTAAAGTGGGGGTGTGGCCACGACCGCCACCGAGATGGCTGGATCAGCACAAGGCTCTGGGCTCATCAGTCCCTGATATCCTGCTCGCCACTACACCATCCTGGCTCTGGGGTCCCCGCGGCATGCCAGGAGAGCCATGACCCATGGAGACGCTGGGGCAATGCCAACTCGGAGCACTGTGAGCTGAGGTCGAGGAGACTGGCGGGTGTCACCGTGCCACCGACACCGCCTCTAAGGCCCTACAGGGGTTTTGGGTGAGCCTGGGGCCGAGACTGCCCGATCTCATCGGTTGCCGGCGTGCCCCCTTCCTCCTACATTTTGCTGGATGCGGAGTGGTCAGCTCCCCGTGGCCTGGTACGCGTCCCTGTTCCTGATCTTTTGGTTGTAGGGCTGAGGGTCGGCCGCGGGGTCATGGGCGCCGGGGACTTGCAGTCTGGCCATCTGGCTGGGCACTGCGGGCTGGGCTTCTCCCATTGCTGACGCATGCAGCAAAGGGCTGGGGTCCTGTGCCGGCCTGTGTCTTTTACCCACCAGAGGAGCAGTGGGTCTTATTTGCGGATCCGTGACTGACTTAGCGAGACCTTGGTTGCTGGCAGATGTGAGGCATTGCGAACAGGTAGCGTGGCACCCATTCGTCTGATAACCCCACGAGGACTGTAACCTGGACTATTTGTCACTTGGAGTAGAGTACACAAGAGAGAAACCGCCGTCTGACCACCCGGTGGGGTGAAGATACACAGGCAGTGAACGCTAGGCACTCTGCCTCCCCACCCCCCACAGGCCCGAAACCCTTGTGACATATCAGATGTGATGGCTGAATTTAAGGCAGGCTTGAATTTAAGGCAGGCTTCGGAGCCAATGAGGCACGTTTCGACACATTAACGGGCCGCACGGACAGTCTGTGTGAGCGGAAGGACAGACAGGGCGTCTGGATCGGTGACGCAGAAGAAAAGATCGCTAGCTTAGAAGCTAGCTCCGTGACAATGCAGAAACGCCTAGATAAAATGGAGTGCCTTTTAAAACAAGATAACAATTAAGAACGAGGACAAGATCTCGAAGAAACAACATTCTTATTCCAGGAATTGCAGAGACCACCAACATGGGGCATCCTGAGAACTTTATTGAGCAAATGCTACTGAGAGAGAGAGAGAGAGAGAGAGAGAGAGAGATAAACAATGTTTATTTAGACCATAGTCTTTAAAACCATACACAGCTTTTGGATCTTCATAGTGATAACATATTAAAAGACACATTTCATTTTAACACAATTTCTAAAAAATAAATAAAACCATAAAATTCTCATCCATAAGTTCTCATTTTTGGGAGGACATATTAAAAAATTTAAAATCAGCATCCCTCTTTTTAATTTCTCCTATATAAAGTCGTGTATTGCTTTCAGGAATTCCCCCAAAGCGATTGTAATATCTAGGGATAGCATATCCATAAGAAGACAAGCCGCTTGAGCACGTGCAACTGCTAGTGGCCCTTTTTGATCGCCCTAGGTTCTCTAACACGTTTGCGGTCGAACGTGCACACAGCTAATTTGACCAGCGACCACCAGATGGTGCTCCGCCACGCTTCTTTATAGCCCATCTGCTTAACTATAGGTACAGAGACACGGCGCTGCGGCTGGCCAAGGTGGCTCTGGGCGGCCTTCAATACCAAGGCTCAATCATCTCCATTTTTCCTGACTTCACACAAATGGTACAGGAAGGTTGGCGGAAATATAGCACTTTTTAAAAATGAATTCCGCAAACGGAACATCCCTGTCTGACTGCGAATTCAGCATAAGGGACGATCCAGGATCTTTGACACCCCGGCAGATGCCGAGGCCTACTATAAATCTATCCGTGCTGGATCCCCTACAAATGATCATACTCCCCAGGATATGTATGTGTGTATGTACTGTATATTTGTAAAGCGCACTGTGATCAAAATAGTGCTAGCTAGACCATTCAGTGAAGGCATGAAACAGGCTAAGTCTTAGAAGTTTAGCCTGATTGTTGATTGTTAGTGAGGGCAGAGCCCGGTTATCAAAGATTTAATAAAACTTCAGCAGGTCAGTTGGAATCTTAGTGAGGCTGGCAGTTTTTTCCATAACTGAGCCGCTTTTACAGGAAAGGCAAGTCGTCCTTGCCGGACTTTGTTGAATCTGAGTTCTTGGACATAGTTACATTTAGCTGATCGGAGGGATCTGCCAGGGGTATTGTTTCTTAATCTGGCTTGTAAAGGTTTTTGTCATTTGTTATGTAGTGCCTTCTAAACTACACAGTGTGACCTAAATGTATTCCTCTGTTCAATAGGCAGCCAGTGGAGCTCTTTAAGGGCACCTGAGGCAGAAGAGTGTTGGATCTGTTTAGTGTTAGTTTTGCTGTAACTATGTGGATGCTTTTCAGTTTCTTTAGTAGAAAACTGGAAGCTGCTGATAAAAGGGCCTTACAGTACTCCAACCTACTTAATATGCCACCTCTAGAAATGAAGGATCTAGCTGGGACGTCAAGCTGTGGGTACAGTTTCCTGAGACTGAGGATCAGTGTGAAGCAGGTCCCAGGAATTCTATTCATCTTGCTCTTCCATAGAGAGGCCTTTGTCTAGGAATACCCCTATTTTCAGTACAGCAGTTGAGTTGCCCAACTGGGTTTCTGGGGGTAGAGGCCAGAGATTGGGAGGTAAGGATATAGAGGTTTTGCAAGGACAGCAAAGGAGCTCTGTTTTACTTCAGTTCACCATTAATGACTTTGTATTCATCCAGTTACATATATCCAAAATACAGGCCTCAAAGTTGCAATGAGAGTCAGCCGGATCTTCATTTGATGCTAAAATCAGTTGGGTGTCATCTGCATAGTTGATAAGCTTAATCTTGTGGGACTTAACAAGGGAGATTAAAGGTTTAATAAAATTGGGCTAAGAGAGGAGCCCTGGGGGACGCCACTTGGAGAAGTTCTGAAATTAGAGAGAAATGGGGGCATGGATACATTCAGTTAGGATTTTAGCCTGTTTAACATCGGGCCTCCAACACCCACTGACACTAATCTAGACAGAAGAGTGCGGTGGTTGACCAATACTACTGGTTGTCCGTTGTCTGTTATCCTATGTATTTTGTCAATGATGCAGATCAGTGCAGTCTCTGTTCCGTGACCAGGACGAAAGCCGAATTGCTCTTCTTACAGCCTTGAGTGATCCTCCAGGTATTGCAACAAGATTGTACTTACATGTTGCTCTAATATTTTTATTGGGAAGGGTAGAAGGCAGACTGGTCTAAAATTAGCTAGGACTGATGGGTCAGTCAAGGCTTTCTTCAACAGCGGCTTAACTATTGCCCTTTTACAACAGTCAGGCACCGTCTCGGTATCAAGGGAATGGATACAAAGTTGTAAGAGGGGGTGTTACAGCATACAAAGAAACTTGTATATTTTAAGAGCTTTATTCCAGGATTTGCGGCACAGCAACAACTGCATCTGGCAGGCAGACAGGAACAGTGGCAACTGACCTGATGCCTAGCAGCAGTGGAGATTCCAAGTAGAACATCAACACTACTGAAAGATGCACAATGTTTAAAGAGACATAGCTATTACAAATATGTACAACATAGAATGTAACACATCTCCTTTTTTTAACAAAGAATAACGATCACAATATAAAACAGGAAAAATGGTAATCTGCAAAAAGAAAAGAGCATTCAGTTTACATAATCAGCAAACCTACTTGGTGGACATCTGGAGTGAACAGACATCTTAACTCTCGAGGCAACATCACCATTGGTATCTAACTGTACATCTGGCACAGTAGTATTTTGCAAAGAATGATAATTGGTAAAACTTGGCAAAGAAGGACATTTAGCAACACGTTTGATGTTCCATAACTTACCATCTTGAGTAATAATACTGTTACTAAAAACGTTTACCACTTTCATAGGTTTACCAAATGTATTAGAACACTTGGTGAGAAAACCAGGTATCCTAATCCTGACCCAATCACCAATGCAAAAATTTGACTTCTTCACCTTCCACTTGTTGTCATACCATTCTCTAACCTTATCTTGTTTGCATTCCACTCTTTGTACAACATTTTTCATCAGATCATCAGAAAATGATTTATTGGAACACTTGTCTTTAAACCACCATGGGCAAATAGTAGAAGCTGGGTCACGCCCTTTTAAAAAACGGAAAGGACTAACTTCCGTTGTTGAGTGTGGGGTTATCCTGTATAACCAAAGTTTTTCTCTTAATAAATTTCTCCACCCAGAACCCGTCTTAATAACATCAGAAACAAAACCTTTCAAAACTCTGTTGAATCGTTCAACTAAACCATTCTCATGAGGTTCATACACAGAAACAGTGCAATGTCTGATGTTTTGTAGTTTGAGAAAATTTTCCATTTCCAAAGAGGTAGTTTGCACCCCATTATCTGTTACAAGAACGGAAGGACACCCTTCTCTGGAAAACACTTCTTTGAAAAACTCTATCACTATATTAGTGGAAACTGAAGACACAAACTTTACCTCCGGCCACTTAGAGTGGTAATCAACTAAAACTAAAGCATAACGGGAATCATGGGGAAGACACATAAATGGACCCGAAATTTCAAAAGCAATTTTCTTCCGAGGTTCATTTGGCCAAACAGAAATTTTTAAGGGAGGGACATTTACCCTCAACATCTTCTCACTTCCCATACAAACCTCACATTCTCTTACCTTGCGATCCGCCATTCTATCTATACCTGGCCACCAAAAGTAATTTCTTATCAGACGCTTCATGGCAGACATTCCAGGATGCATGCAATATCCAAAATAACATTTTGCATTTAAAACGGAGGTACACATTTTCCAGACTTGAAAACCAAACCATTTTCTAATTCCAACTCATCAAGAACAGTAAACATAGACATAGCACTATCCAAAATATTCTTTTTGTCAGGCCAACCCTCCAAAAGTTAATTCGTAATAGTCTGTAAAGTGACATCATGATCACCCGCAAGATTCCAAGCCTGTTCAGAAATATCTTCAAACGAACCCGACAGAACATCCTGTAAACCGGTAACCACCTCATTTTCTACAGAATTTTCATCACTACTCAATTTACAAGGCATGCGAGACATAAAATCCGCAATGACATTCTTTTTAACAGGCACAAACTCTGGTGTAAAACAATATTCCTGCAATCTTGAAGTCAATGTAGCTATGCGAGCAGTAGAACTCCATCCACCACCCGTCGAAAGAATGTTTACCAACGGTTTATGGTCAGTTCTCAAAAGAAACTTACTACCCCATATGTAATTACGAAAATGTTCTATGGCCCAGACACAGGCCAAAAGTTCCTTTTCTATAACTGCATACCTTCTTTCAGTTTCATTCAGTGTACGTGAAGCAAAACAAACATTCCACTCCTCCTTACCAGATATTTGAGACAGAACAGAGCCCAAACCATACATACTGGCATCCACAGTGATTATACACATTTTGTTCAAACAAAACGGTCTAAGGGTGGGAGCTTGTAAAATATCTGACTTAATGAGATCAAAAGCTTTTTGTTGTTCTTTTTCCCAAACAAAAACAGCATTGTGTCTGAGAAGTTTCCTTAAATGCTCCATCTTGGATGTAAAATTGTATACAAATTTGCTATAGTATTCGCACATACCTGCGAAGGAGAGCAACTGTTCCTTATTTACAGGAGCAGGAGCATTAGTAATGCCATCAGCATTCGATTTTTTTAGGCACCACACCGTCACCTGACAATGTGTGTCCCAAGTACTCTACCGAGTGTTGAAACATCTTACATTTGCTAGGTTTTAATGTAAAACCATTTTCTCTCAACTTTTCACACACGCACCTCAAATGTTGTAAATGTTCATCATTATTAGTTGAAAAAAATCAAAATGTCATCCTTGCAGCATTTGACAAACTTATCCAAATCTCTAAAGATATTAAACATGACTCTTTGAAATACTGATGCTGCCGATGCTAACCCAAACGGCATTCTAGTATACTGGTATAGTCCTTGGGGGGTGATAAAAGCTGTTAGGCATTTTGACTCTTCAGTAAGGGGAACCTGAAGGTAGGCTGATCTCAGGTCTAGAGTTGAAAACACCTTTGCCCCCTCCAACATCGATACCACTTTATTTATATTTGGAAGGGGATGACAATCTACAATGATACCTGCATTGAGAGCTCGAAGGTCCACACACATTCTTAAACTTTTATCGGGTTTCCTCACTTAAACAATGGGAGAAACCCATTCTGCCGACTCAATAGGCTCAATAATACTCTCTGCAACTAAATCATTTAGCATTTTCTTTAGTTCCTCTCTAACATTTATGGGTACACCTCTTAGTTTTTGTTTGAGAGGAATCACACCATTTTTAAGTTTGATTCTATGCGAACAGTCCTTAATCTTTCCCAAAGTATCCAAAAATACATCTTTGAAGTCTTCTTTAACTAACATTTCTAACTTACTCAATTTTCCTTTTTAACCATCGCAATATTATCTGCCTCCGCATTACTATCCAACATCACTGGCTCTTCAGCACGAGGATTTAGACTAATGCCAAACTTCCACTGGTCTCTCCAACCCAGAACATTGACACCTTTGATGGCTATGTATAATTTGAAACTCAAACATTTAGTTTTGACAGTAAGATCCACCACAAAAAAACCAACATATCAATTTTATCCTCATTAAAGCTTACAGCACAAATATCGGATGGAAAAATGTTCTTCAGGCTAAGGGTTGTACCCAGTCGTGAATCAAAATATTCCTTTGTAATAATCGTCCAAGGAGAACCTGAGTCAGCCATAAGTTCTAACTTGATACTTAAGACTTCAACCTCACACAATGTTTTTTTAATACAGATGCAGTCAGCTGGATCATTTACATTTGAAACACCTCCATCAAATATACCACAAAACCCTTCTTGTCCTCACAGTGATTCCCAGAACATTCACATTTACTCACTTTTGGGATTTCTCCAATGACAGACGCTACTTTTGCTTGAGAATTTGGAACAAACTTTTTAACATCTCTACACATGTTTGAAAAATGCCCAGTCCTACCACATTTCCTACACTCTCTGTTGATAGCGGGGCATCCTCCATATGAAGCTAAATGTGTTCTACTTCCACATCTAAAACACATGAAAGACTTGTCAAATCTTCTGACATTGCCCTGAACATAGGTCCTATTGGAATTGAAATTATGACTAGGATGTACATTTTCATTGGAAACTGATTCTGTGCGTTTGACCAAACATACTTCATCAACAGAATCAGTCTTCTGTTCACTGTGTTTTTTAACTGTACTCATCCACTTTTCAGACTGTTCTAAAGATTTGGCGATTGCAATGGCTTCAGATAACTTGGGATCACCCAATTCCCACAATCGTTCTTGTGTTTTCTTATTTTTTACATGCACAATAATTTGGCCTCTCAACATTTCATCACACATACTACCGAAATTGCAATGTATGGATAACGATCTAAGAGCAGTAATAAAATCATCAAATGATTCTGTATCATGTTGTGCTCTGGTATAACACTTATACCTGTTTAAGGCAATGTTTGTTACCGGTTTAAATCTCTTCTCTAACCTTAATAAGGCTTCTTTATAAACATTAGTGCCCTCACCCTCCCCTTCAGAGGGCGGAATTTGCGTCAGGGCCCTAAACACCATTTGTCCCTCAGACCCTAAGCAATGTAAAAGGATGCTCTTCTTTCTTTCCGCTCTCATGCGTTCGCCATCAATAGCCTTCATGTAAATGATGAACTCCTCCTTCCATCGTGTCCATGGTAAAGGTGGATCCCCTTTATGTTGCAAAAATTTGTCTGGTGGATCGAATTGCATGGCCATAAGTTCACTTTTGAGTGAAAGAACTAACTTTACTGCACAGAGTAGAACTAACCAAAAATAAAAAAGAAACAATAAAAGAAAATATATAAAGGACTAAAAATAATTTAAAAAATGGATAAAAATGTGGTGATGTATACCATCAAAGTTATCCAAAAGTCGTATCATAAAACAAATGTCTCACCTGGTTTCAAACACCATATATAAAAAAAAACGTTGTCTTTTAATATGAAGAAGAGCAGTAAATTTCCTCCAATACTGCGTGATCGATGTAATAATCCTGCTAGAATATCGTAACTTCGCTGTTTATATTCTCAAAATGAACTTCCTCGTATCGGTGACCTGTTGTCATGGAGACCGAAACAGCAAAATGTCCACCACGTTTTTAATGACGTGGCACGTCGCGTAGCGTCATTTAGTTCGTAAACGTCACCGCTGATACTTCCACGTGTAATAGAACACGAAAATGCCGCCACGAGCAGATGCAGGCGCACGCAGATAAAATATCCGGTAAGTCGCCCTCGCGCAGCACCAGCTTATCTTTAAAAGAAAACTTCTTCTCATTTACCTCATTTTGGGTTAAATTTCACTTCTCCTGACCCAAAATACATACAATAATCGGGTTTCCAGGAAATCCAAGCAAA
Source organism: Lissotriton helveticus (assembly GCF_964261635.1). Taxonomy (NCBI): domain Eukaryota; kingdom Metazoa; phylum Chordata; class Amphibia; order Caudata; family Salamandridae; genus Lissotriton; species Lissotriton helveticus. Next base: position 431,636,602 of record NC_136057.1, read on the forward strand.
TAGCTTTCCAAGTGCGACACCTCCTCGAAATACCAATAGGTTTAATCAGATTATTCACAAAATGTTCTTTTCACTCCACGCCTGTGCCGCTATGATGTTGGTAGAGTGCATCTTCTTAGTTGACCCTCGTCGCCAAATTTTGTTACAGCATACAAAGAAACTTGTATATTTTAAGAGCTTTATTTCAGGATTTGCGGCACAGCAACAACTGCATCTGGCTGGCAGACAGGAACAGTGGCAACTGACCTGATGCCTAGCAGCAGTGGAGATTCCAAGTAGAACATCAACACTACTGAAAGATGCACAATGTTTAAAGAGACATAGCTATTACAAATATGTACAACATAGAATGTAACAGGGGGCCTGAGAGTTCATCTTCCCATCTCATCCATTGCTTTGGTGAAAGGGGATCTAGTGGTGATCCTGACTTAATGGATCTATACAATAGCCTGAATGCCTCAACAGAAATTGGGTCAAGCCTGGTCAGAGCCGCTGAAGGGAGGTCCAATAGATAGCAGGTTGAGGAGGACAATTGATGTTAGGGGTGGAGGTATTTAATTCACTAGGTTTGTCAATACTTTCTAAAATTCTTATAATCTTGTTTTCAAAGAATTCAGACAGATTGTCACGTAGTTGCTGTGATGGTGTATTTTATTGCTTAAAGCGGGAGGGATTAGTGAATTCATGGAGTATTTCAAAAGTCTGTTTTGCTTTATTGGAGGCCTCGGTGATCCACTCACAATAATAGTTAGCTTTGGCTTTTCCTATATTATTGTTATAGTCGTTTAGCACAGATTTTAGACGAATCTGGTCTTTGTTTAGGTAATGGAGCCACCATTTCCTTTCTAATTGCCTGCAGTTTAATTTGGCTTCCTTTAAAGTAGCATTGTACCAGGGGGGCTGATACCCCTGACTATTCAGAAACCTCGTATGAGTGTATCACTTAGTCTAGTGTTTTTTGGATCTCTTTTTCGAACCTTTGATCATTCTCTTCTATAGAGAATGAGGGAGAGAAGTGTCAATTGTTAAGAAAGGGCTTGGACTTAATTGTTGATAGTTTGTGCCATGCTTTATTTTCTATAAAATGTTTTTTTTTTTTCCGGCAGGCCCTTCTTACCCACATCTAAGCGAAAGGTAATCAATGAATGATCAGTGTAACACAAAGGGAAAATTTCCGTAACCGATACTAGACCTTCAGGGGAGAAAATAAGGTCAAGAGTGTGGCCTGCTATGTGGGTTGGGCCTTAAACCGGTTGTAGGAGACTGATATTTTCACAGATGTTCACCAGTTCTTTAAAAGCAGGGAATAGGTCACCTTCTGCCTAGAGAGTAAAATCTTCGAGTAGAACTAGATTGGTGGGCTAGAGCCTCATATTGGTAATGATGTTCAAAAGAGAGGGAAGAGAAGAGCTTAAGGTGTTGGGTGGGTATTCTCCTTGTGACCCTTCAATTGAAAGCCTGGTAATTCAATTTCGTCTGCCTCGTCTAAGGAGAAGGCAGTAAAATTCCAATTGACCTTATGGAGAATGCCTAGTCCACCCCCTTCCCTGGCAGTTCCGGGGCTCTGTCACGAATGATAAATACTACATTGGACTCCCCCAGTGTCAATCAATAGATTAGACCCCCAGTGTCAAGCAAAAGATTGATCTTTTCCACATGTTTTGGTAAGGATACTGGCGAGGCCTTGGGACACGAGTGCCCGCCCACTACATCTTGAGATAAACATGAGAGGGGTGGCTGGCCGCTGGGTTTGATGTATGTTGCCCATGTCCCCTTGCTTATATATATGTCAGCAAATTATTCAAATTGTGTATCTTCACACATGCATATCTAAATCCATGGAAGTAGTACCATGCCTTAGCTACAATACCATACTCTCTAGGGACCACCAAGGTCCGAGTCGTTCCCATGCCCCCCATGGTGAACACCAGTTTTGAATGTTGCGGGTTATGTTTTTCTTTCTTTCTTGTTGGGTTAAATGGGATTCAGTGGATAATTTTGAATCTAGTGTGGGTGGAGGATGGGGCACCGCATTGGGAATGTTTTATTAGAGTTGAAATGTTTATTGATGCTGCACGTCACACCTTAGCATTCTTCATCTATACTGTCATATGCCACAAGACCCCTGGGCCTACGTATCATCACTTCATGCTAACTTCATAACATGGTCAAGTTCATTGACCCAGGCGTAGTTATCTGGAATGTACGCGGTATTAACAACTCCCGCAAAGGGATACAGGTACTGGCATATCCTAATAGACACTCTACAATAATTGTCTTTCTTCAGGAGGCACATTTCTCCCCATGTGTTGATCATGCTTTTGCTAGGAATTGGGGCACACATCACTATTTCTCAAGTTACAGTTCAAGTCAAGTCAACTCAAATATACTTTTATTTGATTTTGTAAACAAAATCATAAAAGGGTGGGAAAACCACCATTGGTAAAACATGCAGAAGTATTCATTGTTATTATAATTTTTATTTTTATAAAAGGTATAAAAAGGCAATATTTTAAAAAGAATTAACATATAAGCAAGGCTGGAAGGGATTTCAAAGCCAAATGTTCTAGTACTGCATGAGTTGGTTAGCGGGTTCTGTATTGGCCAGTTCTTTTGCCGCATTTTTTAAAAAGTTTATGGCTCCGCTGGACAGTGGGATAGATGAGCACCTGAGACAGTGAATCACTTCTGCTCTGCAAGTTCTTATTTGTTCCTTCCTGAAGACCTCCCGAAGGCCCATTTTGCGTGTTTCTATTAGAGCGGGGCAGATGCATATTAGATGCAGTAAAGACTTGTCCCAAGCTCCGCACAGGCGGCATTCCTTTGATTGCCATGCGTATTTCCATTTAGGGGTTAGGTCCTTTGATGGATAAGACCCAAACCTTAGTAGCGTGAAAAAGTGCTTTTTCTGATGCGGGAAATGGTCTGGCAAGTAAGGTTGGGGTTGCAACTCTGGTATGTCTGTATCACGGTCCAGGCTGTTTTATCTAATGATAAAGAACTCCGCTTTATGGCTTTGTTAACCACAGATTTGAAACTAGGGTAGGTAGGGGAAGTAGGCCAGGCCTCCTCTAACTTCAATGCAGAGAGCGAAGCCTTCAGAGCTTCGAAGATTGAATTTTTGAGCCTGGCTTACTTTTCAATGTCTACCCAACAATAGTGGACGAGTGTGTTCTCCTATGTGTCCCGTATCCTCCAATAGTACTTGACTAATGCGCCTTGCCTATCGGGGATCTGATTTCTTAGACCATATTAAAGTCGGATTTGAGCTTGCGGAATATGGTGGGGGATTGCAAACAGTTTCTTGTAAAGAGTTGATTGTGCTAGGTTCAGGCCTGTGGCGTCCTTGCCGTTCAAGATTTCTGTGCTGTATGAGATGGAGGGCAGTCATTTTGCTTCTATGACCTTTAATAGGTGACATGTGGAGCCGCCTGCAAGCTTGTTTTTTAAGATTTTGAAGGCAAACTGCAGCGGTTTAGATTTTGTGCGACCTTGGTGCAGATGTGTCTTATAGGTAAGTTTGCGATCAATTTGAAAGCCTAGGTATTTGTATGAGTCCACCTCGGTCAAAGGTCGCTTGTCCAAGGTCCAAGTGAATGTGTGGTCGGATTTATGGTGTTTGTTAAAGCAAGCAACAAAAATAGGTATGCAGTTCCTCAAAAGGATGAGACAGTAAAAAGTGACTAGTGTGAGAAACTGACAGAAGTTCAGTGTTCCAAGAAAGAGAGGAAGGGGAATTCCTCCTTTCGGATATAATGCCCTAACACACCTAGGTGTCATGCTTCATCATTGGGCGTGCTCCTCGTCGGGACGGCGGTGCAATTCCCGACGGGCACCCTCAATGGGGGCTCTTTGGCAGAGATCTTTTTATCCTTGCCGTTTGGTGAGTGCGTGTGTGGGGCCCTAAAAAGAAGAATGTGTAATGCGTGAATAGGTAAATGGTAAATGTAAATTGATACTTGTATAGCGCACTACTCACCCGCAAGGGTCTCAAGGCGCTTGTACGAATACCGCTGTGGAACCCATCCTGGCTTTCCCTGTGAGGTGTCCACTCCTGGGCACCCCCAAGGTGGAGGCCAGGCATCCTTAGCGTTGTGGGGGCCTTGTGGAGATTAAGCAAGCTATTGCCCAGAGTTGCAGAGTGGGACTCCATGATTGGAATAGGCACCGAGGCGAGAATTATCAGGTCCGTGGAATTTTGAGCCCAAGACCCGCCGAGGCGGGGAATTGAACCCTGGTCCCGGGCTAGACCTCTGCATCAGGGTCTGCCGCTCTAACCATTGAGCCACACTTCTCCACTGGTAGTGGGTTAAAACAGGGAAGGTGGTCAGGGCCACTACTTTAATAATCCTGCCTCCTACCCTGTTTAAAAATGTGATGGCAACTAATCACTATGATGCAATGGGTAGTTGCACTTATGCGGTCAACATGTTTCTTGCCTAATAGTCCCAAGGAGTGGGATCAGACAGCAATTCTTCAGGACCAGAAAATGAACGTATTCTGTACTACACTAGTTACTGGTTATCAGGTATATTAACCTAAGTGTTTACCAGTTCTGTAGCACCAAGAGCGGTCAATGTCCCCCGGTGCTGGAATCAATCTAAAGGGTATTACTACGGGCAACATCGGTCGGCAGAGGACCTACTCCGTGTTGCCGGATCCGGCAACACGGGGTAGGTCCTACGCCGATTGAGCACGAAATCCTGGAACGTCACGTTACTTCCACGTTCTCACATGTTGCCAGCCGACCGAGCTTGGCTCTTGAGACCTTGTTGAAGGCCGCTTTAAGGTCGATGAAACATGCATGAAGTGGCCTTGATTTTACGAGTGCTTGGTTGGCCAGGAGGGTTACAGTAGAAATGTTTGTCAGAGTGCCCATCCCAGCCCTGCATCCGGTTTGCGTATGAGGAATACAGTTTATTCGCGCCGCCCAGTCCTCTAGATCTGCCAACAGGTTTGAAGCGTATATTGTAGCATCCACATCAATTAATGCAATCAATCTATAATTTGAAGGATCGGAACGTGAGCCAGATTTATATATTGGGCTTAAAATGCTTCCCCTCCAGAAGTCAAGGATCGTGTTAGAGACTAGGATGTCCAAAAAAAGAAGAGTTACTTTATGCGCCCAAAATGGTGGATTGTGCCAAAACAAGGCGTTTGGGAGGCCGTTGGGTCCAGGTGCACCCTCAGATCTTCAATTTTTTATTGTTTTTAAGACTTGTTCTTTGAGGATCTGCAGGGGAAGGTTTGAATCGGGGGGAGGGGATGTCATTGTTTTCTTGATCTCTGGCAATAGCTATGTTATGTTATAAATGTTTTTATATCGCGCTCTGCTACTACAAAGTATCCTGGCGCGAAGAGTGAGGTTATCCAGTTGGAAGCCAAAATAGACGAAGCCTGGAGGTGGAGTTTCGTTGTATAGTAATTCAATGTAGGCTCTCCATGTTTCCTCCACAATGCCAGAGTTGTGGTGTTGGTTCCTGCCATTGGTTAAGTGGTTAATAATTTCCCAGAAGAGCTTGGAGTCTCTTTGTTTACAAGAGTAATGGAGTTTCGCCCAAAGATGTTCATAGAATGCTTTCTTAGCCGCCTTAATGACTCTTTTAAGGTCTTTTCTGGCTTTGGAGATTAGAAGCAGTTGGTCTTGGGTGGAGGATAAGACCCGAGCTCTATTTTCTATAAGATGTTTGTTTGTTTTTTCCGGCAGGCCATTCTTACCCACATCTAAGTGAAAGGTAATCAATGAATGATCAGTGTAGCACAAAGGGATAATTTCTGTAACTGATACTAGACCTTCTGGGGAGAAAATAAGGTCAAGAGTGTGGCCTGCAATGTGCGTTGGGCCTTAAACCTGTTGTAGGAGACTTATATTTTTTCAGATGTTCACCAGTTCTTTATAAGCCGGGAATAGGTCACCTTCTGCCTAGAAAGTAAAATCTTTTTAATTTTGAGGGTTTTGGTGAACCATGCTGCCCCCAATGGTTTTCCTGCTTTTCTGGCAGTTGTTTGTTTAGAACATTTTTGATTTAGCTCTCTGGTAAATGACTCCCAGACCCGGATGCTAAATGGCTCGGTTTTGGATTTCTCCAAGATGCTGATACATGAATCCATAAAGTAACATATGTTGTCCTTTTTCCAGGTGAGGCGTTTAAGGTTATGGCAATGGAGTTGTTGCGGCATTACGATAATAAGAATTGGGTTTATGTTTTTTCTTAAGAGCGTGAAGGATTGCGGTTGGTGGTCGCTCTCTGCTCTATCCAAAATTTGAAATTTTGTAATGTGTTGAACGAGGTTGTGGTCCATGAAAGAATAATCGATAATTGAAGCTGACTTTTGAGTGACCCTTGTATATGCAGCTGGATTGTGTGTCGGGCTGTGACCATTGAGGATTTGCATTGAGAGATCGTACAAGTGAACTGCGCATTGCTTGCCAAAAGGGTCACGTCGAGTTTTGGCCTGAGTGTACCCCTAGTGCCTTTTGTTTCTTGCAGTAAGGTCATATTAAAGACCCCTGACAGAATTATGTTGGTGTCGTGGTAGACGAGTTTTAATGTTGCCAGTGAGGCTAATAAGTGGTCAAAACTTGCCCATTTTGTTTGAGCGCGGGGTGTATGTCAATGTTCAGGATTAATAGGCTGTTGAAAGACCGGGTGTCAAGTTTGACGCATTGCAACCAGGGGAATCAAGGCCTATGGCTGAGGCGAGTCCGGAATATCGATCGAAATGAAGGTGGAAAGGCCCCCTTTTGCTCTCCCCTGTTTAGTCTCCTTTGTAGCCGGATTCTGGAATTCCCTGTGGCCTACTAGGGGAGTGGATTTTGTTAGCCATGTTTCCTGGAAGAGGACAATATTGTGTTGTGTAATGAACTCCATGAAGTCAGGGTTTCCTAGTTTCGTGCCGAGGCCAAACACATTCCAGGAGCAGATTTTATAGCCTTTGAGTGGGTAAGTGGCAACATGTGGATTTTTTTCATGCTCCGGCTTGGGAAGTTCTAGGCATGTTTAAGTGCGGAGGTCCGGTAGACTGACTGGCTTCAGGGTGAACAAACCTGATTGTAATTGTCCTGGCCTTGGAATCTATGCCTGAAAGAGGACTGCGGTTATCCGGGCCTTTGGTGCCTTTTAACAAACCTTCTGGGTGTATAGGCATGTGTAGTGGGCTATGATAACACGGGGGTCGATCATTTTTAACTCAATGTCCCATCTTTCGAACGGGGCCCCCTGCTACGAGATTTGCTCATTAAGATTATGGTCAGTGATCGTGGCTGTGGTTGTTTCTTGGAATTCCTCGGAATGTCAATTCTGATGGAACTCTATACTTTCAATGTCCCTGGAGTAGATATGGCTCAAATAAGGGAGTGCTTTGAATAGTTTTAACAGAACGCTTCTGTTAAGGATATTGTGGTTACCCCTTGAGGCATAGTGGGGGATAAAGTCCAGTGTTTTATTGTTTGGGGAGGTGTCAAGCTGCGGCGCGTATTCAGCACCATTTTTCGTTGTCGTTGCTCCCCCTGTGAGCCCTGAGAACGTAAAGGGCAAATGCAGAGAGACGTTGATATTGATTTGTGTGGGAGTTTTATTTTCCTTTATATTGGTAGTGGCATTGCTTGCTGGGCTTGACTTGTCGGTTTTCTCAAGGTTGTGACAGTCTTTCCAGGCATTGTCCTTGGTCGTATAGGCCTCTCCAGGGCACGTTAAAGTTACTTCTTTCATTTCAATCATGGATGGAGATACACATTTTGCTGTTTGTTTAACCGAGGTGTTGAGGAGTTGCTTCTCTTTCCTGGTTGAAGGTTTGAATAGACTATATAGGTTATCTGGCGACGTTTGTTTCCTTTTAATGTGATTTGGGCTGCTAAGTATAGTGAGGGGGTCGAGTGGGGCGGTTAGAGATTCCTTGTTGCTTATTGCTTCCTATGTGTTGGGCCTTGTCTTTTATGTTTGGTTTCCTTCCCTGTTCAAGTTGGACGGGAGTTACGTTAATTGACTGTATTGGTTGTTTACTTTTTCTCGCTTTTCTGAGGCGTTTTTTCTTCCGCTTGGTTAGTGGCTTGGTTCCTTTAGACGGCCTTCCTTGAGACTGATTGCACGATTCGGAGGATTGGGAGGCCAAATTATTAGAATTATCATGGGAGTTAGCGGCCATCGGTGCAGATTTATTTACTAGGATTGGGGTTGGAGAAGTACCCGTGCTACCGGTAATTTGGCCTTCCGTGTGGCTCGGGCTTGCCGTTTCTTTTTCCTGTGGGGCCTTATGAACTTTCCCTGCCGTTGGAGGATTGTTTGAATGGGCTTCTCTGGTGGTACCCAGGAGGTCTGTCAGTAAGGTTGGTACCGCTGCTAGTTTATCGATGATTTGAGTACAAGGACAGTGACACGATTGGTATGTAGTTTCTTGGTCTCGCTGCACCTTCGTGATCATCTCATTGAAGCTGTGTAGTTTTTGTTCGATCCCCTGGACATGAATTAATAGAATATTTAAAAGATCTACTTGGGTATCAAGCTGGTCAGCGTGGAGGGTCATTGTTTTACCAATTGTGTCTAAAGTATTAAGCAGGACAGGCCAGGCAAAAGATGTTGGGGAACAGCTGGATTCTCCAGAGGGAGCCTGGGCGTGGTGTTCCATTTTGATGGCGAGGGCTGGAAGCGGGTCACTCTGACATCTATGGGACGTGCAGGATAGGACCCTTATTCTTGTGTCCTTGATTTGAAGGAGTGGCAGTGCGGGAGTGGATCTGTGTGTTTCAAACTGAAAGAAGGACTCCTCCAGTGATTCAGATTGGCTGAAGTATTGGCCTTTTTGGTGCATGGATTCCAGCTGGTGCGGAGATTGTTCGAGCTTGTCTCTGCTGTTTATGTTTGGGTTGGCAGGCTTTCCGCCTCGAGGTGGCAGCCTCCTGATAGCGTGATCAGATTGCCAAATGGACTCATAATATTTGTGGTCGGTTGATGAGTGGCGGTGCCATCATGAAGTCTTTTAGGATCATGAAAGCCTAATAAAAACAAGCATTAGCAATGCAATAGGTCTCGCATTAATTAAGTTTGAGCTATTGGCATTGCTAAATATTGCAACACTAATTGCAACAAACGTCTATAAATTGTAGGCCAAAAAAATGTATATTTATTTTTTTAGCAATGGTGGCATGCTGCGCTTTAGATGAATATGTTTAAAAGTAAAGTGCGCCATACTGCGATTGCTACAATAGTTAATTGTGGATGCGTTAACAATTGGTGTGTGCACTTATGGCTGGTGGTGTGTGTGCCTGTAGAAATTGTGCACTGATGGCTGGTGGTGTGTGTGTGTGCCTGTAGAAATTGTGCACTAATGGCTGGTGTGTGTGCCTGGTGGAAGTGTGCACTGCCGGCTGGTGGTGTGTGTGCCTGGTGGAAGCGTGCACTGACGGCTGGTGGTGTGTGTACCTGGTAAAAGTGTGCACTGACGGCTGGTGGTGTGTGTGTGCCTGGTGAAAGCGTGCACTGACGGCTGGCGGTGTGTGTGTGCCTGGTGAAAGTGTGCACTGACGGCTGGTGGTGTGTGTGTGCCCGTTGAAAGCATGCACTCACGGCTGGTGGTGTTTGTGCCCGGTGAAAGCGTGCACTGACGACTGATGGTGTCTGTGCCTGGTGAAAGTGTGCACTGACGGTGTGGTTGTGTGTGTGGTTGTGTTTGTGGTTGTGTGTGGTCGTGGTTGTGTGTGTGTGTGGTTGTGTGTTGTGTGTGTGTGGTTGAGTGTGAGTGTGTGGTTGAGTGAGTGTGGTTGAGTGAGTGTGGTTGAGTGAGTGTGGTTGAGTGAGTGTGGTTGAGTGCGAGTGTGGTTGAGTGTGAGTGTGCTTGAGTGTGAGTGTCGTTGAATGTGAGTGTGGTTGAATGTGAGTGTGGTTGAGTGCGAGTGTGGTTGAGTGCGAGTGTGGTTGAGTGCGAGTGTGGTTGAGTGCGAGTGTGGTTGAGTGTTGTGTGTGTGTTGTGTGTGTGTTGTGTGTGTGTGGTTGTGTGTGTGTGGTTGTGTGTGTGTGGTTGTGTGTGTGTGGTTGTGTGTGTGTGTGGTTGTGTGTGTTTTTGTGGTGTGTGTGGTGTGTGTGTGTGTGTGGTTGTGTGGTTATGTGGTTGTGCGTGTGTGGTTGTGCGTGTGTGGTTGTGTGAGTGTGTGTGTGTGTGTGTGTGTGTGGTAACATGGGAGTAACAGAGGAACATAAGAGCAACCTAAGGAGAAAATGAGAGCAGAGAGAGGAGGAATTAAAGAGGCTGGGGAAGAAATATAAACGTGAAATCAAAGGGAGAACAGAGTAAGAGCTTCAGAAGGAAGAAAGGAGCAGGGAACCTGAAGGGGTGAAAGGATAGATCTCCCCCGTCAGTTTGGTCTCCCCCTACTCAGAGGGGAGCTTACAAATACATCTTTAAGCTAACTAGATGCTCTCCCCCTACGGGGCTTATGCGAAAGACCAAACCGACGGGGGAGAGCATCTAGTCTATATGGTGAACTGCTGTCTACAATAAAAGCAAAACCTCCCTTCAAATAAGAAATGAAAATGGCCCATTGACACCAGGTTCCATTGTTAAAAAAACAAGCCTTGAGGCTTGAAGTCCAATGCGAGCGAAAAAAGTAAAAGTGAGAGCGGTGTGCAAGCCCTGGTAGTAAAAGTGAGGAGGGTTGGGGGGTGCAAGCCCTGGTGATGTGTGCACGGGGGTGGGTGGGAGTGGAGGCAAGCATCTGTGGTGGAATTGGAAGCACAGATGGAGGCACGCAAGGGGGGAGGGAATTGAAACACGGAGAGAGGCAAGCAAAGCGCGCGCCCAAGCACATGCACTCAAGCTTTAGGCCGGCCATGCCAGCATCTGGTAGCACTTTGTTTAGCCCTTACTAAATGTTGAGCATAGGCTCGACCTAATAAGGGTGCGAGTGGTGGCTGCAAACATGGGGGCTGGGAGAAACTGAGGAGGCTGTAAGCGATGATGGATTTGTGCCTCAATTGCAACAGATTTTGGCCTTTGGTGCAGGTCCGGGGGATGGAGTGCTTTTGAAGATAGAATCTGAAGACTTGGGGCTACGGTGGTTATTTTGGATGTGGCTACCCAACCGTCGGTCGGACGGCCGCTCCTATTGTCCTAACTCCTTATAGTGATTCGGTCACGTGAGGAACTCATTTGGGCCTCACCTGTGGAGGATGTGGTAAATTGAGTTGATATATTTGCTTTCCGAGTCTTGTGGTCATTGAGGTGTCGGTTTTCCGAAGTAGTTTTGATGGCGATTTTTTAAAAGTCAGTGATCAGGGCCCATTTGCTGCTGTTTTGGCCTGAGTGGGGCCTAGTATGGGTAGTACGTGAAACTGATGACGCTTTTCCACTTAGCGTCCGAGGTCGATGCAGTAGGTTGCTTCGAGTAGCTATTGGCTCAACACTTGCCTCGAGTTGGGTTGTGTCGGCTGGGGCTGTTGGGAATTTTGAGGTTGCTGGCTCACACAGCAAGTCCGGATCTCCACTGCATGGTGGACCAGATCCTGGTGGGAACGTACTGATAAGGGGAGTGGTGGGTGCCGTGAGTTCCTCCTTAGGATTGTGCTTTGGTCTGAGTGGAGGCGCCTGTAGGAAGGTGGCTACCTGACTATGGTTACCCCAGATTTTTTGCCTGTGTTTAGCTGTTTTTTTTGACTTAGTTGACCTGGTTCCCTGCTAATCAGGGCCCCAGGCCATCTGCTCTCTCTGTAAAATGGATTCCATGTACCCTAGGTACATACCACAATTGGAAATGGACTCCTTGTCAGCCCCTGTATAATGCACTATAGGTGCCCAGGGCATAGGGGCCACCAAGGCCTACCAGGGGCTGCAGCATATCTTTTGCCACCCCTGGCTGGTTCTTAAATTGACACAACTGGCTGATCACTCAGCTGGGGTAAGGTGGTGTAATCACCCCTTACTTAGATATAGTATACCTATATCTAAACCTATATCTGGACACATATAAACCTGTGAGCCACTCCTATGGAAGGCCTCATCAATCCTGGAGGCAGAGTGCGTGGTTTAATGTGAGATGGAGCTCTAGCATGAGCTGAGCCTGTCTGCAGCTGTCGGGAACAACTCCCTAAGCTGTTTCAGGATAATGCCATAACATATACTCTTAAGGGCCTTATAATCCTCGCGGTTATATAGCAACTTTGGTTTGGCTTTATCAAAACATGTCGTGTAAGGTGTCATACGATTTGGAATACTATCCCCTCGCCAGTTCTGGCGACGGGGATAGCATTCCACCCCTCTAGAGGGGTAGGACATGTTGCTTTACTTAAATGCGGTTAATTTCTACAAAGACCTTAGATCCACAAAATGGATGCCTCTGCCACAGACAAGAGTCTGGACCCCTGCAGCTGACCGAAACTCAGCCAAATGGGGCCTGGACAAAGGGTTTCCTGTCACAGGAGGGTGTCACCGCCCTCCAGACAGGAGATAGTGGATTGTAGCAGGGAGGTTTGAAAGAAACCAGACACTGCTTGGGGCGCACAAGGCTGCCCCTTGCATAATCCGGCCAAACCGGTTCTGGGGCACTCCAGCCCTCGTGCCAGGGCGGCCTGGATCAAAGGAAGGGGGTGTATCCACCCACTTCCTGGGTCCCACCCATTGGGGGGGACCTAGCAGGTAATCACGCCCCCCAGATTCGAATAAGAGTGGGAGCAGTGCCAATGCACATCAGATTTCCTGGAAGAAACATAAGAAACGAAATTCTGGACCCTTCGACATCCTACTCAACGTGGAAGCCCGAAGAATCTCCCTTGTGGTCAAGGAGTGACCACCCTGCACCAGCAGGCACCATCCAGCCCTCGACGTCTACTTTGTTGCAGTTCCCGCCGGAACTCGAGCGACAGAGATCGACGAGATCAAGCTTGCCTGCCTTCCAACAGCCCGATCCACAGTCCCTGCAGAGCTGAGACCCGTGGAGGCGACCGGAAGCGTGGGGCACGCCATCTTGAATTGACCACGAGACGCTGACCGTGCAGCCCACGAGTGACCCTCGAAGCTGTGCACCGGGGTTTGAGAAGCCCCAACCCTGAGCCACTCTTGCACCGAAGCTCACCCCTCTACACTCATCGAGTACTGCGTGGGGCCCTTCTGCTACTTTTGGCTCAACGCGTTGGCCCGGTCACTTGCCAGCTGGCTAGTGGCCCCTGTGCCGACGAAAACTTGAAACCGACTTGTGAATCTGGTTGCTCCAGATCTGCACCAGCTCCCCTGAAAAGGAGCCCCCACTCTGACCTTCCTGGTTCGAGTGAGAAGCAATCTCCCGGTTCCGCGTGGATTGCTTTTGCCAAGTGTTGTTTGCTCCAATCTTGAAGCCGACAGCGCCGACGGTGAGAGCCTGCGTGGGACAGATTGTGACCTGCTCCTGGACGTCGTAGATGCCCCAGAGCCCACGTGACAGTGGAGAGAAGCACCGAGACAGCGACCTGATTGCGCCCGACATTGCCTGGTTCTGTCCTGGTTCCACCCTGGTCACTGCTGAGTGACCCAGACTCTGTCCCCTCTGCTTTCAGGTACTTTTCGACTCGAGTCCACCCTTGGACTCCACCGGACACTTCTCTTTCACCCCGCCTGCAGCCCTTTCAGCTCCAAGCACCAAGAGCCTGCGTGACGAAACCCGACTCAACTTCGACCCTGTGCACCCGCTTCCTGTGGGTGAGGTAACTTTGCTCCGCCGGTGTTCCCACACTGGTGCACACCTCTAGGGTCTGTGTCTTAAGTTTTGTCCCTCTAGGTTCAGCGGAAGTGTCCTTAAACTCTAACTTTGTCATTTTTACGCACCATTGGTTAACATTGGTGCATGCGTGCGCTTTCCGCACTGTTCCCGAATCCCGTGGGCCTCTCCCGACTTCAGCACTGCTTGTCCTGACTGCTCCCAGCGATTCCCTAGGCCCTAGGCCTAACCACTGTTCGATTGGTATCTCTTATACCACTTGTTTAGTATATGGTTTGAGTGGCCACCCGCCCTCATCCATAATTGTGCAACTTTGTATGTTTAAACTGTGCTTTTGATTTAACGCTTGTGCCCCTTTATTCATAAAGAATACTGGGGATTGTTTTTAGTAATAAATACATATATTTTTATAATATATACTTGTGTGGTGTCCTTTCATTTGATATTACAGGATTGTATGTGGTAAAACAGCTCGCTTAACACGACCTCTTAAGTTAAGCCTTTAGGCTGCTTAGTCCATGCTACCCCTAGGATAGCTTGTCTAACAAGGTTGACTTACAACCTGACACCATAAGGGATTGTTTGGTCTGATAATAGGTGGTTCCAGAATTGGAAACATCACCTATCAGGCCAACTTCTCACATTGGTGAGCAGCGGTGCGGATTTGAGCTTGCTGTTGTTTTACCATTGCAATCTTTTATCAAATTGAAAGATCACATCAAGTACCTCTAGGTACATATAAATCAAAAGCTTAGCATATTAAGTTCTACTGAACTTAGTAGTTGTAGATTAAAGGGATTAGCACACCCTGACTACAACTCACTAGTAAGGTACAGTAGGAAAACACTTAGTGTAGGTAGGTGCATCACTTACACCACACTAGAGTCATGTCTTACACAGGAAAAGCCTCAGGGTCTACTCCTGTGACAGTTGACCTTACCCAGGCAACTTCCAGCTATGACAAACTAACCCGAAAGGACTTGATTGCCTTGTGCAAATCAAGAGGGTTAAAAAGGGGCGGAAGCCCCACCTGTCCAATCCTGATAGCCATTCTAGAACAGGATGACTTAGAAAGGGCGAAGGGAATTCCCCTAGGGTCAGGAAATGGAGAGAACCCACCTGTAACTGGTACCCCTCAGGAGGAAGAAGGAGAAGAAGGAGAAGAGGGGGATGAGGACTCAGAGGTTGAGGACACAGAAGACCAGGATCAGGAGGGTAGCCAGGTTGGAGTTGCCAGGCTTAGCCAGGCCAACTTAAACCTACTGGGGAATGGAGAGGGCCAGCACCTCCCCAGACCCTATAGCATTCTCCCAGGCAACAGAAGAGTGAGATCTCCCTCAGGGGACTCTAATATTTCTAGTGCCTCAAGAGAATCTGAGAGAGGTATGACTGCCTCTCAGAAGACTGAGCATAGGGCCAGAATGAGGGCTGTCAAACTCCAAATAGAGAGGGAGGAGGTAGCCCTGGCTCAAGCTAAACTTACCTTGGCTCAAGCTAGACTTACCTTGGAAAGAGAGCAAAAATTGTGTGGCTTAGATGCCACTGGTGGCAGCAATATTCCTAAAGAGAAACCCAGGTCCTATGATAGTAGAAACCTGACAAAGATTGTGCCCCCCTACAAGGAAGGGGATGACATCCACAAGTGGATAACTGCTCTTGAGAGAGCCTGCATGGTACAGCAGGTTCCTGAGGAACAGTGGGCAGCAATCTTATGGTACTCCTTTTCAGAGAAAGGGAGAGATAAGCTCCTCACTGTTAGACATGAGGATGCAAACAATTACAAAGTCCTGAAGAGTGTCCTAATAGATGGGTTTGGCTTAACCACTGAACAGTACAGGTTGAAGTTCAGAGACACCCAGAAGACACAGACTCAGGACTGGACTGATTTTGTTGATTGTGCAACTAAGGCTCTGGAGGATTGGCTACATGGCAGCAAAGTACATGACTTTACAGGATTGTATAATTTGATTATGAGGGAGCAGATCCTAAGTAATTGTCAGAACCAGCTCTTACACCAGCACCTGGTGGACTCTGATCTGATCTCTCCCCAAGAATTGGGAAAGAAGGCAGACAAGTGGGTCAGAACCAGGATTAGGCCTAAGAATCAGGACAGTAACCAGAAGAAGGAGTCTACCAAGCCTCAAGATAAGGGTGGGGATAAAAATAAAGAAAAGACTTCCCCAGGGCCCCAAAACTCCAAGAATGGGGGTGGGTCCCAAGACACTTCTTCAACAGAGAAAAAGCCTTATTGTTATGCCTGTAAACAGGTTGGGCATTACAAAACAGACAACTGTTGTCCCAAGAATAACAATAAAGAGAATATACCTCCAAAGCCAGCTCTAACACCTCCTGTTACTGTCAGCAGTAATCCCCCAGGAAGTGGGAGCACACCCAGGAATCTGGGTGGGTTTACTTTTGGAGCACAGGAGGACCCTGGCCTATCCAGGTCCCCCTCCCCAAATGATCTTGTTTATGAGACTGGCAGGGGGTTTGCCAACTTCTCTGATTGCCCAAATACTTTGAGCAAATATAGACAAGAACCCATCATCAATGGTTTGAAAGTTGAAGCTTTTAGAGACACAGGGGCTAGCATCACCATGGTGGCTGACTGTATAGTCCCCTCTAAGCAACTTTTACCTGGTGCCACATACCAGGTAACAAACATTGATGGCATCAAAACAAATCATCCCATGGCAGTAGTAAGTCTCAGCTGGGGAGGTGTCATTGGCCCAAAGAGAGTGGCAGTGTCATCAAACTTGCCTGTGGACTGTCTACTTGGTAATGATTTGGAAATCTCAGCCTGGGCTGAGGTTGAACAGGAAATCCATTCTAGAATGGTAAATTCCAATGGAAAGGTTAGTGGGGCTGTAATGGCTACAGCCCCAATTCAAGATGTCCTTCCTGAAAAGGTTGGTAGGGCTGAGAAACTCTCTGCCCCATCTTTAGCAAAAGCTCTTCCTGAACAGAATAGCAAAGCTGTTATGATAACAGCAGAAACCCAAACTGAGTCTCCTCCTGAAAAGGTTGGTGGGGCTGTGAGGGCCACAGCCCAAACTCAAACTGATATGTGTGTTGTGAAACCTGAAATGATGGATAACTCCACACAAACTGAGAGCATGGAGGAGGAAGAGGAATCTCCCCCTC